>NC_139693.1:9712450-10451824 GCF_964106915.1 Podarcis gaigeae | reverse complement strand
CTGGATGCAGTCCTGGAGAGGTTTGGCTCGCCAAGGGCATCAGTTCTCTTACTCAAGAGGCGAGGGGACAAAGAAGGAAGATAGCTCAAGGTTGGCGCAGGGAGATTTCTCACCTCCGAGTCATTGCCAGTTTCAAAAAGAGAGATGTAATTGTTTCTGCTTGTCCAAAGGCACTGAAGGCACTCTGTGTAAGTTCAGAGGCACTCTTTACTAAGGAGGTTTAAAACAAAAACAGACGCTGGGGTCAAATGCCAGTCAATTCTGGATCTGACCTATTTCTGGAAATGGGGGAGACAGCAGTCGGTTCCCCGATTTTAGGAAAATATTGGCACTCAGCCATGGGTGGGGTGTTAGGTGAGACTAGAGCATGGGTAGGCAAACTAAGGCCTGGGGGCCAGATCCGGCCCAATCGCCTTCTCAATCTGGCCCGTAGACAGTCCAGGAATCAGCGTGTTTTTACATGAGTATAATGTGTCCTTTTATTTAAAATGCATCTCTGGGTTATTTGTGGGGCATAGGAATTCATTCATTCCCCCCCCCCCTTCAAAATATAGTCTGGCCCCCCACAAGGTCTGAGGGACAGTGGACCGGCCCCCTGCTGAAAAAGTTTGCTGACCCCTGGACTACAGCATCCAACCTCGCTTAAGTCCAGCCTCACTGAGCTATGAAAGGGACATAATGAATAGAAGCCCATTTATCTTTTCCCCCTAAGTGGCTACTATCCAATACAACCCCTTCTTAGTGGGATATAGGAAGCTGCCTTATACTGAGCCAGACCATTGGTCAATAGAGCTCAGCATTGTCTACTCTGATTGGCAGAGGCCCTCCAGGGTTTCAGAAGGGGCTCTTTTCAGCTACCCAGCCTGGAGCTGCTGGGGTTTGAACCCGGGGCCAAGGGAAGAGATGCACCTCCGTGACAGCATCTGCTTTACATGCAGAAGGTGCCAGGTTCAATCTTTGGCGTCTCCAGGAAGCCTGAAACCCTGGAGAATCATTGCAAATTAGTCCAGATTCAGCTCAAGGAACCAGCTGCCCCTGACTTGGCCACAGTGATCCATGCGACGGTCATCTCCAGGCTTGACTACTGTAATTCGCTCTATGCGGGGCTGCCCTTGAAGCTGTCCCAGAAACTCCAGCGGGTACAGAATGCTGCAGCGAGGCTCCTCACGGGGTCTCTGCCATGGGAGCATATTCACCCAGTGCTTTTCAAGCTGCACTGGCTCCCGGTGGAGTACAGGGTCAGATTTAAGGTGCTGCTTTGGACGTTTAAAGCCCTTCACGGCCTAGGACCCTCGTACCTCTGGGACCGCCTCCTGGTATGCCCCACGGAGAGCCTCAAGGTCCATAAATAACAACACCCTAGTGGTCCCAGGCCCTAAGGAAGTTAGATTGGCTTCGACCAGAGCCAGGGCCTTTTCAACTCTGGCTCCGGCCTGGTGGAACGCTCTGCCTCATGAGACCAGGGCCCTGCAGGATCTGATTTCTTTCCGCAGGGCCTGTAAGACAGAGTTGTTCCGCCTGGCCTTTGGCTTGGAGCCAGTTTGATTCCCTCCCTCCCCCCCCCTCTCTCTTTTCCCCCCTTCTTTTCCTTCTCCTGCGATGAGGCTACATTTTAATATTTTAATGTTCCATTATTTTAATTGTTGTGTTTTATTTTTGTTTTTAAGTTTTGTAATCATTCATCTTGTTTTTGTTATTGCTTGTAAGCCGCTCTGAGCCCGGCCTTGGCTGGGGAGGGCGGGGTATAAATAAAAAATTATTATTATTATTATTATTATTATTATTATTATTATTATTATTAAATCAGGATTCTGACTCTCTTCCCAACAAGAGGAGAGCCCTGTTGGATCAGAACAAAGGGCCCATCTGGTCCAGTTTCCTGTTTTCACAGATGCCTCTGGGAACCCTGGAAGGGAGACCTGAGTCCAATAGCAACTTTCCTCACATGATTCCAAGTAATTGGTTTTTATAAGCATGGTGCTTCTGAGACTGGAAATAACATACAGCTGCCATGTCCGGTAGCCGCTGGTATCCTCCATGAATTTGTCTAATCCCCCTTTAAAGCCACCCATGTCAGCGGCCATCAAAACATCTGGTGGCAGGGAGTTCCACAGTTTATGTACAGCATGAAGAATCGCATCCTTTTGTCTCCTCTGAGTCTTTCAGTGTTCACTTTCATTGGACGGATCCACTGGGTTCTAGTGACAAGGTTCAGGGTTAGGTGACATCACTGACACCAGGACAGCAACCGTCCTAAGTAAATCTCACTTATCTGGACTGTGTGGCCTAGTGGTTAGAGCTCACCCATGAACCTAACTGGATGCGACCTTGGGCCAGTCACTGCCTCTCACCCTACTCTACCCTATAGGGTTCTTGTGGGGATTAAAACCCTGTATGTCCTTGGAGAAAAGGGTGGGATCTGAATGCAATAAACTATACTACTGTGGTTTTCTTATAGAGTTTGCCTAAGCTTATGCTGGGTGTAACAGACCCATACCAGAAAAACATGTGTGTGTTTCTGTGAGAGAGGAAGAGGGAGAAAGAATAGGGGACAATATTACAGTAAATCACATTGGGATGGCTAAATCATAGATTTTCAAGGAAGCCTAAAGACAATCTCCTTTAACCCTATCCCTGATAGGTGGTTGTCCAGTCTCAACTTGGGGGGAAAACATGTGTATACAAGTGGTCTTTATATATAATCTTGGCAGCTTGAATAGTAATTTTGACTCAATGGAAAATAGCCCCCAATCTTACACTAGATGCTTAGTATCACTCACTCTGGAATATAGCAATAATGGAGAAAATTACACATAATTTGAGATTTGGGTAAGGACAGAAACCTCCAGACAGTTTTTATACCATTTTCAAGACAACCCTTATCACAAGCTTGGCAAATTCTGGGTCCATACTTTTATCTAAACAGGGGTCAGCAATTCTGAAGCAGGGCATGATGGGAATATCTTGCCTAGTTATTTCACAGGTAGCATCTAAAAGGTCTTAGATATGGATGATCCTTTAGATGCCATTTGCCACCCAGCTCCCATCAGTCTCCAGCCAACATGGCTAATGGTGAGGGATGATGGGATCCGTAAACTACCAGAAACAACTAGAGGACCATAGGATCCTCCTTTCTTATCTAAGATAGGCAGGGATTGGGGAGGGGATACAGGGGAAACGTTTTATTTATTTCCAACACACATTTTAAAGCACATGGCTCCCCACAAGGAACTCTGGGAACTGTAGTTTGTTAAAGACAGACCCACCAAGTGACCCTGTTTTCCAAAGATAGTCCCAGTTTCTGATTTGATCCCAGAATGTCCCACTTTCTCTTAAAGGTAAAGGGAACCCTGACCATTAGGTCCAGTCATGGACAACTCTGGGGTAGCGGCGCTCATCTCGCTTTATTGGTCAAGGGAGCCAGCGTACAGCTTCCGGGTCATGTGGCCAGCATGACTAATCCGCTTCTGGCGAACCAGAGCAGTGCATGGAAACACCGTTTACCTTCCCGCCAGAACGGTACCTATTTATCTACTTGCACTTTGATGTGCTTTCGAACTGCTAAGTTGGCAGGAGCAGGGACCGAGCAACGGGAGCTCACCCCGTCGCGGGGATTCGAACCGCCGACCTTCTTACTGGCAAGTCCTAGGCTCTGTGGTTTAACCCACAGCGCCACCCGCGTCCCTTCACTTTCTCTTAGGACGTCCCTATTTTCATCGGGAAAATGTTGTGGGCTCTGGAGTTATGCGACCCCTGAGCCAAGGAGATAACTAACTATACAACCTTTACAAGACACCTGAAGGCATCCCTGTGAAGGGGAGTTTCTCACTTTTTAATGTTTAATTCTGTTTTTATATATGTTGGAAGCCACCCAGAGTGGCTGGGGCAACCCAGTAAGGTGGGTGAGGTATAAATAATACATTTATGGAATAGAATTTCCCTATTTTCATCGGAGAAATGCTGCTTCTAGGGTATGTAAGGATATTGGAAATTGTAGCTCTATGGGTGGCAATGATAATTTCTAGAAATTTGGGAGGGAAATCATGGTGATTTAAATATGTGATATGGATCTGCCCACAGTTCACTCTTTCCTGAGGGGCTCAAGATGGGTCACAACGCGAGTAAAATAATAAAAACAGCAAAAACAAGTGAGGTTTTTTTAAATAAAGAAAACAAAAACGTTAAAAATGGCCACCAGCCTGTCCTGAATCAACCCAGAGGTCTGACGTACATTTGTGGGGGAGGCGTGGGCAGAGCTGATGCCAGCCAGTGTAGGCTGTACTGAGTTAGATACTCATAAGAAGGCAGCTTTCCATGCTCCCCACCCCAGATTTACCACTCGTGGGGCAGCCTTGGGCAACATATTCATGATCTCTTAGCCCTAACCTACCATGCAGGGATGTTGCAAGGGTAAAAATGAGGCGAGGTCTCACCTACGCCTCTCCCCAGAGGACGGGGCCATAACTGGGAGGGATAAAAGAATACAGAACGGCAGTGCCAAGATGGAATTAGCACCAACAATTGGCTCCTGGCATCTGTTTTCAATCCAGGTTTAGACCAGGACAAGACAGAGCGTGTGGTCTCTGAGACAGTGCAGAGTGCCTTTCCTCCGGCGAACAGCAGACAGTCCTAGGGAGGCATGCAGAACCCCTGTACCCAGTCAGAGCTTTGCACCATCCACCCAGTATTGTCTGCACTGATTGGCAGAGGCTCTCCAGCGACACGATTCTTTAGGGAAGCAAAGAGCACCCCACAGACAGGAGAAAGATGGAGTATCCCACGGCTAGAGAGAAAGAGAGACGTGAGGATCTGTGCGTCTCTGTACAAACCTAGATGCTGGCCACCCCATCCTCCAGCCATCACAGCCGCCACCGGCCCAACCCTTCCTGCAGGAAGAAAGCCAAATCACTGCAGAGGCTGCGTGGGGCTCTTTGGGTGGGTGGGCGAGCAAAAGGTGCCAACCATCCTGTTAGCAACGCAAAGGGAGGGAGCCAAAGTGTGTGTGCATTTTATGGGGGGGGGGTCACCTCCATGCCTACTGTGGTGGTAAACAAGTCAGGAAGAAAATGGGAGGGGGGAATGATGGAGGGGTACAGCATAGCTCAGTGGTCACCCCTTGTTGGGGTGGGGGGTGGGATTTCCGCCGCCCTCCCCACCCCGCCACCTCCCAGGAACAAGGGGTAGAATCAAGGGTACCTTTTGAGCATCAGTACAACGCCTATTTCAATATATGCAATTGTTTCGGGTTTGTTTCCATTGTACTGCAAATCGTTCGGAGAGTGTCTTGCAGGAAAGCATTTAGTGATAATTGCGAGGAAAGCTTTTGGGCAGGGATTTTTTTTTTCTTTTCAAAAAAGGGGCACCCTCCCTGTTGCCTGGAATCAAGACATTTCCTAGATTTAATGGGAATTCAGTAGGCTGGGTCCCCTGCAGTTCAGGTGGGCACAGGTCTCCAAAACAGCCCGGATAAGGTGGACGGGTGGGGCAGAGGTTTTTGCACCCCCCAAGTGCGATCGCATCCTATTATTGGGCATTGCAGGTTTCTGGAGAGGGAGGGGGCTTGGAGGATATAATAGACAGCTCTCCCCGGTCATGGGATTCGCCCCAAAACCTCCTCCCTCCCTCCTAGAGACATCCATCAACACATTTATGCTGACCGCCCCCACCCGAAACGGTGCCCATCACAGCTGCATCTGCAGCGCTAAATGCACTCACCTGCCGCCTCTGTGGCTCTCTTTAGACTCTGCTGCAAGACTTGGTCCAGCCCCCAGTGCTATAACGCTGCGGCTCCGGGCAACCTCCCTGGCTGAGCTCACCCCAGTCCGGGTAGGAGGAGCCAGCGTCCATCAATGCCTCGCCTCGCCTCTCCGCCTTAACTCTTGTCGTGCCAATGGGCTTGGGCTGGAGGGGTTGCAATCTTTGGGAGGAGTCTCCAGAGGTCATCTGGCCCAACCCACCATGCCCAGTGCAGGCGTCTCGCAAAGTATGGATCTTGGGGGCAGGGCCTTGCAGAGCCAAGCAGAGGGCCGGGCCAGGTAGATAATGTGCCCCCCCTTTATTTTTACCTGGGGATAACTGAAGTCTTATGAATAAGTAAGTATAAAAATAATTTTCACAAAAGTTATGCTGACAAATAATTTTAAGGCTTGAACCATAAAGGTAAAGGTAAAGGGACCCCTGTCCATTAGGTCCAGTCGTGACCGACTCTGGGGTTGCGGCGCTCATCTCACTTTATTGGCCGAGGGAGCCGGCGTACAGCTTCCGGTTCATGTGGCCAGCATGACTAAGCTGCTTCTGGCAAACCAGAGCAGTGCACGGAAACACCGTTTACCTCCCCATCAGAGCGGTACCTATTTATCTACTTGCACTTTGATGTGCTTTCGAACTGCTAGGTTGGCAGGAGCAGGGACCGAGCAACGGGAGCTCACCCCATCATGGGGATTCGAACCGCTGACCTTCTGATCGGCAAGTCCTAGGCTCTGTCATTTAACCCACAGCGCCACCTGCGTCCCATGCTTGAACCATAGCTGCATATAAAGACAAAATGGAAAATATAGATTTACAAAAGCGCTTTTAAAAAATACATAGGGAATGTATGCTGACCGAGGCGCCCTTTGGAATCGGAGGCATGGGCCAAGTGGCCCATATTCCCCCCCCCCCCCGTCTGGGTCTGCTTGGGGGTACTTCTGGGTCCTGTGCTGTCCCTTGAGGCTCAGGTATCCCAGCTGTGCCCTTATCTTGGCAGGGATAGCCCAACGACTGATGTCTATGCCGTGGTAACCTCTAGGTTCAACAACTGCAACTTGTTATACCTAGGGCTTCCTGTGAAGACAGTTCAGAAACTTCAGCCGGCGCAGAATTCAGCAGCCGGGTTGCTCACCTGGGCAAGGCGATGTGAGCATCTTACACGGATCCTGGCCCGACTGCGCCGGCTGCTGATTAGTTTCCCGGTCCAATTCAAAGAGCTTGTTTTGACCTATAAAGTCTTAAGAAGAAGAAGAAGAAGAGTTTGGATTTGATATCCCGCCTTTCACTCCCTTTAAGGAGTCTCAAAGCGGCTAACATCCTCCTTTCCCTTCCTCCCCCACAACAAACACTCTGTGAGGTGAGTGGGGCTGAGAGACTTCAGAGAAGAGTGACTGGCCCAAGGTCACCCAGCAGCTGCATGTGGAGGAGCGGAGATGCGAACCCGGTTCCCCAGATTATGTGACTACCGCTCTTAACCACTACACCAGTGGTGGATGGATCAGGACCACAATACCTCAAGGACCGCCTCTCCCCATATAAACTGACCCGGACCCTGTGATCATCATTTGAGGCCCTTCTTTGTGTGCCTTCTCCATGAGAGGGGGACCACACAAAAAGGGGCCTTTTCCGCAGGGGCTCCGTTTGTGGAATTGCCCTACGAAGGGAGGCCTGCCAGGCACCTTCATTACATATCTTTAGGTGCCAGGTGGGCACTTTTCTCTCTAATCGGACCTTTGGCTGATTAATGTTCTATACTATAGCCTTTTAAATGTGTTTGTGGATTTGGGGTTATTGGTTTGGTTTTTATGTTATTATGCATTTTGCGTTCTCATTTTTATGTTGTGAACTGCCCTGAGATTTAGAGATGAAGAGTGGTATATAAATTTAATAAGACCCGAGAGCCTAGGGTTCAAATCCCCACTTGGCCGTGAAGTTTAGTGGGTGATTTGGGGCCATTTAATGTTTCTCTGCCTAACGTACCTCATAGGAGGATTAAGTGAGGACGAAAACCATACAGTGGTACCTCGGGTTACATACACTTCAAGTTACATACACTTCAGTTTACAGACTCCGCTAATCCAGAAATAGTGCTTCAGGTTAAGAACAGAAATCGTGCTCCGGCGGCGCAGCAGCAGCAGGAGGCCCCATTAGCTAAAGTGGTGCTTCAGGTTAAGAACTGTTTCAGGTTAAGAAAGGACCTCCGGAACGAATTAAGTACTTAACCCGAGGTACCACTGTATATGCCATCTTAAGCTCCTTGCAGAAAAAGGATTTTAATTTACAAGTTGGACTTCTTTTATGTTAGTTTCTTTCCAACTCTGAATTTTATTGATAGACTGAATGAGTATTTCATGTAGACGGCTTAGAACATGATTTCACAGGGTGGGTTGGGGGCTTTGGGCCAAAAAACTCTATGCAAGTAAAAGCGTACCTTGTATACAAAAGTCGCTAAAAGGAATATAAACAAGAGCCTGCTTTCAAAATAATTTATTGCTACAAACTCATTTTTCTCCAGCCTGTGCATTCCATTAAGATAGGATGCTTGATACTACCCCCCCCAACATCATTTTCACCCCTGGGTGCTGCTCCAGAGCACTGTGGGAGGGTGGCAGGAGGGGGGTCTTCTTCATGCCCCCCTCCCCAAAATGGGAACAGGTTTGTTTTCATCCAGGTGAATCGTTCTCCCTCCTGAGAAGGTCTGTCAGGACATACAGTCAGCAACATTTACTATAGATACGCTCGCTGTGTGTGTGTGTGTGTGTGTGTGTGTGTGTGTGTGTGTGTGTGTGAGAGAGAGAGAGAGAGAGAGAGAGAGAGAGAGAGAGACATTAAAAGCACATCACTCCGCTCCCCCCCTCCTGAATATTGATAACTGTAGTTTACCCTTTCACAGAGCAACAATTCTCAGGGCCCTTAAACCACAATTCTCAGGTTGTTTTTTTTCCGGAGGGGTGCTTTAAATGCATGGTGCGTGTTGCAGAGATGATTACATTCAGCTATGGATCTTGTCTTCTTCCACAAACAGACAAAACTGTAGCAGCCTTATCCCCTTTGCTTAGAGGCTGGGAATGGGAGGAAAAGATTGAAGGAAGAAAAATCCTTAGCCAAAAATGCTCTCATTGCCACAGGACAGCTCACCCTGAGGTAAATCAGTTTGCATATAAGATGCAAAAAAAAACCCCGCCCCCAAATCAAACCCCCATGCGGTTCATGGAAGGATTTTTAAATTTTATTTTAAATAGGCAGACACCAGCTGTTTCTAAGAGTTGTGGTGGTGGGGGGAATAAAGATTCACCAGCAGGGTTGGGAGAAGTGGCCAGAGCACTGCAGGACACTGCTGATGCCAGAAGAACCAAAAAAGAAAAAACATGGGAACTAGATGGGCATGTTTCTTGGGTTAAGCTGGACACTACTTGGTTTTAGCCCAGGGAATCCTGGGAATAGTCAGAAGTTTAAAGAGCGGTGAGAACACCTTGGATAGAGAGGGTGTAACTCAGCCTTTCGGCCCCTTCAAACCACCACTCCCAGTGTCGGGGAGTTAAGAAATGCCTGAACTAGGTTTCAAAAACAGGTTTTAAAGCAGCTCCACTAATCAGTGTCAGGAAAGATGGGGGAAACCCACCCTCCCACACAAACACACATGTGACAAGCATTTATACGCTGGTTTCCTTCTTGATAGCCGAGTCTGTCATTTCTGCCTCTTGTAGATCTTCTGGGCCAGGCCAAGGAAGATCTGGCTGGGCAGACGTACAGCATGCTGGGAAATAAGGCCCGATAAGCACTGGTAGCTGCTCTCCTCATAGTCCTGGTAGATTTTCCTCAGGCCCAGCTCCTCATAGAGCTGTTTCACATGTGCAACTTTGTCCAGATCCTTTTGTCCATAGTTCTCCTAGAGGGGCAGAGATTTATTGATTTGAAAAAGGAATGCTGCGAGGGCAGATTGAGGCTGCGAAAACACACCATGGCTTCCCCCTGAAAGGATGCTGGGAAGTGTAGTTCACTCCTCTCCAAGAGCTACAGTTCCCAGCACCCTTCACAAACTATGGGTCCCAGGGATCTTGAAACATGGCCCACATTCTACTCCAGTGACAAAACTAGAAGAAAATACATCACCAAAAAAGGTGGGTGGGAAGAGACATAATTGCATACGTGTAGATGCATAGATGATAGGGATGCAGGTTAAACCACAGAGCCTAGGAGTTGCCGATCGGAAGGTCGGCGGTTCGAATCCCTGCGACGGGGTGAGCTCCTGTTGCTCGGTCCCTGCTCCTGCCAACCTAGCAGTTCGAAAGCACACCCCAAAAAAGTGCAAGTACATAAATAGGTACCGCTCCGGCGGGAAGGTAAACGGCGTTTCCGTGCGCTGCTCTGGTTCGCCAGAAGCGGCTTAGTCATGCTGGCCACATGACTTGGAAGCTGTACACCGGCTCCCTCGGCCAATAAAGCGAGATGAGCGCCGCAACCCCAGAGTCGGCCACGACTGGACCTAACGGTCAGGGGTGCCTTTACCTTTACCTTTTAGATGCATAGATGCACATTTAGCAATATTGACTAATGTTTTTGGGGCAAATGTTTTGGGTGGACTAATGTTTTGGGTAGAGAGGATTCTGGTGGGGCAGCTCCTAGCATTCTTGGGTCCCTTCTAATCCAGGTTCAGGCCTGGCCATGGGACTGAGTCATCCTTGGCGGTCCAGATGGATGACCTTGCAGAGTGGGGCAAGGGAGTGTGTGGCCTTGCTCCTGCTTCTTGACCTCCTCTTTGGCTTTTGATACCATCGACCATGGCATCTTCCTGGACCGGCTCTGGGGAATGGGAACTGGGTTCCAGTCCTACCTCCCGGACCAAATTCAGAAAGTAGCATCGGGAGAGTGCTTTTCGGCCCCCTGAAGTTTATGTTATCCCTGGCGCTATCTAATATCTGTATGAAACTGTTGGGAGTGGCCATTAGGACTTCTGGGGCAAGGTGCCTTCCGTATGTTGATGACACTCAGCTCTATTTGTTAGTCACTTATTTCATTTTAATATTTGTTAAAAGAGGAACAGGTTCCCCCCCCCCCCCGGCATATTGTCACCTGCCAGGGAAATCTGGCATTTTAAGTCTGCTTTATGTTGCAGTTTATTTGAGTCCGGGTTAACACAAACTTCAGTTCAAGTTACCGTATTTTTCGCTCTATAAGACGCACCAGACCATAAGACGCACCTAGTTTTGGGAGGAGGAAAACAAGAAAAAAAATATTCTGAATCTCAGAAGCCAGAACAGCAAGAGGGATTGCTGTGCGGCAAAAGCAGCGATCCCTCTTGCTGTTCTGGCTTCTGGGATAGCTGCGCAGCCTGCATTCGCTCCATAAGACGCACACACATCTCCCCTTACTTTTTAGGAGGGAAAAAGTGAGTCTTATAGGGCAAAAAATACGGTACCTTGATACTGTCAGGCTTTTGCAATGGCTGGGTGCCTAGTTACAAATAAATAGATCTAAACTAATTTATTATGATTCATCTTTCATCAGCAAACACAAAATTAACTCTTCTCATTGTTTTATCATGTTAAAATACTTCTTTCAACGCTCTTTTAGTGTTCTTGGGCCTTTGGGTGTTTTCCCCAAAAGGTAGCTTAGAAGAATGAAAAAAGAAATTGTCTAAAAAGAGGTTATTTGTCTTTACCAATTTCAATTGACTTCTGCACACTTGCTGGTGTTTTGCCATAACTTGCATCAGGGTGTAAACTGGATTTTTTAAAAACCCATTTTGGCACCTGATGAAAAGCAGCTAAGCTCTTTTTCGAATTGCTGCTTGGATTTCAAAGAGAGATGGAGAAATCCACAGGTACCAACCAGCTTCTGGTCCCAGTGGGACAAAGAGGGATTATGGCTCCCCTCCCTCCCATGCTAGCAGGGCATGGAACTGTGAAGCCTCTTTACCTCTAGAAGTTGTCTCTGTTCTGCAGAGGCTCGTTTCAAGCACTGCACCACCAACCAGCTGCATTTGTTATCCTGGATGTCCGTTCCGATCTTCCCGGTCATTTCAGGGTCACCAAAGCAGTCAAGGAAATCATCCTGCAGGCAGGGAGAGTGTTAGTGCTGTGGCTTGACATTACCTGCACCGCTGGGCCCAGAGAAATTGCTAGAGAAGACCAAGGCGCCAATAGCATAGTGGCACATAACACCGGTCTTGAAAGACCTACATTGGCTCCCAGTACGTTTCCCAGCACAATTCAAAGTGTTGGTGCTGACCTTTCAAGCCCTAAACGGCCTCGGCTCAGTATACCTGAAGGAGCGACTCCACCTCCATCGTTCTGCCTGGACACTGAGGCCCAGCTCCGAGGGTCTTCTGGCGGTTCCCTCATTGCGAGAAGTGAGATTACAGGGAACCAGACAGAGGGCCTTCTCGGTAGTGGCGCCCACCCTGTGGAACGCCCTCCCATCAGACATTCAGAAGACATCTTAAGGCAGCCCTGTTCAGGGAAGTTTTTAATGTGTGACATTTTAGTGTATTTTGGTCTCTGTGGAAGCCGCCCAGAGTGGCTGGGGAAACCCAGCCAGATGGGCAGGGTACAAATAATAAATTATTATTATTATTATTATTATTATGGCAGATTCTGAAGTGCAGGGTCCCTTCATGGCCCTCACCGCCATGCCCCCTCACCACCACGCCACCCTTTATAATATTATGTAATACAGTGGTACCTCAGGTTAAGAACTTAATTCGTTCTGGAGGTCTGTTCTTAACCTGAAACTGTTCTTAACCTGAGGTTCCACTTTAGCTAATGGGGCCTCCCGCTGCCGCCACACGATTTCTGTTCTCATCCTGAAGCAAAGTTCTTAACCCGAGGTACTATTTCTGGGTTAGCGGAGTCTGTAACCTGAAGCGTCTGTTACCCGAGGTACCACTGTACTCCTAAAAACATATAGCAATAATTAAGGAGGCTTTGCAATGCTCAGTGCAGATCTCCAGATGCTGTCTTTCAGCTAAGATCTGCTAATCTCTTTGCATGCACATGGGCAAATGATTCGAAGTGCTCCAGTACCTTTTTTGAAACGATTTTCCATGGCATTGTGTTGCATATAACAGAGCTCACTGCCTCACCCCTGCTGCTCTCTTGCATGGGGCCCTTAGACCTGAGGGCCCCTGTGAGCAGGGAGGCGGGATCCAGCCTAGCTGGCGAGAGGGGTAGCATGTGGCAAAGCCAGCTCCTCGCTGTCTGCAGTTTGGGAACACAGGAAACTGCCATTGGCCCATCTGGCTCCATTTTGCCTATACTGGCTGGTAGCAGCTCTCTGAAGGTGCCTGGGATTGAACCTGGGACCTTCTACATGCAAAACAACTGCTCTACCATTGAGCTACAGCTCTTCTCCTCGTATTCAGGGGAACTCTGTTAAGGATAATGGTTTAATTTCCTGAAATGGGAATGTTTACTTAGGTTGGGTTACTGTGTATTTTTAACATGGGGTTTCCCCCCCGCTTTGGCAGTAGCCCTCGTGTGATTGGCTGATTCACATAAGAGAGGCATTCCGTTCCGTTGTGACTGTTATTCCAGCAACTGTCGTTTTTAATTGCTTTCTGCTTCTCTGTCTGTGAGGAGAACGGCTGCTCTGCTGGGGACAGTGTTGTGTCAGTGTGATCTGTCTGAAGTCAAACAGACAGAGGAAGATCCCTAAACATTAATAGGAGGAAACCTGTGCATGAAATTGTAAATATATTCTTCACAGTTATATGTTTATGAAAGTAAGGTTCTGGACACTGTATAGTCTTTACAAAGAAGTTATCAGTTACCTACAAGAGTGATTTAGCTTCCTTGCTGTAATCTACTCTGTTACTTCCCATATCAACAAAAAAAATTTATAAATATATACATATATTTACACACAAACAAACAAACAAACAAACAAACAAACAAACAAACATATACTGCCTTGGATATAGAATGTTTATACTCTTCCCCTGCCATTGATCTCCAGCAACAGGTTACTCAGTGGAAGGACAAAAAAAATATATGCAAAGATATCAGACACTCTCAATTATGGGCATTCAACAAGGCTCCAGCAGGAAGCTGCCATAACATGGGTTCCTGGTTGCCATGACGACCAAAGCCAGCCACCCTTGAAAAGAAAATTGGCAGCAGAGAGACTGAGGAGAGGCAGAGGCTCCTAGATTGATCGCGTGGAGCAAGGATGGGAAACCTTGCGCAGACTGAGGGCCACATGTCAGTGGTAGCTGGGGCCAGGGGAAAAAGTGGGCATGTAAGCTTTGGCTTTGTGCGGTAGGCTACTTTCTACACACACGTCAGGCAAGCAAGAGGAATGAGGTTCTGCCAGGCAAAAATATTTGAGGAAGGTGGAAGGCTGAGCTGGTGTGCGGCCTGAGGAAGAGACCTGAGGGCCAAAGAGGGAAGCCTGGAGGATTAAAATATGTCCCCCTCAAGCCTGATGTTCCCCACATTTGAGCAGAGACCGTAACTTATATGGAAACAGGGTCATGAAACGAAAGCCCCATCCACTTGATACATTTAAAGCAGTATCATGCCTCTTTAAACACTCATAGTAAGGTAAAGGGACCCCTGACCATTAGGTCCAGTCGTGGCCGACTCTGGGGTTGCAGCGCTCATCTCGCTTTATTGGCCGAGGGAGCCAGCGTACAGCTTCCGGGTCATGTGGCCAACAGGACTAAGCCACTTCTAGCGAACCAGAGCAGCGCACGTAAACGCCGTTTACCTTCCCGCCGGAGCGGTACCTATTTATCTACTTGCACTTTGACGTGCTTTTGAACTGCTAGGTTGGCAGGAGCAGGGACCGAGCAACGGGAGCTCACCCCGTCACGGGGATTCGAACCGCCGACCTTCTGATCGGCAAGTCCTAGGCTCTGTGGATTAACTCACAGCGCCACCCGCGTCCCTTAAACACTCATGGCTTCCCCCAAAGGATCCTGGGAAACTGTCTTTTGTTCAAGTTGCTGTCAGTTGTTAGGAGGAGGCCTCTATTCCCTTCGCAGAGCTGCAGTTTCTCAGAGTGGCTTAACCACTGATCCCTCTCCCCAGGGAACCCTGGGAATTACAGCTTTGTAAGGGGAACAGGGGGTCTCCTAATGTCTGGACATGTCTACAAGCTCGACTCTTTCTCTAGAAAAAACGTATACAGCGCTGGCTTACGTGCGGTTCCTATGTACCCTGACAGGTGTTTCCTGCTTGGCAGGGGGTTGGACTCGATGGCCCTTGTGGTCTCTTCCAACTCTATGATTCTATGATTGATTCTAGGTCCAAGGCTGCTTGAAACTATGTTGGGTGCCTTAATACCTGTCTGGATCATCCCACACACGTTAATGTTTGGTTTCTAATCTGTAACTAAAGGACCATCTTGCAATGAGGGAAGAACCACCATTAACAGCTTTTTCTAAATAAGCAAGTTGTCTTGTGAATTTTTTTTTTTTTTTTAGGTGATGCTTACTGTTATAATAATCTTATGTAAAGTGCTTTATGATGTCTGCCCGAAAAGCAGCATATATTACTGTAAATGAATGAATGGTGTCCAATCAGATGGAACCAAATACACGGATAAGATATGACTTTGAGTTACCGTATTTTTCTGTGTATAAGACGCCCCATGTATAAGACACCCTCTATTTTTGGGGACTCCAAATTAAGAAAACACCCCTCAGCACTACCCGTGTATAAGACGAGCCCCAATTTTAAACCTACTTTTTTGGTTAAAAAAAACACCCTAGTCTTATACATGGAAAAATACGGTATGTAACTCTCTCTGACCCTGGCTTGCAAAAGCAGCATACACCATTTCAGTTACCCTAAGTTTTAAAACTGCATTGTTCTGAAAAAAAAAAATCCATAGTAAATTCCTTCTTCCTATTCTTTCCCCACTTACGCAACTTTTAATAAGAGGAAGGAAGGGAGAAAAAAGGGGTTTTAGGCAAAATATCAGCTAGCCTGATCTAACAAGTAGTGCAATTTTGGGTTTCCTGGTTCAAACCTGTTCCATGTTCCTTCAGGGTAGTAACTTGACAAACCTTGTCAACTCAGAAGTCAAGTCCAGTTGCGAGATGTAACCTTGTCTACTGCTAACCATGTCTACACAAAAGTATGTCCTGGGGTTTAGTTAGAAATGCAGCCTTGAATCATGACAGATAACCAGCAACAACAGACTCCCTGCCCGATTTAAAATAACAGGAAAGGTGCTGGTCCTCATGGAGCGACCCATCGAAAGAATGGAGAGGGAGAGAAAGAGAGGAAGAACAAAAGTATGCACAGAAAAAGGATCCACCACAGCTTCGCCTCTGAACCCTGACCTCCTTGTTGAAACAAAATATTACATGCTCTGAGTATTTGGCAAATTAAGGCCATATCCACATGAGTCCTGGGAACTGATCAGAGAACTACAGTTCCCACAGTTCTGTGAAAGAAGCATTGACTATTAAACCACTCTGAGAATTGTAGCTCTGTACAGGGAATTGAGGGGTCTCTTAACAACTTGCAGTGCTCTCAAACTACAGTTCCCAGAGTTCTTTGGGGGAAGCCATGACTGTTTGTGGTACAACACTGCTTTAAATAAATAAATAATAATTTATTATTTATACTCCGCCCATCTGGCTGCTCTGGGCGGCTCCCAGTCATACCTCGGGATGAATACGCTTCAGCTTAAATATTTTCAGGTTGTGCTCCATGGCGACCCGGAAGTAGCGGAGTGCGTTACTTCTGGGTTTTGCCGCTCGCGCATGTGCAGACGCTTAAAATGACGTAACACGCATGCACGGAAGCAGTGAAACGCGACCCGCAGTCACGTCTTACATTTGCTTCAGGGTGCGAACGGGGCTCCGGAATGGATCCCATTCACATCCAGGGGTACCACTGTATTAAAAACACAATACAGCATTAAACATTAAAAACGTCCCTAAACAGGTCTGCCTTTAAACTGCCTTTAAAAGTTAGATAGTTGTTTATTTCCTTGACATCTGATGGGTGTTCCACAGGGCAGGTGCCACTACCGAGAAGGCCCTCTGCCTGGTTCCCTATAACTTCACTTCTTGCGGTGAGGGAACCGCCAGAAGCCCCTCGGCGCTGGACGTCAGTGTCCGGGCTGAATGATGGGGGTGGAAACGCTCCTTCAGGTATACAGGATGGTGTGGATGTGGACAGAGATCTCCATAAGTAAGAGAAGAAAAGCACACCTGGATCTGGAAGAACTCCCCCATCTGTAATAGGATGGTCCTCGCATGAGCATGTTCCTCTTCACTGTCTATGCCAGCCTGGAGAAGAGAAGACGGACAAAACATTTAAAAGTTACTTTGGGAGCCATTTCTCCTGGGAAGCCATTACCTGAGCTCTCACAAAAACTACATTTACCAGAATTCTCTGGGGGCAAGGAGGCAAGAGTCGTTAGTATTTCCATCTGTAAAAAACAGCCAGGCACATCAAGGCTACTTTTGAAGGCCCTGCACCTCATTTCTTCTGTTGGAGGGGTCAGTGCAGGACAGGGGCCTTCCCATTGTCTGCTGTGAGCTTACAAGATTTGTTCTTCTATTAAGGCTGCCCTTTCTCCATCCTTTTTAGTACTTTGGCAAAGACAGCTTTGCTTCCGCAAGCATTTGGGATCCAACAACCTATGAATAAATAACCTATTTGATGGCCGGAGGCTTCTTAGATTTTTTTTTTTTAAATTGCTTTGTTATTTGATTACCATATTTGTTTTTAAATATATATATATATAATGTTGTTTTGTGTGCAGCTGTGTGGCTCAGTGAATACACACTATTGTTAAACAGAGTTACCCAAGAGAATGACTTGCTCAGAGATTCAAATAAAATATTCCAAATGCATACATTCTCCCCTTTAGGAGTGGGAACTTGGGTCCCCGCAAACCCTTCTTGTTTTTATTTATTCTCACTGCATTTTTGCAGACAACTGCCTGAGCGGCTCACACCAATTAAAAATGAAAACGAGGGAGAGAGACTGAGGGAGTGGGGCCCAGCTCTCAGCGTTACAAACCAAAGCACACAGCGCACAAGGGAAAAAGGGAAGTCAAAGTGAAAGGTAGAGGAAGGAGTTATTCCAAGAACAGAACAAAGGAGCGTCTCCACCTCCACCGTCCAGCCCGGACACTGAGGTCCAGCTCCAAGGGCCTTCTGGCGGTTTCCTCACTGCGAGAAGCCAAGTTACAGGGAACCAGGCAGAGGGCCTGCTCGGTTGTGGCACCTGCCCTGTGGAACGCCCTCCCAGCAGATGTCAAAGCAATAAACAACTATTTTACTTTTAAAAGACACCTGTTTAGGGAAGTTTTTAATGTCTGATGCTGTATTGTTTCTGATATCTGGTTGGAATCCGCCCAGAGTGGCTGGGGAGACCCAGTCGGATGGGCGGGGTATAAGTAAAAAAATATTATTATTATTATTTCAGCTATAAGAGGGCAGTTATATCCAATTCAGGGCAGGCTGACCTTTCCTTGCAGGTGTTTTTGTTTGGGTAGTGGTTGATAGCTCTAGGGCCAGGCTGTTCTTCCCCCTTGCTGGGTTGAAATAATGACAGACAAGTAGCAGGTGTCATATGGGAGGCATATCCCATCCTAGGAGGGAGGGAATGCAACCTCAAAGAGCCCTTTGCCCTCTGGCTCATGGGCTGGGATCCGAGTGTCCGCTTCTGTTGCTTCCGGGGAAACTAGCAGTTGGAGCTGAGCATTCTTGCTAGCAGAGAGGAGGAAGGAATCCACAACTTGCTGATGGATGGGGCTTGGTTGGCAGCCCCCTGGCCTTGCTATTCCTGGGATCCAGGGACTCCAGGACTCCTAGCTAAGGGCAGAAGCCTGAACATGCTTGGCCTTCAGCTCTCCAGCCCCAGGAAAACTTGTCTTTGCAACACTCTCCCTCCTGCCCTGCCAAGCAACATTGATATTGCAAAAGTCCGTTCGCTCACCATGTACATTGCAGCCGCCACTGGGAGGTAGAATGAGTAGAAGGCCGTCTTGTATTTGACAATCGTTTTGTACCTGCCAGAGAAGGGCACCCGCGGTTCAAGGTTAGAGCCAGTCACGACTTGAAAGCCTTCCAGCTTTGAATTATAAATATGCAACACACTACAGGCTGCAACTCCTGCTTGCATTGCTCACCAACACAGCTGCCAACATTTCCCTTTTTTTAAGGGGAATTCCCTTATTCGGAATAGGATTCCTCGCAAGAGAAGGGAAAAGTTGACAGGTATGCACACCAATTCTGTCTACCCAGCACCCCCTTTGCCAACCCTCAACAACAAAACCTCACAGCTCCCCTTTATTATAAAAAAGAGTCAGGTTGTGTTCAAGTAAGTTATACACTCAGAACAGAGCCACAGAAATTAATATAGCCAAGCTAGGTCATGCCCATTAATAGCAATGAGCCAACTCTGAATAGGACCAACAATGGATGCAACGCTTTGTTCTTTTTGTAGATTTAATTATCAATAAGCATCATTGCGCCACTTTTTTCCTGGGCCGAGTCCAGTACTATTTCCTTGTCATCTCAATAGCTTCTCACCTCTGTTCTGTGAAGCGGTTCAGATCCACCTTAGATGGGGGAGCAGTGATAAGATCCAGGGTTTGCCCCAGTTCAGTCTGGTATGATGTCTGGGGGGCGGGGAGAGCAGAAACAGGATAACAGCAGAAAATTAAGATTGATAAACCATCAGCTCCCTGCTATTCCTATAAAGAAATGTTGCAAAGTGTCTTGTTTTTAAAAAACAGGCCCGATCAGGGTCGTCTGCTACTTCTTCACAGACCTCCCTCACCAAAGCGCAACTTAGATATATGTTAATTAAAGGAATAAAGAGAAGGCACTGATGTTATTTTCCTACCCAAAGGACACGGCTTCTCAACTAATGGCAGTAGTAGAGGATGTGATCGAGATTTCCCAATCAACTTGGTGAAGGGGAAAGATTCTAGTCCTCAAGATTATCCTTTGAAAGCAGAGAGAGAGAGAGAATGTGCTGCCACGTCTGGGGCGAAAGGGCTGCTTTTTTTGAAAGCAGAGCAAGGTTTGCAAAAGTAAACTGCAAAAGAGGGGGCTCAGGGCTTCTTGGAGGAGTTATGGGCCCCAGAGCCAGACCCTCCAGTGTGCTTCTCTCACAAGGGTGCTTTCTCCATTAGCCTTAAGGCTGCTATAATGGTCAAAGGGTGGGATTAGGACCAGTGCTTAAATCCCCAAACAGCCATGCAGCTCATAGGGTGACCTTGGGCCTGTCAGGCCTAAGCAACATAACAAGGTTATGTTGTGGGGATAAAATGGAAGGGTGGTGGGGTAGAATTAAAAAAAAAAGAAAAAAGCTTATGCTATCCCCAAAGATGGGTTTAAAATAAAAGAGAGAAAATATTTTCCTGCTGATTAAATCTGCACCAAGCGCTCCCTCAGACCTTTCTGCGGATGTGGGAACAGGGGGTGCCGTGAAAAGGCAATGGGTGTGTGTGCAGTCTTCCTTTTGGTCAGGGAGTATATTCTCTGCAGGTCAAAATGGCCTCCGCCACACTCAAGCCCGCAAATTCTCTCCCCCCCCCCCCGTGAAGGGGAAGCAGTTTCCATGGCAACAGAAGGACCTTCCATCAGGGCCAAAGGCTTCGGCCCAGTCCCCAGCATATAGACAGTGTTGAAAAACGACAGTGTTGAAACGACGATAGCCTGTCATGGCAGGGCCTAAACCCACCTGGAGAAACAGCTCCAGCAAGTTCAAGTAGTACGGCTGACCCCGGCAGTATCGCTTCAGCAAGCGGTAGATGAGGGACTCAAGCAAGAAAGCATCGTTCACAGCATCCAGGCCAATTCCTTCCTGGGGGACAGAAAGGAAGGAAAAACAGTTCAGTGCATTAGTGACTAGGCACACACTCCAGCTCATCGTCGAGGCTGCAGTCCTGTGATGCTTACCTGGGAGTAAGCTCCATTGGACTCAGTGGAATTTACTTCTGAGGAGACTGGCATAGGACTGTGGCGTTAATTACTAGAAGCTTTGACCCTGAGAGGGGAATGGATTATAACGCATCTAAAAATGTAAGAAGAGCCTGTAGGATCAGGCCAATGGCCATCTAGCCTAGCATCATGTTCTCATGCAGGATCCAGCCACAACAGCGCTCTTTCCTCCCACGGTTTCCGGGCTGCTGATATTCAGAAGCATTACTGCCTCTGAGGCATAGCACAGCCATCACGGCTGGCAGCCATTATCTGCTGTGAATTTGCCCAATCCTCTTTTACAGCTGTCCAAGTTGGTGGTCTTCCTGTGGCAGGGAGTTCTACAGTTTAACTACGCGCCAGTACACATCCACCTGATTGTGCATTTATGTGCACTAAAGTGGCACGGGGTGGTCAGCCTGGCGATTCACACATACTGTACTGGATCTAATAATATATGTTTTTTAACGGCTGGTGGTAGCTAGTTATCTCTCCACCAAAATGGCATCTAAAAAAATAATCAGTGGAGGATATTCTATCAGGTTATAAGAGAGGGAGCCGTAAGGCCTCTCCATCAGTTTTGCCGAAAGGCTAGCAACTTTTAGCTCCTCTAGATTCCCTCCTCCCCATTCACTACAAGATCTCTGGGCTGCACCCAGCTAAGTTTTATTCAGTATAGTCCCATTGAAATGAATGGACATAAGCTGGCCATGACCATTCATTTCAATGGGTCTATTCAGAGTAGGACTAGCACTGAGTCCTACATTCCTCTGTGGCCAAGTAAATAAGCTTGCTTTTCTCACCTTCCCTCATAGTCCCGTTTCCCTTTTGTGTTGTGTCTGTTTGATTTCCTTGTACCATTGATATTTGCATTTAAAATGCTGATCATAATCAACTGCACAGAGTGAATGAGCACAGCAGACAGACAACAATAGGCAACAGCGAAGGCTTGGGGCTTGCAAAGTGATGCTTAATGCAATAAACTAAAGGACAGGGCATAAACTAACGCTCAGGACATTCAATCATCTGTCACCCAGAGCTGCTCTTGCACAACCTAGTGCCCTCCAGACATTGTTGGATTACAGCTATCATCCCTTGCCACTGGCCAAACTGGTTGGAGCTGATAGGAGCTGATAGGAGCTGGGATCCAATAACATCTGGTGGACCAGGTTGGCAAGGAACCTACCATCTGGTACACAGACTCAACAGAACCAGAAGACCAGGATCCAGATAAACCACCCAACTCACAAGCTGCCTGGGCCAATGAGAGATTTCAGGCTAGATCCTGGAAACTGGACATCCTCCCTAGGATAGGGAACCTACAACCATCCAGATGTTGATGAACAGCAAATCCCATCATCCTTGATGGCCACGCTCACTGGGGATGATGGGAGTTGGAGTCTTGACAGCATCCAGAGGGCCACAGGTTGCTGTTCCCTTCATTGTAATGGCCAACCCACGGGCCACAGAGGTCAGGCAAACCCTAGAAACCACCATCCCTACCTTTTTGTACCAACAGGGATGGCCCCGGCGGGTCTCTGAATAGTCCATGATGTCATCTGCCACCAGGAAAAAGGCCTGCAGCTGAAATCAAACCAGATTCCACCCCCATATTATTATTGCATACTGTAATACTAGGGGTTGTCACACCCACTCCCTCCCCTAGCCAGTACCAGCTACCCCTTTGCCCATCCTCCACACCTGCCCATCCCTGACCTATCACCCCATGCCTCCCCCATAGCTCACCTGGAGCACCACCCCCTTTAAAGGCAGGTTTAAAAGAGGAGGGAGGCACTTCAGAGCCTCCCCCCCCCATGCTTTTGAAACAGCTCACTTGGGCCAGTCAGTTCGCCATTTCTCAAGCTGCAAGATCGTGGTAAGGTTGTTGTCACGGTCTTGCAGCTTGAGAAATGGCAGGCCTTCCTATATATAGGAAGATAAAGGCCAGATAACAATGAGGGAACGTTTTTTTAAATGTGGTGGATGGTTTGGGGGAAATCATACACAACGAAATGAAAATGCAAAAAAAGTCTAAACTGGTAATTCCCCAAAATCCTGAGGCCTTTCCTTTAGGGATAATAGGATCAGAGACCCCCCAAAATCAGATTAACTTATTTATGTATGCAACAACAGCAGCTTGAATCTTGTATGCACAGAACTGGAAAGAAGAGAAAACACCAAAGAAAGAATGGATTTTAAAGCTAATGGACTATGCAGAACTGGCGGTGCTAACAGCAAAAACAAGAAGCCAACATGACAGAATATTCACGACAGAATGGAAGCCCTTTTTGGAATATCTGAAAAGGTACCATAATCAGATGGAATCGCGAGCAGGGTTTGAAATATGAGCAGCGGTAGAAAAATGATAGTCTATGATATAGAAGGCTATGCCTTAGGCAAAATGTTTATTAGAATGCAGTATGGGACAGGACTAAAAATAACAAGTTTAGAGAGAAATGTGTAACAAATTTGAAATCTGGAATTTCTATGTAAAGATTTTAAAGTCTGATGAAAACTTGACACAAAAGAAGGTAACAAGAGCCCTGCTACAGCAGGCGATGTTGTCCAGCAGCCTGTTCTCACAGGGGCCAATCACATGCCTATGGGAAGCCCAATGGCAGAACCAGAGTGCAAGGGCAATTACCCCAACCTGCAATTCCCAGCCATTTCAAAAGCATGTTTCCTCCAAGATCAGGAAGTAGAGCACTGCCAATGTGACTAGTAGGTCTGCTCACCTCAGGACAAGCAAAAATTGTATTTCTCAAGCATGGGTGTCACATCCACACAAAATGAGATTAGACATAAATCCGGCCAGATATGGCAAGCCTGGGGAAACACCCTTTTATTTCCACATCACCAGATAACAGGGATAATGTATACAAAACACCCACCAGTTCAATGCACCACCCGACTGCTAGAGCGCGTTGGAAGCTCTTCGGATCCTGCTGCTCTGGCGCAGCCAGCTCCCGGAAAGCAGCCACCACCGTCAGGCCCCGGTTATATTTCCCCCCGACGGCATTGTATTCCACGACCTGCAAGGGAACAGGGAGGGATGACATTCGCGGGGACACTCACCCCCATAGTTACACACTCCAGGATAGAGGAAGCTTTTTGCTACTGAAAGCAGGCTTCGGAACAGGGATGGAGGAACCTGTGGCCCCGCAGCTCCCATCAGCCCCATTAGCAGGCATGGCCAATGGTCAGAGATGGCAGACGTGGCAGTTCAGTAACATCTGGAGGGACACCGGTTCTTGCCTCCATCTTAGACCAGTCATGTCCCAACCAGTCAGGGATCACATATTAAGTGAGGTGTAAAGCGGGTGGCGCTGTGGGTTAAACCACAGAGCCTAGGACTTGCTGATCAGAAGGTCGGCGGTTCGAACCCCTGCGACGGGGTGAGCTCCTGTTGCTTGGTCCCTGCTCCTGCCAACCTAGCAGTTTGAAAGCATGTCAAAGTGCAAATAGATACCGTATTTTTTGCTCTATAAGACTCACTATTTCCCTCCTAAAAAGCAAGGGGAAATGTGTGTGCGTCTTATGGAGCGAATGCAGGCTGCTCAGCTATCCCAGAAGCCAGAACAGGAAGAGGAATTGCTGCTTTCACTGCGCAGCGATCCCTCTTGCTGTTCTGGCTTCTGAGATTCAGAATATTCTTTTTCTTGTTTTCCTCCTCCAAAAACTAGGTGCATCTTGTGGTCTGGTGCGTCTTATAGAGCGAAAAATACGGTAAATAGGTACCGCTCCGGTGGGAAGGTAAATGGCGTTTCCGTGTGCTGCTCTGGTTCGCCAGAAGCGGCTTAGTCATTCTGGCCACATGACCCGGCTCCCTCGGCCAGTAAAGCGAGATGAGCGCCGCAACCCCAGAGTCAGCCGCAACTGGACCTAATGGTCAGGGGTCCCTCCTTTACCTTTACTTAAAGTGGGGATGGGGAATACCTGTGGCCCTCCAGATGTTGACTCGAGCTCCTATCAGTCCCGGCCAGAACGGCCAATGACCAGAAGTTGTAGTCCTCCCATCCTGTAAAGCACTGTTTCTTCAGCTGTTTTTGGACTGCATTATCCCTAGGTAGCAAAACCAGTAGTCAGGGATGATGGGAATTGTAGTCCAAAAACAGCTGGAGACCCATGTTTGGGAAATACTGCTGAACGAGGATTTGCTATTAGGTTGTGAAACAATATCCATTGCACCCATACATTGCACACACAATTGCTAACAGCAACAACTCCCTACTTATGATTTCAACAGACATTCAGAGGCCCACACTTCCAATGCTGGAAATAATATATAGACGTAAAGGCTCACAATCACTGACAGGCTTATTTGCCTAATCCCATTTAACAGCCATCGCTAACGTATCATAGAAGCGAATTCCATACATAGCTTAATCAAAAAAGCCTTGTGCAGAAGTCCTCCTTTTTGTCTGTCCTGAATCTTCCAACATTTGGCTTCACTGAATGGCTCCTGACATCTATGACAAGAAAATATTTTCTATGTCCACTTTTTCCACACTTTGCACCATTTTATCCGCAGCCGGCACATCCTCCCTTACTTGCTTTCCCCCACGCATTTAAAGCACAATGATACCGCTTTAAACAGCCATGGCTTCCCCCAAAGAACTCTGGGAGATGTAGTCTGTTAAGGGTGCGGAGAGCAGACCCTTAATCCCCTAACAGAGTTACAACTCCCAGAGTTCCCTGGGAAAAGTGAAACCACTCTGAGGCAGAAAGACAGAATAGGCCCCAATCGCCATGAAGTCACCACCTTGCTGAAGCTTGGATGTGCCTGGGAGGCAAATGTAAACAAATGGAACAGGGAAGAAAATGAATGTAATAAAAGACAGAAGAACAGCACAATTTGCCCTTTAGATAAGGCGCATGCCTTAGGGAGATGAAACTGCCCCAAATATACAGCACCACAGCTTAAGGCAAGGGTCACTAACCTTTATAGGCCTGAATGCCTGTCTTAGATCATCATGTCCCAACCAGTCAGGGATCACATAAAGATATATTTGGGTTTTTGGGTGTCTGCCCTAGATAGCCCCCTTCTGATCCCTCTCCCAGAAAGAACATACACAACACACACACACACACACACACACACACACACTCTTTACTTTTTCTAATGGATGACGAAGTTGGATGAAGTTGAACAAAAAGCCCATAGAGCCCAAAGAGCAAGTGGGAAAGAACATCACTCTCCCAACTTCTTTCTTCATCTCTTTTTCTCAAGGAAGAAAGGTGATAACCCTCTATATCTCATGACCAAGGGGGCAGAGAGTTGGGGGCTCAGAGGCTTTGTGGACAAGCAGAGGAAGACCTGAAGAAGGCCGCTGTGCCCACGAGCACCATGTTGGCAACCACCAGCTTCAAGTTTCCATTAAAAGCCTTTTCAATCATGCTCACGCCGTCACCTGCTTCAGCCTGGCGACAGCATCAGACACCTCTGCGTTGTGGAGGTCATCTTCCGTCAGATCCTTCACAACTTGGGGGAAGAACCCCACAAACTGGTCCCTGTCTGTGGCTGCCACCGCCGCCTCCACTCCATTCTGGCTCATTCTTCTATCTGGAAAAGAGAAGCACACAGTCATGGAATTACACAAGGCAAGGCACCCACACACATTGTGATATGTCTACACGAAAGTCTCTAGAGCAACAGAAGGCAGCCTACACCCAAGGCAATTGCACAACGTGGGCTGAACTTTTTTTAGGAGTTCTAAGCAAGAACCCAACCCAGGAGGTCCTGGCTCCATTCTGCTCCCTCCTAAAGGAGTCTTCTTCCCCCATTCCATTCATTTGCTCTAATACAGGGGTAGGGAGTCACTTTTGGTCTCAGGCTACCCTCCCTGATGGGAAACCTCATGGGAAGGCTGCGAAGTACTGGGTTGAGCCAAAACATGGACGGAACAATGAATTTTAATTTTACAGATACACAGCACTGTGGTGGTTCAGGTCACGGGGGTGCGTCAAAGACCCGATACTATTTCTGCATCAGAATCTCAATTTCCAGCATCCATCCAACCAGTTTGATCAGGGAACTTTTTAGCCCCTGCATGCTCCTAAGTTATTGTTGCTATTATTAATTAAATTTGTATACCACCCTTCATCCGAAGATCACAGGTCGGTTCACAACATAAAAATGCAAAATGAGAACACAAAATACATGTAATGAAACCAAAACAAACCAATAATCCCCCCCACAAACATATTTAAAAGGCCATAGGATATTAATCAGCCAAAGGCCTAATTACAGAGGAATGTTTTCGTCTGGCACCTAAAGATATATAATGAAGGAGCCAGACAAGACTGCCTGGGGGAAGCATTCCACAAAAAAAGGAAAAGGCCCTGTTCTCATGTTGCCACCCTCCATACCTCTTATGGAGGAGGCACTCGATGAAGGGTCTCACATGATTACTGCAGTGTCTAGGTTGGTTTGTATGGGGAAAGGCAGTCCTTGAGGTATAGTGATTCTGAACAGCTTAAGGCTTTATTGATCAAAACGAGCGCTTTGAATTCGGCCCAGAAACTAATTAGCAGCCAAGGCAGTTGGGCCAGAATGAAAGTAATATTCTCAAACTGTCTTGCTTCAGTTAGCAACCTGGCTGCCGAATTCTGCACCAGCTGAACTCTCTTCAGAGGCAGCCCTCTATGTAACGCATCACAGTAATCTAACCTAGAGGATATCCAGAGCATAGATGGCAGAAGTTAGGCTACCCCTGTCCAGATAGGGGCACAGATGGGCCACCAGCCAAAGCTGAGGATAGCCACTGTGTGCCACTGAGACCACCTGAGCCTCAAGTGACAGCAAAGGATCCAGAAGTACGCCCAAGCTATGCGCTCGCTCCTTCAGAGATAACCTCATCCATCCCATTACCGAAATATGACAACAGTCTAGCACACCCACTGCTACAACTGCAGATGCATACAAGAAGCAGAGCCATTAGCATATTGCTGACAACATAGTCCAAAACTCTGGATAACTCCGCTCAGCGGTTTCTTGCAGATGTTAAACAGCATAAGGGGATAAAACTGAACCCTGAGGAACCGCACATTGATGGCTCCAGAGGACTGAAGAGCACCCCCCAAAATCACCCTCTGGAAACGACCAAGTAGGACAGGAACCACCGCAAAGTGGTGCCACCCTCCTCTTGTCAGGTGTGCGTGCAGGAGCCAGGCCCTGTGACCAATAGGACTTTGCAGGACTGGGGCCTTCCTAAGTTTGTTCTGGAGAGGCAAGGCGCCGCCCCACAGGTGAGTCCGATTGGTAACTCACAGCATCTGGTGGCAAGAGCCGGGAAGGGATATAAGATTGGTTCTTTGCCACAGTAACACGCTTCCTGCCTCGCTGCGTTTGGCTTCTTGCTTCCTGATCCTTGAACCTCGGCTTCTTGAAGAAGAAAAAGAAGAGTTTGGATTTGATATCCCACTTTATCACTACCCGAAGGAGTCTCAAACAGGCTCACAATCTCCTTTCCCTTCCTTCCCCACAACAAACACTCTGTGAGGTGAGTGGGGCTGAGAGACTTCAGAGAAGTGTGACTTGCCAGGACTTCGATCGCCCATGATCCGGATCGTGACACCTCTAAAGCACTGGCCTGAACCCCGACTAAAATGGATCTAGAAAATTTGTTTCCTTGAAGAGCCCCTGGATCTGGTCCACGACAACCCACTCAAAACCTTGCTCAGTAAGGGGAGATTGGCAACTTGCTTGTAGTTACTTAGATTTTCTTTATCCAGAGAGGGTTTCCTGAAAGGAGTGGCTTCATCGCCATGTACTTAAGCAGGCAGGGACCACCCATCTGATAAGGAGGCATTAATCACCTCATCTGACTGATCCAAGCACATCATCGACATCCTTGAGTTTACTAACTGAAACTCATCCAACACAACAGGACGAGACCGTGCTCTGGGCACCCCTCAAGATTCATCTGCTGTGTAACAGCAGAGTCAAAATCCCGGTGGATGCAAGCAATTTTATCCTCTAAATTCTTTGCAAAGAAGCCACAGCAAGCTATGATCAGTTTTGCCACTTCCTTCAGGCCAGGTTGTAAAAGCCCCCACACCTGGAAAAAGCTCTGTTAGATGGCACAATGAGGATGCAACGGAGGCAGCAAAGTATGACTTTTTTGCCGCCTTCACTGCCACTAGGTAGGCTCAGCGATGAGTGTTTTGATTGCATTCCACCGGAGCTTTCCTCCACATTATGCTTGAGTCCTCACCCTAAGCTCTGGACCATACCAGGGAGCCAAGAGGGCTCCACGAAGCAGGAGAGGATGCCCAGGGGTGAAAGTTAAGCATTTAGGAACACTGAGAACATGATGTTTCTGTTTCAAGAGAAGGGCGTACACGTTCTGTTACATACAATGGAACTTCAAGCAAAGCACAACTTAAATTACCCTGAAGGAAGATACAGGAGCACTCCAAATCATTTCCCAAGTATGTGCACAGAAAAACTGTAAATTCCTATGAAAGGCAAAACCTGGAGATTTGCATTGATCATTGAAATGCATCCATTATTCTTATTATCATTGCATTGTCTTAGAAGGGGCCATGGTTTTAACTATCACGAAAAGACTTGCGAATTTGCTACTACGCTATTTCAGGTATGTGTTGGAAGGTAAGATAGCAAAACCCCTTGAGGACTAGTGACTTGCATTGTCAACCATGTCCTAACCACACACACGTTTGCAGAGAACCCGGGAGTCCACCCCGCCCATTCCTGTTAAAGGAACCCTTTTTGCCTTCTTTCCCCGCTCTTTGATGAGGTTTTCCCCCGCGTCTAGGCTGGGTAATACACACGCAGACCTCGGGTGGGTAATAAATGCAGCTTCCAGTGGAATAGCCGTGCTATGTCTATTGCAGGTAAATCAACAAAGGAGTCTTGTGGCACCTTAAAGAACTGCTATTTTTTTAGGCTCCCTGTTGATTTTATAATATAGCATTATAAGGGAATACGAAGGAAAGGAAGATTTCTACCCCTCCCCGCCGGCTCTCTCACCTGATCCTGTTTCTCCAGGCTTCTCTGCGCCACTGATACAGAGTTGCGGGCAGCATTACTTATAGAGAATCCTAGTGCGCCGGGGTGCATTCAGGGCTTTGTAGTCCTCGCGCTGTCAGAGCTCCAAGGAACCCAGCGCAGGTTTGCCGGCTGGCGGACTACAACCCCCAGAGTGCACCGCGAAAGAGGGCGGCGGTTCCCTTGGTAAAAATGGACCATTGCAGCGCCACCATCTGGATTGGCTTTCTCCATCGTATGAGGACGGGCCATGGGGCGGGGAGCCAATCAGGAGGAGTGAGCAGAGACGCTTGAACCCCACGGGAGCTTTGGATTGGCTGGCGGGGAGACAAAAGGGGTGGGAAGAGAAGGCGGGAAACAAACCAGCCCATAGTGGGAGGGAATAATGGGAGGGAGCGCTACCGCAAAGGAGTATTTGCCTTTGAAAGTTTCGCAAGCCTTCTGACCTCACAGGGTTCTTCGTCAGGGAAATATTGTGCCGTTAAGATTTCGGTTTTTTATCTTGTTGCTTCTAAAGCGAAGCTGGTCTGGTTTAGATTTGTTGCCAGTTGGAGATAGCAGTGTAGAATTGGTTCACAAAAGGAATATCAATCTGGGGGAGGGAAGACTCACACCTATAGGACACGGTGTAACAAGCAGTTTTTTCACCCTCCATTAATTCATGGAGAGACCCTTTCATTTCATTGCAGTAGAATGTGCACACCCACCCAACAGATGACCCCCCCAAAAAAGACTGAAGTGAATGCACCCCACAAAAATGTTTCTCACCCCCCTGAGAGGCACAGAGTTGCAAGAAGCCCTACCGAGTACTGTAATGAAAAAGGTTGTGTTTAATATAAGCCGTCTAAAACTTAGCACGTAAAAAATACTAAATTCTGAGGTGTGTTTTCTTTCTTTGCCTCTGCCCTTCTTCTGCAAAAAAAGGCAAACTTTTACCAGGACACAGTCCGACCACATTTGGGTTGTTGAAACATACTTCTGCGTAACTGAAATGGAAAGAAGAGAGAGAGGTCAAAGACAGCCTCACAAAGGAGGCTGAGCTGGTTTTCAGTTTTACTGTGTTTGTTTCTTAAATGAAAAGCACTCTTTTTTCAATTTTACTTTTCATTTTTATTGTGTCTGTTTCTTAAATGAAAAGCACTCTTTCTGCCATTCCTTTCTCTTTTTCTCTCCTTCAGCCACTTCTCTCCCAGCCTTTTTTCTTCCCTCTCTTTCTGTCACCCCTACAGCCACTACCTGCCCAACCCTGGCCTAATGTCTAGCCTAATTAGTCAGGTACGCCTCATTTATCTATCCATTCTTTTAAAATTGATTTAATATAACACCTTAATAAATTAAACACGGCAAAGTCATTAATAGTAATAATACTGTTCAAATATAATTTCATGCTTTCCAAACGCAGACTGCCCGAAGGCTTTGGGCTGATCATTTTAAGCCATCCACCCAAACAAGAAGCAATATAACTTTAAAAAGAAGACGAGGATGTCAGTTCCCTGAGGGATCTTCCTCCTAAGTATACGCCTTGCTTTTTGCTTTGCCTCCCCTGCAAGGAAGAAAGCGAGGCAAAGGGGAAAGTTCATCTATGTTGCCTTGCGTAATAGTTGGCTGTAAAGGAAAGGTCTTACAAATGCCATCACCCTTGGCACAGTGCTTTCTGGAGAGCGAGATCAAGGCTGGAATAGTCAAGAGGAGGATGGCAGAACAAGGGACTCCAAAATGTAGCCCAGGACTATAGGTAAAGGTAAAGGGACCCCTGACCGTTAGGTCCAGTCGTGACCGACTCTGGGGTTGTGGCGCTCATCTCGCTTTATTGGCCGAGGGAGCCGGCGTACAGCTTCCGGGTCATGTGGCCAGCAGGACTAAGCCGCTTCTGGCGAACCAGAGCAGCACACGGAAACGCCGTTTAACTTCCCACCGGAGTGGTACCTATTTATCTACTTGCACTTTGACGTGCTTTCGAACTGCTAGGTTGGCAGGAGCAGAGACCGAGCAAAGGGAGCTCACCCCGTCGTGGGGATTCGAACTGCTGATCTTCTGATCGGCAAGTCCTAGGCCCTGTGGTTTAACCCAGGACTATACTTCCCTGCAAAAGGAAAGGAAAGCAGAGAGAGAAAAGAACGATGGGTGGTAATGCCAGGCACGCCAAATGCACATTTCAAGTGCATGATTCCCTCCAAAGAATCCTGGGAACTGTAGTTTTTTTTAGGTGCTGGGAATTATAGCTCTGCAAGGAGATGTCAAGTGCTTTAACTGTATGGTGTGGATCTTCCGTAAATTATTTGTTAGCCGCTATAAACAATAAAAGCCTCAAAGCTACTTCATATCTAACAAAATTTATACACTGCTTGATTGCAAACAAAACAAAACACCTTATCAAAAGCAGTTTACATGAAGATAAGTTTCCACTATCTATTTTAGATGCCAGGCAAAACAAAACACAAAAAACTACACTTCTTTTCCACCACGCTGTTAAATTATCTGTGGCCTCCTTCAGTGCGTAGGATGTTTTAGGCCTCCCTTTTCATATCAATATGAATGTGTTTTAGCGTTTACTCTGTAGGTGCTGGTTTTTGGTATGCTGCTTCTCATAAAAAATTGACTAATAAGTCATCACCATTTTATAGTAATGGGTGGGATTCACCTAATGAGGCCCATAAGTGGAAGCCCTTCCCTCTGTGCCCCCCCCCAAAAAAAATTACCTCAAGGGGGTTAGGGAACCCCCCACCCCAGGACAGATAAGAGAGGGAAGAATTGTTCCATCTGGCAAGCAGAACTATTGGAAGAGTGCAGCCTTGAATTCCACCCAATAATAAAAAAGAATCCATAATTTCCATTAATTTGCTAGTTGTTTTTTTAAAACTACATTGTGCAACTACATTGCAAAATTCACGACAATGGCAAATCTTGAAAGACGACTGTGTTTTAGGTTTCACCTGGTTCCAGATATTGTGAATTTGATAGATTTGCCTTCAGATGTGAATTGAATTGAATTCCCCCCCACCCTGCATCCCTTCTGAGGAGACAGAATCCCACCCCACGCCAACTAGTGTTGGCATCTGTTCCGTGCTGCGGCCCAGCGAATTGCAAGACCCAAAGCCTTCACTGTGTCCAGGGCCAGATATAGGTTTGAGGAGGCCCTAAGCTACTGAAGGTAATGGGGCCCTTTATATGTCCAGCTGTCCTTTGTCAACATCAAATTGTCACTGTTTTTTGTGTGTTGAATATATGCTATATGGTAATTTATGAACCAAATAGGTATCTAAAGCCATTTGCACATGTTGTCCTGCAACAAGTCCATGCAGAATGTAGGCACCCTATATATAGAAAGGAGCAAACCAGTGATATTTTAGGGAGCAGGCTAGCAGGTGAGGCCCATGACTTACATCACAGGAGCCTACACAACACAAAACACTGTTGTTGTATGTAGGTTTTATTTTATTTGTTTTTTATCTTATATTTTGGAAATGTACATCCAGTTTTTCCCCCCTTTAATTTTTTTGGGGGGGCCCCAAGAGAATGGGGTCCTAAGCTATAGCTTGTTTAGCTTATACGTAAATCCGGTCCTGACTGCGTCCAAGCCCTGGAACCAATCCACATTCAGCAAATGACTACAGTGGTACCTCGGGTTAAGTACTTAATTCGTTCCGGAGGTCTGTTTTTAACCTGAAACTGTTCTTAACCTGAAGCACCACTTTAGCTAATGGGGCCACCCGCTGCTGCCGTGCCGCCAGAGCACGATTTCTCTTCTCATCCTGAAGCAAAGTTCTTAACCCGAGGTACTACTTCTGGGTTAGCAGAGTCTGTAACCTGAAGCATATGTAACCCGAGGTACCACTGTACTTGTGAAGCCGCACTGTTATTCTGTTCAGCCACCTGGTCTCAAACTGTACCACCCACGCGGAGGCTGGGTTTCTTCACAAAGGAAATGGGGTCAGAATGCTCTCAGACCCTTTTTCTCAAAGTTGCCGTTTCAAACGCAGGCTCGGGGCTCCTGGGCGCAGCTGACGACTTTGGGGGATGCAGTTCCCGCAGTGCCTCATTTTGATCTGCGCAGGTAATGACTTATGCGTTTCATCTGAATCATTTAATGATTATTATTCTGGGAGGGTGGGGGAGGGATCAGGGTGTGTGTGTTGAATGTTCTCCCAGGATACTCTGGTGCAAGATAGAGTTGGATGGCCCTTGTGGTCTCTTCCAACTCTATGATTCTAAGCCTGAAAGTTACCGGTCTCCAACCAAAGACTTTATTTACTTATTTAATGTATAGCTGTGGTGTGAAATTTGCTGAACTGGAATGCACCAGCAAATTTGATCCTATTAGTTTAGGACTCAGTTGAGACAAGAGATCTCTCTCCCCTACTAGCTGTTAAAGTATTTATTTATTTGATTTCATAAGATTTATATACTCCTTGATGGTTTTTAAAAAGCCCTCAAAGTGGTTTACAAAGAATTATTGGAGCACAGCTAGCAGGATTATGTTATCTCTGATTGCTGCCGTTGTGAAAGGTCATTCGGTTTATCTTGTATTTATTTGAGCTTTGCATCAAAAAGCAATAGACTAACTCTTCCATTGCAATTCCTTTTCACCCCACTCTTCAGATTTCTCTGTTCACATCTCCCCCTCTCCGAGTATAACACTTCAAGCATTTGATGAACTGTAGTCCACAAACCCTTATGCCAAAATAAATCTGTTAGTCTTGAGAATCCACAAGACATATAGATTTCTTACAGTCATAGCCTATGCGGAAGAACTGCTTAAAAACAAAACAAAACTTCTTTAAACTTTGGACCTTAAGGTACTTGAAAAAATATTTATTTATCAGATTCTGTACTGCTTAATTAAAAGCAATATAATTTACATAAAATTATAAATTAAGCAATGAAAATAAGCAACGAAAATAGACTTTTGAAACAGTAGGCATAATAAAATTATCAAAATATTGATAAAACCAGCAGGTGTTTTTTTTAAAACACACACACACACACACACACAAATGTACAAGACTGGTTTTCAATGGTTTTAGGTTATTTTTAAGGGCATTCTGAAAACATTAACAACAGCAGGTGGGGTACAAATTTCTGAAATAAATACAACTAATGGATTTAGATCCGCCCTATTCAACCTTGCACCCCCAGGTATCATTGGACTATAACTCCCATCATCCTTGACCATTGGCTGAACTGGCTGGGGATGATGAGATCTGTAGTTCAGTGTTCTCTGGGGAGCCAAGGTTGACGGATTCTGCCTAACAGTACAATCCAAACCCAAGATAGACTGGGATTAGAGAATTTCGGTTTGGTGGAGCTTGCACTTTCCTAACTGAGCTGGTGTAAGTTTTTCACCTCAGCAGATTCCAGTGTTGTTGTTTTTTCTGGGGGTACACAGGGGTACACATACTCCTAAACATTTTGTGAATCTTTGTACTTTTGTCCATTTACTGTATTTATGTTTCCTCATTTGAACTATAAAATGGTGATTTTCTTGAGTCAAAATGAGAGTACCCCTAAACATTTTTAAAAGAAAAAAGCACTGGCTAAATCAGAAACATACTATTGTCCCTCACCCCAGTTCAGCCGACATTCTTAAATTTACTCTGGCTTAAGACTCCCAAAAAGGTGTTTTCCAGTGATGTTGCTGTTCAGGACCCCACAATCTGGCAGAACTTCACCAGCAAAAAAGGTAGTATAAGTCAAATTCCTCCTGAAAGGAGTTTGGAATAGGGGTAACCAGCTTTCTATACCTTTTAAAAATAGTTTTTATTTTTTTAAAAAAATTCTTTGGGTTACGAAACAAATAAATGGGAAATTACATATAACGTGGCCACTTTCGATTTATAGAGCCTTTTTCACAGATCGAATGAGACACTATTGTCATAGACTTTGTGGGGGAAAGAGCGTGCAGCTAAATATTGTAACTAGACACTGGGAAGACCGATAGAATAGACATAGACCACTGGTACCGAAAGACCTACACTGGCTCCCAGTACGTTTCCGAGCACAATTCAAACTGTTGGTGCTGACCTTTAAAGCCCTGGATGACATCTAAAGGCAGCCCTGCCTAGGGAAGCTTTTAATGTTTTGAAACATACTCGGAGTCAAGAGTGGATTTCATGCTCTTTATTCAGCTCAAAGTGGTGAGGAGGAATGGAAGTTCCCCCACAATATCTGCTTCATATACATTATTTACACAATGGGCTACATGTGATTGGCTAATTCCGGGATTCTCCTGTAGGCCAATCAGGTTGTGGATTCACTTCCACCTGAAGCTGGATTGGGTGGCTCCTGCGGACCAATCATACTGCTGCATTGTTCTAGGACCAATCAGACTGCTGCATTCTGAATCCTATTGTTCTAGGACCAATCAGACTGCTGCATTTTGGATCCTATTGTTCTAGGACCAATCAGACTGCTGCATTTTGGATCCTATTCAACTCAGTACATAACATGTTTAATAGACTATTGTATTTTAATATTCTGTTGGAAGCCGCCCAGAGTGGCTGGGGAAACCCAGCCAGATGGGCGGGCTAGAAATAATACATCATCATCATTATTATTATTATTATTATTATTATTATTATTATTATTATTATTATAATATATGAGAAACCACCCTACTAGAAAAGATAACTGATAAACTTAAACTACTGGTGTGACTCCCCTTTATCACTTATACAGCACAAGAAGACAATGACCTCTCTCTCCCCACCCCCCAAAAAGCCTACCAGCTTTCTATACTTAGGATTGCTTTTGTTCATTAGGGAATCTCCCTTTGTGTGAAAGGAAACAAGACCCAACTGCAACGTTCCTTCTTTCATCATTTCTCCCCTCTCTCAGCAGTATTACCAGTCCAGTTACTCCTATTGTATCAGACGGAGCCGTTCCATTTTGTAGATACCGGGAGCCCAGCCCAACTTGAGTGCTTTTCTACAGAAAGCGTGGAAGACAAAGGCTTGTCCTTCAGCTGGTATAAAAGGAGAGAGGATGGCACACCCCTTTTCATAAAGAAATGCTCAGAGAAGGAAGATGGAGGCAGGTTTGCTTGCGAGGCAAAAGGAAAAAATCTGGTCTTGGCTATCACCAAGGCCCAAAAGGAAGATACTGGCCTGTATATGTGCGCCAAGAGAAATCCCACCTTGACTTTCAGCAATGGCTCCTCGCTGGTTGTTGGAGGTAAGAAAGCAAAAAGACTGAGCTTTGGAGTGTGAGGGGTATTGAATCTCTTCTACCAACACAGTCCTCCTTCTCAGTTCAAAGCCTATACTGTCTCCTTACTAACAGTGGGCGAAACCTATCAATCAGTTTTAAGTTCAGTTGCCTTGTTTGTAATTTGTTTTTATTGGAAATACGGTCGTACCTTGAATCCCAAACGCCTTGCAAGTTGAACATTTTGGCTCCCGAAGGCCGCAAACCCGGAAGTGACAGTTCCGGTTTGCGAACTATTTTTGGAAGCCAAACGACCAATGGAGCTTCCGATTGGCTGCGGGAGCTTCCTGCAGCCAATCAGAAGCCGCCGCTCTTTGGTTTCCAAACGTTTTGGAAGTTGGACAGACTTCCGGAACGGATTCCATTCAACTTCCAAGGTTCGACTGCAAGTCCCAATGAGGATTCATCAGCATTTTAGTGTCTTTTTCTCCTAACACACATATTTTTGCATCTAACTTCCCCTAAGGAAGTTAGTTTTTGTACTTTATTGCCTCATATTTATACATTTTTGTGCACAGAGCGCGTTACCTCTGGGTTTCGCGCTCGGGCATGCGCAGATGCTCAAAATGAGGTCACGCGCATGCATGGAAATGGCGAATCGCAACCCACGCACAGGCAGACGCACAGACGCGGGTTGTGTTCACTTCAGGATGTGAATGGGGCTCTGGAACGGATCCTGTTCGCCTCCAGAGATACCACTGTATACATAAAAAATATAAGGTTAGCATCATGCTGCAGTTGGCATGGGCACCAATAGGTGGCCACACCAACAGCAGTGAGATGTACAGCAAGTGAGTGAAGAAGCAGTGTGGCGTGGCAGGCAACCCGGGTGAACTGTTTAATGGAGGGGAAAGGTGGTTCGCACAGCGCATTACCAAGCTGCTCTGTCAAGCACTTCCTCCTTCCTTTAAGAGGGGTTGAGAAATCTGTGTGACGAGGAGCTAAGGGCAAGCTGTGAGGGGGTGGGTAAGGTGTAAAGAAAGAGGGAGTTGTTAGGTGTGGGAGAAGGGAAGTTGGAAAATGGTCAGGTTTCTTAGTCTCATTGCTGAGCAACCACGTGCAGAGCTCAGTGGAGAGGAAGGCCAGTGTGCTGGTCCAGGGGGGAGGTTACCGTGGGGCGAGGTCCAGGACCTCAGTTGAGGGTCGGCAGACAGTCCTCCATGGGCGAAGTGGGGTCCACAGCGAGAAGCCGGGCAAGGACAGGAACTCTGGGGGAACAGGACTGGATGCTGGCCGAAACAGCTCTTTGACGACGTTGCTCCTGCAACCTGGGACCCGGGCTGACTGGTCCCGGCCCCCAGGAGACCCGTCTCTCCTGGCCTCGAGGCGAGCACTCCTCCTGGGAGAAACCAGTTCCCTTCGCCTCTCTGCCCTGAGCCTCTGCAGTTCAGGAGAGGCTGAAGGGTTACTGGACCCAGGGCGAGACTCACCTGTAAGCACTGAGTCCTCAACCACCTTCGGAGCCAGAGTGGATTCACCTGGTGTCTGCTCCTGAGGATCTGGCACAGGTGTAGGCGCTTCAGAATCAAGACCCTGCCCCAGCTCAGCCGGCCCTGGAGGCGGAGACTCCTGTGCAGGCTGGGATTCCTCCGGTTCAGCCTCTGAATCGGATTCCCAGGCCATCACAGCCAGACAACCAGAAGAGTGTCTGAGGTGTGTTTGCCTGAAGGCAGACTCAGCATCCGAAGTCAGGTCCAGCCTTAGGGTCAGGCAAACGGCATGCCCAGATAGTCCAGGGCTCAGGGAATCCAATTGCCATGGGGTCAAGGATCAAGATGAACAGGAAGCAGCAAGATTGGGCCCGGAACAGCAGGCATTGTTTCCAGCATCTGACTGCTGCTGGAAGCTCTGCTTAAGAAGACTGAAGCCGGCTGGTTTTCATCGGTGCCTTCTCTGTGTCCTTGAAGGTTGATCAGCTGCAGGGTGGAGTCACTCCGCCTTCTCCCCCTTCAGGCTGCTGTTCAGCAGGTGAAGCTGCCTCCTGGTGCATGGCACCAGGTTGAAGAGCACAGCAAGCAAGAGGAGCAGCCCTACACACTCTCTTTTTGTACAGTCCACACTTTTTTGGTTGTAGAAATCCTCTACAAAATGTAGATCCTCACGGGGTCTCTGCCATGGGAGCATATTCACTCAGTGCTTTTCCAGCTGCACTGGCTCACGGTGGAGTACAGGGTCAGATTTAAGGTGCTGGTTTTGACCTTTAAAGCCCTCCACGGCCTAGGACCCTCGTACCTACGGGACCGCCTTTCCCGGTATGCCCCACAGAGAGCCTCAAGGTCCATAAATAGCAACACCCGGGCCCTAAGGAAGTTAGACTGGCTTCAACCAGAGCCCGGGCCTTTTCAGCACTGGCTCCAGCCTGGTGGAACGCTCTGCCTCATGAGACCAGGGCCCTGCAGGATCTGATTTCTTTCCGCAGGGCCTGTAGGACAGAGTTGTTCTGCCTGGCCTTTGGCTTGGAATCAATTTGATTCCCTCCCCCTCTTTCTTTTTTTCCTTTCTCTTTCTGTGTTGAAACTCCTATTTGGGGACTTCCCTGGCTTTTTTCTGGCCCATGTGGGACCAGTCTGGATAGTTGGCCTTGGTGAAGACTTAACGTTTTCATCCCCCCAAAAGTTTTGATTTGAGTTTCCACTGAAATGAGGCTGCATTTTAATGTTTTTGTGTTATATTTCAATCTTGTTTTTTAAGCTGTATTTCAATCAATTGTTTTTATATTTGGTGTTAGCCGCCCTGAGCCCAGTCTTGGCTGGGGAGGGCGGGGTATAAGTAAAATTTATTGTTGTTATTATTGTTTTGTTGCTGCTGTTTCCTGAACTCTCGGCTTTGTTCCCTACAACACACACACAGATAGCTACACCCAGGGCACCTGGGTGACACTTTTGCAGCCCGCTCCGTGTGAAGCATCTCGAATCTTGCAGAGAAACGAAATGGCTTGCTTGGTCCACGGCACTTCCAGTTTCGTCCAAGTGTCCTGGGACGTTCCTGGACATCTCCGGCCAGAGACGCTGCTGATGAGAAGCAACCACAGTTCTTGGACGTTTGTCAGTGTCCTTCACGTCCCCCTGGATTTGAACGCGAGTGCCGCAAATTTCACGTGTGAGGTCAGATTCAACTCCTCGGGCACCGCTGTCAGGATGAACGGCAAATTCCCTGCGGGTGAGTGGTGGTGTGTCACGTCACCCTCTGCCCTTGTCGACAAAATTGGCTGGTCATCTTCATGTGTTGGTTCTTAGGAATAGAGGAAGATGCAATATGCTAAGCCATAGAATCAAAGAATCGTAGAATTGCGTGGTGAGTTTCCGCCCCCCCCCAGTGGAAATAAAGACACATGACACAATTATTAAGGATGGTGCTGTGGGTTAAACCACAGAGCCTAGGACTTGCCGATCAGAAGGTCGGCGGTTCGAGTCCCCGCAACAGGGTGAGCTCCCGTTGCTCAGTCCCAGCTCCTGCCAACCTAGCAGTTCGAAAGCACGTCAAAGTGCAAGTAGATAAATAGGTACCACTCCGATGGGAAGGTAAACGGCGTTTCCGTGTGCTGCTATGGTTCGCCAGAAGTGGCTTAGTCATGCTGGCCACATGACCCAGAAGCTGTACGCCGGCTCCCTCGGCCAATAAAGTGAGATGAGCGCCGCAACCCCAGAGTTGGTCGCAACTGGACCTAATGGTCAGGGGTCCCTTTACCTTAAGGCCACAACTTTATTGGTTACAGGTGATGAGCAGTATTGGCTTAGGCATTGGTCCTAACCGATTGCAGTGGTACCTCGGGTTAAGTACTTAATTCGTTCTGGAGGTCTGTTCTTAACCTGAAACTGTTCTTAACCTGAAGCACCACTTTAGCTAATGGGGCCTCCTGCTGCTGCCGCGCCGCCTGAGCACAATTAACCCGAGGTACTATTTCTGGGTTAGCGGAGTCTGTAACCTGAAGCATATGTAACCTTAAGCTTATTTAATCCGAGGTACCACTGTATATCCAACTTCAGCCCGTCCGCTTGAAGTCCGGGATAGGTTAACCACCATTAGGGGGAATCCTTCTGATGCACATCAACTAGGAACTCCTCCGGGGTCACCGCTTGGGGGCGTGCCTTAGGCCCTCATCTCCATAGGTTTCAGACAGGGCCAAGCCCCCAAGAATCCTTTATCGGACTACCCTTCAATATGTGGGGCAGGTGATGGCTCTTCCTCCCCTCTTCCAACTGCAGAACAATACCAATGCCTAACCGCCAATACCAATAAAGTTGTGACGATTTGCTACGAGGCAGGCGAAAACCAAGTGGCTGGTGCCAATTTGCCAAGTGGAAAAATTCCTACCAGCCCCCTCAACGGCGACCAACCAAGGTTCATAGCAAGGTCGAGGAACAAAAACCTTATAGGGTGGGAGGGTGGGAAAAGCAGGAATAGCTGGCAGGTGGGGAAAGAGGGAGATCCCCGGCCACGTCCTTCCTTAAGTAGGGCAGGACACGCCCCCAGAGCCAGCTGATTGGCTGACCAGGGGATGATGCTGTTGGGAATCCCCCCAATCGCGCAGGGCTGGGCTCATGAAGCCCGCACCTCCATCTCCTTCAAGGGCGGAAGTGGCTTTGTAGCTCTTGAAGAGACCTCAAGGGTCATGTAGGCCATACATGAATCTTTTTCCAGTCCTGGAGATGTCAGGAATTGAACTGGGCTTTTCTCTATGTGAAATAATCTACTAATTCTCGTTTTGATTGTGTTCTAGATTTCCGAAAGAGGGCGGGAAAGAAGAAATGGCCTCTGTTTGCATTATTCTGCGCGATGCATCAAATTTATAGACCTGCGCATTACGCAGAGGATGCGAACAGTGGTTTCTTCCTTCTTTCCTCATAAAACTAGACATGGACAAATGTTTCAACATTGGTTTCTGACAGCTTCTTGTTATTCTACTCATAAGTCCACTTCCTCTCATGCATTTATTAGTTTGCATTTTTAAAAGAAATTCCTCATTGAAATTTGACAGGAGTTTACTGTGCATTTTTCCTAATATGCACATTTTGGGGGAAGCAATTCCCTCAAATAATGTGCTGCATTTCCTTGAGATATTCCCACAAACATATTCTTCTTGTGCATGCTTTTCTCTAGTACGTATGCACATTTTGGGCAAGCCATTTTCTCACATATATTGCCTTCTTAGACATTATTTCCACAAATATATGCTTGGTATGCACACTTTTCTCCAACGTGCCTATTTTTCGGCTGGGGAACCGCGTTGCAAAATTCAGGAAAGTACGGATTTTGCAGAATAGCTTTGCTTCTTCAGTTCAGGAAATGCAAACCCCACCCCTCCTCCAGTAACACAATGAAGCAAAATATAAATGATGGGGTTCTTCTGCTCTGTGTCAGTCACAGCAGTTGCTAAGTAATGTCTGCCTGTTCCCTCCCTCCCTCTCCCTTTCCCTTTTACAGCTCCCTCTGCAGTCGTAGACAACAAATGTCTCAGCTTCTCAGTGTCCTTGTCTGTCCTGGCTGTTCTGACACTGCTGATGTTTCTCTTAAGCTTCCTTTGGATTCGACGCAGCCGCTCCAGGCTAGGTAATATCAGCAGCCATGTCCTAAGAAATCAACAACAAGTGTTTAAATTTTATTTCAGGCTCTCTTAAAGGAACCTTACTTAGGAACCTTTTTTTTAAGTTCAAGGGCCACGTTTATTTTTATTTTGTTGTTTATTTAATTTACCGTATTTTTTGCCCCATAGGGCGCACCTAGTTTTGGGGGAAGCCCGAGCTTCCCCCGACCCCAGCCCCCAGAACAGGCTGCTATCCGCAAGCTGTGGGAGACCGGCGGGAAGTCGCACCGGTCTCCCCAGGCTTGCGGATATCTGCCCGGAGCACGCTAATCAGCGCGCCCCGGGCTTCGGGATGCAGGCAGCTCTCCGGAAGCCTTGGGAGACTGGTGGGAACTCCCGCGGGCTCCCAAGGCTTGCGGAGAGCTTCCTGAAGCCTGGAGAGCGAGAGGGGTTGGTGTGCACCGACCCCTCTCGCTCTCCAGGCTTCAGCGAAAGCCTGCATTCGCCCCATAGGACGCACACACGTTTCCCCTTCATTTTTGGAGGGGGAAAAGTGCATCCTATAGGGCGAAAAATGCGGTATTACATTGATAGACCATCTCTTCCTGCATCCTCACAACAACCTGTGAGGTAGGTTAGGCTAAGAGAAAGTGGCTGGCCCAGGGTCACAACCAGTGAGCTTTAATGCTGAATGGGAATTCAAACCCTGCTCTCCCAGGTCATAGACCAACACTCTAATCAGCAGGGCTTTTTCAGCCTGAGTGCCCCATTTTTCCTGCTGGGCAATATTCCGGGGGCCACTTGCAAGTGGCGGGAGGGCCAGTGGCAAAAGTGGCTGAGCAATGAATATACAGTGGTACCTCGGATTAAGTACTTAATTCGTTCCAGAGGTCCGTTCTTAACCTGAAACTGTTCTTAACCTGAAGCACCACTTTAGCTAATGGGGCCTCCTGCTACTGCTGGAGCGCGATTTCTGTTCTCATCCTGAAGCAAAGTTCTTAACCTGAAGCACTATTTCTGGGTTAACGGAGTCTGTAACCTGAAGCATATGTAACCTGAAGCGTATGTAACCTGAGGTACCATTGCAGCATATTTTTCCGTGTATAAGACGCCCCTATTTTTGGGGACTCCAATTTGAGAAAAAATCCCCTCTGCACTATCCATGTATAGGGCGAGCCCCGATTTTGAACATTATTTTAGAGTAAAAAAAACCCCCATAGTCTTATACACGGAAAAGTATGTTAATTTTCCCCCCTTTGCGTAGTAGATCAGTTTTTACACAAACTTACACCCCACCACCCTCCATCTAGGCATGATCAGAGTTCAAATTACAAATTCCAGATAGGCAAGCACACTCAATGAGGTTGCGAAGCAAGCTGGTAAGGGGTGTGGCCTAAGGAGAGAGGGCGTGGCTAGGAGGAGAGCCCAAAAGCCGGGCAGAGAGGCCATTTTGCCCCCCACCCAAGGTTCCCTGGACTTGAGTGTTTTCGCACCGGATTTTTAGGCAGGGATTATGTTCCAGGGAAAAGCAGCAAGGAACCACAAATGGACTGAGCACATTTTCTGTTGGTGGGATTCTCAGTGGGATCTGTTAGGATCTGTAAGAACAGGAAGCTGCCCTAGACTGGTCTCCCATGATGCATTCTCAGCTGTTATTCTGGACTTTTCCTGAGTTCCTACTGGGAGGTCCAGATCCTTGGCGGGGGCGTGCCCACTGTTTTGGGAAATCCAAATTAGGTAGGTTTGAACTTAACGGAGCTTCTTCTCTGTCCCTTTTGCAGTTGGCAAAAATATTGGCCCTCACAGCAGCAGCTGAAGAAGAATGGCCCCTCTATCTCTTTATTCCTAATTGTCTCCTTTTCTTTTATTCCCCAAGGATCCCAATACCAGGACTCTGAACCTCCATCTTCAGAGGTAATAAAGTTATGACTCTTTCTTTGGAGATGGCGAAGGGGGGACGTTTCCAGATTTCGAGGGTGCTTTCATATGTGATATACATTGTAGGGGCCTCACAAGGTCATCCAGGCCAGCCCTTGTCAATGCCATAGCGCCCCCAACAGGTGGTGCTTTGAATTGCACCTGGACATGAACTGGAGAAAGTGCAGCTGGGCTAAGGAGGAGGCAGGGCAAGGAAAGGAAAGGAACGGAAAGGAGAATTTACATTTTTTGACATTTCAGCCTAGTTTAACTTGCTTGTGAACAGAGGTGATGACGCTCCAGAGATCAGGAGCCTCATACCTGAGGTTCAGATGCGGCCCCCCAGACCTCTGCACCTGGCCCCCAGGACTCTTCTCAGAGTCTTACCCCTCCCTAGTCCTGCTTTGAATTGTCCTTGAGCGTTTTTGCCTGGCTCAAATGTGTCATTGAACCCAGACATGGCTGTATATAGACAGATCAAGGAAGCATTTGAGGAGAACACGTTGTAAACTTTATATGAGAAATCACATTGGCAAAAAAACGGAACTCCACAGCGCCATCTGGTGTCACACTGTTATAATGCATATACAACACATATACAGTGGTACCTCGCAAGACGAAATTAATTCGTTCTGCGAGTTTTTTCGTCTTGCGAATTTTTCGTCTTGCGAAGCACGGATTCCCATAGGAATGCATTGAAAATCAAACTTGCAAGACGTTTTCGTCTTGCGAAGCAAGCCCATAGGGAAATTCATCTTGCGAAGCAACTCAAAAAACGAAAAACTCTTTCGTCTTGCGAGTTTTTCGTCTTACGAGGCATTCGTCTTGCGAGGTACCACTGTAAAACTCTTTTTTTCTTTACCAATCTAGCTGAGTCCAATGTCTGAATAGAGACTAGAGAGGGGCATGTGTGTGTAGAAAATAAACAAAAATAAAATTTGCATTTGTTGCTCCACCCACTTTGGCCTCTGGCCCGCCCACTACAAGCATGTGACCCTCAAAATGTTGCCCAAAAGCAGTAGAGGCTGGTATATTTAGGGAAATGGGCCCAAATGGATACGAGACATTGTCAGTGAGGGGATTGGCCTTGGGAAAGGGGGTGTGGCCAGAGGGGAGGAGGCGTGGCCTGAGGAGATTTCTGAGGGCCGTACAGAGAGCCTTGGAGCTCCAAATAACAGTTTCTCCACTCTTTACGAAACAGGAAGGCACTTGTTATGCCCAGCTAAATCTTGCTTCAAGGACCTAAGAAAAGAACAAGAGTCAGCGAGTATCAGAAGTGGCTGGGGTCTGGGATCAAAAGACTCTAACATGCTACGGCAGCTTTTTGGATTCTGATCTGCGAGGCTGGGAGGATAGAAATGTCGGGATCTCCGCTTGGCCAAGCTGATAAAGCTCATCTTCCGGAATCGCCCTCCCGATGAATAATTAACGACCTGAGCCTTTGATGAGGCTCCAAGGCACGTTCTCCCATACAGCAGAGTTTCCAGCAGCATGCGGAAGTGATGAGATTTATGGCTATATTGCAAAGGGTTTTATTTCTCGCTACGCAGACAGAAAATACATCCTCTCTCTGTGAAAGCAGAGAGCAACCGAAACAACAAAAGAACAAAGGAACAGGAAACCACTAACGTCACATCCCGTCTCCCGTGAGACTTCCAGCAGCCTGGAAGGTCTCTGGAATGTAAACAGAGTCCTGTGACTCTAAGCTTGTGGCAAACAGAAACTAACAAGAAACACCAGCTCAGCTTCTAGAGCCAGCAAGCGACGTCAGCAAAAGGTCCCTGTTCCCCATACTTCAAGCTGGAGGAAACAGTGACCTCCTTCTCACAGCTGTTGTGGAAATGAATTGTTACACAGCACCCCAATCTCCAAGGGGTGCGAAATTCCGCTTGCCCAGGGTTCGTGTTTCCTTTGGAAATGAGGCACAGCGGAGACTGTGTTGTCTTTATGCTATATGGTTTATTGACACATATATACGTACAACCTGAGCCCACGATGGAGGAGTTTACAGCAATAGCACCCCAAGAAGGCCTTGCTTCTCCCATGAACACTGTTTTGGATGCCAGCAGAAATCAGCCCTGGCCCTCTGTCCCTCTGCCCAGCTTGCTGCTTTTTACAGACTGAAAGCTTTCACCCCCAGAACACGCCACAGCCAACTGCAATGCTCAAAACTCGTCTCCTTCCAACCCTCGTCTTTGTCCTAACTCTGGCAGCTGATTTCTTTTCTTTTATTATTTTAACAAAGTAATAATAAATAAAAAATAAAAATGTGCACCCCACCACCGAAACCATTCCATTGTAACTATCCAACCTCCCAAAACTTCAACACGTCTCGTGATGGTTTGACCCCTTTCCGTTTTAACAGTACAAATTCTACAAATACTTTCCATATCTCCTCATAATAATTTCTCCTGCATGTTCCCCATCTTACCTTAACACCACATATTCATTTAACATTAATAGGGATATTCCACACCTCTTTATACCATTCTTCCATTTTATATTCACCTTGCCCTTTCTACTTCCTAGCGATAATAACTCGTGCAGCTGTCAATCAATTTGTGAGCAAGCCCTTCATGGCCTGCGAACCTTCTTCCCCATCGTAAATTGATAACAATGCTACCTGTGGACTTTCGGTCAGCTTTAACCCAGTGATTTCTGGGTTCAACTCTCCGACTTTTAGAAGAGACATCTGAAGGCAGCCCTGTTTAGGGAACCTTTTAATATTTGATGAATTATTGTATTTCAATATTTTGCTGGAAGCCACCCAGAGTGGTTGGGGAAACCCAGACAGATGGGCGGGGTATAATAATAATAATAATAATAATAATTATTATTATTATTATTGCCGTCATTATCACCACCTGCCTTCCCAAGGAACGCTGGGAATTGTAGCTCTATGAGGGGGAACAGGGGTCTCCTCACAAATCTCAGCACCCTTAGCAAATTACGGTTCTCGGGATTATTTGAGGGGAATCTGTACCAGTTCAGAGGCAGCCATCGTGAGAGGAGGCAGAAATGCAAATAGCCGTAACACCATTAACTCCTCACCTCTTTTGTAGCGACTTCTGATGAGCATAGGGTGGCAGGAGCATGGAAAATATTGTTGTCACAGACAGGAAAGCGACATAACCAAGTTTGCTCTCGGGCAACATTCGGGCCTTGCCTTCTGCTCAGAAATGTTTAGGCAGGTGTGACGGGAGGTGTTTGTGGCGTCCAGCCTCAGCCAGCTTTGCTGCACTTGTGGCTCCCTCTGCACAACAGAGGAAAACCACACCGAGAAAGATGTTTGGTTGTGATAATTATGCCTTTCTGAGTAACCAAGTGAGATGGAGGAGAAATAAAGTATTGTTTCCTCAGTGGCCAAGTCTACCTGGTCATTCTGTAAGTGGAAAATTTGACTCACTAACTGTGAGCAACTAGATTTCCCCCCCCCCCATCCCAGTCGGTATCTATGTACAGTGGTACCTCGGGTTACATACGCTTCAGGTTACACACTCCGTTAACAAAGAAATAGTGACTCAGGTTAAGAACTTTGCTTCAGGATGAGAACAGAAATTGCATGGTGGCGGCGCAGCAGCAACGGGAGGCCCCGGTAGCTAAAGTGGTGCTTCAGGTTAAGAACAGTTTCAGGATAAGAATGGATCTCCAGAACAAATTAAGTACATTACCAGAGGTACCACTGCATTAGATTTGAAATGGTTTTTATATATGAAATTGTGTGTGCCTATGTATACATCAGGGGTCAGCAAACTTTTTCAGCAGGGTGCTGGTCCACTATCCCTCAGACCTTGTGGGGCCAGACTATATGAGGTGGGTGGGAAATGAACAAATTCCTATGCCCCACAAATAACCCAGAGATGCATTTTAAATAAAAGGACACATTCTACTCATGTAAAAACACGCTGATTCCTGGACCAGTGGGCTGGATTTAGAAGGCGACTGGGCCGGATCCGGCCCCCGGGCCTTAGTTTGCCTACCCATGCTTTAAAGCTTTGTTCAGGGCCGAGAATATTTTAGGTGCTCTGTTTATATTATCTTCCATCTTTGTCCTCATCATGAAGACACAGAGAGCATTTTTTTGGGGGGTGAGCTGGAGCTTGAAAAGCTGTAACCACATCATTTAAAGGGGCTCATCTAGAGAAACACAGCTTGACATTTATTCGCAACCTGCCCCTTTTTACTAATATTATTCTTTATCGATTAAAAATGTACATATCAATACAAACATTATATGCTATCTCTTTACATGTGAAGAAAAAGAAAATTAGGTAGAAAATATAAAATTTATAAAGGAATAAAAAAGAGGAAAAGAAAGGGGGGAATAACAAAGATACGAAATAAAAAAATCAAAAGAGGAAAAGACAAGACAACATTATTTACACAATAAAAGTGTTCATCAACACAATCCTTCCCATCCTTCTCATTATACTGTAATATAAACATTCTTTTTAAAACTCAGATTTGTATTGTATAATATCCTTTCTTCCTTCCTAATAATTCCATATTAGCAGAAATTGAGTGATATTTGTAAAGAAAATGATTAGAGGAATATATACAAAGCAGAAAGAAAGGCCCTTTTTACAATTTAAGGAAGGGTGCAGGAAGTCAGATATCATAGTTGTTCTTTGAAGACTAGAGTTAGACGGTGACAACCCGTCTCTGCGGGTTCAACAAGCTCCAAATACCTCACAGATACCTGCTTCTGAACTAACAGGCTGCTCTCTGAGTCAAATGTGTCCGTTCCTACGTCTGTATTTGCTGTGTGTTTGTTTACGGGAGTAAACAGGAAACTTTTCGAATGTTTCTGTGACTTTGATTTTTCTTATAGATACCCCCATTACTTTAGTGATGAAAAGCAGGGACATGACTTGGACACCCCCGTACTCCCCACCATAAATGGGACCTGTAACAAATTGTTGCAGCGTGAAGTGCTCCTGTTTGGGATGCCTGCCAGCCATACCCTCTGCCAAATGGCTCCATTACATCCAGGGCTGGATTCAGGTTTGATGAGGCCCTAAGCTACTGAAGGTAATGAGGCCCTTTATATGTCCAGCTGTCCTTTGTAAACAACAAATTGTCGCTGGTTTTGTGTGTGTGTGTTGAATATATGCTATATGGTAATTTGTGAACCTAATAAGTATCTAAGGCCATTTGCACATAACAAAATAGGGATTTTATCAAAGTAATTGTTGAACTGAAATTCAGTTAAGTATATTAATAGTGAAATAATTATTAAGCTCTAACTTAAAATGATTTTTTATTCGGGGCTTTGCCCTGCCAGACTTAAAGCTGTACTATGAATCAGCAGCTTTCTGCTGGTTGAAAGATTGGCTGCTTCTTGAAAACACTGATGTTTTAGATTTGGAAGGATTCAACAACGTTTTTGGATGGCATGAATATTTGTGGTATGACAAGGTTAAAATTCATAAGGCTTTCAAGAATCATATTGTCAGGAAAGCAGTGTTCAATGTCTGGATAAAATATAAAGACTTATTGGAAAATAAGACCCCAAGGTGGTTATCACCAATGGAGGCTAAGGCCCGGAAAAGACTCAATATGGAGGTCAAATGGCCGAAATATTGGGAAATAATAGAAAAAGATGGAGATAATTGGAGGTTGCAGAGTTTGGAGAAATTAAAAGATAAAGTGCGAGATTGGTTACATTATGCTCAGATCAAAGAAGTTTTTAAGTTGGATAAAAAGATAGGATTCCAGGTGGAAAAATCAAAGTTAGAAACGGAATTGTTAGAACCTAAGATTAAGGTACTTTCAAGAATGTATAATTTGCTGCTAAAATGGAATACACAAGATGAAACGGTCAAATCGGCTATGATAAAATGGGCACAGGACATAGGGTATAATATTATGTTTGCTGACTGGGAAAGGTTATGGACCACCGGTTTGAAATTCACGGCATGTAATGCCTTGAAAGAAAATATTATGAAAATGATATATAGGTGGTACATGACCCCAGTCAAGTTTGCAAAAATATACCATTTGTCTGATAATAAATGTTGGAAATGTAAAGAAACTGAAGGAACGTTCTTTCACCTCTGGTGGACCTGCCCTAGAGTTAAGGCTTTCTGGGAAATGATATATAATGAGTTGAAAAAGGTATTTAAGTATACCTTCCCTAAGAAACCAGAGGCCTTTCTTTTGGACATCGTCGGCCAGAGGGTGTTAAAGAAGGACCGAACATTTTTTATGTATGCAACAACAGCAGCAAGGATACTTGTCGCTAAATACTGGAAAACCCAAGATTTGCCCACACTGGAAGAATGGCAGATGCAACTGATAGACTATATGGAGCTTGCAGAAATGACTGGCAGAATCCGAGACCTGGAAGAAGAAGTTGTGGAGGAGGACTGGAAGAAATTCAAGGACTATTTACAAAAATATTGTAAATTGTATGAATGTTAAGAAAGATGTAAGATTATCAACAATATGGCACCAATAAGTTAGTTAAAAGGAATATGAAGATAAATGAAAATATAAGAAAAGATAAATTTTGGATAAATATTATGTTAAAATTAAGCTTTTAAGGTTTGGGTTAAATTATCTAAAATTAGGGATACAATATCAGAAAATTATAATATAAGAATTGAAACAAGGTGATAAATTGCTGGGTAAAGTTCGAAAATTTGGAACGCAGGAACGAGAGATGCGAGGAAGTCCAAAGAAGTGATGAAAATGTGGATATTGGAAAAAATTATATGTTATTTTGTTTGTTCTTTCTATTGTTCTAAGAAAATCTTTAATAAATATTTATTTTAAAAAATGATTTTTTATTCATAACAAACTTAATAATGCAAACACATTGGCATTTGGCAATAACAAAAGTTCCTTTAGAATTGTAATCTAGTCTCTAGAAACTTGCTATAACATGAAATAATAATAGGTGTAAATATATGATGCAAACTACAGTACTAATAATTATAAACAGCTTTATTATAATTATAACCTATACAATGCAATTGTAGTTAATACAATGCATTTTTAAATATAATATCAATATCACCTTAGTAGTTCACTAATGGGCGGGGCCCATGACTTACATCATAGGAGCCTACACAACACAAAACACTGTTGCTGTATGTGGGTTTTATTTTATTTGTTTTTTATCTTATATTTTGGAAATGTACATCCAGTTGTTTTTTTCCCTTTAATTTTTTTTGGGGCCCCCAATAGCGTGGGGCTCTAAGCAATAGCTTGTTTAGCTTATATGTAAATCCGGCACTGCTACATTCCTCCCTAATTAGCCATTAAGCATTTTCTAAGTGGCCTGTACAGATTGCAGAGATGGTCCTTGCTCCTTGCCTCATAAAAGCAAGAGCACTCAAGTTCATCCCCAACATGGTATAGTTGGGAAATCTCTTTTGGCTACAGAAGGACAGATCCTTATCAGGACCAGCCTTGCAGACCAAGATTGGCAGGTGGGTCGGTGGGTGGGGCACCCACCTGTCAGTCACGTGGTGCCATGACACGTCCCGCCCACATGTCAAATTATTGCTTAGTGGCGAGTTCGAATGTGCGAGAGAACTCCCTGCAGGGGGAATTTGCACACCCAAACTCTGAAGGGTCACTCTTTCTCGCAGCTGGCGATGGGTGGGAGCAATCCTGCTTAGTGCTGAGTTCTGGTACAGAGCTCCCTGAATTTGTCTGGGGACTGAACTAATTTGGATTCCTGAACCGCTGCCTATAACAAAGGCAACTTTCAGTCAGACACTGCTGGTAATGGGGGAGGAAAGTTGTTCAGTTTGCATTAAATGTAAGTCAGGCATGTCCAAAGTCTGGTTTTATGATCGCCGAAGAATTGATCCTTTTGAATTATGGTGCTGGAGGAGACTCTTGAGAGTCCCATGGACTGCAAGAAGATCAAACCTCTCCATTCTGAAGGAAATCAGCCCTGAGTGCTCACTGGAAGGACAGGTCCTGAAGCTGAGAAGCCAATACTTTGGCCACCTCATGAGAAGAGAAGACTCCCTGGAAAAGACCCTGATGTTGGGAAAGATGGAGGGCACAAGGAGAAGGGGACGACAGAGGACGAGATGGTTGGACAGTGTTCTCGAAGCTACAAACATGAGTCTGACCAAACTGCGGGAGGCAGTGGAAGACAGGAGTGCCTGGCGTGCTCTGGTCCAGGGGGTCATGAAGAGTCAGACATGACTAAACGACTAAACAACAACAACAAATTGGGGTCAAATCTCCCCAAAAACTCAACAATCTCAATCCTAAAAAAAGCTCAACAACTCAACTCACTTCATCAAATCTGGCTCTCTTTGAAAAAAGTTTGGGCACCCCTGCAATGATTGGACAGAAAACATGAGCTATCCTTCAAGATTTTGCACTCTTCTGAGTTTTGCAAATTCAGTTGTATTCAATAATGCATACGTAAGGGCTAAATGTGCATAAAAATGCATTACGATAATGAAAGTAATATACCAAAATGTATTATATTAGAAAAAAATGCTTTGCAGAAATGTATATATTAGGCAAAACTGAATTTAGAAATGTGTATATGGCCTTAAATTCAGAGTTCGCAACGTTTTCAGATTGCTTTTCTTTTCTTTTCAAAGATCCTCACAAAAATTCGCCAGCATTTTAGAGCAAACGTCTCCTCTCACACGCATATTTGAAAAAAGCAATTCCCCCTAGTGTAATGCATTTTGTATGTCATTTTTGCTAATATATGGAATTTATGTGCAGGCTTTAACCTAATCTACGCCTTTCGTGTGCATTCTTTGGCGGGAGAATTGCACTGCGAAACTTAGAGAAGGACGGTTGTGCTTCGGTTTGTTTGCGGTTCTAGAGGTGCTGGTAGGAAATTGCAAAGCAAACCAAATTTCTCTTCCACGCCTCCTTGCGCTCAGCTAATAAGGCGGAGGTATGGGAGGGGTCTCCAGCTGTAGACTAGAAATAGTTTTGGTGGGGTGAGGGGAAGAAAGAAATCTCTTTAGACTTCAACCACAAGAGGGAGCTGCAGTTTGCTGATGGAAATGGAACACTCAGGATGAAATGGTGAAATCTGCTATGATAAAATGGGCACAAGACGTTGGACATAACATTATGTTGGCTGACTGGGAACAGCTATGGACCACAGGTATGAAATTTACGGCATGTAATGCCCTAAGAGAGAAATTAATGAAAATGATTTACAGGTGGTACATGACACCGGTCAAGCTTGCAAAAATTTATAATTTACCTGACAATAAATGTTGGAAATGTAATGAGACTGAAGGTGCATTCTTTCACCTTTGGTGGACATGCCCAAGGATTAAGACATTCTGGGAGATGATCTATAATGAAATAAAAAAGGTATTTAAATATACCTTCCTGAAGAAACCAGAGGCCTTTCTCCTGGGTATGGTCGGCCAACTGGTGCCAAAGAAGGACAGAACTTTTTTTATGTATGCAACAACAGCAGCAAGAATACTCATTGCGAAGTATTGAAAGACACAAGATTTACCCACCCGGGAAGAATGGCAGATGAAGTTGATGGACTATATGGAACTGGCGGAAATGACTGGCAGAATCCGAGACCAGGGAGAAGATTCGGTGGAAGAAGACTGGAAAAAGTTTAAAGACTATTTACAGAAATACTGTAAAATTAATGAATGTTAGAAAAATGTTGGAATGAAGTTATATGGCTTTAGTAGAAATGTTATAAGGAACTAAGTACAAATAGATTATTAATGTATTAAAGGGGAAAAATAAGGTTAGAATATGTTAAGATAAATTACAGACAGAAAACAGAGGAAGATGGAAAGGAATTGCTGAAACAGTTAACTGAAGTGGATTAAAAAAAGGGAGGTGTGAGGAGGTCGTTGAAACAAGTGAATGAAAGATAAGATATTGAAATTATTGGATGTGTCTTAAATTGTTTTTGTTTTGTTTTGTTAGTTTAATGTCTTAGTGTTAGTGTTATGTAGTGTCTTTGTTTTTGTATTGTACTGTATTGTTTTGTTTATTTTTTTTCTTTTGTAGTGTTTAAACTGTTAATAAATATTATTTTTTAAAAAACAGTTTGCTGATGGAATTAATTTAAGGCTTCCTGAGGCCACATTCAAACCATACATTTAAAGCCTTATGATACCACTTTAAACAGTCATGGCTTCCCCCCCCCCAAAAAAAAGTATTATGGGAACTGTTAAGGATTCTGAGAATTGCCCTTAGTCCCCTCTCTGAGCTACAGTTCCCAAAGTGCTTTAATAATTAAAACCTCTTCCCAGGGAACTATGGGCTCAGCGAGGGGAACAGAGATCTCAGCACCCATAACAAACCACATCTCCCAGGATTCTTTGGGGGAAGCTGTGATTATTTAACATATTTGCATCCCCTGGCACCAACTCCAGGGAGCCCTGGGGGCCCGGGCACCCACAATTTTTTGTTGTTGTGGGTGCCCAGCACCCACCCTGCAGGGCCTCAGACACGACTTCTGGGAGAGCGGAGGTCATGTTTGAGGCCTCGCAGGGTGTGCGATGTCATGTGATATCGTGAAGTCATGTGACATGCACCACTGGGCACTCATAATCCCAAGTTGGTGCCATTGTTTGCATCTGATAGAACAGGGGTCAGCAAACTTTTTCAGCAGGGGGCCGGTCCACTGTCCCTCAGACCTTGTGGGGGGCCGGACTATATTTTGATGGGGGGGGGAAATAAACGAATTCCTGTGCCCCACAAATAACCTAGAGATGCATTTTAAATAAAAGGACACATTCTTCTCATGTAAAAACACGCTGATTCCTGGACCATCTGTGGGCTGGATTTAGAAGGCGACTGGGCCGGATCCGGCCCCCGGGCCTTAGTTTGCCTACACATGTAATAGAGGAAATTAGGGGGGGGGGATTTATGAGCCAAGAAGCTACCAACTCAGTCATATAGAATGTTGTGTGTGTGCCTTTTCCCTTCCTACTGTACTTGTGTGTCCGCTGCAGCTTTCCCAGAATAAGCTGTGGTGAAGATGAATCTACTCGAGCCATTTAGACTGCATTCATACTATGCCTTTTAAGCACTACGATGCCACTTCAAACCATCATGACTTTCCCCCAAAGGATTCTGGGAGCTGTAGTTCCATTTCCTCTCATTTTCTCACTTTTCCAGCCTCAGGTTCGGGTCTGAGGTCATTCTGCAATATTCTTCTTTAAAACAAAGAATCTTCGTGAAAGTCAACTGACAATTTAGTGCAAAATTCATGTCCATAACTTTAATGCAAATTTCCCTAATATGCTTTTTGGCAAAGCCGTTTCCTCTAATGTAATACACCCCCTTCTATTTTCACTTACGTATGCTCTGATTTCCTCACTCCCGTGTGTTATTGTACACACTACTCTGCAAGAGAAAGGCGCTGCAAAATTCAGAGGCGTGCCGGTTGCAAACACAGGAGGAACTGTTGCAACTGCTGCCACTGTTGTGGGGCAGCCGGGAATCTTGAGATCTAGCCCTGGGGCCAGGGAAAAAAAAGCAGCCTTTCAGGAAGGATGTGAGGCCTGGTGGTTTGGCGCAGTCTCCAGCAGGGTGTGGCTGCCGGTTTTGCTGCTGGGCTGAAGGCCTCCCCACTTTGAAGGGGCTGGCCTAAAGCCGTCGCAAGCCAAACAGCCTCTCTTCCTCGTTCTCCCTGCAGCTGCAAGCAGAGGCCAGAAAAAAAGCTGAAGGAGGAAACGACAAGGAGGGTGGGTATACAACTTTTCTCCCACCCTGATCCGGTGCTCAGCCCTTGCGAGGCCTCACAGTCAGCCTGCAGGAGTGTTGTCCGGAGGCAGGGAAAGTGCAGGAGATGCTCTTATCTCCAGAGGAGGTTGCCCCAGGCCTAGTCTACGTTTGGGTAGCTCAGTGGGGGAAGAGCATGGGTAGGCAAGCTAAGTCCCGGGGGCCAGATTCAGCCCAATCGCCTTCTAAATCCGGCCCGCGGACGGTCCGGGAATCAGCGTGTTCTTACATGAGTAGAACGTGTGCTTTTATTTCAAATGCATCTCTGGGTTATTTGTGGGGCATAGGAATTCGTTCATTATTTTTTCCCCAAAATATAGTCCGGCCCCCCACAAGGTCTGAGGGAGAGTGGACCGGCCCCCTGCTGAAAAAGTTTGGGGGTAGAGCATCTGCTTTGCATAAAGATCTCCAATGTTGCAAGGTATGGCTTGGCAGTGTGGTGTAGTGGTTAAGAGCGGTGGACTCGTAATCTGGGGAACTGGGTTTGCGTCCCCGCTCCTCCACATGCAGCTGCTGGGTGACCTTCGGCCAGTCACACTTCTTTGAAGTCTCTCAGCCCCACTCACCTCAGAGAGTGTTTGTTGTGGGGGAGGAAGGGAAAGGAGAATGTTAGCCGCTTTGGGACTCCTTTGGGTAGTGATAAAGCGGGATATCAAACCCAAACTCTTCTTCTTCCCTGCCTGAAACTCTGGACAGCCACTGCCCATCAATGTAGCTCATTCTGAGCTAGATAAACCAACTGAGTCTGTCTAATGTGGCTTCCGAGTTCCTGTTTAATTCAGAATCACAAGGGCAAGAAGGACCATAACTCGGTGCGGGGAGCACATGCTTAGCATGTATAGAATCGTGGAATTTGGAAGGGATCTTAGGCATCATGGAGTCCAACCGCTTGCAATGCAGGAATCTCAGCTAAAGCATCCAGGACGGATGGCCATCTAACCGCTGCTTTAGAAACCTCTGAGGAAGGAGAGTCCACAACCTCCCGAGGGAGACCTTTTCCATGATCAAACAGCTCTGTCAGAAAGTTTTCCCCCTTATGCATAGTCAGAATCTCCTTTCTTGTACCTTAAAGCCGTTGGTTCAAGTCCTGACCTCCCGAGGAGCAGGAGAAAACAAGCTTGCTCCCTCTTACCTGCGACAGCCGAAGATATTTGAAGATGCAGAAGATCCCAGGTCTTATCTGTATCCGTAGAAGGCGGCTTAGGCCTTTAGGCAACAGCAGCTCAGGGCTGGGCCCGGGATATTTCGTGCCTGAGTCATCAGGGAGCAAATGCAGTGCTACCTCAGGTTAAGAACTTAATTCGTTCTGGAGGTCTGTTCTTAACCTGAAACTGTTCTTAACCTGAGGTACCACTTTAGTTAATGGGGCCTCCCGCTGCTGCCGCACAATTTCTGTTCTCATCCTGAAGCAAAGTTCTTAACCCGAGGTACTATTTCTGAGTTAGCAGAGTCTGTAACCTGAAGCGCCTGTAACCTGAGGTACCACTGTAGCGGCTCCCTTTTTACACAACGCACACAGGTCTAAAATGCAATGCCCTGGTACCCAAGGCTGGCGAAGGCAGCTGGAAAATCCCACAGATATTTCTCTCCCTCCCTGGTGGTGAAAAAATGCAGTAATGTGAAGAGAAATAGCACACCTCATCATGACTAGCTGTGGGCGGGGAGTTCGATTTGCACCAAAAGGCAAATCTGCATAATTCACACTTTCTGAAAGAATCCGATATTTATTTATTTCCCTGCACCGTGTGGGGCAATGTCAGTACAGTCGTACCTTGGCTCCCGAACGCCTTGGGAGTTGAACATTCCTGCTCCCGAACAATCCAAAATTGGAAGTGAGCATTCTGGTTTCCGAATGTCTGACGGGGCTTCTGCGGCTAATCAGAAGCCCCGCTTTGGTTTCAGAAGTCGAACGGACTTCCGGAACAGATTCCGTTCGACTTCCGAGGTCCGACTGTGTTAGTGTATGCTGTTATTTTTCACCGCTCGCAAAAAGTCAGGGAAGGGTGGGTTTACTGCGCAAAAGCACTAAGCAGCGTTGAAAGCATGGCAGAACATAGGAAGCTGAATCAAAGGATAGTTCCGTCTAGCTCAGAGCTGTCTGCACTGACTGGCAGCAGCTCCCCAGGGTTTCAGGCAGGGAATCTCCCCCAACCCTAGCTGGAGAGGCCGGGGACTGAACCTGGAACCTTCTGCACACCAGGCAAATGCTCTACCACCGAGCTATGGGCCTTCCCTTTCATTAAGCCAGTACAGTGGTACCTCGGGGTACATACGCTTCGGGTTACAGACGCCTCAGGTTACAGACTCCGCTAACGCATAAATATTACCTCGGGTTAAGAACTTTGCTTCAGGATTAGAACAGAAATCGTGCTCCGGTGGCGTAGCAGCAGCAGGAGGCCCCATTAGCTAAAGTGGTACCTCAGGTTAAGAACAGATTCAGGTTAAGAATGGACCTCCGGAACGAATTAAGTCCTTAACCCGAGGTACCACTGTATTTGATTGACCTCACCCCCCAAAATAAGCTGCAGTCTGGAAGCACTGGATAATAATAATAAAATAGGCTATTGTTGGCATCTGTCTGTCTCAAAAGACAATGGAGTGTGCCTCTGGGGGTGAAATCAAACCTCTGCAATAGCAGCACTGAAGAGAGCTCTCAGGGGTGGAAGCCTAGGCAGTGTGTATGGAGGTCCTGCGCTGCCCAGATGATAAGACCCCCTTCTTAGCATCGCTGATGTGGTCCAAAGGAAAGCGGAGCAACACATTTGGTGCCATCTTGGCTGCAGGAATTGCCAAAAAGAGATGTGCAAGGCGCCATCCAACTGTCTTAGGGAGTCCACTCTGGATTTGTGTAAGGTTAATTCCTGAGCTCTTCCTTCTCCCGAAGACATCCCACAAGGCAGGAGAGGTTTAGGATCAGAGTTTTCCTTCTCCTAGGTGGGCTCCCATCCCAGGTTGATGATCCCCACCTTCCCTAACTCACCAAGGGTTTGAGACCCATTGGCTCCCCTCACCTGATTTAGCCGGCCAGTCGAAGCCGTTCCCGGGGTGTGGTTCCTGTCGCATGCTGACAGCTTCTAGGAGCAGGGCTTTTTCCCCCAGCTGGAACTCACCAGAACTCAGTTCCAGCACCTCTCAGGTAGGCTGAGAGAAAGAGGGAGGTGTTTATGAGCGTTCCGACACCTCTTTTTGTGGAAAAATAGCACTGTCTAGGAGCCACAGGCTGCCAGCCCCCATCTGCCCCTCAGTTCCCTCTAGAGCATGCACAGAAACCACCTCCTTGACTGTTGGACCCGCCATCAGTCTCCTCAGCTCAAATCGCCAGAACCTGATAATACAGTGGTACCTTGGGTTAAGAACTTAATTTGTTCTGGAGGTCTGTTCTTAACCTGAAACTGTTCTTAACCTGAAGCACCACTTTAGCTAATGGGGCCTCCTGCTGCTTCTGTGCCGCCGCTGCACGATTTCTGTTCTCATCCTGAAGCAAAGTTCTTAACCCGAGGTAATATTCCTGGGTTAGCGGAGTCTGTAACCTGAAGTGTGTGTAACCTGAAGCGTATGTAACCCGAGGTACCGCTGTAATAGCAATAATAATGGTGAGCAATTGCTGGTTTTGTACACCAACCACCGCGCGGATATTGTGGACTTAGAACTGAGCTGGTAACTCTTTAACCAGGAAGAGGGGTGGGGTGGCTGGGTGAGGGGAGCCCTGGAGGCCTGACAGTCGGGGTAGAGTCTACCTGGGCCTGGAGCGAAGCTGGGAAGCTTTGCGAGGGAGGCGTGCGAAGATGGAGGGTGCGTCTGGGCTAGGCCTGCGGAGGAAGGGACGGGTAGAAGGGGCTGCTGGCCAGGCCTCTCCAGCAGATGGAACGGAGGTGGGTGTGGAGAGCGCATCATGCTCTGACCATGAGGCTGTGCCGTGATCTGCAAGCGCTGCCGTGACGCGTCCGTCTGCCTTCCTGCCCAGAGCTTGCATTCAGGAGTGATTCTTCCTTCCCCTGCACACAGGTAAAATCTCGATTCTCCCAGACGACATGGCCAGCCTCACCCAGGAGCTGGGCACTGCTTTTTTCCAGAAGCACCAGCTGCCAGCTTCCATGGCGGACACCTTCCTGGAACACCTCTGCCTGCTGGACATCGACTCAGAGCCCATCGCCGCCCGCAGCACAGGAATCGTCTGCACCATTGGTATTGGTCCTTAGCTGACGTGCTTCTCTCGCCTGCCCTGCAGAAGCGCTGCAGGGAATCTAGTGAATTCTAGCGAATTGTAAATATAGGATTGGGTGTACATGCACCTGGCCTGTTGAAATCTCACAAGCTCAATAAAATTTCTATAGTACAGTGGAACATTGGTTTTTGAACATAATCCATTCTGGAAGACCGTTCGACTTCCGAAACATTCGGAAACCAAAAACTCAGTATGGAAGCCTCAGTAACAATAGGGAAACTCCAAACAGAGGCCACGTGACATGTTCAGCTTCAAAAAATTGTTTGAAAACTGAAGCAGTTATTTCTAGGTTTTCAGCGTTTGAAAGCCGAAATGCTCGACTTCTGAGGCAATCGAAAACTGAAGTTCCACTGTATTTAGCGTCAGGTTTGGTCTGCTGCATAAGGAATCATCCCTCCCAGGGATTAAAAAATTTAAATTTAAAAACACTTTTGCAAAATAGGAAATGGTAGGATAAATTATGCTGGAGGGATGAGAAATATGTGTGTGTGTTGAATTTATCAGAGTTTAAAGCTGATTGTTTATTGTTGCGAAATGTGTGTTATTTTGATGCAGAATAGATGATAGATATAGATAGATAGATGATAGATAGACAGACAGACAGATAGACAAACAGATAGATATAGATAGATAGATAGATATAGATAGATAGATAGATAGATAGATAGATAGATAGATAGATGATAGATAGATAGATGATAGATAGATAGATAGATAGATAGATAGATAGATAGATGATAGATAGATAGATAGATAGATAGATAGATAGATAGATAGATAGATGATGGATAGATGGATAGATGATAGATAGATGATAGATAGATAGATAGATAGATAGATAGATAGATAGATGATAGATAGATAGATAGATAGATAGATAGATAGATAGATGATAGATAGATAGATGATAGATAGATGATAGATGATAGATAGATAGATAGATAGATAGATGATAGATAGATAGATAGATAGATAGATAGATAGATAGATAGATAGATAGATAGATAGATTAGATAGATAGCAATGGCTGCTAGCCATGATGCCTATGCTCTGACTTCTAATGCTTCTGAATACTACTTGCTGGACCCTGCAGGAGGGGAGAGTGGTCTTGTGTTCGAATCCTGCTTCCAGGTTTCCCACAAGCATCTGGTTGGCCACTGTGAGAACAGGATGCTGGACGAGATGTCTCTCTGGCCTCTTCCAACAGGCTCTTGTTTTCTTATGTTATGCTCTTACGTTTTTCATTTAAGGGGAGGGGGGCAAGATTCCTTGCGATCAAAAATAAGTACCTCCACACTCAACACACCCCTAACTCCTGGAATTTACTGCCACAAACTGTAGCGGTGCTCTAAGCGAAAAATCGGACCAATTGATGATAGAAGAGGAGGCAGAAAAGGAATGCTAATGCCCCTTCCAATCGTCAGGAGGAGGGGGGGTTGCGGGATTACGACCCCGCCCACGCTCGCTCTCGCGAGGCTGGCTCCAGCCTCGCGGGAGGCAGGGATTCCCCTAATTAGCATACCCCCTGACGCCAGCCAATCGGCTGGCGGCAGGGGCGTGGCCGTAAAGGCCACTTAAGGTCGGGGCACGATGGGGTGAGCTCCCGTTGTGCGGTCCCAGCTCCTGCCCACCTAGCAGTTCGAAAGTACGCCATTGCAAGTAGATAAATAGGTACCATTCCAGTGGGAAGGTAAATGGCATTTCCGTGTGCTGCTCTGGTTCGCCAGAAGTGGCTTAGTCATGCTGGCCATATGACCCGGAAGCTGTACGCCAGCTCCCACGGCCAATAAAGCGAGATGAGCACCGCAATTTCAGAGTCGGTCACGACTGGACCTAATAGTCAGGGGTCCCTTTACCTTTACTTTAGCCACTGGCTTGGTGACATTGGGTGCAAGAGCTGAGGGAGGATGTGTTAATACGGTTCTTTGTCCCAGTGACTCAATGCTCCCCGTCTCCTCTTTCAGGCCCTGCTTCCCGCTCAGTGGAAATGCTCCGTGAGATGATCAAGGCTGGAATGAACATTGCACGGCTGAACTTTTCGCACGGCTCACACGAGGTATCGAGTGGGTGGGGACGAGAGTAAGCCATTTCCTTCCCCAAGAGGGTGGGGTGTCATGTCCTGGTCCGATGCTGGATCCCACAGGGAAAGCTGAAGGTTCCTGGACCAATGGACAGCTCCGAGTTGAGCCACTTGCACCAACAAATCTAGGACATGGACTGAGGCGTTTTAGGCCTCGGCCTCCAGACTCCCTCCTTGACAGGAGCGAGCCAGCAGTAAATCACACTGAGCTAGTTGGAGTTAACTCTTTATTAGCAAAAATAGGATCTGCACACAGTGGCGTAGCATGGGGGGTGCAGGGGGGGCCCGGCCGCACCGGGCGTAACATCTGGGGGGAGCGCTCGCACTCGCAGCTCTCTGCCCCTACCTGGCTCACTCTCTCTCTCTCACTGCAGTGCTGGCTGTGCGAATCCGATCCGAGCCGCCGGGTCGCCGCCCACTGTGGAGGGGGTGGGTGCCAGGCGTGCGGTGTGGAGAGCGAGGGAGGGACTATCTGGGGGAGGGACAGTGCAGCGGCCGCCCAGCGCAGCGCTGAGCGCGGGAGAGAACCACACCAGACCAGACCAGGCAGCAGCAAGAAGAAGCTGGCAGCGGCGGCAGGTTAGGGGTTAGGGGGCGCAAATTATTTGCCTTGCCCCGGGTTAGGGGGCGCAAATTACTTGCCTTGCCCCGGGTGCTGACAACCCACGCTACGCCTCTGTCTGCACAGGAGTGTCAGGCCTAATGAGCGCAGCAACTCATCCCTGGCAGGTCTTGCCCCCATGAAGTAGTTGTAGGATGTGAAACACAAGAGCAGTCAAGTACAACATTCCTAGAGTGAACATGTTTGCACATGGGGAGGAATGTTTGTCCAGCCAGCAGGAAAACTTCCTGTTTCCTTCTGGGCTGGGACAGACTTCCTCTGCATGTGACTAGAGGTGGGTGTGGCCTCACCTGTGCAGGTAACGACAAAAGCACAGGGCAGGGCAGCCATCTCTCTCTCTTTCACCACATGCATTGAAGAAACGACATCTACTAAGCCAAAGATGCCCTCTTGGCTTCCAGCCAAGAGAGGACAAAGGGACTGTCTTCTTATGAGATAGATTCCAAGTGTATGTTACTTCATTAAGCTAAGTCTGCCTTGTGGGATCTGATTGTGAACTGAATGTGAGTGAACTCTTTTTATACTTTTATAGAAGATGTGTTATGTCTTATATTTTATGAGGGAATAAGGGAAAGCTATCAGAACAGTTATTATAGAGGCTTTAGCGAGCCTGAGCAAAACACATCCGTTGCAAATTTAAAAGAAGGGAATGTTACTCTGCTGAAATTGTGGAACTTGTTAACACAAGTTGGATAAGGATATAATCAGACAATATATCCTCTCCTGCATCCCTGAACATTCCCACAGCAGTTGCTGAGACTGAGAGACCCCACCTCCCCACAGCTGCCTAAGCCCCCTCCTCTCTAGAGTTTTCCCCAAACAATTGGAGACTGTGTCTGTGCAAAGCCAAACTGTCCTCCACCTTTTTCATGCCTCTTCTGGTTCTGGGAAACTGGGGGAGAGGGAAGTTTGTGGCAGAAGGAGGGGGAGACCCCTGTGATTCTTCACCAGCCTGACCCATCTCTGCCTCTTGGCCCCCCTCCTCTCCAGCTCTGAGCCCTGACTCAGCTCCAGCTCTGCATCCGTCTCTACACCTTGGGCTCTGTGCTCAGGGGTTGGGTGCCACGACTCAGAAGTCAGATTCCCCCTTCTTCAGGGAATGAGGAAAGGATCCACTGACTCCCCCCTCACCACCACTGTGTTCTCTTTCAGTACCATGCAGGATCCATTGTGAATATCCGGAAAGCAACGGAGAGTTTCGCCTCCAACCCGCTCTTCTACCGACCGGTGGCCATTGCCCTGGATACCAAAGGCCCAGAGATCCGCACCGGTGTGGTCAAAGGGGTAAGATTGGGAATTAATGGTTCAATATTTGGGTAGTTGCCCCATGAAATAAATGTTTGCCATTGGCTGTCTTGGTTATAACAGACTAGGCTGTTACAGGGAACCAGGCAGAGGGCCTTCTCGGTGGTGGCACCCGCCCTGTGGAACGCCCTTCCACCAGATGTTAAAGAGAACAACTACCAGACTTTTAGAAGACATCTGAAGGCAGCTCTATTTAGGGAAGCTTTTAATGTTTGATGCATTACTCTATTTTAATATTTTGTTGGAAGCCACCCAGAGTGGCTGGGGAAGCCCAGCCAGATGGGTGGGGTATAAATAAATTATTATTATTATTATTATTATTATTATTATTATTATTATTATTATTATTATTCCTGTTTGGCCTGTTGCTCAGCAACGTGCAGGACTCTCTTCAGTGGGGTGTCAGAGAGGGACTGGGACTGCCCTGCTGCTGGGTAGCAAGGGGCAACCTCTGACTCCTCTCTCTCTGTATCTGTGCTCACACTGAGACTCTCAGCCTCCAGCTCTGTCCCGGAAGGGCCCCCTCCTCCTGACCCCCATTAATCTCTCAAAACTCTTGCTCCTTCTAGCACCTCTCAGCTTGTCCCTTCCCCAGCCTGTTCCCCAGTGTCCCACCACCATGACCCGGTGTCAGGGAGTCTTGATAACAAACGGGCATAGTTAATTAAGAATAAGATTTATTGCAAAAACAGAGTTCACTGGAGTGGCCATCACAGCCGTCCGCCTATAAATCAAAGATGTCCCTTCTAAGGGGGATGTTTCTGGAGAGACCAGAAACAGCCAAACTTCCTCTTGTGATGTATTCTGTCTTGTAGACCCCCCCCCCCCATATGCCTGGACCTTGGACTAAGGGGGTCAGCTCCCACCCCTTCCTCATTCTCTGAAACAGTACTTCCGTGGTCCTTCCTGCTCTCTGAGCTACTTTCGTATCTAGCCCCTGGATTTTGTCCTTCGCTGGTGTGCTGGCAAGCTGCCGGCTGACTCTCCACCACTCTGCTATCAGTTGACATTCCTGTCTTGCAGTTAACCCTCTCTCTTCCTGGCTATTCCCTTCACTAGGAGCTGGTTGCAAACTTTCCCTGGGAGCTGGCTGATTCAGGACACCCGGGGTCTAAATCTTCTTAAATTTAAAATACAGGTTAAAAAATAATTTAAAATGCAGCCTCATTTTAATAGTAGCCCAAAGATCAAAACCATAAGGGGGGGGGACATAAGGGTCAGACTGAGTCCAAACCAAAGGCCAGATGGAACAGCTCTGTCTTGCAGGCCCTGCGGAAAGATGTCAAGTCCCGCAGGGCCCTAGTCTCTTGTGACAGAGCGTTCCACCAAGTCGGGGCCAGTACTGAAAAGGCCCTGGCCCTAGAGAGCAATCTAACCACCTTGTGACTTGGGACCTCCAAGGTGTTGTCATTTGTGGACCTTAAGGTCCTCTGCGGGGCATACCAGGAGACACAGTCCTGTAGGTACGTGGGCCCTAGGCCTCATAGGGCTTTAAAGGTCAAAGTTCTTAAGAAATAACTGATTGCTCACGTGGGTGTGGTCTCCTTTTGCAGGGTGTGGACCAAGAAGTGGAACTGGTGAAAGGATCGCGGGTGACGGTTACGACAGACCCAGCCTTCCAGGAGTGTTGCGACCAGAACACCGTCTGGCTGGATTACGTCAACTTGCCCAAAGTCATCAAAGTCGGAGGACGGATCTTCATTGACGACGGCCTCATCTCCTTGCTGGTCAAGGAAATCCGTACGTACCCTTCTCCCCTTTCGCCTCTCGCTGGTGAGGTGGGTGGTCTCCATCTTTCTTTCCCCCCCAAATAATATTTATTGAAAATATTTACTGAAAATATTTATTATTTTCAGTAAATAAACATAATAAAAAAGAAAAGATTAGCAATAATAAAGACAAACAAAAAATAGGAGAAAAAGAGAAAAAAGAAAAAAGATACATACAACATATTACCACTTAATTAATTAAAATTAAGTGCCATCCATCTCTTCCATCCGAATTTCTTAGTAATTATATGTAGCAGTTTCCCATATCAGACCATATCACAGCCCTAATCATATTACATAGCTTTCCTTATCGTACATTTTCTTATTTATAAATTTAATTCCATTTTAATCCTAGGCCTAATTGTTTCTTTCAAGTCGTTACATATCTTTGGTCTCCATCTTTCTTATGCCTCAGCCTGGCACCTTCTGTCCAGGAGTGGCCAGTGGTGTCAGGAAGCAACCAAGGAGAACAGGGCATTCACAGATCAGAGAAAGATAACCGGCTAACTTACAGTTAGTTTCTTTATGAGGCAAGCAGAACAGGGAACAACAGAGACTCCTGAGTTTTGCTCTTGTGTAGATGAAGCAGTTGAGCAGACTGGCTTGTGACTCCCCCCTCCACTCCTTATCCCTCTGTGTCAGGCCCCTCCCTACGGCAAGCTCGAGTAATAATAATAATAATAATAATAATAATAATAATAATAATAATAATTTTTATTTATATCCCGCCCTCCATAGCTGAAGCCAGGCTCCTCGGAGCAGCTAACAACAATAAAAGTAACACAGCATTCTAAAATAAATTTAAAATCAAATTAGTGGCAGCCATTGGGCTAGAGTTCTGTGAGGATTACCGAAGGAGGGGGTCGGACTGTGCCTTGGCCAAAGGCCTGGTGGAACAGCTCTGTCTTGCAGGCCCTGTGGAAAGATGTCAAGTCTCTCAGGGCCCTAGTCTCTGGTGACAGAGCGTTCCACCAGATCGGGGCCACAGCCGAAAAAGCCCTGGCTCTGGTTGAGGCCAGCCTAACCTCCCTGTGGGACCATCTCTGTTTCTGCCTGGCTCTCTGCTCTGCAAAGTGCAATAGACGCCTTGTTCTGGGAGTGGGGGCTTGCAGAAAAAGCTATCAGGGTGGCTCTGTGGTGGAGCGGCCAAGTCTGATTCCCATCTCTTCCCTGCTGGGGAACCTCCCTGTTTCCTCCTCCTCTTCATCCTCCTCCAAGCTCCCAGCCTCCAGTACTTCACAGCTCTTCCGCTGCTCTGGGGTGTGGCACATTTCCCACCACCAGGATCCAAATCATTTCCCTCTGTGCTTTCCCTGGGGGGGGGGGGGGGCTTTTGGTCAGGCAGCTTCCACCACTCCTCCTCATCCTGTATACCTGAAAGAGCATCTCCACCCCCATCGTTCAGCCCGGACACAGCACCAAGGGCCTTCTGGCTGTTCCTTCATTGTGAGAAGTGAGGTTACAGGAAACCAGACAGAGGGCCTTTTCAGTAGTGGCGCCCTCTCTGTGGAACACCTTCCCTTCAGATGTGAAGGAAATAAGCAGCCAGCTTATCTTTAAAAGACATCTGAAGTCAGCCCTGTTTAGGGAAGTTTTTAATATTTAATGCTGTATTGTTTTTAACATTTGATTGGGAGCCACCCAGAGTGGCTGGGGAAACTAAGCCAGATGGGTGGAGTATAAATAATAAATTATTATTATTATATTATTATCCAGCCACTCCCTGACAAGTGGGTTAGGTGGGGATAGGTACCTGGCCTCCCAGCAGCAGCATCACGGCTGCTTACCAGCAGGGGGAAGGGCGAGGCGGCAGAGAGGCTGTCTCTGTGTGGTTGCACTGTAGGTAGCGTTGGGTTTGCTCTGCAGTTGCACCTGTGCGGTTCTTCCCTTCTCACCTCTCTCCTCCCCAGGAGACCAGGTGTGCAGTAGCACCTCTCTGCTGGCCACTCCTGCTAATTCAGCACCCAGGACAGCACCCTCCCTGATAAGGCCTGGGGGCATGCCCAATGTCCGTTTCAGGGGCCTAATCCGGCCTGCTGGTCCGTTTAATCCACCCCTGTGGCAGTTTATTTTCTGGGGTAAAAAAAAACCCTCAACAACTTGAACCCTAAAAAAATAATTCTGGGGTAAAATCATAAAAAAGAGCTCAACAACCTCAAACCTCAACAACTTTGGTTGGTCATTTGGTCGGCCCTCACGGCCCTTCACTTCATCAAATCTGGCCCTCTTTGAAAAAAGTTTGGACACCTCCAATATAGTGGCTACTGGGCAACAGATCCTTGTTCCCATAAACAGCAATTGAGGTGGTTGCATAAAGTTAGGGTTGCCATACTTCCGGAGTTTCCTCGTAATGTCCGGAATTCAAACAGCATCCAGGGGGAATTTCGGCAAAACCTCTGTTTGTTGGGGCCAACAGAACCAGGGAGTGTGTTATGGTTCTCTGTTCAGCATTGTTTTATATAATAATAATAATAATACTTATACCCCATCCATCTGGCTGGGCCTCCCCAGCCTCTGTGAGTGACTTCCAACAGGATATTAAAAACACAATAAAACATCAAACATTAAAAACTTCCCTAAACAGGGCTGCCTTCAGATGTCTTCTAAAAATCAAATAGTTGTTTATTTCCTTGACATCTGGTGGGAGGAAGTTCCACAGGCCGGGTGCCACTACCAAGAAGGCCCTCTATCTGGTTCCCTGTAACTTGGCTTCTCTCACCGTACGAACCACCAGACGGCCCTCAGCACTGGACCTCAGTGTCTGGACTGGATGATGGGGGTGGAGAAGCTCCTTCAAGTATACAGTGGTACCTCAGGTTAAGTACTTAATTCGTTCCGGAGGTCCGTTCTTAACCTGAAACTGTTCCTAACCTGAAGCACCACTTTAGCTAATGGGGCTTCCTGCTGCCACCGCACTGCCGGAGCGCAATTTCTGTTCTCATCCTGAAGCAAAGTTCTTAACCTGAAGCACTATTTCTGGGTTAGCGGAGTCTGTAACCTGAAGCGTATGTAACCTGAAGAGCATGTAACCCAAGGTACCACTGTACTGGGCCGAGGCCATTTAGGGCTTTAAAGGTCAGCACCAACACTTTCAATTGTGCTTGGAAATGTACTGGGAGTGAATGTAGGTCTTCGTACCGAGTTTCTTTTGGACTACTGGTTATGGGTCATGATACAGAGATTGAGTGATTTATTCAGTCCTGGTATGAGCCTTCTTTTTCTGACCCATCCCACAGGCCCCAACAGCTGCGTCACCGAGGTGGAGAATGGTGGGATGCTATGCAGCCACAAGGGGGTGAATCTGCCGGGGGCCGAGGTGGACCTGCCGGCGGTCTCCAAACGAGACATCCAGGACCTGCAGTTTGGCTTGCAGCAGGGCGTCGACATCGTTTTCGCCTCCTTCATCCGCAAGGCCAGCGACGTGGCTGCCATCCGGAAGGTTCTGGGAGAGCAGGGCCGCAACATCAAGATCATCAGCAAGATCGAAAACCACGAGGGAGTCAAAAAGTAATTTCCAGTTTCTACGTTTTCCTGGCCCTGTAGACTGGAGGTGCAGCCCTCCAGGCCTCCAGGGCTTAAGACTCTCACCAGGCCACAACCCCTCACTTGCCCTGCTATGTTCCCTCCTTGGGTGATTTTGCCTGGCAGAAAATTGCCCTTGAACCCTGATACTGTTTTTTGCTTGCCTGGATAGAAAATAGAAAAGGGTGTGGGAATAAACATTTGTTGCTCCGCCCACTTTTGCTTCTGGCCCCGCCCACCACTGGAATGTGGCCCCCAGAAGAACACCTGGAAGGGAATGTGGCCCTTGGGCCAAAAGGGGCTCCACACCCCTGCCATAGACAGTCTCATGGGTTAGATTTCTGCCCCTAAGCCAATTTCCAGTGTATTTTAGGCTAGCAGAATAAAGCCGTCTGTGGTGTGTTGGGAGAAGAGGAGGTTAACCCGCTTTCTTGGATCAATCTTCACTTTAAAAATACATATCACATGGGGCATTTTTGTTAAGAGGTGAGGTATTCCTTATTCTCAGGGTTTAAACATAACAACGTAGATTTATATTCCTCTCTGCAGATCCATAAGTCAATCAAACCAACACAAAGGTTGCTATCTGGTATCGCATCTGCCATCCTGTTAATTAGCAGCTTTCGTTTTACAAAAAGGGAGCACGTTCCTAGTCCTCATGACTTTGTAGAAAACCTTGAGCACTTGCAAGCATATTTTTTAAACAGGGAGGGGGTGATCTGGGGGGCCTGGAATAAAACACCCTGGCATAAAACATCCCCCAGTGGTCTGAATCTGAATATTCAGGAGCTACATATATCACTTAAGGGACCCGGGTGGCGCTGTGGGTTAAACCACAGAGCCTAGGACTTGCCAATCAGAAGGTTGGTGGTTCGAATCCCCACAACGGGATGAGCTCCCGTTGCTCAGTCCCTGCTCCTGCCAACCTAGCAGTTCGAAAGCACATCAAAGTGCAAGTAGATAAATAGGTACCACTCCGGCGGGAAGGTAAACGGCATTTCCATGTGCTGCTCTTGTTCGCCAGAAGTGGCTTAGTCCTGCTGGCCACATGACCCGGAAGCTGTACGCCGGCTTCCTCGGCCAATAAAGCAAGATGAGCGCAGCAACCCCAGAGTCGGCCACGACTGGACCTAATGGTCAGGGGTCCCTTTACCTTTACATATATCACTTGATGATTTAACTATGAGAGAAGCTAGATTTCTCCATGCAGGAGAGCCCTCCTTGTATAACCCCTGCTATCGCTTCTATTTGGCCTCATTGCAACCTCTCCTGCTTCCTGGCAGGTTTGACGAGATCCTGGAAGCCAGCGATGGCATCATGGTGGCGCGTGGAGATCTGGGCATTGAGATCCCCAGCGAGAAGGTTTTCCTGGCTCAAAAGATGATGATTGGGCGATGTAACCGCGCAGGGAAGCCTGTGATCTGTGCCACTCAGGTGAGCTGCTGAGAGCAGGGGAACTGGGGGTAGACTGCCTCTGAACATGGGGTCTCCATCTCCAAATCTGCTGCCTCACCAGGCAGTACCTACAGGGAGTTCAGTCAGATACCATCCTTTATATCCATTAGAAAAGAGCAGTTTAAAGTGGACCACTTCTCACTCTGGCTCTCAATATTCTTTTAAAAAAGGGATGAGGACTAGATGGGCCATTGGCCTGATCCATCACCATCTTTGGTCCTTACACCTCACCTCCAATGTTGGAGGCAGCATGCTGGGAATCACAAGTGGCGGAAGAAGGATTCCCAAAGACATCTTGTTAGCTTTTGTGAGAACAGAATGCTGGACTAGTATTGGTTGCAAGGGAAAAATAGGGAGAAAGGAGAATTCCTGGGTGCCAAGATCCAAGTTTGGGGCAAGTCCTCTTCTGTGAGAGAACCCCAGCAGAGATTTAAAACTGCAAAATATGCAGCAAAGTAAAGTGTGAAAATATAGGCTGTTGGGTCTCTAAAATATGCGCTTGTGATTTCCAAATTCCCTACGCTAGGAAAGTTTTAAAAATGATTTACTTACCAACTTTCCAGAGGTTGGATTCATGTGCTTCAGAATAGGCTGCACAGGTGCTAAAACTTAGCTGTTACAAAGTGGTTAAAGTTCCTAATTATTGGTATAGGAAATTGAGAATGGCTTGTGAGAGCCATGTGGTCTGAGCTTGGAGCAACCAGCTCAGACCTCTTGACATGCTGAGCTTCTCGGGTAGACTGGAGGGGAACAGAGGCTAGGATTATCTAGTTCCTCCCAAAGTTTGCTAACCATGCTGGGACAGCTTATTCTATGGTCTTAACCCCTACATGCATTAATTAGACTTAAATATGTTGGTTATACGAGGCTTGGTTATCTCACAATGGGTCATTGGCCTCATCCAACCACTGTAAAAAACAGAGAGGATGCTGAACAACGAAATATAGGCCTAATCCAGCAGCCAGGCTCTTCTTATGTTCTTATTCATTAAAGAAAATACTGATAAATGCCAGGTTGGCACAACTTTTTCAAAAATCAAAATAGAAATAAAATTAGCTACTGTATTTTTCGCTCTATAGGACGCACTGGACCACAAGACACACCTAGTTTTAGAGGGGGAGAACAAGAAAAAAAAAATTCTCTCCCTCTCTGCGCAGCGCTCCTTCAGCGAAGCGGCAGGAGAAACGGAGCCCCTTCCATTTCTCCTCCCGCTTCGCTGAAGGGGTGCTGCGCAGAGAGGAAAAACTGTGCAGCGCCTCTCCAGCGAAGCGAAGCCTGGAGAGCAAGAGGGATCGGTGCGCACCGACCCCTCTCGCTCTCCAGGCTTCAGCAAAAGCAACGCGAAGCCTCCAGAGGGCGGCGGGAGCTCCCGGAAGCTTCACGTTGCTTTCGCTGAAGCCATGGAGCCTGCATTCACTCCATAAGACGCACACACATTTCCCCTTAATTTTTGGAGGGGGGAAAGTGTGTCTTATAGAGCGAAAAATACGGTATGTTAGAATGAACACATATAATGAAGGGACCTGTGAAAAGGGACACACTTACAGTTTCCTTCCTCTCTCCCGGGCAGATGTTGGAGAGCATGATCAAAAAGCCCCGCCCCACAAGGGCAGAGACCAGCGATGTGGCCAATGCAGTTTTGGATGGAGCTGACTGCATCATGCTGTCTGGGGAAACCGCCAAGGGGGCGTATCCTGTGGAATCTGTGCGGATGCAGCATGCGGTATGTATCCGGTTCTTCCTTTCAATTACCTCTTCCCATATATATATATGGCTGGCTGGCTGGCTGGCTGGCTGGCTGGCTGGGAGCATGACAGAACAATAAACAATACCGGAATCTGCTAAGAATTAGTGGTTGTGGCAAGCAAGATCTGCAACAAAATATTTAGAACTTTTAGAAGACATCTTTTGGAAGACAAACTTTTAGAAGACATCTGAAGGCAGCCCTGTTTAGGGAAGCTTTTAATGTTTAATAGGTTATTGTATTTTAGTGTTTTGTTGGAAGCCGCCCAATGTGGCTGGGGAAACCCAGCCAGATGGGCGGGGTATAAATAATAAATTATTATTATTATTATTATTATTGGAGTGTGGAGTGTGGAGTGTGGAGTTCAGGGTTCCAGCCAGCCAGCCAGGCCCTGCTCTGTGATACCCTTACACTTGAACTTGGAAGGATAAACATCCCCCATCTATTACTTTGTGGTCTGAATCAACTGCTGCCCCTTCCACGTTTGAACTTACGTCTTATAATCGTCAATCTTGTTTGGATATCTGTGCTGACTGATGGACTGCATATGTATGGGGGTTGTGTTCTGGGTCATCACGCATGATGGTGGAGCATGCATAAATCCATTCCATCCCATTCCACCCCCTTTTCCGGCCACTTCCAGATCTCCGCAAAGTGTGTGTGCATGTTTGGACATCAATCGGATGCACATCGATTGGCCGTTGCCTATATGCAGTTGTGTGCATGTGTGGATTGGTGGATGATTCAGAATGATAAGATAAGCTGATGTTGCTTATTTTTTCTTTGTTATATCTGCAAAGTAATAATAATAATAATAATAATAATAATAATAATAATAATAATAATACAATAATAATGTGCCTAAGGCAGCTCAAAGCAACCTGTCCATTGAGTGTTCATCTTTCTTTGTTTTCATAAACATCGCATGGAAATTATGTGGCACCCGATGTTCACTATGGGGCAATAGCTCAAAGGGTAGATCACATGCTCTGTACAGTGGTGCCTCGCAAGACAAAAATAATTCGTTCCGCGAGTCGCTTCGTCTTGCGATTTTTTTGTCTTGCGGAGCGCGGATTCGCTGGGTATTAACGGTTTTACGAAAAAGGAAGCAAACTCGCAAGACGTTTTCATCTTGCGAAGCAAGCCCATAGGGAAATTCGTCTTGCGAAGCACCTCAAAAAACGGAAAACCCTTTCGTCTAGCGAGTTTTTCGTCCTGCGAGGCGTTCGTCTTGTGGGGTACCACTGTATTTGGTCTGACAAAGGTACCAGGATCAACTTCTGACAGCTCCAGTTTTCAAAGGTAGTAATTAGGGATGAGGGAGCAGTTTGGTACAGTGTGCATTTAAACCTGTACTTTTTGAAACAATATGCAAACCAGATACACAGCCATCCTTGAAAATTCACATTTCTCTGAATTTCTTGATGCGGTTCTCTCCCCCAGGCAGTGTTTACAAAAATGCATGATTTAGTGGGAGGTGTGCACCAGAGGGGAGAGACTCAGGAAAATAACATAAAATAATGCATTAGGGTTGGGGAAATGGCTTGCCAAAAGGTGTGCAATAGTCAAAACTGCACAACAAAATGTGTCTGCTGATGAATTTTCATGTGGGTTGTGAAAAATAAACAAATTGGGAGGTGAGAGGAAGTCGATGAAACAAGGGAATGAAAAATAAGGCATTGAAATGGTATGATGTATGTTGTTTTTTAAACTGTTTTTGTTCTGTTTTGTTTAGTTTAATGCGTTAATGTTGTGTAGTGTATTGTTTATATATTGTATTGTACTGTTTTTTCTTTCTTCTGTTTTTTCTTCTTTTTTTCTTTTCCTTTTCTTCTTGTTTGTAAGATTTAAAAGCAATAAATATTATTTTTTAAATAAAAATAAAAATAAACAAATTGAAAATTTATGCAAAATGTATGATTGGGGGGGGGGGAACAGAAATGAAGAGTGTTGAAATGGACCAATCCTTCCATCCCCAGCAGCGAGTGATGGGGAATATCTTCCTCTTGAGATGCTGCCTGCCAGAGCAGACAGTATTGGGCCAGCATTAATGTCAATGTCCTTCCTGCACAGATTGCTCGAGAGGCGGAGGCCGCCATGTATCACCACCAGCTCTTTCACGAGCTGCGCCGCCTGACCCCGCTGAGCCAGGACCCCACGGAGGTGACCGCCATCGGCGCTGTGGAGGCTTCCTTCAAGTGCTGCGCAGCTGCCATTATCGTCCTCACGACATCCGGCAGGTGAGGTCAAGGGTGGGATGCTCAAAGTGGCTGGGACCCCAACCTGTCTGTCAAGCAGCCAGTTGTACAACCTGAATCCCATCGCCTTAATGCAGAGATGGGGACCTGGGTGAGATCTACACTCATGGTGTTTAACGTTAAGGAAGGGTTAAGGAATGGCTTTGATAACCATGTGGCCACATGACATTCTGCTTTTAACATTCATAATTATTAAAATGCGACACCCTAGGCCGCTGCAGAGCAACCAGCACTAGGCAAAGTGTGTTTTGACGGAGGTAAGAAACGCTTTATTTTACAAGTCTGCCCAGTGATGTTTCAGAACGATATATTTAATATCGTTCTAATAACGTTAAACAGGCCCGTGTAGATCCAGCCCTGGTGTTCCTTCTTTGAGTAGACCTATTGAAGTTAATAGACATGGCTAACATAGATCCACTCATTTAAATGGGTCTACTCTGTATAGGAGTTGTGGCACATTCACACCATAAATTTAAACAGTCATTGCTTCCCCCAGAGGATTCTGGGAGCTGTACTTGAAGAGGGCTGAGAGTTGATAGGAGACCCCCTAGTCCTTTCGCAGAGCTGCAATTTCCAGAGTTTGCAGCGAAGAGGGACTGATAGTTAAAACCACTCCGATTAAAGCTTACACCTGTTGTTCCACCCACTTTCGCCTCTGCCCTGGCCCAATAATATAATAATTTTATTATTTATATGCCTCCCATCTTGATTGGGTTGCCCCCAGGGCCTACAGAGCCAGGTAGAGGCCCGGTCCAGATAGATAATGTGCCCCCCCATTCCGCGCTCCTTTGCGGAGCCAATCGCAGGCCCCGCCCCAGATGCCGGGGAAGCTTTTCTCTCGTGTTGCCAGCCATGGCCCCAGGGAATCCGCCCGCTGCCGCCGCTGCCTTTGCGCCTCCTTGTTTGCCCCAGTGCATCTCCTGCAATTGTGAATATGCTGACCGAGGCCCCCTTTGGAATCGGAGGCCCGGGCCAAGTGGCCCATATGGCCCCCTCTCTGTCTGGGCCTGGTAGCCCCAGCCGCCATGGGTAGCTTCTGGAAAAATATAAAAACATAATAAAACATCAGACATTAAAAGCTTCCTGAAGAAGGACTGCCTTCAGATGTCTTCTCGAAGTCGTGTAGTTGTTTATTTCCTTGACATCTGACGGGAGGACGTTCCACTACCCAGAAAGCCCTCTGCCTGGTTCCCTGTAACCTCACTTCTCGCAGTGAGGGAACCGCCAGAAGGCCCTCGGAGCTGGACCTTCAGGTAGGGACGAATGATAGGTGGCCCTTGAAAAGTCATCCAGAAGGCAATGTGGCCCTCAGGCTGAAAAAGGTAGCTAGTCGTAGAAGCATAACTGTGAAGACCACTCAGGAACCCTGAATGTTGGTAATGACACATATAAGGAGTCTGCACCGCGAATACTCCCAGGTTTGCTGCCTCACCCTTCCACCCGCTCCCTTCCTCAACTCAGGTCTGCTCAGTTGCTGTCCCGCTACCGTCCCCGGGCCCTCATCATCGCCGTGACCCGCGATGAGCAGGTCGCCCGCCAGGCCCACCTCAGCCGCGGTATCTTCCCAGTCCTGTGGCGTGGGGCCACCCAGGAGGTGTGGGCGGATGATGTTGATCGCCGAGTGCAGTTTGGCATCGAAATTGGTGAGTCTGTAGCGCTCTATCCTGCCCAAAGATCTGCCATTTTTTCTTCTCCCTGATGGGGCTCCTGGGAGCCTTTTACCTGCTCTGTTGTAGGCAGATATCCAAATGGTGCAAGCCCCTCCTGACGCTGCAACTTGACGCTGCAACAGGAAATGTGGTGCCTGTTTAATGGTAGCTTCTCATGCATGCCCCTTTGAGGGCCTCAGCGAAAGGCAGCGGCCCTAACTCACTCCTTGCTTATGCAAGAAGGGTGTGTTTGAGAGGACAGCTCCTTTAGGAAGCAGTGGGAAATCTGTGGCCTCAATACAGCCCCCAGTCTAATGTCAGGGGGTCTTTGGACAGTGGCAGAGAGAGAGGGTGGCATGCACAGTGCTGTGGAATCCTGCAATGGGCAAACCCACCTACTCACTTTCCATTCCATTTTTCTCCAGTCCGTCAGGAGCCAGAGTCAGGAGTAGCTCAGTAACGAAACACCTGGCGTCAGTGAAGTTAACTCTTTATTCAAAGAAAAAGTGCAGGCCTAGTGGTCACAGCAACCCATCCCAGTAGATCTTGCCCCAATGAGGCAGTTGCGAGGACCGAAGGTCCCCGCCTGCCCACTGCTCCCTAAGACTCCCCCTCTCCCGGTTCCTTCCCCAGCAGCCTAAGACTCCACTGTCTTGTCTCTCTTTCCCCCACCCTCTTTATTTCTCTGTGGCTTCTGGGGGAGCAGGCAGAAAGGGAGCTGGTCACACAGCAGGAGGGCAAGACCCCCTGGCTTCTTCAGCAGCCTGGCCACCCCCTCCTCTCCAGCCTCCGCTTCTACCTCGGAGTCTGAACCGCTCTCTGCCACTGCATCTTCCTGTTCACTAAACCCCGTTCCCTCTTCATCTTCGAACACTTCCTCCTCCCAGCCTGCTCCCTCTGGCCAGTCATCGCCATCCCAGCAACACTCCCCTGGCTCTGAGCCTTCTTCCCCAAGGGGTTCCCTTGGGGGGGGGTTCCCCAGCTCCTCCGCATCCAGCCAGCCCAAGAGCGCAACCCTGTTAGATCCCCCTCTCCCCTAGAGTGTAGAAGCCTTGGGTCGAAAAACAACACACACACCCCAGCTCTGTCTCACAGGAACATCCAGCACTCTATGATCTGGAAGGGCATGACTGCCCTTCCCCACAGTTTCGCAACGGAACTTCTGGCTCTCCTTACCCTTCTTCCTTTTCCTGATCCTGTCTTCCACTCTCCCTTCCCAGGCCGGGTGCGAGGTTTCCTGCGGTCCGAGGACTTGGTCATCGTGGTTACAGGCTGGCGGCCTGGAGCAGGTTATACCAACATCATGAGGGTGCAGCAGGTTCTGTAAGCACAACGAGAGGCACCCCCCAAAAAAAATCCCCGTCAAGAGAGATGCCCATGCCCAATGCCATTTCACAGCTGAAAAATGGGGATATGCCTATAAAGTCCCTGTGCTTTTGGTAAGCGTTACCTACAGGTCATACAATTTGCCTCTTGCTTTCATATATATGAGCTCTGTTTGTTCTCTGCCTGCTGTTTCGGCTGACTGTGCACCAACTCTAAAAAGCCTCTAAAAGCCAAGTGGGTGCTTCATCTTCAGTTAAAGATCTATTTGGGGAAACGCTATTGTCCTTCAGTCTGTTGTCGACTGTTCCTAAGATGTAGAGACCTCGGCGGATGAGGCACCTCTAAGAAATACTTGGCTGCAAGCGCAGCAGGTGTCTTAGTGTTTAAGCCACTTAGGGGTGGCAGACCCTCAGACCTGGGTGGCAGAGGGCATGCAGCCCTCCAGCCCTCTCTAACTGGCCCTTGTTAAGTGTCCACAGGTCACAACCCTCACAGGCCTTACATTACACCCCGAGTGCTTTTGCCTGCCTGAAATGGGAACTCGGATCGTGCCTTTTGCTTCTCCGCATGGAAGCTGGGGAGAGGCAGGTGCTGGGGTGGGGGAGAAGCCAGATTCAGTTCACATCTGAAGGCAAATCTACTAAACGCACACTTTCTGAAACAATACACAAACTGGAACACACAGCAGCCATCTTTCGAAATTCGCACCCCTCTGAACTTTGCGCTTGGAGTTTTGTGCTCAAACTTGCACCCCTCTGAATTTTGCACTCTGACTTTTGCACTCCTTTAGAGAAAAAATATAAACGTTGGAGGGAAATGTGCTTTGTATTATGCAAAATGGTCTGTGAGGATAAAGTCCTACGGAAATCCTTTTCGAGGCCAACCTGGCAAGCATAAACCCTTAAACAAACAAACAAACAAACAAACAAACAAACAAACAAACAAACAAACACCCTCTTCCAACCCCTCATGGGCAATAATTTCCTCCTCTTTCAAGAGAGGCTGCTTCTGATCTTTCTGCACAGGGAAGCAGGAGACAAAGTCTCTCTCCCCCCGCCCTTCCTTCCCTGATTGCCAATCTGTCCCTGATCTGCCATGATCCCGTAATCCCATCTAAACCTTCTTTAATCAACCCATAAATCCTTCCCTCCAACCAGTGGTGGCCTCCCAGTCTTTGGTTGGGACTACCACCAACTCCGGGCCTCTCTCTGTGTCTGCATGTGGTTGTGCAGATGGAAAAAGCATTGTTGGCTCCCACTCAGAAAAGGAGGGGCGTTGTGCTCCCTTACAAGTCCCTGGGATAGCTCAGTCGGTAGAGCCACCACGAGACTCTTAATCTCAGGGTTTGAGCCCCATGCTGGGCGAAAGATTGCGGCATTGTACTAGACGATGCGGGGTTGTCCTAGAAGATGATCCTTGTGGTCCTTTCCAACTACAGTTCCGTTATCTGATTCCAAGCAAATGCATGCGAGAGCAGGAGAACAGTGGCAGCTATTGCCCATCTGAACTGGTAGGGCAAAAGGCAGGGAGCCCAACAGTGGGTGGTGCCAGAGCCAATGACAACAACAACAACAACAATTTATTATTTATACCCCGCCCATCTGGTTGGGCTTCCCCAGCCACTCTGAGCGGCTTCCAAAAAAATATTAAAATACTGTAATTGTGCTGGTCCAGGGGGGAGGTTACCGTGGGGCGAGGTTCAGGACCTGAGTTGAGGGTTGGCAGACAGTCCTCCACGGGCGAAGCGGGGTCCACAGCGGGAAGCCGGGCAAGGACAGGAACTCTGGGGGAACAGGACTGGATGCTGGCCGAAACAGCCCATCAACGACGTTGCTCCCGCAACCTGGGACCGGGCTGACTGGCCTTTATCTTCTCTGAGGCCAGGGTCGGTCCTGGCCCCCAGGACACCCGCCTCTCCTGGCCTTAAGGCGACCACTCCTCCTGGGAGAAACCAGTTCCCTTCACCTCTCTGCCCTGAGCCTCTGCAGTTCAGGAGAGGCTGAAGGGTTACTGGGCCCAGGGGGAGACTCACTTGTAGGCACTGAGTCCTCAACCACCTCTGGAGCCAGAGTGGATTCACCTGGTGCCTGCTCCTGAGGATCCGGCACAGGTGCAGGTGCTTCAGAATCAAGGCCCTGCCCCAGTCCAGCTGGCCCTGGAGGCAAGGACTCCTGTGCAGGCTGGGATTCCTCCGGTTCAGCCTCTGAATCGGATTCCCAGGCCATCACAGTAATACATCAAACATTAAAAGCTTCCCTAAACAGGGCTGCCTTCAGATGTCTTCTAAAAGTCTGGTAGTTGTTCTCTTTGACATCTGGTGGGAGGGCGTTCCACAGGGAGGGTGCCACTAACGAGAAGGTCCTCTGCCTGGTTCCCTGTAACTTGGCTTCTCGCAGTGAGGGAACCGCCAGAAGGCCCTCGGCGCTGGACCTCAGTGTCCGGGCAGAACAATGGGGGCGGAGACACTCCATCAGATATACTGGACCAAGGCCGTTTAGGGCTTTGAGCTAGACAAGGGACAAGGGAAAGGCAGACCCCAGTCATTTTTTAGAACTGCAACCTCAGGAGTTCCTTTGAGTGGAGTGTGTTCCCTGATTAGCTGGGCTTCCTTTGCTCTTTTTCGTCTTCTCTTTTCTTTTTTTTTTGAGAGCTGCAAGCTCATGGGTGACTTGGGGAAGGTTGGTCAGCCTAGCCTGTTCCCCCCCCCTCATCATCAGCTCACATTCTCTGTTAATCTGACCTAATCAAATTAAAAAGAAGCTCTTTAATCGCTGCTGATCCCTGCACAAGTAAACAGAGCCACACCAGGCAGGCCTGGTGCCAAGAGAGCCTTGGACATTCGGCAGCCATGGCTAGCAAATACCCCACTCTCTCCATGCACCCCAGTCCCAGCTTGCATCTCATACGACTTCACGTACCTGGAGGGTCAAGTTCCTTTTAATAAATGGGACCTGGCAGGAGCTCCTCAGTTTGCAAATAGCTCCCTCAGGCGTCCAGCCACTGAACTGTAGGCCATGCTCTTCTTGGCGAAATACCTTTGGGCCCTGGAATGACTCCACCCACTGGGGCTGGCTATGGGCTACTTCTGGGCAGGAAGGTGTGTGAAAGTCTGGCCTGAGCAACGTGGTCTTCTTGAGTGCTGGCTAACTCCAAACCTTCCTGGTTTGTCCTGCCTTCCAGCTTGCCCTTCAAGCCCTGCTTCCTGGTGTGACATTAAGAAGGCTGGTTCATGGGCATAGCAATCTGGGCCTATTGCATCTGGTTGGGCAGAAGGCAGGGAGCCCAACAGCAGGGGGCGCCAGAGCCAAATAATGCTGGTTTTTGCCCCCACCTTCCTCCCTGCTGAGTTCTACACAAAGCAACACTCAGAGATGAAGGAGAAAGCTGGCAGGCAGGAGCCCTTACTTGACTGGATCCAAGTCAGGAGGCAGGAGGGTGGGAGCTGGCTGAGTGCCCCACGTGCCCTAATGGACCTTCTAACCACTGGCAGGAGTCTAGAACAAGCCAGGAAGTTAGGGCTGGTGAGCAAGACCAGACAACAGAGCAACCTGTCCCTGAGACAGGAAGCCTTCTTAAGTTACCAGATTTTTTTCAATGAATCCGGGGACACTGTTTTTTTTTTGTTTTTTGTTTTTGTTTTTGAAGCTGAGTAGCAACAGGGAGTCAGTAGTGGGGATGGTGAGGCAAAAGACCCTGGGTCCAAGCACACATGCATATTGTAAGGTAAAGTTAAAGGTACCCCTGCCCATACGGGCCAGTCTTGACAGACTCTGGGGTTGGTGCGCCCATCTCACTCAAGAGGCCGGGGGCCAGCGCTGTCCGGAGACACTTCTGGGTCACGTGGCCAGCGTGACAAAGCTGCATCTGGCGAGCCAGCGCAGCACACGGAAACGCCGTTTACCTTCCCGCTGGTAAGCGGTCCCTATTTATCTACTTGCACCCGGGGGTGCTTTCGAACTGCTAGGTTGGCAGGCGCTGGGACCGAGCAGCGGGAGTGCACCCCGCCACGGAGATTCGAACTGCCGACCTTTTGATTGTCAAGCCCTAGGCGCTGAGGCTTTTACCCACAGCGCCACCCGCGTCCCCTTGCATATTGTAGAAAGGTGCAAAGCCCTTCTTTCACACCCTGTGAAACATAAATGCGCAGAGTTTTTAAAAAACTGGGCAATGGCTGCCCACCCGCAACTCCTGAGCCTCCCCCGGTCAGTCTAAACAAAGGGGGAAGGGGGCAGGAGATCTGTGCCAGCGGACGTCCTCAGTTCCCCTTTGGCAGTGGCAGTGGCAGTCACCAGCTTCAGGAGCTGCTCGCTGCCGTGGCGCCCACCATTTTTCCTCGCTGGAAGTTCCGGCAAGGAAAAATGGCGGGCGCCACAGCAGTGGGCAGCTCTTGAAGCCAGCCAGAGCCAGCTGCGCTAGCAGGCTGGCTCCAGGCTGCTGAGGCTGCCGCTGTCATGTTTCCCAAGGACAGATTTGCAAATCGGGGGACATTCCGGGGATGGAATTTGTCCAGGGACGGATTTGCAAATCTGGGGACTGTCCCTGGGAACCGGGGTTGTCTGGTAACCCTATTCTTAACGTGCCTTCCTAATAGCCCGTGGCCAGTGCAAAGGAGCGGAGTCAGCCCAGAATGTTATTTCCTGAGAAGCGGCAGTGTCACAGCTTGCCATGTGGGGCAGTGGTCAACAGCGAATAAGAAGGCAGGCGGGTGGAGGCAGATTGAGGTTGGTGGGGCAGTTCCCCCATTCACCCTGATGGACTAGCCTCCACTGGTTTCCCTCCCTCTCATGCAAGCTACCAATTGCATCATCTGCTCTGGATTTTGGAGGGCCTTTGGGCAGAGATGCCATTGGTTGGTCTTCTCCCATAGCTGTCAACTTACAGATTTGAAAATAAGGGATCAGCAGCCTCGAAAATACGGGATCACCAGCCAAAATAAGGGATTTTCAGAGCACAGGTATGTTCGACTTCTGAGCCAAAGGCAGAAAGCCCAGCCAGTAGCCAAACAAAGCCTCAAGCTGTGGTTCCCACAGCGCAGCAACCCGGCAAAAGGGATGCAGCAAGGAAAACCACCGTCACCTCTCCGCTGGGAAGCGCTGAGCAAAGGCGAGTCCCCAGGTAACACGGCCGATTTGATTGGCACAAGGCATGCAAGCTCCACCCCCCCCAGTTGTTCTTAGACTCCTTATTGGGTGAGCAACACAGCCAAGCAACACAGTTGGAGCCTCCCTCCTCCCTGGCTGGCAGGGAGGGAGGGAGAGGAGCTGCTTCCTTTGAAACCCGGGAAATTTAAGGGACATAATCAATAAGGGACAGCAGTGGGACACGGCGCTGGGATAAGGGATTTTCCCGCCAAATAAGGGACGGTTGACAGCTATGTCTTCTCCTTAATCTCTCTCTCTCTCTCTGGGCCCAATCAGTTCACCACCCAGAAATAGCAAGTCGAGTCTACTTGTTGCTGCTCATGGAGGAGAAGCAAAGCACAGTGATGTTCATTGAGACAGGTAGGGCAGAAAGCAGGGAGGTCTAGGGATGGGCGGAGCCGGAGCCAATGACAGGCAGATCAAGAGCCAATAGCAGGCCAGCCTCCTGGCTTTCCAGTACAGTGCCACCTAGGGGAGATTACTTCTATTTATGTAAATGAATTGAACGGCAGAGAGAAGGTGTATTTACCGCTGGTGGCTGCTAGGGCAGAAGGTGAGGAGTCCAACAGTAGGGGGAGCCAGAGGCAACGATAGACGGAGCCAACGAACACCAGTTTTCCCGCCATCTGCTTCTTTTGCTGAGTTCTCCATGGGGAAACGTTGCAACTAAGGCGGCAGCAGAGGAGGCTGACAACTGGTGCCGCTCCTGAACTGGTTGCAAGTACAAGTGTGGGCACGTGGGGGCAACTTATGGGGCAGCAGGCTGGGGGTCAGCAGTGGGCCCCTTGCTCAGGTGCAGGACCCAGGAGATACCTGAAGATGCTGAGCCCTGATCTTTGAAAATGAGGGTGTGGGCCTGGGGGGCTGTTAGCTGACCTCATACTTGCTCTGTCCTCCGTCTTCATTTCCCCGACCTTGATTTATAATCTACTTAAAGCTGGAAGTCCAAACCTTAATCAGGAAAGATTGCCACGTCCCCAACCACATCACTATTTAGCCCTGGATTGAAAGAGAGAGAGAGGAATACAATATGGATTTAAAATGATAATCCAGCTAGCAGAAAGCAGAGAGACCCAGTTTGCTTGTGTGACCAACAGAAAGGGGGAAGGCACAGAGAACGGTGTTTTGCATTCTTATTTGCAAACCGGAGTCTCTTTGTTGCGGCCTTTTCTTAGTTTGGACTTTGAGAGGATTTCCCACCCTTCTGTTCCTCCATAATTCTTAGAGATCTGCTGGATCAGGCCAAAGGCCCGTCTGATCCAGGATCCTGCTCTCACAGGGGCCAACCAGATGCCTGTGAAGAAGAAGGAGAAGAGTTTGGATTTGATATCCCGCTTTATCAAAGGAGTCTCAAAGCGGCTAACATTCTCCTTTCCCTTCCTCCCCCACAACAAACACTCTGTGAGGTGAGTGAGGCTGAGAGACTTCAGAGAGAAGTGTGACTAGCCCAGGGTCACCCAGCAGCGAACCCGGTTCACCAGATTACGAGTCTACCGCTCTTAACCACTACACCACACTGGCTCTCACTGGCTCCACACTGTGAGAAACAGGCAAGCAGGACCTGAGTGCAAGGAGTCCTCTCCCCTCCTGTGGTCCCCAGAAACTGGTATTTATAAGCATTCCCACCTCTGGGCATGGACACAGAGCAGAACCGTTGTGACCAGCAATGGCTGATAGCCTTGAGAGACTCCTGGAGAGCTGCTGCCACTGATTTTCAGCTGGTGGGACGGGCCCACTAGTGGGTCACGGCCTGGTCCGAGGTGGGTCATAACAGGAGCACCGCCACCCAGCAAATATGTGATAAAAGATTAAGAAATGGGTCCCCAAATCGCATTTGGATTGCAAGTGGGTTCTGAGTCTGAAAAGGTTGAAGACTATTGGTGTAGAGTAGACAATACAGTGGTACATCGGGTTATATACACTTCAGGTTACATACGCTTCAGGTTACAGACTCCACTAACCCAGAAATAGTGCTTCAGGTTAAGAAATTTGCTGCAGGATAAGAACAGAAATCGTGCTCCGGCAGCGAGGTGGCAGCAGGAGGCCCCATTAGCTAAAGAGGTGCTTCAGCTTAAGAACAGTTTCAGGTTAAGAATGGACCTCCGGAACGAATTAAGTATTTAACCTGAGGTGCCACTGTACAAAGGGACCCGGGTGGCGCTATGGGTCCCTAGGGCTTGCCGATCAGAAGGTCGGCGGTTCGAATCCCCGTGACAGGGCGAGCTCCCGTTGTTTGGTCCCTGCTCCTGCCAACCTAGCAGTCCAAAAGCACGTCAAAGTGCAAGTAGATAAATAGGTACCGCTCCTGCGGGAAGGTAAATGGCATTTCCATGCACTGCTCTGGTTCGCCAGAAGCGGCTTAGTCATGCTGGCCACATGACCCGGAAGCTGTATGTCAGCTCCCTTGGCCAATAAAGTGAGATGAGTGCCGCAACCCCCAAGTCGGCCACGACTGAACCTAATGGTCAGGGGTCCCTTTACCTTTACCTTACCACTATACAGGTGAACTGTCAGGTTCTGTACAAGGCAACTTCCTATGTTGTTATTAACTGAATTTAATTACTCCTCCTTTGCCAAAGGCCCATTCCCTATCATGTAGGAATTGCACCTTTAATGTGGTGGCCTCTTCCCTTTGGAACGCCCTCTTGTCAGATGGGCACCAACAATTGTCTTTTTGTTGCCTGTTAAACAGCGTCCTCTTTCGACACGCCTTTTATCCCTAGCTGTATCTGTACTGGATTTGAGATCACTTAAATGGCTGACTTTAAAAAACAAAACAAACCTGTTTGCTTTGGGATATCTTCATGGGAAGCAATTAACAAAGAAATAAAATTAATATGTGAATAACCCTCCAAGTTCGCAACAAACCCACGGCGCAGCCCACCATTCCACTAGGTCCATATGGCTGGGCGATTGGCCCCAGGCGTTGCTATTACTAAATGACAAAACCAGCTCCAAGTCTCTCTTTATTACCGAAATCCGTTAGGTACAACGTCCGAAACGAAACAAAACTAGTTTTTTTTTTTATTTTACAAAAAGAAGAAGAGAGCACAGCTTTTTAAAATCGCCCCCCGTGATATGAAATCTACAAGCGCCGTACACTGAGCAACGCCAAGTGCAAAGGTGATGGTTCATGGTCTTTGGTGACTAGATTGCACATACGTTCACACCTGCTTGTATGCACACACACACACACACACACACTACAGAGACTCTTTCACACAAGCGCACACCCAACCACGCTTGTAGGGGTGTCCTACTGGCTGTGTTTGACACTGGGATCCCTATATTCTGGATCTCCCCAGAGACGCTAGCGTGTTCCTAGGGTAGGAAGATCTCCTTTTGATATGTGTTTGCGCGTACACACACACACACACACACACACACACACCAGCACAGAGGGAGTATAGAGACGCCACTGAGAAGAATCTGTGCATGTGTGTATGTGTGAACTCCCGTGGATCTTTCGATGCAACAAATCTGCAGTTTCAATTAGTACGCCTGCCTTCTCCACCAATCATAGCACTGCCTAAAACCTCCTGCCCCCAAAAGATACTCATTGCGCTGGGCAGTGGGGCTAGAAACAATAGGAGAAACAGGCCCCAGTGAGGACACAGCCATGGCTCGGCCACACAGGGGCCACTGGGAGGAAAGGGGGTGAGGGTGGAGAACACCTCCCTCCCTTTCGCCACACCACCCCCCAGCTTCATGGCTATGGGAACAGCAGCTCTACGGATGGCTCTAACCCAATTCGAGTGTAAACAAGAAGAAATTCTGGAATGTTTTTGAACCTACGTGATCAGACTGGGCCAGAGGGGGCCGTTGTGGGATGGGAGGCAGGAAAGGAGAGTAGGGTCAAGATGGCAGTACTGGTTGTTCCCTCTTTCTTGTGGGGATGCCCTGGAAGGGACTAAGCTGGTCAGAGGTGTAAGGAGGCATAATTGCCCGCGCTGCCCTGTATTTGCTGCATGCAGCGCTCTTTCCATTCCACTGCTGTTCACCTTCCTCCATAACTGTCAATTACAGATTTGAAAATAAGGGACCAGCAGCCTTGGAAATAAGGGACCAGCAGCCACAATAAGGGATTTTCAGAGCAGAGGTATGTTCGACTTCTGAGCCCCTCCGAGCCAAAGGCAGAAAGCCCAGCCAGCAGCCAAACGAAGCCTCAAGCGGTGGTTTCCACAGCGCAGCAACCCGGCAAAGGGGATGCAGCAAGGAAAACCACCGTCACCTCTCTGCTGGGAAACGCTGAGCAAAGGCCAGTCCCCTTTGATCGGCACAAGGCATGCAAGCTCCACCTCCCAGTCGTTCTTAGACTCCTTATTGGGTGAGCAACGCAGCCAAGCAACACAGTTGGAGCCTCCCTCCTCCCTGGCCGGCAGGGAGGGAGGGAGAGGAGCTGCTTCCTTTGAAACCCGGGAAATTTAAGGGACATCATCAATAAGGGACAGCAGCAGGACACGGTGCTGGGATAAGGGATTTTCCTGCCAAATAAGGGACAGTTGACAGCTATGCCTTCCTCCTTGCTATGGTGAAGTGATGTAACTTACGTCATTTGCTATGTAAATCATGTTGTCGTTACATGATTCCATCCCACTCATTGTAATGCAAAGGAAACACAATGCGGGGGGGGGGGAACGTAATCAACACTGCGCCATTTTGTGGACGGAAAGTAACATCAGCAAATCTGAATCCTATGCGCTGGTTTGATTTCTGTTCCGGGCATAGGATGAATAAAGCGATAACTGGCTTCCCATTTCCATTGGAACCCTCTGCCATCCCTTAAGATAGCCTACCGACTCCCCCAACATCTTAACCCAGTGTGGTCTGCCCAATACGTTTTGATGCATGTAGCAAGGGACATGGCAGCCCCTGCCACAGTGAATTCCACATGTAGAATCCTGAATCGAGAACCAGCAATCTGCAGGCATCAGAGTAGCTGAGAGGGCACTGATCAAACCGTGTGTAGCGCACACAATTCTGTCCAATGCTTTGCTGCTGCTCCCTAGTACCTGCCGCCTGAGGCTGCCATCTCACATTGCCCAATGATAGGGGCCCCCTCCACAATTCAGCAGGGGGAACAATGGAACAACCAAGGGTTTCTTGCCCTGGGCCTAGTACCTTTATGGTTTGTGCTTCTAGTCTAGCAGCAAGCGGGCGGCAAGGGGTTTGGTCCTGTTGAAGATTGCATCAGAGATCCCCCTCCCTCTAATTTTCCCCTCCTGGGAAAGATAATTGGGTGACACTGATGCCCTACCCCACTCCCGCTCTAGAAAAGCATTTGAGAGCACAGCGGCAGAACTGTTTGAGGATGTAGGGCGGGTCAGGAGGGAGAAATCTACAAGGCTCCTGAGGGTCTACTCTACCCTGAATTGATAACATGGCTGGATCTGAAAGCAACACCTTTTCAAGCACTGATTGCACGTCACAGATTACTGGTTCCTGGAGAGAGACTGTGGGCTCACTGGCCCTCACATAAGAAGGAATAAATGTGGGTGGCGCCCAGGCTGTTCTAGAAGGATGGAAGGCTGCCCTGGACCCAAGCAGAGCTCCTTTCCACCCCTGGCAGTGTTTAGGCACAAGGAGGGGGTGAGATAAAGAAAGGGCGCTCTGCTACCCTGTTATGACCCTTCATCGCTGGTGATGAGCATTTCCAATAGGGAACTTGTGGGGTGTGGGTTAGGGCACAGAGGTATAAATATTTATCCCTCGTCCTTCAATGGCCTGCCATGCACAAAGGCAGGGGAAGGAATAATAATAATAATCTATTATTTATACCCCTCCCATCTGGCTGGGTCTCCCCAGCCATTCTGGGCAGCTCCCAACAGTATATTAAAAATAGAACCAAACATTAAAAACTTCCCGAAACAGGGCTGCCTTCAGATGTCTCCTAAAAGTCAGGTGGTTGTTTATTTCCTTCACATCTGACGGGAGGGCGTTCCACAGGGCGGGCGCATTTACTGAGAAGGCCCTCTGCCTGGTTCCCTGTAACTTCACTTCTCGCAGTGAGGGAACTGCCAGAAGGCCCTCAGAGCTGGACCTCAGTGTCCGGGCTGAACGATGGGGGTGGAGACGTTCCTTCAGGTATATTGGGCCGAGGCCATTTAGGGCTTTAAAGGTCAGCATCAAATCCACTCTGATAGACATCCCCAACTCCTGATAGACATTCCCACTACAAACTGCTCCCAAGAAAATAGCGGGGGGCATGGCAGTCAGTAGTGGAAGGAGGGAATTGCCCCTCCCCAAATTAATAATAATCCTAGCCAATGCCCCGTTGGTTAATCTGCATTTTTTTTAAAACCCCAAACCAAACATTCTCTTGTGACTCTGGCTATGTGACTTGAAGGAGAGCTGTAACCATCACTTCCTGCAAGAGTCCAAAGTGGGGACTGTTATCGCATACAAAAGAAACCAGGAGGACAATACCGCCTTAGTCTTTTGCTCAGTTAATCCAGGGCTGACTCTTTCCCTCTGTATCCTCAATTGTTAGTTGCTTTTCGATAATTGCACAATGCCCGTAAACATGCACTAAAGGGGGAGCAGATCCTGACTCCATAGCTGCTCTTCCTGACAAGATGTACAAAACAAGGATTCAAGTGTGTTAAGAGGCCAGTCGTGTACATTTAGGTTGTCTTGATTACGTGCCCCCAAAGGATGCAGGCACGAGATCCCTAACTGAAGATAAAATGCCCCTTAACACACTTTAATTGCACCTCTGTACTCACAATTCATTATCGGTATACATCCATTTGAAAACACACTCACGCACCATAGTATTAATCAATTAAAATATTTTGATCAACTGAATTAACTGATCCGCTGCATTTAAAAAAATAGGCTGCAATCCTATACACGCATACCTGGGAGTAAGTCCCAATCAGCTCAATAAAGCTTGCTTCTGAGTGGACCCAAAATAGAATTGCACTGTAAATGATATTTTGATGCAAATTTTGCAGCTGGAAAGCATAATCTTCTTCTACGAAAGCGACTGCAACAAATGCATGTGTCATCAGAAAAAAACCAAAGCAGGGCTGTGTGTTTGTTTCATGAAATTCTACGGTATTTTGTTATTCGGGTTATATGAGTAAAATTCAATTAAAAGATACTTTTTAAAAGAACCAAAAGGAAAACAAAGCAGGGCTGTCACTTGATTAAAGAAATAGCAGCACAAATCCATCAAATCTGCACAAATCAATTAAATCTGCACAAATCTGCCTCTTTAACACAATAGTTTTGAATAGTAAAAGCTTACTTTGTTTGCTAGAGGGTGGATTATTCTTAGAGAAGACCCAACTGAAAATCAATGGACGAAAGTGAGTCGCACTGTACGGGTCTACTGTGAGTAGGTGTAAATTTGGATACAGTCCCTGTACTGATCACAGAAGTTGGCGTTTTAGAATAGAAGAGGAATTCCCCCTTACATAAAGAGTAAAAGGGGAGTGCCTCTTTTAAGATGATATTAGTGGGAGCATCCCACCTCTTGAGCATGAGTGTAGAATGGGAATGCCTGTATTGAAATGGAATTAGAATTCTGACTCAGTCCGAAACGTTTAAATCATTGCATCTGATTAATCCAGGGATTGGGAATCTATGTGGTCCTCCACAGCAGCATAGCTAGTCACTCGGGGGCCTGGTGCGGGAGCGTGTCCTGCAGTCGGGGGCGGGGCGATCTGCCCATGGGGGCGGGGCAAGCCTCCTAGGGGGCGGGGCAAGCCTCTCCGATGCTTAGAGCCTTTCCGCTGCCTCTCCCTCAGCTGTAGGGCAGCTGAGACAGAGTTGGTAGGCAGACGCAAGTTCTGTGAGCCCAAGTTATTATTATTTTTTAAACTTGTTTTGTCACACACACACCCCAGTGATGACACCCAGGGCGGACAGCACCCCCGCACCCCCTTCCTCCGCCACTGGTCCTCTAGTTATTCTAGGACTCCAGCTCCCATCAGCTCCAGACAGCATGGCCAACGCTCAGGGATTGTGGGAGTTGGAGTCCGGCAACACCAGGAGGGAATAGCATGTTCTCCATTCCTGGATTAACAGATTGGAGTTTGAGACAAATTCTAATTCACTTATTCTATTAGCACAAAGATTTGCACTTGTGCAACAGAACTCCCCATGGTTCTTCCCCACTGTGTGTGACCCATGCCATCCCCACATCTACTCCAGAGGGCTGGGTTAACGTTAACCCCATAGAACAGATTTGTGGTGGGAGGCATGGGGGAGAATGTTCTGTTGCAGAAAAAGAAATCATTGTGCTGACAGAACTTTGGATACAACTGTATACTGTGCGCATATGTATATGCATGTACATATCTATGATTTTTTCCTTGTTGATATGCAGGCAATGTGTGCAGATTTTGTTGATTAATTTACTGGCGAATCATCTAAATCAGATAGGCAAAAGTGCCTTCAATCAAGTGACAGAGCTACAGTAAAGGCAACCAGGGAGAAGTAAATAAGATTTTGGGGCCCTCCATACAGCCATTGAATGTGGATCATCAGCTTCCTGGACCCCCATTCATGCTCCATTGTTGGTTCCCCTCCAAATCACACTTCCCCCTCCCTGAATCGGAATTTTGAAGGAAGGGAAAGTGTGATTTGAAAGAGAGCATCATACAGACGACAGAGAATGAACGGAGGCACAATAAACTGCCTATATACTTTACAACATGGCCGTCTGTCATGGATGCTTTAGCTGAGATTCCTGCATTGCAGGGGGTTGGACTAGATGACCCTTGGGGTCCCTTCCAATTCTACATTTCTACGATTCTAACATTAGTATGGATGAACTTGTAGTTAACCAGAAGCAGAGGGGGCACGTGCTTTCTAAGGCCACCTTCCCCAGATGGAACTGGGATCGCAATGCCAAGAGACTCCTCTGAGGAAGTCTGTAGTGCAGCTCTACCAGGTAGGCCTCAATGCACCTTCAAGTGAGTGGAGTGGTCCCTGAACCAGTTTGGTTGGGAAGAAGACACAGGGGGTTTATAGGTATATATAAGGGGCTGCTCCTATCGCCTGGCCCAGCTGCTAGGTTTATGGCAGTAGTAGCAAGATCAGAATCGGATTTCCAACCCATTGTCTCTGGGACAGAAGAGACGGACAGATGTGGGGGGCAAAGGACTTGGACGGGTGTCCTTCCTTCCCTCTCCCATGGAAGTGGGGTTTCTACAGCTACACACACTCTCACAAGACACCTTGAGATCTCATATTGCACAAATTGAGAACGGGGCTGGGGAAGAGAAGAAGACCAGATAAAATATCTCCTTGTTAAAAATATCCCTCAAGGGAGGGGAAGAGACAGGGTACAAGAGGGCACGGCACTCATCCAGGAGTGTCCACAACTTTGTCACCACCCAGCGCTGGACGTCAGAGGCAGATTTTGTGTGGCCGGAGACTTCCGGGACTGTCGTTCAGCCTCCTCCGCATCTCTTCCTTCACGTTCAAAAAGACAGGCTGTGCTGAGGGAACGGGGTGCCCAGACTTTATTGAAAGTGAACCCCTTCTGCTGCCTCTCCTCACCCCACTGGCCCTGTGGGGGTTTCGATATGGGGCAAAGCCCACACAACCCACCGTCAAGGGCAGGCCTGGAAATGGCGTGTGTGGAGGCACTAATAGGTCCAAAGTGGGCAGGGCAGAAATGAGGCCCAGGGACGTGTCCCCAACCAAAGGGTGGCTGTGGGGGTTTGCGGCCTGGCTTCCTGCCCCCTGCAGGTGCGGCACGGGGCTCGGCGGGTACCTTTTGGCAAGGAGCTAAGATGGCGGCAGTGGGGAGGTTGGCCTTTCCTTGAGAGAACAGCTCCCTCCCTCTCCAGTCAGTCATGGCTCAGAGACCCCTCAGGCCGACTTTCGAGGCGGACAGCCTGCCCCGAGATGGTGGCGAATTGCCCAAGTACCCGTTTCCTTATCTCTGGACGGGCCTCCTGGCCCCCGCACTCGCCCAGGCCTGCCTTTCCTACAGGCTGACCTTCCGACACCAGAAAGTGCAGCCGTGGACTCTTGCAGCCTCACATATTGGACGTGAGCTTCGCTTTCCCAGTGTCCACGTCGGGGCTGAACGCCACAGAACCTTTGCGGGACGAGGCGGCCGTGTGGCGGGGCGTGGTGGCAGGTGACTGTGGGGTGCTGGGTCCGCTCACGGACCGACTGGACCCCGAAGTGGCCTGCTGGGGCGAAACAGGACGCCTGGCAGTGCTGGGGGCCGGCTTGGCCAGAAGCCCGGGGACTGAAGGAGACGACCGGTACGTCAGGTTCCCGGCCGACTTCCGGGCTTGCTGAGGGGGGCCCATGTCCGCCGTCTGGGTGAGCCGGTTTGGCAAGGAAGGCTGGGAGGCTGAAAGCGGCCTAACATCCTGGGTGAGGCGGCCCGCCGAGAGGCCCTGTGTGCTGCGGTGTTTGACCAGCTGCTGCGGCTGCAGAAACAAGGAGATGTGGGAGCCGGTAGCCCGCGAGAGGCTGTAGTGGAGAGTCCGTCCGGGCGGGATGGCCACAACGCTCGCTGGCTGCTGCAGGAGCGAGGTGGAGACAGAGGCGCCGCGGGACTTGGAGAGCTGAGGCTGGCTCGTTCCTGGGGCAGCTTCCGCTTTCTGTATGGGCTGCGGGATGGGGGATCCGAGAGGAACGCCGCGGGGGCCGGTGCTTTCCAAGGGCGAGGGGCACTGGACCATAGGGGAGGACGGGGACCCGACCGCCGGCGTCTGTAAGTGGGACTGTGCCCCCGAGGCGGGAGAGCTGACCGAGGAAGGGCGCGAGCCACCCAAGCTGGGCTGGGAGCGCCGGGGCTGGCGAGGGTATAGGGCGGCGTCGGGGGACAGAGGGCTGGTGACGGAAGAAGGGGGCAGGAAGATGTGAGCCGCGAGGCTCTGCTGGTGCGTCAAGGCAATGGCGACGTTTGTGGTGGCGGCGGCGGTCTGCAGCGGAGCGTGCACCAGGGGCTCCCAGATCACAGCTTTGCCGCTCAGCTCGCGCCCGGCCACCACTGGCTGCAGCTCTTGGATGTTGTGCGCCATGTCCTGGTCGTGCTTGACGATTTGCTGGATGATTTCTTGGTTGACGGAGCTGGAGCTGTGTTCGGCCCGCTTGCGCAGCAGGATGGAGTTCTTCTTACCTGGAGAGACACCGGGGGGATGAGCAAAGGGATTATCATCATCATCATCATCATCATCATCATCATGTCCACGCACAGCAGCAGAAGAGCTTCCACACTAGGCCTTGAGCAGACACAGCCGCTTTTCACAGTGCCAGAGGCTTTGTCAAGCTACCTTGGGGTGAATTATGCGCAGGTGGGCAAAGGGCAGGGGGACGAGGGAAGGAGAGGATGGCAGAAATCGAAGCCTGTCTCTTGTTTAGAATAGGCCCATTAGTGGGCCAAAGTTAGGTTCATTAGTTTCGATGGGTCTGCTCAGAGTTGGGCTTAGCTGGATAGCTATCCAGAGAGGGTATAACAAACTTAGTTGGTCTCTAAGGTTCTACTGGAAGGAATTTTTTTATTTTGTCTCAACTACGGCAGACCAACATGGCTACCTACCTGTAACTGCAACCCAGAGAGTAAGAGAAAAGGGGCGAAAAGAGAGTGAGAGTGAAGCAAGCAGCAGAGAGAGAGAAGGAGATGGCAAAAAGAGAGGAATTGAGAGAGAGGTGTGGCAGAAAGAGGCATATTCTTCAACTCTCCCGGAAAAACCTGGGACATCTGTTTTTTTCTTGCGACAGCATGGTAGCCCTTTGGGGCCCTGTGATCTCTCATATGATTTCGTGCCACGATTCCCCCCCCCCCAGAAATCTTTTTTGGGGCTGCGATCTGGCACTGTGCCTGAAAAAAGTGCTTTTATCGGGGGGGGGGGGGCGAAATTGTGGCACAAAATTGTTCAAAACCACAGTGCCCCTGGTGGCTGCTGTGCTTTCATGAATAAAAATGGGAAGGTGAGTATGAAGAGGGAGTGTGTATTTTTGTGTGCCTGTGAGAGAGGGGGGAGCAGAAAAAGGGAGAGATAAGCAGGGGGCTTGTTTTTTGCTTCATAATCAGTGCCTCTGACTCCCCCCCCCCCCGAGTCCCCCCACCCCTAGGCCAGGAGTGGAGAACCTCAGGCTGAATGCTGGTCTCTATGGCTCTCTGGAGCTGGGCTGGTGGGGATAGTGGCCTGGGAAGAATCTATATTCTTCCCAGGCCACCCCCCACACACACACCAGCCCAGTTCCACACCCTCTGTGAGTGTTTTCCCCTGACTGGGATGTGCCTGTGAGCTCTGGTCTTGCTTCTTGCTGGTCTGGATGCAGGAGAGAGGCATTTTGTGAGTGTCTGTAGAAACCAACTGTGGCGTTTGCCTCCTAGGGGGGTCATAAGGAAAGGTTTAAAATGAGTGTGATTTGATTGGCCAGTGGAAACTGATAGGAGGAGTTAGGGTTAGAGGGGGTGTTGTGTGAAAGTCAGTTGAGAGTTGGGAGTTGGAGAAGGAAGAGGTTGGATATAAGTCTGTGGGTTGGTCGAGTTGTGTGGTGAGAGAGAGAGAGGAATTATTAGGTGGAGTCAGATAGTTAGTTGGGATAATCAGTTTGAAGTTGTTAGGAACGGATAGGACAGTTAAGGAACTAAGCTTGAGAAACTGCCAAGAAAAATTAACTGTAACCATAAGCTTGTTCATGCCTATAAAATAAACTTGATTATTTGTTAATGTTTACAGCTGACTGGACTCCATGTGTACCCATGGGAAATGGGTTGGTGGCAGCGAAGAACGCAAGTACAGCGGTGGCACAGGGTCAATAGATCGTCAAACGTCTGGGGACCCTGTGTGATCGCCACACCAACCTACTGTACAAATGGCAGAATTTACTTCCGTTAGTCTGCCTGCTTCTTCCCCTGGTCCCAGCCTCCACCGGCATGTGTTCTCCAGAAGGCTGCCCAGAAGGGAATGAGGCCCCACCCCTGTCCTAGCCAGTGCGTTGGTCCAAGTGACCAATAGCCTCCAGCCACACGTCTCACCTATGCGGTCCAGTCGGTCCATGGCGACGGTTTCGAAGGCCCGGCGCATCATGGGATACTCCTCCAAGACTTCATTGAAGTTGTCCACAGAGAGCGAGTAGAGGCGGCAGTAGGTGTCGGCACGCACGCTGGCTGTACGCCGGCCGCGGGTCAGGAGACAGATCTCTGCAGGGACCAATCGAGGGGATGGGGATCAGGAACAGTTTCAGGTGTTTGCCAGGAGAGGTTTGCACCCTGTCGCTTGATCACCTATGGCGAGCAAGGGTTGCCTCCAGGATAACTCTGGGAGAGGCAGTTTAGGGAGGAGAGCCTGTGCATCTATCTTAGGCCCAAACTGTTCTCATACTCCTCTACAAAAAGGAGTTACTGGAGCTGACACAAATAGCATGGGTGTGTTTTTTTTTTGTGGGGGGGAGGAAACCTGATCCCTTTCAAGCCAACCTGCTCACCCAAACTTTTTCCCTATTTCCCTTTCAGCACTAATTCAGGGAGGTTGCAAAATGGGACCCCAAAAAAGAGTCCTAGCCATTCAGAGCGAGGTCAGAAAGCATTTACCTCTCTCTAATTTGGCTTTGTGATGTTCTCACCTAGCCAAACCTGATTGGTTATTTGGTGCCGTGATGTCACTATGCTGACTACGTGATCCCCAATTAGCTGGATGATAGAGCACGTAGAACCTATCAACAGCAACAACATCAAATTTGCCAAACAGCAGTTGCCAAGAATGGAAGGAAACAGGAGCAAATTGGATGAAAACAGTGTGGGTGTTCTTGGTTGGGCTACAAAATCATTGGCATTGAACATCATATATTGCAGGAATGCTGGTTATTGCCTCCACAATTCAGCAACCCTGGTTCGCCAGCCATCTTTAAGTTTGAATTTTGAAAGTGTAAATATATTTGAAAAACACAAAGCCATGTTTTGGAGCTTGCTGATTCCTCCTGTTATGTACTGAGTGAATAGGATCCAAAATGCAGCAGTCTGATTGGCCCTAGAACAGTGCAGCAGTATGATTGGTCTGCAGGAGCCACCCAATCCAGCTCCAGATGGAAGTGAATCCACAACCTGATTGGCCTACAGGAGAATTCCGGAATTAGCCAATCACGTGCAGCCCATTGTGTAAATAATGTATATAAAGCAGATACTTGGATACCACTATGAGCTGAATGAAGAGCATGAAATCCACTCTCGACTCTGAGTATATTTCACCTCCCCATCCCCCCCAAAACACCCCTCCTCTCTAAAACATACCCCCAAAGTAGGAACCATCTGAGAGCTTCATCTCTTTGGAGCCTCGAGTCAGGATGCTGACCACGCCGTGTTGGATGAAGAACATCTTTTTGCCCACGGTCCCTTCCCGGATGATGAAGTCCCCCGGCTGGAAGACCTCGAAGCGCAGCTTGGTCAACATGGCCGTCACAAAGTTGGGGTCAGCGTTGGCAAACAGCGGCATGTTGGCCACCAGGTTGCGGCAATTGAAGTTGATTATTTCCTAAAAGGGCAGGGCAGGTCGTAAATCACAAAGGAAGAAAAGCTGCGCATGTGAGAATCGTCTGAGTGAGTTTTTGGAGCGCTGCTGGAAGCGGAAGGCATAGAGACATGTCTTGCTCTGCGCTGGGCTTTGGGGGCACCCTGCCCCCCTAGAAACCCAATATGAGAGCATCAGTGCTGTGAGCCCCTCCAACCTATGCTCAGGTTATATATATGTGTAGAAAAAAAGGAATATCCTAAAAACCCCACAGTCTCTGTTGACTTTATTCCAAGGAAACAGAACTCTAGGCAAGTGTTGTGTATCTCACTTGTCAAAGATTAGGTAAAAGGTAAAGGTAAATGGACACGGGTGGCGCTGTGGTCTAAACCACTGAGCCTAGGGCTTGCAGATCAGAAGGTTGGTGGTTCGAATCCCTGCGACGGGGTGAGCTCCCCTTGCTCGGTCCCTGCTCCTGCCAACCTAGCAGTTCGAAAGCACGTCAAAGTGCAATTAGATAAATAGGTACTGCTCCGGCGGGAAGGTAAACGGCGTTTCCATGTGCTGCTCTGGTTCGCCAGAAGCGGCTTAGTCATGCTGGCCACATGACCCGGCAGCTGTACGCTGGCTCCCTCGGCCAATAAAGCCAGATGAGCACCGCAACCCCAGAGTCGTCCATGACTGGACCTAACGGTCAGGGGTCCCTTTACCTTTACCTAAAGGTTATGGACCCCTGGATCGGTTAAGTCCCATCAAAGGCGACTAAGGGGTTGCCGCACTCATCTCACTTTCAGGCCAAGGGAGCCAGCGTTTGTCCACAGACAGCTTTCCGGGTCATATGGCCAGCCTGACTAAACCTCTTCTGGCACAACGGGACACCGTGATGGAAACCAGAACGCACGAAAACGCCGCTTACCTTCCCGCCACAGCGGTACCTATTTATCTACTTGCACTGGTGTGCTTTCAAACTGCTAGGTTGGCAGGAGCTGGGACCGAGCAACGGGAGCTCACCTTGTCACAGGGATTTGAACCGCTGACCTTCTGATCGGCAAGCCCAAGAGGCTCAGTGGTTTAGACCACAGTGCGACCCCCGTCCCACTGCCAGAGGCACGTACAACAACATGAGTTTGTTCAATTAAGACTTGTCCCCCTTAGCTTATATGGGTGCTGTTTTCCAGTGAAGATGTGTGGATCCCCTTTTCCAAATCCCTGTTCCCCAAACTTGACCCCCTCTCCCCCTCCAGAGATGGGTGCTGCCCAGGTACGTACCTCTTTGAGAGGTTCGCTCAGCTCCCCCAGGATGTTCTCCTCATCAAACATCTTGCCTTGGTAACGGTGTTCGTAGTACTCGTGGATCCGTTGGCGTGTGTCTCCCGGCAGCTTGTGGAAGGACATGTATTGCTCCACTTGCTTGTACTAGGAGGAGAGACGAGGGGAGAAGAAAATCAGAAGAGCCCTGCTGGATCAGGCCAGAGGCCCAACTTAGCGTGGTGTAGTGGTTAAGAGCGGTAGTCTCGTAATCTGGTGAACCGGGTTCGCGTCTCCGCTCCTCCACATGCAGCTGCTGGGTGACCTTGGGCCAGTCACACTTCTCTGAAGTCTCTCAGCCCCACTCACTTCACAGAGTGTTTGTTGTGGGGGAGGAAGGGAAAGGAGAATGTTAGCCGCTTTGAGACTCCTTCGGGTAGTGATAAAGTGGGATATCAAATCCAAACTCTTCTAGTCCAATGTTCTGCTCTTGTGGGAATGTTCAGGGAGGCAGGAGAGGATATATTGTTTATTAACATCCTTCCTAAGTTATGCTAGCAAGTTCCTTTACTTAGCAGAGTTTTACATTCCCCTTTTAACTGCACAGCAGGTTGGAGGCTTGTGTAAGCTTTTCACTATTATAAAATTCAGTACAGTGGACGTTCGGGTTGCGAACGTGATCTGTGTGGGAGGCACATTTGCAACTTGCAGCGTTTGCAACCTACAGTGCCGCATCTGTGCATGCGCTGGTTGTGATTTGGCGCTTCTGCACATGCGCAAAGCGCAATTTAGTGCTTCTATGAATGAGTGACTGCCGAAACCTGGAAGTAACCTGTTCCGGTACTTCCAGGTTTCAGCGCATCCGTAACCTGAAAAAACGCAACCTGTAGCATCTGTAATCCGAGGTATGACTGTATTGAATTGTATATTCCTGGTAAATTCCTTTTTACCCCTCTTAAAAGAATAAACACGCCACAATCTTGTTTAAAGTATATAAAAAGTAGTTTACTCACATTCAGTTCACAGTTGGATCCCTGAAGGCAGACTTAGTTACAAAGTATATACATGTCGATCTATCCCATATGGGAATAATCCCAGTGTCCTCTGTTGGCTGGAAGCCAGCAGAGCATCTCTAGCTAAAAAGCTGCTCCAATGATAGAGGAAGTCAAAGCGAGAGAGTGTGGCAGCGTGCCTTGTCCTTTTGTTACCTGAACAGGTAAGGTCATGCCCACCTCTAGTCACATGTAAAGGAAGTATGTCCCAGTCCAGGAGGAAACAGGAAGTTCTGACTGGCTGGACCAAACATTCCCTTGCATGTCCACTCTAGGAAAACAAGGAATGTTGTACTTGACTGCTATTTATGTATCACATCCCACAGCTCTCATGGTGGCCAACAAGATGCCTCATTGGTGCAGGACCCGAGTGCAACAGCAACTCTCCCTACTTCTGGGGAATTGAACAAGGGAGGCAAATTGTGGCCCTTGTGGCTAATATCCAGGTGATCTGTTCCAGGATCCTGCTCTCACAGTGGACAACCAGATGCCCGTAGGAGAAGCCCACAAGCCACCGCAACTCTCCCTGCTCGGGATTCCCGGCAACTTCAGAGGCATACTGCCTCCGACAGAGGACACAGAAAATAGTCATTGTGGCTGGCAGCCAGTGATAGCTGAATGTGTCTAATCCTCTTGCAACAAGCTGCTGGCCACCGCTACACCTTGTGGCAATGAGTTCCACAGGTGAGCTGTGCCCCGCATGAATACATACTTCCTTTAGTCAGTCCTGAATCTTCCACCATTCATGGGAAGTTGCCCTCGACTGACTCTGGGATCCATCTAGCTTAATACTGTCTGCACTGACTGGCAGAGGCTCTCCAGGGTTTTGGGGAGCGTGCTCTCTGCCATTCCTACCTGGTGATGCTGGGGACCAAACCTTGCATAGCATGCACTCCACCGCTGAGCTACACCCCTTTCCCTTAAAGATTCTAAGGTCCTAGTCCTCATTGTTCTGAATAAAAGACCTGATTAAATAGGAGCATGGACTGAGTCAGACCCCTTGCTCCAACTAGCTCAGACCGGTCTACGCTGACTATTCCTGCATTGTATGGCAACTCTCAGTTTCTGGCTTGCTTTGAAACTGGCCGGCGAGGTGAGCCTTGCAAGAGCTCAGCTTGCCCGCAAGACGCTTTGCAAGACACCAGGTCCTCCACAAGCAAAATCGGGCGACCCTGCAGCTCACCTTCTCCTGGTACTGGCGCCGAGAGGAGTCCAGCGACTGGATGAGGGCGGTGGCATGGCCGATGAACATGGCGTAGCAGGTGGCTCCCACGATCATGCTCAGCATCGTGAGCCAAACGTCCGTCATGCCCTCAGGGGCCTGCTGCCCGTACCCGATGCACAACATGTGGCTCATGGCCTTGAAGAGGGCGTGAGAGTACTGCTTGCCCCACGAGTCATTCTGTGGGGCAGAGAAAGAAGCGGGCTTCAGCACAGGCCGGTCGTCGGTGTGCACATTTGTGGAGGTGGGAGCAGTCTTACCTGCACAGGTCCATTGAAACAGCCGTTTCTGGTCAGTATGGTTACCTAGGGCGACCACAAAGATCACCTCCAAGTGACCACACACTTTAATTTTTATTTTATTTTTTAAACCCACTTCTTTTCATCGTTCTCAAACAGGGCTTCCCAAACTTGGACCCCCAACTGTTTTTGGACTACAATTCCCATCATCCCGGACCACTGGTCCTGCTAGCTAGGAGTTGTTGTCAAAAAACAGCTGTTCTAGAATTATGGGCTCAAAGGAAAGTTAAAATTCGGAAGGGTGATGCGGCCAGAGGTGTTTTGACCATATATCAGCTAGAACAGTGTCTCCCAAACTTGAGTCCCCAGTTGTTTGGGGACTGCAATTCCCATCATCCCTGATCACTAGCCTTGCTAGCTATGGATGATGGGAGTTGTAGTCAGCTGGAAGCCCAAGTTTGGGAAACTCTGTTCTAGAATTATGGGCTTGTTTAAGGGCTGGTTTAAATAGGAAGCAATCTTACACTGATATGATACGATACGATACGATACGATACGATACGATACGATACAATACAATACAATACAATACAATACAATAATCTTTATTGTTATTGTCCCATACAGAACAATGAAACTAAAAATCTACATCAGACATTCATAAACCAACAAGCCTACTATCCCAGCCTGGTTAGCCCCCTAAAAACTCTGATACCCCATAATTAAATACAATATACTCCCATAAAGACTCCTTAAAGGTAAAGGGATCCCTGACCATTAGGTCCAGTCGTGACCGACTCTGGGGTTGCAGCGCTCATCTCGCTTTACTGACCGAGGGAGCCGGCGTACAGCTTCCGGGTCATGTGGCCAGCATGACTAAGCCGCTTGTGGCAAACCAGAGCAGTGCACAGAAACACCATTTACCTTCCCGCCAGAAGGTATTTATCTACTTGCACATTGACGTGCTTTCGAACTGCTAGGTTGGCAGGAGCAGGGACGGAGCAACAGGAGCTCACCCTGTTGCGGGGATTCAAACCGCCAACCTTCTGATTGGCAAGCCCTAGGCTCTGTGGTTTAACCGACAGCGCCACCCGCTACCTTACGCTGCGTTTAAAACCCAAATGGCATTTGAATAGAAACTGTTTCTCAGGCGGCTAGTCCTAGTCTTTAGAACCCTGTACCTTCTTCCAGAAGGCAGAAGCTGAAAGAGATCATTTCCGGGGTGCGCACTATCCTGCACTATTTCTGCAGCTTTCTTATGGCACCTGGGAGCAAGGTAGGGCCTCTACCTGTCTTAAGCTGGCTCTGCCTGTTTATAGGAATGCCATGGAGGGGCCCTTACCACCATGTGGTTGATGGAGACCCAGCAGTCCTCAGGGAAGTCCTGCAACATGGGGACTAGGAACTGGAGACAGCCGTCCCAATGGCAGAGGAGGAGCATCATCCCAATGAGGTTGAAGATCCGCACGACTGCGCTCGCCAGGTCATAGGTCATGTGGAAGATCTGGACAAGAGGAGAGAAAGCCGGGACAGACCGTGAGAAGAGAGACAGAGGTTGCCTGGAGTGTCTTTCGGCTGCATGACCCTAAACGGCCTCGGTCCAGTATACCTGAAGGAGCGTCTCCTCCCTCATCGTTCTGCCCGGACACTGAGGTCCAGCACTGAGGGCCTTCTGGCAGTTCCCTCACTGCGAGAAGCAAAGCTACAGGGAACCAGGCAGAGGGCCTTCTCGGTAGTAGCGCCCACCCTGTGGAATGCCCTCCCACCAGTCAAAGACATAAACAACTACCTGACATTTAGAAAACATCTGAAGGCAGCAAGTTTTTAATGTGTGACATTTTGATGTATTTTAAATCTTTGTTGGAAGCCTCCCAGAGTGGCTGGGGAAACCCAGCCAGATGGGCAGGGTACAAATAATAAATTATTATTATTATTATTATTATTATTATTATTATTACGACCATTTGGTCTCACGTTAAATACCTCATTGTTTTTAATTATCTGATGTGTGAATAACCTTGAGACGGTGGTTTAGAAGGCAATTAACAAATTAATTGTAACCACCACAGCAGTAATAATACACATCCGTGGAGGTTCATGGAACAGACCCCTCTACGGGAGTTTAGGCTTGGGTGAGCTCACAAAACTGCGATATTTCCCTTAGGATATGAGAAAGATGCTTCATGCCAGGTCTAATCTGGATTTTATCTTTTTTTCTTTTTCTTTTGGAAAGTTTAGTTGTTTCTAGCTGTTTGTTTTTATTAATGACTATTTAATCGCCTTATTCATCTTTTGCAAACTGTTCTGAGCTTTTATTACAATCAAGTGGCATGTAAATCTTGTGATGGGCGGTAGGGGAATCTTGATTATTTAATTAATTCAGGACGCCAGAGGATTGTGCGAATCATAGTCCAGCAATAACCGGAGTGCACTATTCTTTGTCTTCTTGATTACGTTTATACCTGGAGGTCTCAGGGCGGTTCACAGAAAAGATCACAAGATATATAATCAGAATAAAAACCACAACCCAATAACAGCCCAACCCCGCAGAAAAGAGCCACATTTTAAAAGGGTATAGGATGTCAAACAGATCAAGCAAAAACCTGCTTAAAAAGGAACATTTTTGCCTGGTGCCTAAAGGTGTGTAATGAAGACACCAGGTGAACTTCTCTGGGGAGAGCGTTCCACAGGCGGGGGGCCACTGCAGAGAAGGCCCTGTTCTCGTATAGACACCCTCCAGACCTCTCAAGGAGGAGGCACATGAAGAAGGGCCTCAGAAGATGATCTCAGGGTCCAGGTAGGTTCATACAGAAAGAGGCGGTCCTTGAGGTATTGCAAGGTTTAAGGCTTTATAGGTCAAAACCAGCACTTTGAATTGGGCCCGGAATCTAATTGGTAGCTAGGTCAGTCATACCTCAGGATAAATACACTTCAGGATAAGTATTTTTGGGTTGCACTCCGCGGTGACCTGGAAGTAACGGAGCACGTTACTTACAGGTTTCTCTGCTCACGCATGCTCAGACAGTTAAAATGACGTCGCCTGCATGCGCGGAAGCAGCAAAACGCGATCCGTGCACGCGCAGTCGCATCTTACGTTCTGTTCAGGATGCAAACAGGGCTCCGGAACGGATCCAGTTTGCATCCCCAGGTACCACTGTACAGGAACAGCCTTGGTCATGTATACCTGAAGGAGCGTCTCCACCCCCATCGTTCAGCCTGGACACTGAGGTCCAGCGCCGAGGGCCTTCTGGCGGTTCCCTCACTGCGAGAAGTGAGGTTACAGGGAACCAGGCAGAGGGCCTTCTTGGTAGTGGCGCCCGCCCTGTGGAACACCCTCCCTTCAGATGTGAAGGAAATAAGCATCTATCCTATCTTTAAAAGACATCTGAAGGCAGCCCTGTTTTTAATATTTAACGCTGTACTGTTTTTAACACTTGATTGGGAGCCGCCCAGAGTGGCTGGGGAAACTCAGCCAGATGGGCGGGGTATAAATAAATTATTATTATTATTATTATTATTATTATTATTATTATTATTATTATTATGAAACCAAAGGCAGCCCGATCAGGCTACATACAGAAGGCCATGGGTTGATGGTAAAGTGGGAGGCCTATCAAGCCCAACCTGGTGGGCCACCGTACTTTTGCATCTACCTTGGCGGGAGTCACATGGTGCTGTGGTCCTGATGTTGACTCACCTCCTCCCACTGGTGGATGTAACGGATGAGGCGCGAGAGGCGCAGGAGGCGCAGGAGGCTGAGGATCTTGGTGAAGCGGACGATGCGCAGCGCCCTCGCCGTCTTGTAGACGTCGGAGTCCACCTGGGTCTCCAGGTCCACGATGAGGAAAATGTAGTCGACGGGGATGGAGGAGACAAAGTCCACCAGGAACCAGGTCTTAAGGTACTTCATCTTGATGGTGTGAGGGTCCAGGATGATCTCGGTGTTGTCTTCCACCACGATGCCCGTGCGGAAGTTCAGGACCAGGTCGGCCAGGAAGAAGGTGTCCGAGAGGACGTTGAAGACGATCCATGGAGGGGTGTTCTCGTCCTTGAAAAAGGTGATGCCCACGGGCAAGATGATGAGGTTGCCAACCATGAGAAGCAACATGATCAAGTCCCAGTAGAACCTGCAAGGGGAGTAGAAGCAAGGACCCTTCGTCACAGCAAGGAGGGAAAGAGGATCTGCTAGAAATTTCTTGGAGGGTTTTGGCTAAATTACATACACAGACACTCCAAGTGTCCCTATTTGCCAGGGTCAGTCCCAGATTTACTGAAGCAGTCCTGGTTTATGATTTAATCCTGGAATGCCCCGCTTTTCCTTTGGACGTCCCTATTTTCATTGGAGGAATGTTGGAGAGGACGGTAGGATGACCCTATTTTCATCGGAGAAATGGCAGAGGGTATGGAATAGGACTTTTTTCAGCCAGAACTCAGTTCCAGCGCCTCTCAGGGGGGAGCTATTCATGGACGTAGCCAGGATTTTTGTTGGGGGGCAGGCTTTTGTGGGGGGGGCAGAACCTCAGTTAGCTTTGATTTTTTTTCAATTTTTATTGCTTGGGGGGCAGCTGCCCCCTCTTGACTACACCCATGGCGCTGTTGCCATTCTAAGAGAATGAGGGAGGTGTTTGTGGTGAGTTCCAGCACCTCTTTTTCTAGAAAAATAGCACTGGACGTCCCTATTTTCATTGGAGAAATGTTGGAGGGTATGCGTACATGGCAGTGTCAGAAACTCAGATATATAAGCTGGTTGCCAAATAGCACCTTAAAACCTAGTTTGCAGTCACCACAATGGAATATCTCAGTGCCCCCCTTTTTTTTACACTGCAATTTATCGTCGTTATTCATTTCATTTCTATACAGTGGTACCTCGGGTTACATATGCTTCAGGGCTAACCCAGAAATAGTACCTCAGGTTAAGAACTTTGCTTCAGGATGAGAACAGAAATTGTGCTCCGGTGGCGCGGCAGCAGCAGGAGGCCCCATTAGCTAAAGTGGTGCTTCAGGTTAAGAACAGTTTCAGGTTAAGAACTGATCTCCAGAACAAATTAAGTACTTAACCCGAGGTACCACTGTACTGCCTCTGCACTGGCATGGCCTATTTACGACTGGTGTGTACTGGAACCTATTTTATTTCCGCCCAAAAAACTCACTGGTATTAGTAGTAGTAATAACAACAATAACTGCAGGTTCAAATTTTCTTTATTTCTATGTAGTTCCAAAAAGCCACCCTCTAGGCACAAGGGAGGGGTATCAGCAGGTCTGGGGGAACCCCAAGGTTTACCAAAGGACCCCCCAATAAATGGGGGTGAGCCTAAAAGAGGAGGGGACTCAAATCTGCCCAAATGTGGACTGAGCATGCTCAGTGGTCACAAATTGTGGACTCTACCACAGGTGGAATGGAAAGTAGGAGGGAGAAAGGAACGGAGTATGTGGGAAAGGGTATGGCTGGCTAAAACCCTGAACAGGAGCACTCCATCCCTTCTTTTGCAGGATGTTTCTAAGCTCCTGATTCCTTTTCTGCCAGAGAGCGTGCTCCCTCTCCCCAGATTGGGATGTTAGGAGGTAGTGATTGCGCAGTGGAGTGGCAAATGCACTCTGGACGTGCTCAGAGGCACCCTACCTAACCTTATAGTTGTTTCATAGGTTTCTGATGCTCTGCCCAAGCACTGAAGCTGAATTTGCAGGGCTCCGGTGTTCCTGCTCTCATGAGATTTTTCTCCAGTCTTACTTATCCTCTTCTTTCTTAACTCTTTTGAGTCACAAGGATTGGACGGGATGGGTGCGCAGAGGGCAATCAAAGGGATAACATATCCCTGTACCTTTCCTGCTCTTCATCAAAAGCGTAAATCAGGGGTCAGCAAACTTTTTCAGTGGGGGGCTGGTCCACTGTCCCTCAGACCTTGGGGGGGTGGACTATATTTTTTTTGGGGGGGGGGAATGAACGAATTCCTATGCCCCATAAATAACCCAGAGATGCATTTTAAATAAAAGCACACATTCTACTCATGCAAAAACACACTGATTCCTGGACCGTCTGTGGGCCAGATTGTGAAGGGGATTCGGTCGGATCCGGCCCCCAGGCCTTAGTTTACCTACCCATGGCATAAATCAATCAGTCAGCCTATAGATCACAGAAATAAAAAGAAAGAAAGGCTTGTCATTCACAGCCATTTATCCAGGGGAGCTTTCTTTGTGAATTACAATCTCCATCTGCCAGTTGGCTTTTCGTTTTTGTTAAGGGCTCAAAGAATTAATACAGAGAGAAGCCATGTGTTTATTGACCAAAGATCATTACGCGATCAACAATGCTTAATCCTATTTCATGTCTCATCCTAAGGAGAAGGTCAAAAGCCTTTGCCCTGTAACATACCATCTGTCGAAGATCAATGAACAAGACCTAGAGACAATGAGAATTCCTCTACGCTGAGCGGAGTGAGCAAAGGATTATGGGAGTCAAGTCAAGCATTTCTCTCCATTGCTCTTATAACGTCAAGTTTCTCCTAGTGGGTGATAAGACCTGATCTAACTTAGAAACTGATAAAAGAGGAATTTTCCGTGGCGCTGTGGGTTAAACCACAGAGCCTAGGACTTGCTGATCAGAAGGTCGGCGGTTCGAATCCCCGCGACTGGGTGAGCTCCTGTTGCTCGGTCCCTGCTCCTGCCAACCTAGCAGTTCGAAAGCACGCCAAAGTGCAAGTAGATAAATAGGTACCACTCCGGTGGGAAGGTAAACGGTGTTTCCGTGTGCAGCTCTGGTTCGCCAGAAGCAGCTTAGTCATGCTGGCCACATGACCCGGAAGCTGTACGCTGACTCCCTCGACCAATAAAGCGAGATGAGTGTCGCAACCCCAGAGTCGGCCACGACTGGACCTAATGATCAGGGGTCCCTTTACCTTTACCTCTCCTAGTGGGTGACAAGACCTGATCTAACTTAGAAACTGATAAAAGAGGAATTTCCCCTTAATATTGTCCGATTCCCAGAAACCCTCAGGGGAAGCATTTCCCAGCAAGGAGGGTGCACTGTTGGAAGAAGTTTCTCCTGTTGAATATCTCCTGTTAAAAGCAGAGAGCCTTTTCATCATCTCGGGACACCCCTGACTTATTCTGGGAGGGTAGAAATCCACACTGAAAAACAACCCCAAGATTGTGCAGCCAGAAAGTTGCCTTATAAAAATAAAGAGCAGAAATGTTTGTGTGCGTGTGTTGTTAGGATTCTTGCTCCATGCTTGCAGTCACGAGATTGTTGTCTATCACACAACGGTGTATGTTTTCATTCCACCGTGTGGGAAGTGACGGAGACAGGATGTTTTGGTATTACTGTGTTTCCGTGATGTAGGACTATTGTCCTTTGTTCTTTCTCTTTGCTGTCTGATAAGAAAGAGGAAGGAGCTAAGTCGGAATGCTCCAAGTGCATTATATATAAATAAACGTGGTTTAGCCAAAATGCTGTGCTACTGAGTCTGTTACGCAAACTGCTATACACTCTGCAGGATCCTAAAGCGTGCTAATGCCTTTTGGTATCCGACGCTGTGATGTTCAGGCTGGAGAAAGCTTTTGAAGCTCCCAAACGACTGAGAAAGTTATTTTTTGGTCACAATCAGTGCTATTTTTCTAGAAAAAGAGGTGCTGGAGTTCACCATGAACTTCTCCCTTGTTTTCTTAGAATGGCAATGGTGCCCACTTGAGAGCCACCAGCGCTGAGCTCCAGTGAGCTCTGGCTGAAATAAATAAATAAAAGCGCCCTGGTCGCAATGGAAATGGTTTGGTTATTAACGGGGAAAGTGGTTTAGATTTCCTTTTAAGTATTACACACTGCAACAAAATGGTGCTGTCTAGAACGAAGCTCTTCAAGGCCCCAGTCACCCCGTTCCGTTCTCTCCCACCACCTTTCTGCCACGACCTTCTGGCGAATACAAGGAACTGCACTCAGCACTTAAAACATCCACCCAGAAGTTCCAAGGTGACCCGAAGGTCACCTTGAGCAGTCTGTAGCTGAGCTGAGGTGAGTGAACCAAGGAACAGAGCTAGTAAAATGCTGGAAATAGTCCTTGCAGATTGGAAGCCACCCCCAGCCTTCTGGTGAAGGATGAGCTCATTTTCGCAGGCCCTAGAATTTTCCGTTCAGCTGACTTTTTCGCAGGTTCCCTTTTACAGGGTTGCCTTGAGCTGGCAGACTGAGACTGCTGCTGTGGGATTCCCTTCTCTGTGCCAACTAAATCCCCAGTTCCCTTTTGGCAATTCCCAGGTTCCTGCTGTGCCAGATGCCAGGGAGGCAAGTGTCTCTTACTGGTACCCTGGGCTTACGTTGCTCAGATAGGAGACTGACTCTTTGGTGCAAATTCCAAAGAGCGCCGTAACCCCAGAGTCAGTCACAACTGGACCTAATGGTCAATGGTCCTTTTACCTTTACCTACTTGCTATTGTATATAAAAAACTTGCTTGTTTCTTCTTTTTCATCCCCAACTATTTTGCCCCAAAAGCCAACTCACGTTGACTCTGGTTTGTGAGAAATCACTGTGTGTGTGAGTTGGTTCCTGATCTCTATTGACATGTGAACACATCTGTTGCTCAGGGTGTGCCAAATACAGAAATCTTCAAGCTGTTAAATACAGAGAGCAGCGAGGAGACCGAGGGAAACAGCCCACATGTATTTCCACATGGCCACAGATTTGTTATGCAAACACAAGATGGGCAATCATTCTGGTGCAAAACCTGGCAGCCCGACAATTGCATCGCCTTCCTGTTTTCAAACCACCAACATTCTAGCCCTCAGGCTTTTGGAGTCAAACTTTGAAAGAGAGTTCACCTTCTCCTCCACTGCTGACCAAGCTTCTTTTCTGTTGTAGCCTGTGGCCCTCCAGAAATTGTTGGGCTCCAATTCCCATCAGCCCCAGCCAGGGCAGCCTAGGATCAGGGATAATGGAAGCTGTAGTCCAAAGACGGCTGGTGAGCTAGAGGTACCCATGCAGCATTAGAGAATCATTCCTGTGCCTTTAACAGGGGTGGGGGGCCTTTTAAAGGGGGAGGGTCATATTCCCTTCTGGGTGTCATGGACTGGCTGGAGGCACCAGCTGGGGAGCCCCCAAAGGAAGAAGGCTCAGAGCCAGGGGGTTGGTGGCAGGATGGGGGTGAGTCAGAAGGAGAGGACTGGGAGCAAGAGGTGTGGGAAGCTGAAGAGGCAACAGGGTTTAGTGAGCAGGAAGAGTCTGTGTCAGAGAGCAGTTCAGAACCAGAGGCAGAAGCGGAGGCTGGAGAGGCCAAGAGGCAGAAATCAGGCTGCTGAAGAAGCCAGGGAGTCTCCTCTTCCTGCGAAGGGCAGCTCCCCTCCCTCCCCAGTCTCCCAGAACTGACTGGCAGCGGTTCTCCAGGGTTTTAGACAGAGAATATCCCCAGCCCTACAGGAGATGCTAGGGATTGAATCTGAGGCTATCTACACGCAGAGAGAGTGCTCTGCTATAGAGCTATCCCTCCACAGCATCATCCTTGTGGAGGGATGATGTGTTCATTTGCTCCATGCTACCCTGTACCTCCAAGGTGCAGAATTTGTGGCCCTCCATATGTTGCTGGCAGGGCCGGATTTAGGTTTGATGAGGCCCTAGGCTACTGAAGGTAATGGGGCTCTTTATATGTCCAGCTGTCCTTTGTCAACAACAAAATGTCACTTTTTTGTGTTGAATATATGCTACATGGTAATTTGTGGACCTAATAGGTATCTAAAGCCATCTGCACATAACAAAATATGTATTTTTTCAGAGTAATTGTTGAACTGAAATCTGTAATAGATTAAGTTTGAGAACCAAGGTACCACTGTATATAGAAATGAGCAAACCAGTGATATTTTAGGGAGCAGGCTAGCAGGCGGGGCCCATGACTTACAACTCCTAACACCCAGACCATTGGACATGTTGGCTGGGGCAGATGGGAGTTAGAGTCCAGCAATGTCTTGAATGCAACAGGTTCCCATAAGTACATGTAAAGTTTGATTTTTTTTAAAAAAAACCAAACACTTTACAACCTTCTTCTAAGACAGGGTTTCCCAAACTTGCATCTCCGCTGATTTTGGACTACAACTCCCATCAGCCCTGGCTAGCAAGACCAGTCATCAGGGATGATGGGAACTGTAGTCCAAAAAACAGCTGGAGACTGAAGTTTGGGAAACTCTGCTCTATGAGCTCATGGTAGCCAGCAAGACACACACACACACACCCCGTTTCACCTTCACAGTAACCCTGTGAAGTAGGCCAAATTGAGAGATTGTGAATGGCCTGAGGCCACCCAATGGGCTTCACAAGTTAAGTAGGCATTTGAACCCGGTCCCTGTCCAGAAAAGGGAGGCTGGTCCATGAGGGCAAATGGGGCAGTGCCCCACCGACCTCAGTTTGCCCTCAGCCAGTGCCCCACCTGTGGCCTCCTTATCTACATCCAGTCCATAATAATAATGATGATGATGATATTTTATTTATACCTTGCCCTCCCCAGCCAAGACCAGGCTCAGGGCGGCTAACACCAGGTATGAAAACAACTGATTAAAATACAACTTAAAAACAAGATTAAAATACAACATTAAAATGCAGCCTCATTTCAGTGGAAACTCAATTCAAAAACTTTTGGGGGATGAAAACGTCAAGTCTTCACCAAGGCCAACTATCCAGACTGGTCCTACATGGGCCAGAAAAAAGCCAGGGAAGTCCCCAAATAGGAGTTCCAATACAGAAGGAGAAAGGAAAAAAGAAAGAGGGGGTGGGAATCAAATTGACTCCAAGCCAAAGGCCAGGCAGAACAACTCTGTCTTACAGGCCCTGCAGAAAGAAATCAGATCCTGCAGGGCCCTGGTCTGATGAGACAGAGCGTTCCACCAGGCCGGAGCCAGTGTTGAAAAGGCCCTGGCTCTGGTTGAGGCTAATCTGACTTCCTTAGGGCCCAGAACCTCTAGGGTGTTGCTATTTATGGACCTTAAGGTCATCCGCGGGGCATACCGGGAGAGGCGGTCCCATAGGTACGAGGGTCCTAGGCCATGGTCCTAGTCCTAGGTCCATGGTGGTGGTTCTGCCTGTCAGCTTCCTCCATCTTCTTAGTCTCAGTGTTGCGCCTTGTAGGGGGGAAGAGGGGGAGGGTGGGACAAAACTAGAATCTAGAATTAGCTGGCTCCTCTGCCTGCCACCGGCTCTGGCGCCACCTACTGTTCAGCTCCCTGCCTTCCACTCCACCAGCTGAAAGGGGCTTCAGCCACCACTGGCTCTAACCTTCTGGGAGGTTAAAAGGAGATTGCATGTTCTGACAAGTAGGAAAGAGCCTGGCACTCAGCCACAAAATGTAAGTGAATTACAAAGATGTTAGTGGTTTCACAATAGTCACCTCTCCATCCCCACATAAACGCTGTGCTCCTAGCTATCGACTCGTTTTTGTCATCAGCCTAAGCCTGGGATGGGAGAATATTTTCCTTGGCAAGGGCCATATTGGCTCACAGTAAGGCTTCCGGTGGGACTGCATGCCAGACAAAAGCACTTGAGGGGTATATGAAGCAGGGCTGCTGAGAGGCGTGGCCTAGGAAGAGGGGTGTGGCTTGGGGATACAGAGAGAGCCCAAGGGGCCAGACAGAGAGGTGGGAGGTGGGTGTGGCCTGGGACAAAAGTGGGTGGGGCAATGGAGGTGACAATTGGCTTTTGTACAATATGGTTTCACCGAAGAATTGATGCTTTTGAATTCTGGTGCCGGAGGAGACTCTTGAGAGTCCCATGGACTGCAAGAAGATCAAACTTATCCATTCTTAAGGAACTCAGCCCTGAGTGCTCACTGGAAGGACAGATCCTGAAGCTGAGGCTCCAAGACTTTGGCCACCTCATGAGAAGAGAAGACTCCCTGGAAAAGACCCTGATGTTGGGAAAGATGGAGGGCACAAGGAGAAGGGGACGACAGAGGACGAGATGGTTGGACAGTGTTCTGGAAGCTACAAACATGAGTCTGACCAAACTGCAGGAGGCAGTGGGAGACAGGAGTGCCTGGCGTGCTCTGGCCCATGGGGTCACGAAGAGTCGGACACAACTAAACGACTAAACAACAACAACACAATATGGTTTGAATTTCCTTAGATAAATGGCCCTGTTGATCACACCTAACCCGGACACAGGTGTTTTCGTATAAACTGTGGATGAGAAGCAGTAATCGTCTATCTATGTTCGAGGAAGTTGAGTTTTTCCCAAAATCTGTCTCGTGGTATCAAATCAAAAGCAGATTTAAAATCTATAAAGGGTACATAAAATGATCCTCCTTTTTGGGGGGTATATTTTTCCACAAGGTGTTAGAGTACTAGGCCTTGATCAGTGGCATAGCGTGGGGGGTGCAGGGGGGGCTGGCCGCACCGGGCACAACATCTGGGGGTTAGGGTTAGGGGGCACATATCCACGGGTTAGGGGCGCAAATGACTTGCCTTGCTCCGGGTGCTGACAACCCACGCTACGCCACTGGCCTTGATCTATGATTGACCAATATGCCCTGAAACCAGCTTGTGCTTCTGTAAGCACATGTTCTTGCTCCATACAATCCACAAGTTTAGAGGTCAGAAGCTTACACACACAAACACACACACACTTTTTTTTCTTTCTCTCCTCCAACATCCACCCATGCAAGCAAGAAGCACTGGCCTACTTCAAGGTTCAATCCAGCCAGGCCAAAATATTTGAGGAGGGTGTTTGACAGGATAGCTGAGAGGCATGGCTTAGGGAGAGGGTCCGGTGGCCTGGAGGGCTGAATTTGGCTCCTGAGCCTGAGGTTTTGCACACCTGGCCTAGGCTCTTCAAGGAAAGTCCTGCAACCCTTTAAAAAGAGGAAGATGCCTTATAACAAGTCAGATTGTTGATCTATTTAGCTCAATGCTATCAGTACTAAGTAGTAGGCATTCTCTAAGATACCTGAAGGATCATCTCCACCCCCAATGTCCAGCCTGGGCACTGAAGTCCTGCTCCGAGGGCCTTCTACCTCACTGTGGGAAGTGAAGTTGCAGGGAAGCAGGGAGTGGGCCTTCTGTGGAGCAGCCTCAGGTGTCAAGGAGATAAACAACTACCGTATTGGCCTGAATATAAGCCTCACTTTCCCCCAAAAATCCGACCGTGAAAAGTTAAAGTGCGGCTTAAATTCACAACCTTACAAAAATTGGCTTCTACGATACCGCTGCTGAAACAGACATAAGGTAAACCGGAACGTGTGTGAGTGCCTGCAGAATTTTAAGGGAGCGGCTTATATCTGGGTATTGTCTTTTTTTATTTCCCCCCCTTGAATTTTAAAGTAGTGGCTTATTTGTGGGTTCCTGCTTATATTCGGGCCAATACGGTATATGACCTTCTGCAGACATCTGAAGATAGCCCTGTACTGGGAAATTTTCAATGTCTGGTGTATTATGTGTTCTTTTATAATCTGTTGGAAACTGCCCAGAGTGGCTGGGGAAACCAAGTCAGATGGGCGGGGTACAAGTCTTTGTTGTTGCTGTCTTAACTTGGGACCTTTGACATGCAAAGGATGCCAAACATTCTCGGCCCTGTATATCTGAAGGAGGATCTTCACCTACATTGTTCACCTTGAACACTGAGATCTAGCTCTGAACATCTTCTGACAGTTTCCGCACTGCGAGAAGTAAAGTTACAGGTAACCAGGCGGACGGCCTTCTCCGTAGTGGCACCCACCCTGTGGAACGCCCCCCTGTCAGAAGTCAAGGAGATAAGTAACTATTCAACCTTTAGAAGACATCTATACGCAGCCCTGTATAGGGAAGTTTTCAATGTTTAATGCTTTATTATGTTTTTGTATATACTGGAAGCTGCCCAGAGTGGCTGGGGTGACCCAGTCAGATGGGCAGGGTACAGATAATGAAATTATTATCCTTAAAGGATGTGTTTTACCACTGAGCTATGATCCTTTCCCCTGAAGGATTCCTCTGCCTAGGGACCCATGACAGACAGGCAGAAGGACTAGGAATGTGCCTTACACTGAGTCAGACCATTGGTCCATGTAGCTCAGTGCTGTCTACACTGACTGGCAGTGCCTCTCCAAGATTTCAGACAGGACTACCTGGAGATGTGGCCAAAGACCTTTTGCAGGCAAGGCAGATGCTCTGACCACAGAACTACAGTCTCTGTTTGCAAGCTCCCCTCCCAGCCCCCTTAACCTAAGGTTACCAGATTTTTTTCAATGAACCTGGGAACACTTTTCAAATTCAATTGATTTCGTATGGGGACTGATTTGTAAATCCGGGGACTGTGTCCAGGAAATGGGGACGTCTAGTACCCTTACCTTAACCTTCTATTTACATCCACAGCAAGAGCTGGGGTCCTTGTTTGCGTTAGCAAGGGCCAACACAGATTGGTTAATCCGGACACATGGCATGGGCAAGGCCCAGGTGGCACACACAGACCGGTCAAGGAGCAATTTAAGACCGTTGCTTTCCTGCAGGCAGGATGTGAAATGAGAGCACCTGGTCTGGTGGATCAGGGATGACTCACTCCCCCCCCCCTCCTCCCCTTCGCTCCTCCCGCCTTTTTAATAGTGGGGATAATTCGGAATCTGTCCTGGGAGTTTTACTGTAAACTGAATGGCAGGAGATATAAATAGAACGAAGAAATGAATAAGTAAACAACGGGAAGACGTGGCCCAAATAGCCCTGCGAAGGGTGGCTGGCCCTGTTGCTTCAAGAATATATGTCTCTCTCTCCTTCCCCCGCCCCTTTTTCGCCTTGCAAGGAGAGGGGGGGGTGCTAAAGAGAAGTTGGTGAGGGTAATGTTGTGGAAGAGGCCGATGACGCCATGAATGCGCCCAGCGCTTTATTTTAAGAGCAGCTCGCAAAAAGCCCCCGCCCCGAGGACAGCCCAAAGCAAACCACCACCGTCTGGCCGTTCAGACGGCCTGGGCGAGTGCAGCTTGCAAGCGAGAGAGGTTCAGCACCTCGGACAGCGCCCCGCGCCCCGCGCTCTGATTTCCCACGACGCGGTCCTTCTTCCAGGGCGCACCCACCTCCACCCCTGTCGAGAAGCGGGTCCCTGGGGTGGGGGTGCCCGAAACCCACTCCCTCCGGCGCGCTCACCTGAAATCGCTGTAGGGATGGATGATCCAGTACCCGACGGACTTGACCCTCTGCTGCTCGATCTCCACCGCCTTGTGGCTGCCGAACATGCGGAGCGAGAACTTGTTGACGGCCGGCTGCAGCATGGCGCCCAGCTGCCGCTGCACGAAGGTGCCCTCGGGGCCGTCGGGGCTGGCGGTGGCGGCAGCCGCGGACGCGATGTCGGCGGCCACGATCTGCTCGGCCACGGTGGCCGGTGCCATCTCCGCTTTGCTGGGGGCCGCCGAGCCTTTCCGGGTGGGGGGCTCCGACCTGCCGTCGGGGGGCTGGCAGCCCGACCTGGATCCGCCCGAGGGCCTCCCCGCGGCCTCGCCGTCCATCACGGGCTGCGGCGGCGGCGCCTTAGGGCGAGGGTCGGGGGGCCCCTGGAGCGGCCGGCGCGCCCCCTCGTGGGGCTCGGCGGCGTCCATGGCGCTCGTCGTCGTCATCGTCCCTTTAGGCGGGCGCCTTTCCTTCAGATGCCCTTGCCCGGGCGGCCCCGCTGCCCTCTCTCCGAGGGCGCATCCCCTCGCCCGCCCCGCTCAGGCCCGGCTCCAGCGGGGAGGAGGGCGCGCACAGCCTGGACGGGCGGGCGCTTGGGTGGGGCGCGCGGAGAGGTGGCAGGCAGGCCCGGGGCGCGCATCAAGGGCGAGGCTGGCGTCGAGCAGCCTCAGCTGGGTCCGGGGACCGAGGGGGTACCTCGCATGGCCTCCCCCGGACGGGCGAGGGGGTCGCCGGTGCCGGAAAGCCTGTTGCGCGCCCGCGCGCGCGCGCCCAAGAAAGCGGCAGCGGAGGCGGAGGAGGAGGAGGTGGAGGGTCGTCAGCCGGGCTGTCGGAGAGGGCGAGCCGGAGGAGCCATCCTCGTAGGAACCGGGCAGGGAAGTGGCGGCGGCACCAGGGCGCGCAACAAACCCAGTGGGCGCCGCCGTCGCGCGCAGGGGCGGCTCTAAGGAACGGGCAGCCGGAGGGGTGCTAACTCGGCGAGGGGAAGGTGCCATCTAGCGTCGGCCGGCAGATCGCCACCGGCTGGGGCGGTGCCGAGGGTGGGGGGCGGAAAGGCACGAGCCTCGGAGGTGCCCACCCCTTAGAGATGGGCGGGGGGAGGGAATCTCCTCTGTGGGTTAATGACGCCTGTTTACCTGGGGAGGTAAATTGCATTGCTGCCATGGCGATGGTGATGGTGGTGGCGACCGCTGTCATTCTTTGCGGGGCTTGGACTCTTGATTATCTGCGACCTTATCTATTTTATTTTTTTGCGTGGGCGGGTTGTCTTAATCTAGTTTTTCTTCTTCATTGAAAAATTAAAAAATAAAATACAAAGTGCGCCGAGTAAGATGAGATACGAAAGAAGAAGAAATCTACTTGCTGTTGTTTTTTTAAGAGACTTGCTTTTTTTAAATGCTGGTTTTAATGTATGTATTTCATAGGAGCCAAGTCCTAATGTCCGAGGTCTTTTCAGTCCCTTAATAAAGTATTTGAGAGTGCCGAGACACCCCTCCTCCAAGCTGATGACCACTGGCATTATGTGTGTTGTGATTATGTGTGGCGGTGCTTACCTGCCCCCCAATATTTTATTGAAATTGGCACCCTGTGTTTGTTTGCTTGCTTAAATAATGTAAGTTGCATTGGATTCCTGTGGCCCCCAAGAAAGCGACTGATACATTTAATATTGCAAATAAATTTCATATTGTAATCTTATCTTGTGAACTGCCCTGAGATCTATGAGTATAGGGCAGTATACACATTTAATAAAAATATTAAAATGAATAGCAATAGCAGTGGAATTCTGCTCAGAGTAAACCCGTTGGAACGAATGACCCTAAGTTAGTTTTGGCTATTCACATCAATGGGCGAATATGAATTAATTCAGCCATTTTTATTAATTAATCATTCAATTAATTAATTAATCACATTTGTAGTCCAACTTTTTCTTCCAAAGGAGCGCAAGGTGTCCAACATGTTTCTACCCCTCCCTAATTAATCCCCACAACAACAACAATCCTAGGAGGTAGGTTAGGCAGTGGCTGGCTGAATGTCACCCATTGAGTTACACTGCCAGGAGGGGATTTGAACTCAGGTCCCAGTCACTTGGGTGGGTCTGCGATGATGATGATGATGATTTCTATACCACTTTATATTTTAAAGAAAATCTCAAAGCGGTTTACGGCATATTAAACATCAACAAAACAATGCAGAATCAAACATTTCTGAAGAAAGTCAAATATAAAGTACACAGTCAAAGCAACACAATTGACAGGAAACCAAAATACCATCTCAAAGATTTCTCATTACAAAGGAGGTCAAATAATGGAAACATATTTAACACAAACAAAGACAAAATCTTAAACATTTCGAAAGAAAACATTGCTAAGTGAAGTCAAATATAAAATGCACATTTAAAACAGCATAATTAAACAGAAAATAAAGTATTTTAAGCATGACACGGCTGTTTGGCAGGCACAAAAAGATGGGGCAAAAGAATCTAATAATTAGCATTGGATACATGGGGAAAGCGAAGACAGGAGTGCCTGGCATGCTCTGGTCCGTGGGGTCACAAAGAGTCGGACCCGACTAAGCGACTAAACAACAACAACACATGGGGAAAGCACACTTGACTCCTGGGTCCATCATTATCACCTGAGGCCCAGGTGGATGTCGTGGGTAGGAGAGATGATTTCCAGCTCAGCTTGGTTTGGCAGCTTCAGCCTCCTTTGGGACAGAAAGGACTTGGCCCCCATCCTCCATACTTTCGTATAAAGTTCATATTGGATTGTTTCAGTGCCCTCAGAGACGACTGGGAATAATCAACTGGTCCAAAACGCAGTGGCCGGACTGGGACTGCCTTTATAAGTCATATAGCCCTAGTCTCAAATAGCTGCTTCGGCTGCCAGTTCATTTGTGGGCCTAATTAAAGGGGATCTAAAAACCAGTATTAAAAACAGATTAAACGGACTGCAGCCACAGGAATATTTTTTTGTGTGTAAAATATTAAGTTTTACAAAAACATCAGTACAAAACCACATAAAAAGAAAGAAAAAGAAATACATAAAAAAGTAGGAATATATAAAGAAATACAACTTACAAAGATAATAATAATAAAAAACTACATACAAAAAACAAAGAAAAAATAAGAAACAATTAAAAACAATACCATTTTTCATAACTTTAAACTCCTTAACTTGTTCCTTTGACCTCCTCACACCTCCACTTTTTGTATTCCCATTTACATAATCAAGTCAGCAAATCCTTACCCTCTTTCCTTTACCTTCGCTCTATTTCTTAACATTTATGACTCTATAATTTCATCTAATATCTATTCATTTTTACATTTCTTATTAATTTTGTCGTTAATACCACTTATTTTCAATCCAACATCATTTTAACATTCATTAATTTTACAATGTTTCTGCAGATAGTCTTTAAATTTCTTCCAATCTTCTTCCACCAACTCTTCTCCCAGGTCTCGGATTCTGCCATTCTGCAGCCACAGGAATAGGGCGAGCGCTGAAAACACACATCTCAAGTGTCAAAGGTCAGCTTTGTCTTCAGCATTGGGGGAAGCTGCACAGTGAAGGGGCCAGACGCACCTCTTTGGGGAAGGAGTTCCCAGCTTAGGGGCTGCCACAGATAAGTCCTCTCCTGAGCCCTTCCAGCAAACTTCAGAGGGTAGCAAACCTACCAAGAGGACCTCCCCCTCTGCCGTTCTCAGCACCCAGGCAGCTCTGTAGGGAAAGAGGCGGTCTTTCTTTCTTTCCAATTTTTAAAATTAATTTTCCAAAAAGTTTTTTAAACGAACAAACAAATAAACAAGCAAACATAAATCTTCACCGTATTAATTCAATCTTAATTACATTGTTAAGTGACTTCCTCGTGTCCCCCTGGTTGAATTTCAATGTATATCATTTTAACGGTTTCCCCAATCCTAAATTATTTTTTAAAAATTAACTTAATCACTTAACATCTTTCTTTCTTTCTGGTTCGACATTAAACATATTAATTCATCACGTTACAAATTTAAATCCTAAGCCTATCTGGTATTTGCAAGCTTTCCCACTTAATTTAACTTAACATATTTAACTAAATAGTCTTTAAATTTCATCCATTCTTCCTGGTACTCCTCCTCCTTCTGATCGCGGACTCTTCCGGTCAGGTCAGCTAGCTCCGAAAAATCCATCATCTTCATCTGCCAGTCTTCCACCGTTGGTATTTCTTGTGTTTTTCAGTTCTTAGCTAATAAAATTTGAGCAGCAGTTGTGGCATACAAAAATAATTTAACATATTTTTTGGGAAATTCCAAACCTATTATTCCAAGAAGAAAGGCCTCTGGTTTCTTAATAAATGTATATTTCAACATTTTTTTCAATTAATTATAAATCTTCTCCCAGAAGTCTTTCACCTTGGGGCAAGTCCACCACATATGATAGAAAGTACCCTCTTTTTCTTTACATTTCCACCGTGTTATGGTAAATTTTTGCTAGTTTTACAGGAGTCAAATACTATCTATACATCATTTTCATCATATTTTCCTTTAACACTGTACATGCAGTGAACTTGACCCCTTTCTTCCACAGTCTTTCCCAGTCTTCAAACATTATGTTGTGGCCCACATCTCAGCTATAGGTTTTGTGGACTGGTGCCACAATCAAATGCAGGAAGTAGCATAATCAATGTGACTTTCAGAAACCAATTATCCTTAGCTGGCTGATATCATATATGCCTGCATGGTTTAGTGGCATTCCCTCTCTGAGCTGTCTGAGGCACAGGTTTATTACTGCATTTGTACCTCACATTTTATCAAAGGAGCTCAAGGCGCCATACATTTTGCCCCCTCTCCCCGTTTATCCTTACAACAACCCTGTGAGGTAGGTTAGGCTGCAAGACAGTGATTGATTCAAGGTCGTGCCTAAGAGGGGATCTGAACCCTGATCTCCCAGGTCTTAGTCTGACACACTAACCACTACACTACACTGCCTCTCCTTGGCATGGAGCATCTGTTACCACCTTAAGCTGGTGAGGCTGCAGTAATCCTACTAGTAGGTAAAGGGTAAAGGTAAAGGACCCCTGGACAGTTAAGTCCAGGAAAGGCGACTCTGGGGTTGCGGTGCTCATCTCACTTCAGGCCGAGTGAACTGGCGTTTGTCCACAGACAGCTTTTCTGGGTCATGTGCCCAGCATGACTTAACCACTTCTGGCGCAACAGGACACCGTGACGAAAGCCAGAGTGCACAGAAACGCCGTTTACCTTCCCGCTGCAGCGGTACTTATTTATCTACTTGCACTGGTGTGCTTTCGAATTGCTAGGTAGGCAGGAGCTGGGACAGAGTAACGGGAGCTCACTCCATCACAGGGATTCGAACTGCCGACCACAGCGCCACCCATGTCCCTATTCCTACAATAGAACTGGCTTGCTGATGAACCTCCAGATTAGACTACAGTGGTACCTTGGTTCTAGAACTTAATCCATTCCAGGAGTCTGTTCGATTCTCGAAACCGTTCGAAAACCAAGGTGCAGCTTCAAGTTGGCTGCAGGAGCTTCCTGCATTCAAGTGGAAGAAATGTTGGATGTTCGGCTTCTGAAAAACATTCGCAAACCAGAACACTTACTTCCGGGTTTGCAGTGTTTGGGTTCCGATTTGTTCGACAACTAAGCTGTTCAAGAACCAAGGTACCACTGTACTATAATTTGTTTATATGTGGGGCTGCCTTTAAAGACCATATGGAAACTGAATTTATGTCACATCCACACTGCACGCTTTAGTACATGCTTCCTTCCCTCACCCAACCCCCGACCACAAAGAATCCCAGAAACTCTCATTTTTTCCTTGCAATGCTACAATTCCCAGCACCTTTAACAAATTACGGTTCCTAGGATTTTGTGTGGGGTAAGCCAGCTGCTTTAAATGTATGTGTGGGTGTGACCTTAGTCCAAAATATAGCTGTAGAGCTGTTAACCCCAACTGGGTGCTATGGTCACATTATGCATTTGCTTTGCCAATTGCAACAGCTGCCGATTAATTTTCAGGATCAAGATGTTGGTTTTTATGCGAGGCTTGAGGGAGGGAGACCAGAGGGGCTGGTTGCCTCCATAATTGCCTGCCTGCATGCTGAGATCTTCAGCAAAGGCCCTCCTTCTGGTGTCCCCGCCATCTGAGGTGCGGAAAAGAGCTCTACGTGAAAGGGCCTTCTCGGTGATGACCCCTTGACTATGGAATACTCTCCCTGAGGAAGCCCTCCTGATCCCTACCTTTGAGGCATCTAATCATAGCCTGCATTTTGATCAAAGCTTATATTTTTGATCAAAGCTTATATTTTTGATCAGGGCCTGTATTTTAAAATGAGCTTAAAGATTTTCAAATGTTTATGCCAGGCAGAAGACCAGCTGCCTAAGAACCTTGGCAATGTTTATCCTCCTGGACAAGGGGGCCCCCTGATTTATAGCAGAAAACAATTCTCAAAGTCGTACAAAGGGAATTACAGGCTGAGAGCGAGGACACTGACCTTGCATGTTGCAAAGTACAATTAAGCTGTAAGAGTGGTTAAATTAAGAGTTGATAAATAGTAAAATAAAACCATGTGCCTCCCATTAAACTTGAGCCATATTTTCCTAAGGTTAAAAGGTCAAGAGCAAATGGGAAAAAGCAACTGGCTTGGCTGGAGAAGGAGGGGTGTAAACAGAAGAAGAGGCTTCTTTCTATTTTTATTTTGAGGCTGTAAACCTTCCTTTTTACTCTGAGAAGGTTTATTCTTCTAAAAAGCTACCTATGATAATGTATGAAATATAATGGCTTAAATGTAATTATGCAAAGGATTTAAGAAATGATGGATTCTTATTTCATATAGTTGTAAGAGTTGTAACTATCCTGAAATTAAGTCAGCCATCAGCCCAGCCCCCCTGCCAAGCAGGAAACATTATTAGAGCACACATATGGTTGTCAGGCCTTTGTTTAAAGACCTCCAAAAGAAGGAGATCTTTCAATGATGATGTGAACTCAAGATCCTTGACATCTGTTTAAGATAAAAATTTAAGATTAACCATCTGTTTTGGAGGACAATAAGGCAAGGAGGGCAAGAGGTGAGCTGGTAATTAAGGTTCCTTGTTGAGACAAATGTAAGATATATTACTACTTATTTGTCATTTATAGATAGAAGAATATATAGCTTTTTGTTTCCCATAAAAGGGAAGGGAAATGGGTGTATCTTTTGTGATTGGTTCTAGCAAACAGCCAATAGGAATTTCAACCAGGCTGATTGGACAGAGGCAGCCACAGGAGGAGCAAGGGGGCTGGATTAAGGAAATATAAGTGCTGGCCATAATGGCAGGAGGCCAGGCCAGAGCTTGGTAACCATATACCACTGTGCCTCTCATTTATTTGTCTGACAAATAAATTACTATTTTAAATTCTCTATTGCTGCGTTGAATATTTCATTCCAGCTAAGCGTTAACCACAAGCAGGGTGCTACACCTTGATGTCATTTTAGTAAAGACCTTTCTGCTTTAATCCACTATGTGTCACTATTATGGTGCTTGGTGTTTGTTTTCAATCTCATCGAGTCTGACAATTTCTTTGCTGCTCTTTTCTACTGTGGTATTTCAACATTTTATTTTATTGCATATTTTTTTTTGTCAAGGGAACCTGCTGAAGGGTCAGCTATGAATTTAATAATACAGTGGTACCTAGGGTTAAGTACTTAATTTGTTCCGGAGGTCCGTTCTTAACCTGAAACTGTTCTTAACCTGAAGCACCACTTTAGCTAATGGGGCATCCCGCTGCTGCTGCGCCGCTGCTGCAAGATTTCTGTTCTCATCCTGAAGCAAACTTCTTAACCTGAAGCATTATTTCTGGGTTAGCAGAGTCTGTAGCCTGAAGCGTATGTAACCTGAGGTACCACTGTAATAATAATAATAATAATGATAATAATAATAATAATAATAATAATTAATAAATAATAATAATAAATAATAATAATAATGCAGTCATAGGATTAAAGGGCACACATCCAATGATGATTTATTTGGCGTTAATAGCTGTAGAGTCCAGAGGGGCTTTTTAATTAGCAGGTGTTTAGGATTATGATCTTACACAGTCGGATTCTTGACAGGTTTTAAGTAAACAGAAGTGAAATAATTACCTAAATGCAATAAGTAAATATTTCTCCTCCCTTTATCTCAACCTGCATTTTCTTGCCTTTCCCTTGCTTCCTCTCTTTTCAGATTGAAAGCCCCATTTGTTTATTTATTGCAGGGGTCAGCAACCTTTTTCAGACATGGGCCAGTCCTCCATCCCTCAAACCATGTGGGGGCCCGGACTATATTTTTTTGGGGGGAAATGAACGAATTCCTATGCCCCACAAATAACCCAGAGACGTATTTTAAATAAAAGGACACATTCTACTCATGTAAAAAAACGCTGATTCCCGGACCGTCCGTGGGCCAGATTGGAAAGGCAATTGGGCCGCATCCGGCCCACAGGTCTTAGGTTGCCTACCCCTGATTTATTGCATGATTTATTTATCACATTTATATCTCACTTTTCCTTCAAAGAACTTAATGTAATGTACATGTTCCCATTTCATCCTCGCAACAACCTTCTTAAGCAGGAGAGAGGCTGAATGACTGTCTCAAGGTCACCCAGTGAGTTTCCATGCAGAGAGGGGATTTGATCCCTGATCATCCAGATCCTAGTCTGACACTCTTAACCAGTACACCACAATCGCTCCCTTGATGCAGTGCCCTGTCGTCTCATCGTTTGTAAGGCTCCATGTGCATGGATTATATAATAACCTGGCAAATAGAAGGGGAGGAAATGGAGGCAGTGAGAGATTTTACTTTCTTGGGCTCCATGATCATTGCAGATGGTGATAGCAGCTATGAAATTAAAAGGTGCCTGCTTCTTGGGAGAAAAGCAATGACAAACCTAGACAGCATCCTAAAAAGCAGAGACATCACCTTGCCAACAAAGGTCTGTATAGTTAAAGCTATGGTTTTCCCAGTAGTGATGTATGGAAGTGAGAGCTGGACCATAAAGAAGGCTGATCGCCGAAGAATGGATGCTTTTGAATTCTGGTGTTGGAGGAGACTCTTGAGAGTCCCATGGACTACAAGAAGATCAAACCTCTCTATTCTGAAGGAAATCAGCCCTGAGTGCTCACTGGAAGGACAGATCGTGAAGCTGAAGCTCCAATACTTTGTCCACCTCACAAGAAGAGAAGACACCCTGGAAAAGACCCTGATGTTGGGAAAGATGGAGGGCACAAGGAGAAGGGGACGACAGAGGATGAGATGGTTGGACAGTGTTCTCAAAGCCACAAACACGAGTCTGACCAAACTGCGGGAGGCAGTGGGAGACAGGAGTGCCTGGCGTGCTCTGGTCCATGGGGTCATGAAGAGTCAGACATGACTAAACGACTAAACAACAACAACTTATGAATTAGTCCTACTTGTGATTAATAATTAACATTGTTGCTTTTTATTGATATTGGATATGATTAACAATTAATACTGCTTTGTATTAATGCAAACAGCAATTGTAATAAAAAAGCAGCTATTAAATTTCATGTTAGTTCCTAATTTCTTGCAGGCGCTTTCATGCGCCCAGTTTGGGTTTCAGTGGGAGGGGCATGGCTATGGGCGTGGCATATGCTTGTCCCGCTCCTCCTAACCCTGCCCTTTCGCTCACTTCCTTCGCTTGGCAAGCGAGAGAGAGGAGGAGGGGTCACGTGCTGCTGCTCCCCTTTTCTCCCGGCTTCTCTTTCTCACTACGCATGGGTCTCTCGTGTATTTCTAGAATTAGGAAAATGTAGAGGTGACACACACCGCCAACTTCTGAATTACGAAGTGCATAATTTTCTATAGGTGTCAATGGCTCTCCTCTCCTCCCCGAACAAAGCTTGAGTTAAAAAGAGCACAACTGAAGCACATGTTCCATCCTTTAAAGCTGTGTTTCCCAACCTTGGGCCTCCAGCTGTTTTGGGACTACAACTCCCATCATCCCTAGCTAGCAAGACCAGTGGTCAGGGATGATGGGAATTGTAGTCCAAAAACAGCTGGAGGCCCAAGGTTGGGAAAAGAATCCTGGGTACTGAAGTGTATTAAGAGTTGCTGGAAATTGTAATTCTGTTACACACGTTTACTAGTCTTTAAGGCAGGGGATGGGAGGAACGCTATGCTGCAAGGATCCAGTTCCCACCATCAGTAACCACCAACCGTGTCACTTGGGGCTGATGGAGATCCGAGCATCATCATCCTCATTTATATCCAGGACTCGAGGCAGCTTACAAAACTTACAACACGCATGCCAAAAACCACAAAAAGCTGAAAACATACAAAAGAGAATAGTCAAAAAGTAATTGCATTGTAACAGAATTGAAACAATATTTTTTTAAAAAACTGAAAGATGTAAAAACAGCACAGAAGTAATAAAAACAGAGGTTGTGCTCGAACACAGCTCAAGCAAAGGCACTACGCTTACATGCAATACACTTTGCTGGGGATAGACAAGCCTCCAAAGCAGGGCTGGAAGAATGGCAGATGAAGATGATGGATTTCTCGGAGCTAGCCGACCTAACCGGAAGAGTCCGCGACCAGAAGGAGGAGGAGTATCAGGAAGAGTGGATTAAATTTAATGATTACTTAGTTAAATATGTTAAGTTAAATTAACTGAAAACAGCTTGCAGACACTTAATTGGCTTAAGATATTATCTATGTTAAGTGTCGAATTAATATGTTTAACTTCATAATGTGAAGATCTAAGGATGTTAATGTTTAAGTTAAATTTTATAAGAACTGTGATTTGGAAAACTGAAATATACTCAAGAGTCGCAAAGTGATTTCATGCTCTTTATTCAGCTCATAGTGGTGAGGAGGAATGAATGAAAGTCCCCTCAAAGTATCTGCTTTATATACATTATTTACACAATGGGCTGCACATGATTGGCTAATTCTGGAATTCTACTGTAAGCCAATCAGGTTGTGGATTCACTTATATCTGGAGCATGATTGGGTGGTTCCTGCCAACCAATCATACTGCTGCATTGTTCTAGGACCAATCAAACCGCTGCATTCTGAATCCTATTGTTCTAGGACCAATCAGACTGCTGCAATTTGGATCCTATTGTTCTAGGACCAATCAGACTGCTGCAGTTTGGATCCTATTCAACTCAGTACATAACAAAAACCGTTAAAAGGATATGCAATGAAATCCAACCAAGGGGAAGCGAGGAAGTCACGTAACAATGTTAATAAGTGTAATTTTCAATAAGGCTATGATTTATGTTTGTTATGTGTTTGTTTGTTTATAATGTGAAAACCAATAATTATTTTTTTTAAAAAAAAGCAGGGCTGGAGGAACGTGCCTGGCTTTCCAGCCGTTGCTGAACTGCAACTCCCAGCAACCCCAGCAGCCAGCAACGCCCAAAAGGTCGAGGAGGGCATGACGGGAGTTGTAGTCCCGCAACTCGCAAGGCAAACAACATTACCCTTCTTTCCAGGTGGGCGCGCGCCTCTTCCTCATTCCTATCTCTGCGGCTCCATTACGCCTCGCCCAACCCACCGCACGTCCGGCGACGCCAGCACGCGGCGCGTTCTTACGCCGCCTTCCCTCCCTCCCTCCCTCCCCCCATACGTGCCGTACGTGGCGTGCGTATGTGCGTATGCTGGGCGCGCGTCGATCGCGAGCGCAACGGCGACGGCGACGCATGCGCGCCGCCACTCGCCCGTTCGCTCGGAGCAGCTGGCTTCGTCCCTCAGTTCGGGGAAGTGGGGAGACGAGGAGCCGCCGCCGCCGCCGCCGCCAAGACGGACTTCTTGTGGGACAAGCGCACCGGGCTGGCGGCCAAGAGGGTGCGGGAAAGTGCGGGGGGGAGGGCTGTTCTGGACGGGTGGGGCGAGGGGAACTCGCCCTCCGCCCCTCCCCCCGTTGTGGGGGTGGGGGGCATCTATGGGGAAGGACGGGGGGGGGCTCATGAGGGGCAGACCAGGCCCAGGGGGTGCTGTGGGAGGGGGGGTGACCTCGGGCAGCTCTTCCCTCGGTTGCCTTTTATTATTATTATTATTACTATTAGTATTATTATTATTAATCACCTCTCATTAATTACCTTTCAGTTAATTACATCACAATAATGGGGGTCGTGAACAGTTATTATATTATTATGTACAGTTATTTCGTGAACAGTTATTACATCATTATTATTACTATTAGTATTATTATTATCAATCACCTCTCATTAATTACCTTTCAGTTAATTACATCACAATAATGGGGGTCGTGATCAGTTATTATATTATTATGTACAGTTAATTAGTGAACAGTTATTACATCATTATTATTACTATTAGGATTATTATTATTAGTCACCTCTCATTAATTACCCTTCAGTTAATTACATCACAGTAATGGGGGGTCGTGAACAGTCGCCCCCACAACCACACTTAGGCCTTGGGAACAACCAGGCAACCCCAGCAATGTGGGCCTCTGAGAGCCCTACTGACAGCCTTATTTATTTTCCTGTATAGGCCGCTCAATTGTAAACACAGGCACCCCCCTCGGAGTGGCTGGGGGAAAAGACTGGAAAGCAGCGAATAGCTCAGTTGGTAGAGCATTAGGCTCTTAATGCCAGGGTCGGATGGGCAGGAGGTTGGGGGGGGTCTAGATGACCCTCGTGGTCCCTTCCAACTCTGCAAGTCTGTTATTCCGTGAAATTGTCCTGCTGTTGTAGTTGTAGTGGGTGAGGAGGGGCAGCTCTTCACTTGGCGCTCTCTTTCTTTGCTCTTGTTGTCGTTTATCGCATTTGTATTCCACCTTTTCTTCCGAGGAACTGAAGGTGTTATTGCTGGCTTGTGCGCGCGCTCTCTCTCTCTCTCTCTCTCTCTTTTTCTCTCTTCCACCCACCATTAATCACCTTCCCCAGCACTACATCATCACCCATTGTTGTTGTAGGGGTGGTGATTAACAGCAACCACAACCACACTTAGGCATTGTTTACAGCACAGTCCTAATGCAGGCAACACCAGGATGTGTGGATTGTGTTGGGCTAAGAGCCCAACTTCGGGGGTATTATTTGTTTTATATAATTTATTATCTGCAGCTTGATTGTAAAAACCAAATAAACCTCAAAAGGGTTTACAAAAAGAGTAAAGCGGTGAAATTATCAGTAAAGAAACCTCAGCTATTTAAAACAAAAAACCAGAGCCAGATTAAAATGCATGTCAGCATTCTGCGTATCTGGATATGCTTGTCTAAGCAAGAAAATGTTTTTAGCAGGTGCTGAAAAAAAGTACAGCGAAGTTGTGTAGACCTCCTGTAATCGGGAGCTGTGTTAGGACCCACCCTCTTTTGACTGTTTTAAATACTGAATTTTAAACAGAAGAGCCTAAGAAAGGGCCTGTCTAGTCCAGCATCCTGTTCTTAACAGTGAGCAATCAGATTTTCAGGTTCCTGTGAGAAACCTGCAAATTATTTTAAATTGTTGTAACTCTGTCCTGGGACCTGCAGGTGAAAGACAGGCAATACCAATAATAAAAATAATATTTGAAACATTTGTATACCACTTAATTATTTGCATTTCTATGTGGTGCCTATAAATGACAATCCACCGAAAACAGGACAACAAGCAAATTTATCATAAAATCAGATGTTTTATTTATTAGTTGCTTGTTACTGAGGGTGGTTTTCATATACATTCAGAGAGAGAGAGAGGCCAACTTAAAATTTGTTGACTTCTGTGGGTTTACTCTAAGTAGAACTTGGTTTGATAAAATTCCATCACTCTAGGGGAGTGACAAGAGCAGCTCCTTTGGGGTGGCTTTTCATTGCAATAATAATGACAATGCCACTGTTATTTACATGTATATCCCACCATACCCCCAAGGAGCTCAAGGTGGCATACATGGGTCTCCCCCTCCCCATTTTTATCTTCACAAGAACACTTTGAGGTAGGTTAGGCTAAGAGACAGCAGCTGCTAGCCCAGGATCACTCACAGCTGAGCGGGGAATTGGACCCAGGTCTCCTAGAGATCTAGCTCATCACTTGAACTATTATGTGCCACACTGGCACATTAACATGGTTAACAGCAGTGCTTTTATTTTTTAGGGGGGAAAGGTTCCGGTACTCACCATGAGATAAAGGCATTTGAAAGCAGCCCTGAATCAGGAAGTTTTTTAATTGCTTGATGTTTTATTGTATTTTTATATTTTGCTGGAAGCTGCCCAGAGTGGCTGGGGAAACCCAGCCAGATTTGGGTGGGGGAATAAATAATAAAGTTATTAAAGTTATTATTAACATCATGCCCTTTATATACCCAACACCAGCATTGTAGGGTGACTACTGTAGCTTTTCAGTAGAGGAGGCTGACTTTCTTTTCATTAGCATGATTTTGTCATTGAATATGAAAAGTAATGACATTGTTGAGTAATGTGTCTGTAATAGATGCAGCACAATTGTGTGTGAAATGTGTTACACTGACAGCAGGGTAAGAGGCTGGCTCCTGCTAGCATTATTTATTAGTAGTATATCAGTAGTAGTAATAGTAGTAATGACTTAACAACAGTAGCATTGTTAATAGTGTATTTGCAGTATTTTCAACACCATAATTGTATCTGAGGTGGGTGACGAGAGTAGTTTTTCAGTTCAAGTGTTGTTGTTTTTTAATTTAATAATGATGCTTATATTATTCAACCCTGTAATTCATAATATACATAGCACCGCCACTGATAGTGGGTAGGAAGGACAGATTTTCAAGGGACAGGTTCTGTTTTTAAAATTAGTTTCATTAATATGAATGATAAATTAACAGCAGCTTTGTTAACAGTGTGTCGTCGTGTCCCCCCCCCCCCCATGGGTGGTCCAGAGGCTGACAAGAGAGCATTGCCTTTTCAGAGGTGGCCCCTGCTTGTGGAATGCTCTTCCCGGGAAGGTTCACCTGGCACCATCTTTATTTCTAGTTGCTAGGCAAAGACTCTCCTCTTCACCTGCACTTTTGGCCCTTAACTTGAAGGGTTTCAGGCATTTCTGTCCTCTTTGAGTGGGGCAGGATCTGTGAGCACTGGCAGAGGAAGAGGAGTGCAGGGGGAAGCTCCATGAAGCTCCGCCACTGTCTGTGAGACCCATCATTTCAAGATGTGGTTTTAAGGCTTTTACCCGATTTGTTTTAATGAAGGTCGCTTTAGATCACTTTTGTGAGGAAAGTGACTAACGAATATAAATAATATTATTTTTATAATATGTCATCATTTGTTGGCAAGGCACCTAATAAATGTGTTCTAGGTGCTGTAAAAAAAAAAGGTGTGGTGTGGATGTGGCCTAAGAAACTGATTTAGATACAGACTAAGAAATGGATGTAAATAAATTATTCTGGACACTATTTGTATATTGAATTATTCTTTATCCTACTGGGATTTTTTTTAAAGTCTGTAATGAATCCTGCTGCCTATGTGTGTCCTAGCTGTCTTATTCTGCTCCTTTTACAGTTCCTTGTTTTTTTAAAGTTTGCTTTGTAAATTATTAGTCTGAACTGAAAATGGAGCTGCATTTTTGTGTGTGTTCTTGTGCTTTGTCTCCAGCTCAGCTTTGAGTGTGTTTGTTGTTTGGTGCCGGTTTTCTTTTCTTTTCCTGCAGGGTTTCTAAAATGGTTTTCTTTGTGGTACTTTTATCTCTTTCGCATGCTGCTTTGAGTGTGTGGAAAGGTGGTGGGTTGCATGGATTTATGAATCTCAAGCTCTTCTCGGCATGCTTAAACTCTGGAATGTGCTCCCACCTGAGCAGGTACTGAGGGCCACCTACTTTGGATGGCTTCAAGTTTAAAAGAGAATTAGGCAAGGTCATGGAAGAGAAACTTGCACAGCTTCCTGTGTATCAATGAACACAAGGACCTCATGGCGTAGAGGTGGGCAGAAAGACTGGGGGGGGGGTGTATTTGTGATAGATTGGCAAGGATTTCTGATTCTCAGCTGTTTTAACAAGAGCAGTAACGAAAGCTCCCCTCCCACAATGGTGCATTCCGTGACATCTTTTATTTAGGTGCAATTCCCAGTGTGGCAGTTGGAATTTCCTCCCCAGGTTACAATTGCTGTGAATTCAAAGCAAAGGCGTGGGCAAGTGCATGCTCTGAGGCACTGGTCAGGAATGGAGGGAACTGTAGCCCTGCAAGATCTGGAAATATACAGGCTCCTCCATCCCTGGGGGATAGGAAGAGCTATTTTAAGAGCAATTTGGAAACTCTGTATGGTCTTTTAAATAGCTCTTGTAAATGGCTCTTGATTGGATGTAACAGCATAATGGCAGGGCTTTTTTAATTAATGAAAAGCTTGTATAGATTAGTTTGTGTCAAAACACTATTTTGTTGACTGCTGGGGAAAGCCCTTTGTTTTATTTTTTTTGCAATTCAAAACAGGCTCCTCCCCACCATTAACGTTTTAATTACTGCTCACCTGGTGGCCAGTTTAGGTAGCCCCATTTAACCCTTCTTTCTTTTCCTTGCAGATGCCTCATTCCAGAAGGTTCCGCTCTTCAGAACGCAGCAGCCGGGGCAGCTTCCACGAGCGTTACAGAAGCCGCAAGCACAAGAGGAGGCGGAGTCGCTCGCGGTCGAGCAGCAGCGAGCGGCGCCACCGCAGGGAAGACAGCTATCATGTCCGTTCCCGCAGGTGAGCATGTGAGCAGAAGGTACCAAGAGCCAGCGCTGGCTGTGGCACCTGGAATGGGACCCTAGGAAAGAGTGGCTCTGGGTGAATGACCCAACATTCCCCAGCCTGGTGCCCTCTAGATCAGCCCTCTAGATTCAAACGAAGTGGGTTGCAAAGCCTCTGCAAAGTCATTCGTAATTGTATTTGTATGCCGCTTTTATGCACCAAAATAATCATGCTCCAAGCGGCTTAAAACAAAGAAAACAGGAACATACGCATTTCAAAATCAAATGGTGCAAGAGCAATTTCATAAGAACACAATAAAACAATAGCAAATATAACAACATACAAATAGCAAAATTTCAGTACTGTTAACTTTAACAAGGTTACCTTAATAGCATCCTATAGTAAAAATAGCAAGGGAGCTTGAAAGTTTCACCTTGTTCCTAGAAACAAGCCTCCCGTTATGTTGTTGCAAGTTTTATAAGCAAACCCCAAATCATTATTGCTTGTACAGTGGTGCATTGGGTTAAGTACTTAATTCGTTCCAGAGGTCCGTACTTAACCTGAAACTGTTCTTAACCTGAAGCACCACTTTAGCTAATGGGGCCTCCTGCTGCTGCCACGCCGCCGGAGCACGATTTCTGTTCTCATCCTGAAGCAAAGTTCTTAACCTGAAGCAATATTTCTGGGTTAACTGAGTCTGTAACCTGAAGCGTATGTAACCCGAGGTACCACTGTAATCCTTTAAGTGGTCTTTTTTATTTCGTGGCAACCTACGATGCTGTGTTGCAAATTGTGGCAATAAATTGGTTGGTCACCATTCCAAGATGCTTTGGATTTGCAGGTCGCCATGCCAAAAAGATTGGGATCCACTGTTCTAGATGAGGTTAGACTCCAGCTCCCATCATCCCTGACCATTGGCTGTGCCTGCTGGGGCTGAAGGGAGTTGGAGTGTGGAAGGCATCAGTTCAGGGAAGGCTGAAGGTCCCTGAGGCTTCTGTCTATATGGTGTGTGTGTGTGTGTGTGTGTGTGTGTGTGTGTGTGTGTGTGTTTGCAATGCCCATTCTTCCATGCTTTTGAGATGTACACCTGGGGGGAAAGAAACATGGTAAGCTCCCTGATGAGGCCTATTTTGTTTGTTTGTGTATATGCATAGCTGTCAACTTTTCCCTTTTTTGTGAGGAATCTTATTCAGAATAAGGAAATTTCCCTTAAAAAAAGGAAAATGTTGACAGCTATGGTGTGTGTGTGTGTGTGTGTACGTGTACATATATATATATATATGGAATTCCAGAGGGGTAGTTGTGTATGATGCAGCGTACATAAAGGAAAGTACTTCTTCACACAGTGCACTGTTAAACTATGTAACTCGCTTCCACAGGGGCCGGACTGGCCACCAGCTTGGATGCTTTTAAAGGTGGATTAGAACAATTCCTGGAGGATGAGGCTATCAGTGGCTAATGGCACAATGGCTGTGCCCTACCTCTACTGTCAGAGGCAGCAGGCCCCTCGATACCAGGAACTGTGAACCACACATGGATGGAGTTGCTGCTTCCCTGAGGTCCTGCTTGCGGGCTTCCCATTGGGGCATCTGGTTGGCCACTGTGAGAAAAGGATGCCGGACTAGATAGGCTGTTGGCCTGATCCAGCAAGGCTCTTCTTGTGTTCTTGCATAAAGAGGGCCTTCTCTGACACTTTCATAAAAACTGTTTGGTGCACAGTGAGTGGCTGAGAAGAGTGAGAACAGTGGCTGAGAACAGATACGTCCACAGCGCAAAGGATGATTGCAAACCAGGGCTGGGGACAACTGTTAATTAAATGCGAGGGGTATCGCTTGTCACTGAGATGCAACAGCTTCGCACGCCGCAGCTCTTACATGTCACAGCGCTTGGGTCCAGGGGGGGCTGGGCAGGCAACAGAAGCAAGCAGGTCGGGGGGGGGGGCAAGCCTGGCCCAGGCGGCACTGTGAACCAGCCTTGCCCAACACCCTTTGCCTCTGCTCCTGGACGCTGGCTGAACTGTGCCATGTTTCTCCCCGCTCCCCTTCTCCCAGCTACGATGACCACTCCTCCGATCGGCGCGCCTACGACCGACGCTACTGCGACGGCTATCGGCGAGACGGGTACAGCCGCGAGCGGGGCGACGCCTACTACGAGCCTGACTACCACCACTCCTACGAGTACCAGCGTTCCCGGGACGGCAGCTACCGCAGTTGCAAAAGCAGCCGCCGGAAGCGACGGCGGAGACGCCGCCGCAGCCGCTCCTTCAGCCGCTCCTCATCGGTGAGTAGTTGTCGCGGCCTCCGAGCCTCCAGAGGCAGCCAGAGTTCTTCCGCGAGAAACACAACTGTGCAGTGGATGCTTTTGAGGCCCTGGTGTTAGTCCCGAGCCCCCTTCCGTTCCAGAAATGTCCACTCTGCTTGGAGGCCTGTCCTGCTCTGTTGAGAGTCCTAGACTGCTCCCGCCCTTGTCTTTTGGTAAGGATGGTTACTAGCTATAATGGCTATGCTCTGCCTCCACAGTTGAAGGCAGTATTGCTTCCGAATACCATTCACAAGAGGGAGAGCGCTGTTTTGCTCAGGCTCAGGGTGCTGGACTCGATGGACCATTAGCCTGATCTGGCAGGGCTCTGATTGTGCTCTTACGATGGACTGCAAATGCTGCTGCATTAGGGACGTAAGAAGAGTCCCTTCTCCCCAGTGGACAAGTTGGTCCTCCTTTGATGCCATCAATCGGAGCATGATGGTAATAGTCCTCTCCCTGGCTACTGTTCTCTAGGGGGCAGGCTGCCCCCATCTCAGAGGTAGCTCATAGCCATCATGACAACCAGCCATTGATGTCCTTTCCCCACCTCATGAATTGGCCTGCATCCCCTTTGAAGGTCACCTGAGGTGCTCTCAGAGTGCTCAGGCCAGCCAGTGTCGAGGGTGGACTAATGCGTCCCGATCTGAGAGTTTTCAGACTTCTCTAGACACACAGGCAAGGCCTGTGATTTTTTGCTAAAAAGAAGATTCACAGTTTGACTTCTTGTGACGACAGCCTCGCCACGGGGGTGCGTAAATGATTTCAACCTATCCCTTGCAGTGGGCCTCCTCAGCTTGTTTGCTCCCAGGTGGCTGTCTTCACCTCCACATGAAAGTAGGGAGTAGAGGCCTCTGACACCCTGCTGGCTCCATAGTCTAAATTTCAGGACCATGGTCCATCTAGCTCAGTATTCCCTACACTGACTGGCAGAGGCTCTCCTGGATTTCAGACAGGGGGTCTCTCCCTGTCCTACCTGAAGATGCAGCATCAGCAAAGCAGATGCTGTGGCCCTGAGCAATATGTCTTTCTCCCCACCCTGTTGTAAGCCCAACAGGGATGCCAGACTGGCAACCTGTGAGAGTATGAAATAGAAAACCAACTTGTATTCCATCTATCTAGCCCAGTCTTTACATAGCCTGACCGGCAGTATCTCTCTAAAGTTTATTTGGGGCAGAGGACCTTTCCCAGCTTTACAAGGAGATGCCAGCAACTGAGCAGGGGACCTTTTTCGCTTGCAAAGGATGTAGTCCGTTGAATTCTCTGCATATGAAGCTACTGAATACTGAGTGAAACAGCTGGTTCATTTTGCCCAAGACCAGCTCGCTTGATAGAGTTTGAAGAGGTTTTTAAAGTGAGCAAGCTCTGTGTTATAGGAAGAAATATACTCCCAGAACAGTGGGTGCCTGCCAGCTTTTTAACAATTCTCATGGGGAATCTGTGGCTTTCCTGATAGCTGGACTACAGCATGACCAGTGATTATGGGAGCTGTTGCCCAGCAACTTCTGGAGGTCGATAGGTTTTCTGTCGCTTCCCAGGACAGGCATGGGCTTTATTGTGTGTCCCCAACTTCTGATAGCTGACACACATACCTTTCCCCGAACTAACAAATGAGGATGTTAAAAATTGAGGACACAATTCCTTCTTGCACTTAAAAACATGTTGCCTTTGAGGTTCTGTAAGAGTATGAACCAACAACTCCTTTGTTTTCTGTCGTGTGTCTGCTTGTCCTGGTCATACCTCTCGACTGGAAGGCCAGAGCAGTGACTTAGTCCAGAGATGCAGCAGGCAGCTTCGTACAAGAGCTCTTGCCTCTATGTTTCGGAAGGAATTGAAATCACCCCATCACACACTGTGCAAACATGCTGCAAAATTATCTTCTCCCCTGAAAGCAGAGGCTGTTCAGAAGGAGGCATGGCCAGAGCGCCAAATGGTGCAGAGAAACAACAGTCAGGCTCTTCCACTCATGAGTCCTCTGGACTTTTGGGATCCTTGAACCAGGAAATGTTCTGGTACAAGGCGTAGGTACATAACTGACCCAGCTTTTTTGGTTAGTGGATAGAGCTCAGCCAAAGTTCCACCTTACGGGGAGCTGTGTGCTTCAACCTAATTTCTCTCCTCGTGGTAACTGGGGGAAATGCGCCCTGAGGTTATAGCTTCTAGGAACATGGGGGATCTTCCTTAGACCAGTTCAGGCTTTTTGCCCATCTAGCCCAGTAGATTCTGACTGTCAGTGCTTCTCCTTGACCTCAGACAGAGAAAGGTCTTGCCCATCACCAGCTGCCTGGAGTTGCCAGGGACTTAACCCTGGGCCTTCAGTCTACAGAGCATGTGCTCAGCCATCAAAGTCCAGTTCCTTCCCTTCTCTGCATGTTGGGGGTAAGCAAGTCTAGGAGGCTGGAAAAGGATGAAGTTGACCATGGAGGATTTCCACCCCTTGCCACTGATCGTCTGGTGGGGTCTGCTTCAAGCAAGCCCCAACCCTTTCCTGTGGCTGCTGAGCTTCTGGCTGGTGAACCACTGTCTGTGTGCTCTTCCAGCTTGTAGACCCTATCATGCGAGGACCCAACTTTTCTCTCTGCCCTGTCCTTTTTTACTGCCTTGGGTGGGTCTGTTTTGTGGAAGACTTTCTCCATATATATATATTTATATATTTTACTACTACTTCTTTGATTATACATTTTATTTTTATTTTTTTAAAAGAGAGATTTCCTAAGCTAGTGTGTGTGTTATCTTGACTTTTTTTTCCCTTGCAATATCCCTTATCGTTTATATATATATGCGCCTCTGCGCCGTATGAATTGGCCTGGGAATCGTCCCTCCTTCCTTCCTCAAATCTGCCAACGGGCCTACCTACCATTTCCATGGGCGACGCTTGGCTGGCTGGCTTGCCCCTGCGCTGGTTTGAAAACGCCCCGAATTGGCCGGGTGAATGAATGAATGAAAACACGAAAACCCTCCCCTCCTCCGCCTGTGCCTGCGTTTTTGGGGACCCCCCCTCAGCGGAGTCAGCAAAGCGGCCGGAGAGCCAAGAGCGTGGAAGACGACGACGAAGGCCACCTCGTCTATCGCATCGGCGACTGGCTTCAAGAAAGATGTACAGCCAAATCGTAACATAATCTAGTCTCTAGTTAAGCTCCCGTTGCAGTCGCGCAGTTGCTCTCTTAGCTTCCCCTTCCCGCCCTGTATCTTTTTTATTTTTCTTCGCAGTATTAATTGTTGTTGTTGTTATTTTTTTTAAGGGGAAAAAAAAAGCCCAGCCCTTCTTCTGTTTCCTTTTCTTTAAAGAGTCTCCCTTCCCAACTCCATTCTCTGTTATCTTTTCATATTGTTACCCAAAGTGTCAGGGATTGAATTAGTTTGCAGGGGCCTCCCTGTCTTGGCTCTCTGAGCTGGCAAAGGCAGCCTTTGTGATGGTGTGTTATGCGCTGTGACCAGACACTGCTTGTTCTCTTACATTCTCTTTCTCTCTTTCTCTGTCTCTCTCTCCTTTCTCAGACGAGATTATTAGCACCCTCGGAGAGGGCACTTTTGGCCGGGTGGTACAGTGTGTGGATCACCGCAGGTGAGTGAGCCGGTGGCAGAAGGAAGCAGCGTTTGGGATTCTTGTCTGAGCGGCAGCTGTGCTGGCCACTTGCAGCAAACATAGCAAATGTGTTCTGCTTAAAGGCTTAGGGGGCTGAATCGTGCATTGTGGGCTGGAACTGCTTTTGTGTGAGGAACAGCAAAAGCACCTGGGCATCCTCCAGCTTAGAAAAAAGGAGTGACTCAGGAGTTGTGGGGAAGGGCCCTAGCTCACTGCTAGAGCAGCTGCTTTACATGCCGGAGGTCCCAGCCTCAATCCCCTGGTAGGGCTGGGGAAAAGGCTCCTGTCTGAAATCCAGGAAAGTCAGCATAGCCTGTACTGAACTAGAGGGACTCAATGGTCTGACTCAGTAGAAGGCAGATTCCTAGAGTGTCTCTAGGATACAGCAGTAGCTCAGTTGGCCACAGGTCAGTTGTAGAGCATCCGATTTGTGTACAGGAAGTCCCAGGTTCAATGTGAAGCATCTCCAGGTAGGGCTGGAAATGTTCCCTCCTTGAAACCCCAGAGAGCCTGTGCCGGTCAGTGTAGACAGTACTGAGCTAGGTGTTCTAATGGTTTGACTAGTACAGGGGTCAGTCATAACCACTTCTGGAGGGCTCCACAGGTTCTCTATAGTCAGAAGTTGAGATGATCAATAGCATTTCAAACATCTCTCCCCGCCTTCTTCCACCCAAATACGTTGATTCTGAGATACTTCTCCTGCATTCCTCCCAAGGGGCAATACACGGGTGGCTCTAAAAATAATCAAGAATGTGGAAAAGTACAAAGAGGCAGCTCGGCTGGAGATCAACGTGCTGGAGAAAATTAACGAGAAGGATCCGGAGAACAAGAAGTGAGTAGCTCTAACACATCTGGAAATAGGTGTGTGCAGACTCTGCAAAATCTCTTGTCAAGGAGAAGAACTCCGGCCCAGCCTTTTCCCCCCTGGTTTGCCTTCCTAGACCAGGTCCAGGAACTCCTGGCTTTCTCCTACAATGCCACCTAGTGGAGATTACTTATATTTCTGTAAAGGAACTCAAGGGCAGTGTAGAAATGTCTTTACTAGTGGTAGCTGGTGGCCATTGGGTTAGGCAGGTTAGACTGAGAGAAGTAGCAGCCAGCCTATGGCCCACCTAGTAAGCAGAGTTGTTGCAACAGCCAAGGGGGGACCTGAGCATCACTGTTCTCCAAGCATAATTCAAAGTGTTGGTGCTGACCTTTAAAGCCCTAAACAGCCTTGGTCCAGTATACCTGAAGGAGCGTCTCCACCCCCATCGTCCAGCCTGGACACTGAGGTCCAGCGCTGAAGGCCTTCTGGCGGTTCCCTCATTGCGAGAAGCAAAGTTACAGGGAACCAGGCAGAGGGCCTTCTCGGTGGTGGCACCCGCCCTGTGGAACGCCCTCCCACCAGATGTCAAAGAGGAAAAACAACTACCAGACTTTTAGAAGACATCTGAAGGCAGCCCCCTTTAGGGAAGCTTTTAATGTTTAACAGACTACTGTATTTTAATATTCTGTTGGAAGCCGCCCAGAGTGGCTGGGGAAACCCAGCCAGATGGTGGGGTATAAATAATAAATTATTATTATTATTATTATTATTATTATTATTATTATTATTATTTATTATATTCTCAGCAGAGGCAATGGAGAGGCCTTGCCGTCCCTTCTTTCTCCTGCTTTAACCTGTTAAAACGGCTGCAGCTAGTTGAGGGGGGAGGGTTTTTGAAAAGAATAATCTTTGTTGGATTACCATATATAATAGCAATTATATAACATGACATCCCCCCACCCCCATAACCGGTATTAGGTTGCACATTAACATGAACAATTCTTATAAATATCTACAAATTATCTAAATGTCTGGCATGTAACGTTCTGGAGACAGCACAAAAATTGTGCTATCTGTCTCAGTCATTCCCAAGGAAGAAATATAGTTCAAGCCGTCCTCTTCAGGATAGCAATACATGCAAAGATGCTTTGTGGAGAGTATTATCTTCCAAGACCAGTGTCATTCGTATATGGAGTAAATGGCCACCATATTGCAAATCCCCCTCCCCAGTTTTATAACTTCTGAGTTATTTTCTCAGGAGTGGCCAATTACCAGACATTTTTGTACCCCGAGTCGTGGGATAGTCCTTGTCTGAGGCCCTCAAGGTTTCACCCAAAGCTAGCCGAGTGGCCAGTAAAAGGATAGGCAATAAATATTTGCGAGTCCCATCACTCTCCTCCTCCTGTAGCCTGATAAAACAACTGCAGGGAGGAGTCTTCAACTGCCTGTGCCTTTCTCTGTCCTCCAGCCTGTGCGTGCAGATGTACGATTGGTTTGACTATCACGGTCACATGTGCATTTCCTTCGAGCTGCTGGGACTCAGCACCTTTGACTTCCTGAAGGACAACAATTACCTGCCTTACCCCCTCCACCAGATAAGGCACATGGCCTATCAAGTGTGCCTGGCTGTCAAATGTGAGTGCCAAGAGCAGACACGATCTGGGGTGGGAGGGCAAGTGGGGACAAGAGGCTGCAGGAAGATGCAGGCCTGCTGGATCTGGACGGTTTAATGCATTTATTTATTTAGACCATTTCCGTTAAAAAAAAAAAGGCTGCAGCTCTTGAGTTGCAGCTTTTTGTAGTTTAGAGGAAAGCTGAACAAGAGGTGACATGAAGTTTGTAAAACAATGCATGGCCTGGAGAAAGTACACAAGAGCCCAGCAGGATCAGGCCAGTGGTCCATCTAGTCCAGCACCCTGTTCTCACAGTGGCCACCAGATGCCTAGAAAGCAGGACCCAAGCAGAAAAATGCAGTTCCCTCTTGTGTTTTTCAGCAGCTGGTATTCAGCATTATTACTACAAACATGCCTCACAGGGGAGTTGCAGCGACAGACCCAGAACATGCAGTCTTCCCTTTTCCTGGATTCGAGAACCTGGAACAGGTTCTTACATTTTGCATACCCGGAAGGTAGAGCCACCTGTACAAAGTCGAGAGGTTTTTGCGTCTTCGCAGACACCCCTGCCCCACTCTGTCCCCCATCCTGGCAGGCCAGAGGGGTGGTTGCAGTTCAAGGACACGTTCCAGCCACACAAATGCACTTCAGGAGGAGACAGAGCAGGGTGTAGTCCGAGGAGCCTCTCAGAGACTCAGTGGAGAGGTACCAGAGGCCACATTTGGTCTTCAGTTCCTCACTCACCTCTGCCACAGATCTCTGGAAGGCTGAGCTTGCTTTGCACGAAAAATGTCCACGCACAAACTTTGAAATCTCCAGTTAAAATAATCCCAGGCAGAAAAGCCAGACGACACCTCTGTGTGCCCTTCGATGAGACATTACTCTCCATCAGTCTCTGTAGAAAGCAACTTGGTTTTGTTCAGCTGCAGCCAGGAGGGAAGTGTCCCCTAAAAGTGGATGTGTTAAACCTGGAAAGATGAAAATGTTGTCTTTAAAGGGTTTCCAAGGAGAGGGCTTCGATGGGAGGGGAGCTGACCTGTGGCCTGGTTCACGTGGAGAACTTTTAGAGCCGTGCAGGATGAATGAGTACAGCTTTTCCTTTGCGAGTTTTAACATCCTGCCTTGTACCCACCTCTCGTGTCAGAATCTGACCTGGTTACATTTCCTCCCTCCCTCTCCAGTTTTACATGAAAACAAGCTCACGCATACGGATCTCAAGCCCGAAAACATCCTCTTTGTCAACTCTGATTATGAGATGACCTACAACCTGGAAAAGGTGAGTCTGTGCGTTGGATAAATCTGTATCGTACTGCAACAAACAGGCCAGAGCAGGGGTGGCCAAAACTCCCCTTGCACTTTGCAATCTGCACAGCATTGGCTCCAGGGAGGAAAGAGTGATGAGCAGGGCTGATTGGCAGGATATAGGAAGCTGCTAGGCACCGATTCAAGACCTTTGGGCCATCTAGCTCAGTATTGTCTACACTGACTGGCAGCACCTCTGCAGGGTTTCAGGAAGGGAGTCTCTACCCACCCTACCTGGAGGTGCCAGAGAATGAACCAGGAATCATCTGCATGTAGAGCTGCGTCCTTTCCCCATCCTTGCCTGGGAAATCAGTCAAGGTGTGGGGAACCTTTTTCAGCCTGAGGGCCACATTCCCTCTTGGGCAATCTTCCAGGGGCCAGAGGCAAAAGTGTGCAGAGCAACAAACGCCAAGTTACCCCAATGTACAGTAGGCTAGTTTCAGCGTTTCCCAAACTTGAGTTTCCAGCTGTTTCTGGATAATAATAATAATAATTTATAATTTATACCCCGCCCATCTGGCTGGGTTTCCCCAGCCACTCTGGGCGGCTTCCAACAAAGTATTAAAATACAGTAGTCTGTTAAACATTACAAGCTTCCCTAGAAAGGACTACAATTCCAATCATCCATGACCATTGGTCCTGCTAGCTGGGGATGATGGGAGTTGTAGTCCAAAAACAGCTGGAGACCCAAGTTTGGGAAACACTGCTACCCACATTCAAACCTCCCTTCTTGATCTTCCAAGCAAGAGGCATTATGGGAGTGCCAGGGCATATTCCAGCCAAGCAAAAAATGCTCAGAAGCCAGGGTGGGAGGTGAAGCAAGAGCTGCTGAGGGATGTGGCCTGGGGAAGAGGGGTGTAGCCAGATATAGTGTCCTTGGGGGGGGCTGCACATAGCCCCAGAGCCTGACCCCCCCTCCATCCTGCATTAACTGCCCCTTCCCCTTCTTTTCTTCCCCTGTCTCCCCCTCCCCACAAGAAGCGAGACGAGCGGAGCGTCAAGAACACGGCCGTCCGGGTGGTCGATTTCGGCAGCGCCACCTTCGACCACGAGCACCACAGCACCATCGTTTCCACGCGGCACTACCGGGCCCCGGAAGTCATCCTGGGTCAGTGTCTTGGCGCTCACTCGATTTGGGGGTTGCTAGTGAGTTTGTGCAGGTGGGCAGGGCAGGAAGATCCGCACATGACTGGGCTGGTGAGGAGAGGTGGGGCAGCGGCGGGGCTGGGCAACCTGCTGAAATTCTTTCTCTGTATGACAGAGCTCGGTTGGACCCAGCCCTGTGACGTCTGGAGCATCGGCTGCATCATCTTCGAGTACTACATGGGCTTCACTTTGTTCCAGGTGAGCATCCCACAAGGTCTGTAGCACAAATTGCCTGTAGTGTCAGTTCTCAAAACTCCGTCCCCAGCACAAAGGCCTCACTACAACACTGGCAACCAACTGTCAGGGGCTGGACTGGAATGGTGGGAGCCACTGCTGCCGCTCACCTCTCTCTGCAGCTTCCTGGGAAGAGGAGGACAGTGTAGATTTAGAACAGTTGTTTGCCAAAAGGCATAGTTCAGGGGGGGAAAGCTGGGATATATTGGGGGAGCAGCAGGAAGGAGATGCATCGGGGGAGAGACATTTAACAGACCCAGTGTCTCTTGAAAGCATTCCTGATCCTCCCTCTCCCAAAACCAGACAGGCTCTGTGAGTAGCAGAGCAGAAATCTCAGAGACAGAAAGCACTGACCAGCCGGCGCAGGGGTGATGTATATTAGGAGGGACTGAAGGGGTGGGACTTTACTTGGAGCAACACCATTATTGTAAAGACAGTGTTCCTTTGTGTCTCTCTCTGTGAATACTGAATAAATTACGTGGTAAGATTTCATTTATAGTCATAATTCTTGTTATGTTCGGTTCAGGTTACGTCTTTTCAGGTTGTGTCCCGTGGCAACCCGGAAGTACCGGAAACGGTTACTTCTGGGTTTCGCCGCTCGTGCATGTGCGCAAAATGACATCATGCGCAGAAGCAGCGAATCGCAACCCGTGCGTGTGCAGATGCAGGTTGCGTTCCTTTCAGGTTGCGAATGGGGATCCAGAACGGATCCTGTTTGCAACCAGAGGTACCACTGTATCTGCCTTTTGACTGCCACCGGAGGAGTGATCGTAATTTCCTGAAACCTTGATAGAGCTTTGACACCAACTTCAAAACGAAATGTTATTTTGGCATATTGCCCCCCCAAACCATTTTCAACCCCAAGCTGTTTTTCTTTCAGACCCATGATAACAGAGAGCATCTGGCAATGATGGAGCGAATCCTGGGTCCCCTTCCATCGAGGATGACCAGGAAGACCAGGTGGGGCCTTTTTGGTCCTCATGTGTGAGATGGGATGGGAAAATCTGAAACGCTTCCTTTGGGGTTGTTGGGTGGGTGGCTGCTCCCTAACCCCTCCACTCACCTGGCATTTTGTAATCTGGCCCTCACCTGGCCGTTCCTCGTTCACTGCAGGAAGCAGAAATACTTCTACCACGGCCGCCTGGACTGGGACGAGAACACCTCTGCTGGGCGCTATGTTCGAGAGAACTGCAAGCCGCTGAGAGTAAGGCTGCTTTGTGATGGGAGAGGGAGATCTGGAGGGATGTCACAGGGTCTGGGAGAAGGGTTGGGCAAGGCGGGTTGGCTGGCACCAGTGGAAACTCTGGGTAGGAGCAAAGAGCAGTTTTCACCTACGAAGTGGTCATATATAACGAGACATAAGGAGAGCCTGCAGGATCAGGCCAGTGGCCTATCTAGTCCAGCATCCAGTGGCTGGCCCGGTGCCCCAATGTGGACTCCTCAAGCAGGTCCTGAACACAAGAGCAACTCCCCTCTGGCCATGGAATAGCCAATTGGTAGCCTCCCCCTCCCCAAATTTGCCCAATCCTCTTTTAAAGCCATCCAATCTGTTGGCCGTCACTGCCCCCTGCGGGAGCAAGTTGCATAGCTCAGCTGTGCGCTGCATGAAGAAGTCCCGTGTTTTATCTGTCCTGAATCTTCCAACGTTCGTATTCCTTGGATGCCCCCAAGTTTTAGTGTTTCTGAGTGACGAGGGGAGCCTTTTCCCTCTCCACTTCCTCCAGGCCATAAATCTCTCTCATGCCACCTGTTACTCGCTAATAATAATAATAATAATAATAATAATAATAATAATAATAATAATAATAAATAATTTATTTGTACCCCGTCCATCTGGCTGGGTTTCCCCAGCCACTCTAGGCGGCTTCCACAGAAACCAAAAATACACTAAAATATCACACATATTACTCTATAAACCAATGTTAAAAGATATATAAGCTAGGTGCCAAATGGCTTCTTAAACCCAGGGTTACAAGTCTCCAAAACGGAATGTCTCAGTTGCCATTTGGGCGCCAGGCGGCTCAAAGGTCACGTTTTTCAGTACAACTTCTTGGTTCCTGAAATTGGTTCTGATTGTGCAGATAAAGTATAATGGATAGAATTCTGCAGGATGGGGTCTTGGTGTGTGAAAACAATCCAGATCCAAGGATCCCCTGGCATTTATCTCCAGATGGTGGAGATGTCAGGCGCCAACCACATGCCCAGGCATCTTCACTTGGTTGCATGTGGTCGATAGCCAGGTGCAAAATGTGCCTGGCAAATTTCGAACGCTGCTCTAAACCTAAGAATCGCCTTTCCTCATGAAGGGGGTTGCTGCATCCCCTTGATCATTCCACTTGCCCTTTGGGGAACTTTTCCCGGCTCTAAGTAAAGGTAAAGGGACCCCTGACCATTAGGTCCAGTCGTGGCCGACTCTGGGGTTGCGGCGCTCATCTCGCTTTATAGGCCGAGGGAGCCGGCGTACAGCTTCCGGGTCATGTGGCCAGCATGACTAAGCCGCTTCTGGCAAACCGGAGCAGCGCACAGAAATGCCATTTACCTTCCCACCGGAGCGGTACCTATTTATTTCCTTGCACTTTGACGTGCTTTTGAACTGCTAGGTTGGCAAGAGCAGGGACCGAGCAACGGGAGCTCACCCCGTCGCAGGGATTCAAACCGCCAACCTTCTGATTGGCAAGTCCTAGGCTCTGTGGTTTAACCCACAGCACCACCCGCATCCCAGCTCTACAATACAGTGGTACCTCGGGCTAAGTACTTAATTCGTTCCGGAGGTCCGTACTTAACCTGAAACTCTTCTTAACCTGAAGCACCACTTTAGCTAATGGGGCCTCCTGCTGCTGCCACGCCGCCGGAGCCCAATTTCTGTTCTCATCCTGAAGCAAAGTTCTTAACCTGAAGCACTATTTCTGGGTTAGCAGAGTCCGTAACCTGAAGCGTATGTAAGCTGAAGCGTATGTAACCCAAGGTACCACTGTATCCCTTTTGTGGTGAGGCTACCAGAACGGCACACAGCATCCCCCTAGGTTTGCCTCCAGCAGCCGGTCTTTCCTTGCGTTCTGACAGCCGCCTTCTCCCCACAGAGGTACCTGGCATCCGAGGCCGAAGAACACCACCAGCTCTTCGACCTCATCGAGGGCATGCTGGAATACGAGCCGGCCAAGCGGCTGACGCTGGCCGAGGCCCTGAAGCACCCCTTCTTCGACTCCCTAAAGCTGCAGCCTGGCCCCAAAGCCTGGGACTCCAGCCGTGACATCAGCCGGTGACCAGCGTAGCTCCTCCTCCCTGACTCATCCCCGCCCCCCTCGATACCTTCCCGCACATTCGGCCCCTGTGGAGGCTCGTGCAGGTTACGCTCATGCATTTTGGTGCTTTAAAAATAATAACAACAGGGACGACGATAATACAGACTGCGTCCTGATTCACCACAGGCTCCCCTTTTTGTTATCATGTAAAGCTTGTTAATATGTGAGATAGTGTGTGTATATATATAAATATAAATATCTATAAATATCTATATATATAAACATGCAGGAAATCTTGTGGCATTTCCCACCTGCCCCCATTCCTGTAAATAATGTGACTCTCCCTCTGAATCGGTGCCCTCTTCTCCTCTCCTGCTCCTGCTGTACATAATTCCAGCCCCCTCTCTCCCCTCTGCAGCGTGTTCTCAACGTCCCCATGTAAGTTATAAGGCTGGTGGGATCCCCTTTGGGGAATTATTTTTGGATACTAAACCATAGCCCATTCCAATGCCAGGATTTTATATGGATTTTGTACAGTCTTTGTGGGAAAATGAAATAAAATATGACATGAATTAATGCTATCAGGGCTGCTGTTTGGGATTCTGGTTGTAGCTGTCTCCTTCCTTCTCTATTTCTTTTGCCCACCTCAATCCTGACAGTGGTTAATAGGATTCCAGTGGGAAGTGGAATGTCTTAATAGTCCTCTGCCCCAACTATCATTTAAAGTTTGGTGAAGTTAAAACAGGTGGTATAGTGGTTGGAGCAGTGGGCTAGCGCCTGGGAGCCCAGGTTTCAAATCCTCACTCAGCCGTGTTGAGATTCCTGCATTACAGAGGGCTGGACTAGATGACTTTTGAGGTCTCTTCCAACTCTACATTTCTATGAAGCTCTTGCTGTGTAGCCTCGGGCCAATCACTGCCTCAAAAGACACACAACACCACCAATTTGTGGAGGGTGGCGTTGCGTCCAAGTCATTCATAAAGTAGACCCATTGGAAATTAACCGCCCAGCGCTAGGCATGTCCATTCAGGTCACTGGGTCTAATTTGAATAGTTCCACTACCCCTCAAGCTTGGGTGGTGGCAGCCCAGGACAGGGCCTTCTCGGTGGCAGCCCCTCAGTTGTGGACTTCCCTCCCACATAGGTCCATCTGGTACCTTCGCTAGACAACTTTTGGTGATTACTGAAGATGCACCTCTTTGCCCTGGGCTTTGACACCCAAGATGTCTGTTTTCAGGGCTCGCACCCTTGTTCCTATGACTAATCTGTTTTAACTTTTTAAAATTTTAAATAGTTGTTGGACCCTGCCTTGGGACTGCAGATTGGGCAGTACTGTATAAATTTAATGATACAGAGATTTGTATTTAAATAGGTCCCCGTAAGATTTCCTACCACCATCAACTTTTCCTATAAGGTCCTCAAAATTACAATAATATACCGTTACAAAAAATGGCGAGGAAAATGTTTTAGCAACTATAAAATGAGTAAACCCAGTCGAAGTGGAATAGAGCAGTATAAATTCATTAAAACAAAATGCCTTTAGTTGTCAAATGCCAGGCTGAAGTATCGCATCTTCATTATACGGAAGTGAGTGTCGCAATTCGGGGGCTGCTGCAGAGAAACCAAAGCAGCACATTTTACCCTAAAATGGGCATCTTTTTACTCACCTGGGTATGTTGTGGTGAGAAATACATTGTGTAATCTGGAGACAAGCAAGCACCGATGGGTAATTACGGGGTTTATCCAGTGTTAGTCCTACTCAAAGTAGACTTGTTGAAATGGTTCTGTTTATTACTTTCAGTGGGTCTACTAATGCTGGAAAAAACCCCAATGTTCTGATCTGCGCACGATATCAGGTGACATAAATTAGGTCAGAGGCGGATCGTGGTGTTGGCGTCACGGTGTGTTTTGAGTTCTTTTTTTAAAAGCATGTGTCCAGGGAGCTGGAATCCTTCCAGCTTTGCAAGTCAGTGGGGCTGGTGGTTCATTGAGTCAGCTGGGCTGGGCCATCCCTGGAGGCTTAAGTGGCAAAGTCACGAGGGCTGACCCATGGCAGATCCCTGTTGGCTGTTCTTGCTCTTCATCCCTCTCGTGGATCTGTTCTAGAGGGCTAGTGTGTTAATCTGTTAAAACAAGTGCAAAGTCTTAATTAAAGTACAAACAACCCTTAAACCTCCTTTGATGTAAACTGCAAAAATATACATATGACTTTATGGGGGGTGGGTATTAAAATGCCCCACAGCAAGCCATGTGTGTGTTGGAAGATGGGGGTTTAGTTCTGCTTCCCTGAATCACGTTTTTCATGGCATGGGGTCCCAGTACTTCTCATTGACTTGTGTAAAATGTGTGTGCGTGTGTAGTTATGAGGGGTTTTTTTTTGGGGGGGGTTCAGTCTGGATGGAGGTCCAGATGAGTTGGGGGGGGTCAGCCTAGGTCCTTCCAGAACCTGTCATCTTGTATCTGTGAGGTTAGAATGTATAAGGGGAATCTTGCCAAACCAGTTCCTATGTTAAGGTAATGTCTTTGTTTGGCTAGTCCAGGGGTAGGCATCCTAAGGCCCAGGGGCAGGATGCGGCCCAATGGCCTTCTCAATCCAGCCTGCAGACAGTCCAGGAATCAGTGTGTTTTTACATGAGCAGAATGTGTCCTTTGATTTAAAATGCATCTCTGGGTTATTTGTGGGGCCTGCCTGGTGTTTTTACATGAGTAGAATGTGTGCTTTTATTCAAAATGCATCTCTGGGTTATTTGTGGGGCATAGGAATTTGTTCATTCCCCCCCCCCAAAAAAAAATAGTCCAGCCCCCCACATGGTCTGAGGGACGGTGGACCGGCCCACGGATGAAAAAGGTTGCTGACCCCTGGGCTAGTGCAAAGAGGTTGCCGTAGAAACAAATGGATAGGCCTTTCCGCATGGCCTGTTGAGCCTTTTCAATCCATGCTCGGGTTATATATATATTTATAACTAGGACTTCCAAGTGAAGATGGCGACGAGTAAGGCTGCTTGTCCTTGAGCTCTGCGGTCTGTTCTAGTTTTGTGTATATATATATATATATTGATAAAAACACATACAAAAAATATGGTAAAAGCAATAAGTGTGACCGATCAAATGCATACAAAGATGAAATGAAAAAGCAATGAAAGCCTGAAAGCAACTGAGGATCTCTCATTGTGTGTGTGGGGGGGGGGTGAGTCAATTCAGTTCTTGACAAAGCGTCTCCACATGTTTATCTATAGAACAGGGCGTTTAGTGGGATTAGTTTTTATCCTGAATAGTTTTACAGTCAGTTGGCTCAGTAGTTGATGCTAACTGCTACATACAGGCAAGGGACATACCCGTTTTACTTCTATGTGGGCTCAAAAGCTATATATTTTAATTGGAGGACAGGAGCTGGGAGAGCACCTGTTTTGCCTTGACATTCTTAAACTGATACAAAGCTCTTAGAAGACCATCTTGACCGAAGGATTCTCTGCAGTTTTAACGTTGCTTCAGTTAAAGCGCCCAGAACTCCATTGCTAAATTTAGCCCAGAAATCTATGCTGGACTATTGTGACTCAGCCAAGGGAAAGCTAACTGCAAAGCAGTATGTAATTAATATGTCTTGCAGCCTTTGCCCTTTACATGTCGAGTGTTCAAGTACTGCGGCTGGAGATACTTTATTCCAAGTAAGAGGTATTGCCACATATTCCTCTGATGGAAGTATAGGTCAATTGATCCGGGCTTGTTAGGAGCTGGCATATATATAGGCTCCCAGGCTCCTTCATCTTCCTCCATATAACAAAACCTCAACTAGGCATGAGAACAATCTTGGCAAAGTAGACTCTGCCACAACAAGAGACTGCAGCTCCCTTGGCATGGGAAATTTTGCATGATCAATGTCTCCTCTCTAAACAAACACCAGAGGGAATCTTTAGCAGTACTGATGCACTGGAAAAGGAAGTTGAAAAGTTGGAGGGTACATCTCCAGAACATAGAAAATGGCCTTCTTCTGATGTGGGTCGTGTGCCCCATGTATTCTCTGGCACAGCCTGGCTCCCAAGTCGGCGCATTTGCTGTAGGCTCTCCTGTCTAAAGCAATCCATCAAGAGTGGAGATTCAGAGCAGATTGACGCACCAATTGGGTTTTAGGCCGCGCTAAACAGATTGCAGCGCGATGAGCTGGGGGACTCTCCGGCCAAGGACAAACCCGGGCAGGTGGTAGGACCCAGACCTGGGTTATACTTAAGCGGCTTAGAGCAAAAGGAGGGAAGGGGAGATGTCTGAGTAACCTGGGCGGGAAGGGGGGGTGTCATGCGATTCACTTGGCCTGATACAGAAACACAGAGGTATTTCTTCCTGGAAGTGGGTGATGGGAGCCCAAACTGTCCACTGGTGCAGAACTGAGAGCTCTACAAATTGCAGCTCTCTTAAAAATAAAAAGGTTCCTTGGTCTCCTGCAAAAGAAAAGCTTGTGAAGTCTTCTTGTGGTTGCATGGGATTTGCAGTCCCACGTCTCTGGAGGGCACTGGGTTGGCAAAGAGCGTAAGGCACAGGAGAGTCATCAGCAATGTGCAATGGTTGAGATGCGACTCAGAGGCAATGATCCTGCGCATTGGCGTCAAGCCATTTGCAAGCCGAGTCCTTGTTTTTTGTCCATGAGACATTCGAGGCTAATATATTAGGAATGAATAATGCAATCCGTATGGATAGGTTTGATCATGGCCTTGGAAACTGATTTTATTCTTGGCTTGTTGACAATTTTTGTATACTGCCCAATAACTGATATTCTCCAGTTTAAACGGCATAGTTTAGAAGCCATAGATAATTCATTTTGTGACATTGTACAAGACAGTTTTCAGTCTACACTCCTTGATCTTAGAATTGTTGTGGGTGAAATTTTAAAATGTGGTAATTTATGAACCAGGGAGCACCTTGAAAGCCAGTTAAAAGTTGTGTTTCTGAAAGCCCCGTTTTTAAAAATACATTTCACCCAGTAAAGCCCTAATACTAGCACCATTCCTTCATTTAACAGTTTGAAATATACATTTTTAATATAAAAAGGTATAAGGAGGTGGTACTTCTTTTTTATCAGGCGAAGATACTTCTTGCAGGTATTCCTCAACCCACCAGTTCTCAACAGGTGAAAGACAGTAAGATGTCTTCTTAATATGGGAGTTGAGGGATAGCTCATTTGGTAGAGCATGAAACAAACAGAGTCGTGGGTTTGAGCCCCACATTGGGCAAAAGACCCCTGCATTGCAGGGGGTTGGAACAGATTACCTTCGTGGTCTCTCCCAAATCTACAAGTCTGTGATTCTGTGAATTCTTGAATAATACAATTCAATTACTGAAGCGACATTCAAGCAAACGATTAAAAAAGGTAAGTTAAAATTCGGAAGAGTGACGTGGCCAGAGGTGTTTTGACCGTATATAAACTAGAACAGTGTTTCCCAAACATGGGTCTCCAGCTGTTATCGGATTACAATTCCCATCATCCCTGACCTTGCTAGCTATGGATGATGGGAGTTGTAGTCCAAAAACAGCTGGAGACCCAAGTTTGGGAAATGCCGAACTAGAAATACAAATGTGCTGGGTTTGTACTGATATCAGTTCTTGGCAATTGCTTTGTTTTCCTCTTTTGGAGCAAGCCATGAGGACTAGGAACTTGCAATTTGGAAAAAGAAAAACGAAGCTAATTCTTCTATCCCCCAGCAAGCTGTTTGAGATACCTTGGAAATGGAGCAGTGTGTCACAGGCTGCCAGCACGTGCCGGGTGTCCCACACGGCAAGCCAGCGGATGTTTTGCTCAAGGTGCCATCTGGATGGCCTGACTGTCACCCAGGTGGATCAGAGACAGCTTGGCGTCAGCCGGAGTCTTTGCGTCGCTTCTGATCCCTGTTTAAATAGCTTGAGCTGCCCGAGAGCTCTAATCTTCTTTCTGGGGCACTTGGAGAGAGAAGACCAGGAAGCTACCTATGCCTGACAGAAGCACAAAAGACTCCCAGGTTCCCAGGTGAGTTTACGGAACAGGGCAATATTCAGGTGAGAAGATGTCAGCAGGAGCTGGAATGTGCCTGTACATTTCTGGCTTCCAGAGGCAGGAGGCTGATTCCTTGTGTTTTGCTGTACTTTTCTGAGTGTCAAGCCTGCATCAAAACCAGACCCTCCAAGTGTCCCTATTTTCCAGCGACGGTCACCAATTTACAGAAGCTGTCCCGGTTTCTGATTTGATCCCATAATGTCCCGCTTCACCTTAGGTCAGGACACCCCTGTTTTCATTGGAGAAATGTTGGAGGGTCTGGGATAATGTGATAAGGAGATAAGTAATCAGTGTTGTTGTTGTTTTTCAATGTTCTTGAGTCATTTTGCCCCAGGGAAATCACCATTTTATAGTTCAAATCAGGGGAAATAAATACAGTAAACGGACGAAAGTACACAGATTCAAAAAATGTTTAGGGGTATGCGTAACCCCAGAAAAAAACACTGTAAGTAACGATACCACATTCACAACACAGCTGAAGGTAGCCCTGTATTTTTAAAATCATGGGTAGGCAAACTAAGGCCCAGGGGCCAGATCTGGCCCCATCGCCTTCTAAATCCGGCCCGCAGACGGTCCGGGAATCAGTGTGTTTTTACATGAGTAGAATGTGTCCTTTTATTTAAAATGCATCTCTAGGTTATTTGTGGGGCATAGGAATTCACTCATTATTATTTTTCAAAATATAGTCCGGCCCCCCACAAGGTCTGAGGGACAGTGGACCGGCCCCCTGCTGAAAAAGTTTGCTGACCCCTGTTTTAAATGTTTCATGTTTTATTATGTTGTTATATATGTTAGAAGTCGCTCAGAGTAGCTGGAACAACTCAGTCAGATGGGCGAGGTATAAATAATAAAATAATTATTAGGGAATAGGACGTCCCTATTTTCACTGGAGAAACGTTGGAGGATATGAAAGACTGAGAATTATTAATATGTGGTGAAATTTGAAGCAGGGTGATCTTTATCCCAGATTAATTGTCCTGGAATATTTTTGCATCTCTGGCTCCAACCATCATTGGGTCTGACTCGCTGCCAGCATGCGGCCCTTAAAAGATTATTCCTGAGGGAATGTGGCCCTCGATGGGGAAAAAGTAGCCCACCTAGGACTGGGGTGAGAGCATGCCAGAAGATCTTTGCTGGATTGGGAAACCCAGCATCTACTGGGTGAGATCTGGCGAAGTCATACTCTAAGCAGGCTCCTAGATATCAGTGGATTTCAACTGATTTCAATGGATCTCCTCTAAGTATGGATCTCCCAGTTGGATACAGTAATTATTCTGAATCCCGGTTGCTGGGAACCGCAGGTGAGGAGAGTCACTCCTGTGTTCGAATCCTGATTGAGGGTTTACAGCAGGGATCTGGTTGGCCACTGTGAGAACAGGATGCTGGGCTTGATGGGCAACTGGCCTGATCCAGCAACCAGGCGCGTCTTATGTTCTTCTAGGGACCTGCGAATGCCTACTCACTGTGAACTGGCAGCTTCATGGTTCCTCCTGCTCTGCCTTCTGTGAAGGGGGGGGGGCAGTCTAAATCTTCAAACAAGATTTGGACCAGACGGTTCTTCAAAGAGAGCAGTCTTTGCTGATTCATATGATTTGGGCTGCGGAATATGTCATAGACTATCCCATGGGGAAACTGCCTGGCCCACACACTTCATATTACAAATAACATTCTTAATTTCTTTCACCTGTGACGGTTTTGCAAGAGTTTCCTTTTTGCTGCAAATATCGCTGCGAGGAAACTAAATGGGATAGATTCTCTCTCTCACACCCCCCCCCCGCAGATTCTCAGCCCAAAGGGCCCTTTATTCTCCTAAAGGTAAAGATAAAGGACCCCTGACAGTTAAGTCTAGTCACAAACGATTCTGGGTTGCGGCGCTCATCTCGCTTTACTGGCCGAGGGAGCTGGTGTTTGTTCGCAGACAGTTTTTCTGGGTCATGTGGCCAGCAGGACTAAGCCGCTTCTGGCGAAAACCAGAGCAGCGCATGGAAACGCCATTTACCTTCCCGCCAGAGCGGTTCCTATTTATCTACTTGCACTTTGGCGTGCTTTCAAACTGCTAGGTTGGCAGGAGCAGGGACCGAGCAACCGGAGCTCACCCCGTCTTGGGGATTCGAACCGCCGACCTTCTGATCGGCAAGTCCTAGGCTCAGTGGTTTAGACCACAGCGCCACCCCCACTTATCCTCCTCATATAGCTTCAAATAATATTTCTGAAACTCTGTGTGAGGGGGCCACTGGTTCTCTCTCCTTGTCCTAGGATGGAGAGCTTATACAGACAAAATGGCTGCTCTTGTCCTACAAACAACAAATTGCGCCCCCTAGGACTTGGTGATATCTGGTTTTCAACATCATGATATATGACCAGCTAAACATTGTGATATACTGATATATCATGTCTGAAATAAGGATGGAGTTACATGTAAGCAGAGGCATTGGCCGACTTCACGGGTTTTCCTGCATCACGATTTCTGCATAGCACACAAACACACACAAACACTGACCCTACGATTCACAATATATTGCCATGTCAGAAATTATGAAACCGATATCACGATATGGGCTTCAAACCAGTTTTGGATGACAGATCGCCCAGCCTTAGCACAAAACCTTGATCCTAATCTGCATTCGTGGCAGAGAGCGGAATGGAATCAAGGACTTTATCCAGGGCGCTTAATCTGAAATAAACTGGAATCGTCATTAAAACACATTTTCTCCTTTTAAATACAGTGGTACCTCCTGTTAAGAACTTGATTCGTTCTGGAGGTCAGTTCTTATCCTGAAATGGTTCTTAACCTGAAGTACCACTTTAGCTAATGGGGCCTGCTGCCGCCGCCGTGCGATTTCTGTTCTCATCCTGAGGTAAAGTTCTTAACCTGAGGTACTATCTGAAGAAGTGTGCATGCACACGAAAGCTCATACCTAGAACTAACTTAGTTGCTCTATAAGGTCCTACTGGAAGGAATTTTTTTATTTTGTTTTGTACTATTTCTGGGTTAGTGGAGTCTGTAACCTGAAGCGTCTGCAACCCGAGGTACCGCTGTATTGTTTTAGTCATCTGGCAAAGGAATTCTGACAGGTTCCCCGCAAAATGCTCATTTTTTAAAAAAAGATTGTGCATTTCGCATTGTGAGCCGCCATGTTCAACCTTGCCTCCTCCCTTTTCTCTGCCCTGCATTCCAGCAGTCCTCCCTATGGAGTCCGCAGTGAAATCGGCGTTTGGAGTGCCGGCCAGACAGCTGCTGTGCTGTGTCTCGGCCGACTTCCCCAGGGAGAAGGGCATCAGCCCCCAAAGGTGCCACAGCAAGAACCGAGCGCAGCCTCCGGCTCTGAAGAAGCCGATCAACGAAAAGCACAAGTAAGAGTCCCTCTCCTTCTTTCCTGACCGAGGACCTCAAAACCCTAAGCCAGGAGGTTCAACTCGAGGGCCACATTGCCTTCTGGGCAACCTCTCGGGGGCCGCATGCAGGTGGTGGGCGGGGGCAGAGGCCAAAGTAGGCGGGGCAACAGATGTAAATTTCACTTTTTGCTTAGTTTCCACACATGAACACAAATGGCCCTCTCTGTCCTCCAACCAGACATGGTCAGAGGTCAGGAACATATTCTAGCACCCTAGGAGGGTGAAAAGTAAGACTGGTGTTGGGTGTGGCCCAGTGGTGCTAATCTGAATAAAATATTCGGGGGCAGGTAAGCCCCGCCCTGTATAATTTATCACAATACACGGTACTCACCCACCATTGGAATGGCAATGTCCTGGCTGAGATGACTGGCAGAATCCGGGACCAAGGAGAAGAGTTGGTGGAAGAAGATTGGAAAAAAATTAAAGTTTATCTTCAAAAATATTGTAAAATTAAGGATTGTTAGAAAGATGTTGGGAAAAGAAAATTATGTGGTTTTAGCGGAAATGACATAAAGGATTAAGTTAAAATGAATTGGTGAAAGAGAGAATGTAAAATTATAGTATGTTAAGATAAATTATTAGGATAAAAACAAAGTTGGAAGGATTTGCTGGAATATCTAATTGAATTAGAATACAAAAATGGGAGGCGTGAGGAAGTCAAGGAAATAGGTGAATGTAAGTAAGTGAGTTAATGGTATGACTTGTTTTTTATTTCTTTTTTCTGTTTTTTGATGATGTTTTTTCATATGCATTGTTTTTTCTTTTTCTTTGATTGTTTTCTGTTCATTTTTTTTCTGTAACCTTTAAAATCTTAATAAAAATTTATATATATATATAAAAAAGGAATGGCAATGTCCATCAACTTGGGCGGGGGGCCTGGCCCCCTCAAATATTTTATTGGCAGGGGCGCGAAGGGACCTCCTCAGCCCCTAGGAGTTTGCCTACCCTTTCATCCATAAGGGCTAGAAACCCGTTTTTTAAAAAATGAAAATGATGCTAAGATTTCTCCGGAATTCTCAAGGTTTCCCTGCTACCCAATTCTGCATGTGCTAATTCTGCGCTTGACAGCAATGGTGGAAACACATGGCTGAAGTCCAGCACCCACACAAAAGCACCTGCAGTTGCTCGTCCAAACTTTTGACAAATTCCACAAAGGAGGCGAGCCCACCTCTTCCAGAAGCATCTCATTCCCGTGCTTGAGTGGCTCATCTTGATTCTCTTTTTCCTCCAGGAGCAAACGGGACGCAGCCTTTGCTCAACAGAAGGCTGAGCGAGCCACCATGAGGGCCCACCTCCGGCAGAAATACCAGCTGCCCAAGGTAAGGCTTGCCTTCTCCCTGACACATCTTGCCCTGTCTGTCTCCAACGGGGCCTTCCTTGGTCCCCATATCCAGAGATTAAACAACTGACTGCAGGGGAAGGGGCTTCTTGGTGGTGGTGTCCCAACTGTGGCATTCCAAACTCCATTTCCCCATAGTTAGTGACCTAAAGCATGGTTTGCTAAACCAGTTTGCTAAACCAGGGTTTGCTAAACCAGTTTGCTGAACCATAGTTTGCTGAACCATGGTTTGCTAAACCACAGTTTAGTGTTATATGTGAGCCCAGCTCCCCAGCTAACTACTGTTTACTGACTATGGCTAACAGTCTCTTATAGACCAAAGTTTGCCGTTGCTTCCTTCCTACACCTCAGTTAATGTTAACCATAGTATTATGCGCAAACCTGGATGCCCTCCTTAAGAACGGTTAAGGAGTCATCGCTGCCCAACAGCTACAGATCCACAAAACTATCAAAACCACTCTGAAGGCTCAGCTGCTCCTGCTGGTACATTTAACTAGCCTGCGACACAAGAAACCAAGGTTTAAGCGATTGTCAGATGCTTCTTCATTAACTGTGGTTAGCATTAGCTATGGTTGAGCATTACACGTGAATCAAGACAATGCATCTTAAGTGGAAAGGCTCCCTCCTCCTTAGTCTCAGCATTGTCCTTGTAGAAGTCAACAGAGAGAGGAGGGTGGCAAGAAAGCCATCATTAGCCAGCTCTGCCTGCCATTGGTGCCATCTACTGTTGGGCTCCTTGCCTTCCGTCCTACCAGTCCCAAAGGGTGACAGCCATGGTCCAGCATTAATTTCACCCTGCCCCCCTTTCTTCCTCTCCCAGAACCGGACAGATAAGAAGCAGCTGGAAGCGGTTGGGAACAAGACGAAACTCCCCCAGGACCTCCTGGCTATTGTGAAGCCCAAAGCTACCACAGATCCCAGCTCCATCTTCTCCAGCTTGGGTGGTCTGGATTTCAGCGCCTTGCGGGTGACGGCAGCGAGTGCTGTGCAGTCCCTGCAGCGCCCGGTGCAGTGCCCCATCATGTGAGTGAGCCCCCCTTCCAAGGACCCTCACTCCAGCGGACACAGGAGTTATTATTCACCGGGATGCGCGACTGCGGATCGCTGGACCTCAAAGCCCCTCCACGGTCTTGACGTGGGCCCAGCGTCCACCAAACTCAAGGCTGTCTTGGTTCTGTAGCCCAGGACTTGTGGGTTGGATGGGGGTGTCCTGGTGGGTCTCGTGAAGCCCGTAAGACAGAGCTTCCCTGCCACTGCTGTAGGAGAATTTATGGCTTTCTGATGGGACAAGTGGTTGGGCGCCATCAAGGATGATGCCACCTGGAACCGGCTGCATGGCCACTGTTTACGTTTATCTGGGAGGTTCCCTGAGATGTCTCCTTCCACACAGCCTGGTTGCCCTTGCCAGTGTTAGGTCCTTCAGGATCTTTGCATCAAAAGTCTGTTGAAGAAGAAAATCTGTGGTACCACCATGAACATGGCTGCTCTAAAGCAGCCACAAGTAGAACTCAGCTGGCCAGTGGCAGAGGACATCAACACTGTGCACAAGGCCTACGGTTCAGTCCCCGTGTCTTTGGGCGCTGGGATTTTTGGCAGTGTGGGAGGAGAAGGATCTGTGCTTGGGGCTTTGAGGAGCGGCCAGCAGCCAGGTTGGGTGATCCCGGGGAAGATGGTCCATCTCCTGACAGTCCACGTTCCTGCTGTCTTTGGGGTGATGTTGTGGGTTCAGAGTCCCTTGTCTCAATAAAACAGTTGATCTTTTGCTTTTGTCGTCATTTTTGCTATTGGTAACAATAAGAATTATGATCTGAAGAGGGGCTTTTGTTAATTCTCCATTACAAGGAGTTTTGACCCAGGCTGTTGTTCATTCTTGGAGCTTCATAAAGCTTGTGAGAATAATCAGAACATGGAGGGTGGAGCTGTAGGAGAGAGGCAGCTGGGAGGAAACAGGGCAGGAAGGAGAGAGAAAGAGAGTCAGAGGTGAATTGTTTGAAAAGGCAGCAGAATCCCTGAGCCCTACCCAGTAATCTGACAGCACCAGATTGCAGCTCAAAAGCAAGACCAGGAATGCTTCCAGACTTCTGCTATTTTGCTGGGGTAGGGATTGAGTCCATTGAATGCCTGCAAATTCAGGTTGTTCACTTACAAGTAGATCTGGTGCTCTTACAGGACAAAACTCCTCACAGCACACACACGTATACGTGCACCAGACTTTGTGCAATAAAATAAATACAGTGGTACCTCAGGTTAAGTTCTTAAGTGGTTCTGGAGATTCATTCTTAACCTGAAACTGTTCTTAACCTGAAGCACCACTTTAGCTAATAGGGCCTCCTGCTGCCGCCGCGCTGCTGGAGCACGATTTCTGTTCTCATCCTGAAGCAAAGTTCTTAACCTGAAGCATTATTTCTGAGTTAGCGGAGTCTGTAACCTGAAGCGTATGTAACCTGAGGTACTACTGTACTTAATAAGCAGCTGGCATTGTACAGTTGCCCTACAAAAAATCGTGCAAGAAATCAGAATGAACGCTCAACAAATTTGGTCACCTGGAGTCCATCACTGAGCTAAGTAGCCATTTCTGGAAACTTAGGCTGCGCCGATGTCATACATTTAAAGCACACAGCTTCCCCGGGAAAAACCTGGGAACTGTAGTTCCCAGAGCTACAATTCCCAGCATCCTTAACAAACTACAATCCCCAGGATTTTGTGGAGGTGCCACGTGCTTTTCAAGCAACGTGTGTAGGGCACGGAATCTGTTGCTGGACTCCAACTCCCACCAGCCCCAACCAGCACGGCCAATGGCTACGGACGATGGGAGTTGTAATCCAGCAACTACAACTCCCATCAAGCCTAGCCGCCGGCCATTCTGGCTGGGGCTGATGGGAGTTGGAGTCCATCAGCTCCATGTTGCCTAACCCCTGGTGCGGAGCATGACTGATACCCTTTTCGTTGCACTTCTTCTGTATCCTATATGGGACTACAGCCCCCAGCCTACCCTGCGCCCAGTCCCCTCTAAACTCAAACTCTGTAGAGAACTACATCTCCCATCATCCCCCGCGAGCGTGACATCTCCCTTTGGGCGTCACGGCTCCACTTCCCCCGTTTCCTCTCAGTCACGTGCGTAGGAATCCCCTCCCTCTCTGCGGGTGACGCGCAGAACCTCGGCAGCCAATGGGCATTGAGCTTCGCAGGCGAGGCGACGCAGTCGAACGCTCGGCGGAGGGAGGGCAGGACAGGCAGGCATGGCCCTGAACGGCGGGGGAAACCCCTTCGAGGGGGAGACGGGGAATCCCTTCCAGGTGCGTCTGGCGGGGGGGGGGGGGCGCGGCTTCTCCTCCCCTCCCCCGGGGTGGTGATGCCCATTCCGGGGTAAAAGGGGCTCTGTACCAGGATACGGACCGGGGACTCGGAGAGCAGGATTTCCCCTGGGGCGTTGATCTCGTTGACCCCCTGCCCGTTGTCTTGAGGTGGGGGGGGGGTCCTCGTAGCTTACCTTCCCCCAGTCCCTCGGGGGGGGTGAGCAGAGGGGTTTTCACCTCCCACTACCCTCCCGTGGTAAGTCCGAAGTTGGGAGTAAGTCGGGCGCCTGCTTGGCTCTCCGTTTTGGGTTTGCTTTTGCCCCTGGTACAATGGTACCTCGGGTTACATACGCTTCAGGTTACAGACTCCACTAACCCAGAAATAGTACCTTGGGTTAAGAACTTGGCTTCAGGTTGAGAACAGAAATCATGCTCTGGCGGTGCAGCGGCAGCAGGAGGCCCCATTAGCTAAAGTGGTGCTTCAGGTTAAGAACAATTTCAGGTTAAGAACAGACCTCCAGAACGAATTAAGTACTTAACCCGAGGTACCACTGTACTGTGATTGTGGGGTGCTGGTCTCTGTGCCATCCCCAACCATTGTCCCCCCCCCCTTATAATAAACCAACTTGAATATAATATTGGAAGGGCAGGTAAGCCCCTCCCCACATAATCGATCCCAAGACGCGGCACACGCATACTATTTGAATGGCAATGCCCATCAACTTGGGCGGGGAGCAGGTGGCCTCGCCCCCTCAAACATTTTATTGGGGAGAGGCGTCAGGGACCTCGGGCCCCTAGGAGTTGGCTCCTAGGAACCACTGTCTGCTGCTTCCCCCATCCCGACCCTTCAGAAGCGACTCTTCCTCCTGGCGACTGTTGGCAGAGCAAGAGCGAGATGCCAGTCAATTGTTGTCGTCGTTTGCTGCTGCTTTGAATCTGGTGGTCAATGGATCCTTTGTAGCCGAGCCTGTAGGGCAGGCTTAATTTTTTAAATTACTCTTTATTGGTGGAATGAGGGCCTCTCTCGCCACTCCCGTCTCATCAGTTGGGGTAAGAAACAATTGATCTGGCTGGATTTGCTGTCCCCATCTCTGTTTAGTCAACCATACTATTCTCGAACGCTGCAGTGTTTGTGCCTGCCCTGCCTTAAAAATAAATTTAAAATCCTCAGGAATAATTGGAGGCTGCCTGTTACGGAGCCACCCGAGCCCTAGAATAACTGAGGGGCTTTACACATACTCTTCAAATGGTATTTCCCGTGGTGCCTTCGTTTATCTCCACCTCCTGAGAATTGCTGCATTCTGTCCTATCTATGGATTAAATAAACCTAGTTGCTCGCCCAGCCCAGATCTCTTTGGATAATTGGCCGCTTGGCTTCATTCTAATTGCCTCTTCCGCCTTTCAACTCCACGGCTGTGAAACTCTTAAGGTTTGGCCTGGTCCACTGCGTCACTTATCTCTCCTAGATATAACTAGGTTCTGAGGTGGGGTAAACTATTGTCAACTCGATAAGGTTATTAACCTTGGGGTTTTATCATATGAGACCCCAAGCACGTGGTCCCTTCAGAGCTGTAGGCCTGTTGTTGACTATCTTTTCAAGCGTGGTCGTTTTTTATTGTCAAATAGTGTCTTCTCCTGACTGGGAAATATTTCTGAGACGTTGGTCATCTTGCACGTTGTCTTCCTGTCCCTTCTACTGTTCTTTGGGCCCAACCCAACTTTTCTAAGCAAAATGGGTTGCCTAGCCTTCATAGGCAATGAGTAACTGCCTGGGTCAATATTTATCCTTTGGTCAAAAGAGAGAGCTGTGAACAGGGCTTAGAGGTCTTGCTTTCCAGAAGCCTTTTTCTTTAGGGAAGTTTTTAATGTCTTATGTTTTATTGTATTTTTTACATTTTGTTGGAAGCCACCCAGAGGGGCTGGGGGAACCCAGCCAGATGGGCGGGGTATAAATTATCATTATTATTATTAATCATCATCATCATTAAGCCTCTGTGTGGGTGCTATCTGTGGGTGCTCAGAGGTACTCTTGTCCAGTGTTAGAAATTCAGATATATATAGTGGTACCTTGGGTTACATACGCTTCAGGTTACAGATGCTTCAGGTTACAGACTCCGCTAACCCAGAAATAGTACCTCGGGTTAAGTACTTTGCTTCAGGATGCGAACAGAAATCGTGCTCTGGCGGCAGCAGGAGGCCCCATGAGCTAAAGTGGTATTCGGGTTAAGAACAGTTTCAGGTTAAGAACGGACCTCCGGAACGAATTAAGTACTTAACCCGAGGTACCACTGTAAGCTAAGCGCCAAATGGCTCCTTAAACCAAGGGTACAGTCACCAAAGCAGAAGGTCTAGTTGCCATTTTGGGGCAAGACGGCTCTCAAGTCTTATTTTTCAAATAATGGACTGACTGTGATTGATTCTCAGTTAAACATCTGGCCAGTTCAGATGGCAACTTTGAGCTCAGTTAAGAGCTTAGAGAACTGAAAGAAGAAAAGTCACTTGACCCAGGGACAGTCCACATGTATATTGGCTTATCTCGACCTCTTTTTCTTAATGGCGACAAGAGCCATTCATAATGCCAGGATATTTTTCACAACCGTGATCAGGGCAGCCGGGTGGGCTAAGTGAAGACCAGCGACAACAACTCACTGGAATGCCATTCGCTGTTCCTGCCCAGGCTGGCACAGAAAAAAAGCATTTTGGTTCCAGAAATGCTTTCCAGTTGTGCAGGAAAAAATATAACTGACAGAATTTTTCAGGATGGGTTATTAGTGTGTGGAAACAGCCCAGATCCAATGATGCCCAGATGGTGGAGATGTCAGGCCCCCTCCTGGCCCCCAGACAGCCTCACTTGGTCACAAGTGGCCAATAGCTTGGTGCAAAATGTGCCTGGCTCATTTTGAACACTGCGCACTAGCAGAGGTCTACTGCACTAAGGTCCTGCTAGTATTTGTCCCAGAAGGCAACTGGTTGTAGAATCATAGAATTGGGAAGAGGCCTCGAGGGACTTCTGTGTGCTGGGCCTGGGGGTAACTCGTGAAACACGGTTCAGGACCAGTCCAGAATCCGAAGGTTCTGCTAGGAGTCAGTCCGACAGGGCCAAGGTGGGACACGAGGCAGGAAACCAGGCAAGGACAAGTACAGGATCTCAGGCAGGCTCAATCACACAGCAACGTTGCTCCCGCAACCTGGGGCGGGGTCCGACAGCCTTTTATCTTTGTCGGGGTATCGGCCGGTCCTGACCCCCCGGCGACTCACCTCCCTGTCTCGCCCGAAGGCGAGCACTCCTCCTGCGAGTACTCAGGTCTCTCCTTCTCTCAGACCTCAATCTCTGCAGCTCAGGAGATGTTGGTGGAATACTAGACCCAGAGGCCGCCTCAGCCTCCCCTGACCCAACCGGAGCAGCTGTAAGTGATGGCCCAGCTGGAGGCGATGAGGTAACCCCACATCTGGAGCCAGGGCAGGCTCAGGCCCCTGACTCAGCCCAGCTGGTGCTTGTTGCAGGGGAACCTGTGCAGACTGGGACTCTTCAGGATCAGGCCTCAGACTTGGTTCAGATGATGCCTGAGGCAAAGGATCTGGTGCAGACTTGAGTCTCCTCTGGTTCTGAGTCCGAGCCCAAGTCCCAGGCCATCACACTCTAGTCCAGTGTTTTTCAACCACTGTTCCGCGGCACACTAGTGTGCTGCGAGATGTTGCCTGGTGTGCCATGGGAAAAATTGAAAAATTCGAAAGATTTAAAAATAAAGTATTTTATAATTTTTCATATTTCTGTTTACTTACTATTTCATAATAAAGTAATTATAAAATACTTTCTTTGTGTTTATTTGATTCCTGTTCAAGAGAATTACTTTATATATAGTCAATATAGGCACAGAGTTAATTTTTTTAACATTTTCTAATGGTGGTGTGCCTCGTGATTTTTTTCATGAAACAAGTGTGCCTTTGCCCAAAAAAGGTTGAAAAACACTGCTGTAGTCCTTCAATGCAAGGAATCACAGCTAAAGGATCCCTGCAAGATGGCCAGCCAAGCTCTGTCTACAAACCTCCAATGAAGGGGTGTCTGTTCCACTGGTTGGCCTCTGTGAGAATAGGATGTTGGACTTAGACGAACCATTAGGCTCAATCTGGCGACGCTGTTGACAGAGGCAGAGAGTTCGAGCATTCTCCTCCACATCCTGCCCATCTCAGGAAGCCATGCGAGAGCTGAGCCACCCGCTTCAGACAGGCTCCGAAGGCAAGCTTCAAATCAAAACATGTAGCTTTAGAGCTCTCCATTTCAACACTCCTTTCCCACAAGGTTTTTTTGTGTGCAGAGTTACAATAACAGCGACTGGCCAGCATATAAGCGATTAAAACACAGGGCCTGCTTTGCGAAATCAGACCCCAAAGACCATCTGCTTCAACATCCTGTTTCCAATAACAGCTGGCCGGAAGCTTCCAGAAAGCCGACGAGCAGAGTCGGGGGGGGGGGGGAGAGCACACCCTCCCTTCTCCGCCCTCCCAGCAAACAGAGTATTTGGAGGTAGACTTCCCCAGAAGATGGGGGCTCCATTCAGATGCTATCACAGCGAACAGCAAAAAGATATTAGGACTGAAAGGGATGCGTATTTTTGTTCCTAAAAGTTGTTGCAAACCACCAACTCACAGAAACATACGAAGGCAGCGTACAAGGGAATCCTTAAAACATCACAAACGTTTAAGATTATGAAATTCAGAAATGTTTTCTGCAGAATTGCAGGTGCCTCTCTGCTTTCAACAGGAAAAAGCCTTTCAGAGAACTGACACCAAAACCTTTGATTCATGTAGGTACTGCTAGATGAATACAACTTAACTGCGCAGAGGTCAGGTGGTTTCGTGGGATGATCTCAGGCGATCAAGGGGTGCTAGCCATGCCGCACATTCAAAGCATTCCCCCACCCCCTTCCCCTTTGTTGAATTGGCAGGGCACAATATGGCTCCCTTTCACCACCTTTGCATCCAGCGGAGTTGTGCCACGAAGCATGAGAAGATTCGACAAATTTGCAGAGGATAACTTTTCCAGCGGCTACTAGTCACTAGTTCTAACCATAAACGGTGCTGACTAGCAATCTGGCGGAATAATAATAATAATAATAATAAAGAAAAAAACACCACCACCATGATGTATCACCAGCCAAACATCGCTATCTGGAGATATAGTGGTACCTCGGGTTAAGTACTTAATTTGTCCCGGAGGCCCGTTCTTAACCTGAAACTGTTCTTAACCTGAGGTACCGCTTTAGCTAATGGGGCCTTACGCCGCCGCTGCGTGATTTCTGTTCTCATCCTGAAGCAAAGTTCTTAACCCGAGGTACTATTTCTGGGTTAGCGGAGTCTGTAACCTGAAGCGTCTATAACCTCTGTAACACGAGGTACCACTGTACACCATGATGTTGAAACAAGAAGCTGCATTGGCCCCGTGGGAGCTGAGACACTTTCACCCCACTTCCTCGTGAGCAGGGATAACACAGCTTGTTTGTGCTGCTCAGCTGGGAGGGGGACACTAAACTGCGAGCCCTGCATTTTGCACCTGGCTATTGGCCACCTGCGACCGAGTGAAGATGCCTGGGTGCCAGGATGACGCCTGACGTCTCCACCATCTGGAGGTGCATAGTATTCCCAGTTTGGGTTCCCCAGTAACTGCCGTTCAGAGGCCTGTTGTCTTAGATGCGGCAGCCAGACTGCTGACTGGGAGCGGCCACCGAGAGCATATTACACCGGTCCTGAAAGACCTACATTGGCTCCCAGTGTGTTTCCGAGCACAATTCAAAGTGTTGGTGCCCTAAACAGCCTCGGTCCAGTACACCTGAAGGAGCGTCTCCACCCCCATCATTCTGCCCGGACACTAAGGTCCAGAGCTGAGGGCCTTCTGGCGGTTCCCTCACTGCGAGAAGCCATGTTACAGGGAACCAGGCAGAGGGCCTTCTCGGTGGTGGCACCTGCCCTGTGGAATACCCTCCCATCAGATGTCAAGGAAATAAACAACTATCTGACTTTTAGAAGACATCTGAAGGCAGCCCTGTTTAGGGAAGCTTTTAATATTTGATGAATTACTGTATTTTAATATTTTGCTGGAAGCTGCCCAGAGTGGCTGGAGAAACCCAGCTAGATGGGCAGGGTATAAATAAGTTATTACAGTGGACCCTCTGGATACAAACTTAATTCATCCTGGGGATCAGTACTTGCCCCCCAAAATCCATATCCAGAGGTACTGCTTCTGCGCGTGCGCACGGCGCAATAGAGCACTTCTGCGCATGTACGCATGGCGAAACCCAGAAGTCTTTGCCTCGTTCGTAACTCCGAAGGTACCATAACCTGAGGTACCACTGTAGTATTATTATTATTAAGATTAGGAGCCACTGAGAGCCATTTCCCAACTTCGGGTGTTGTTGGACTACAATTCCCATCATGGCGCAGTGACCAGGGATTATGGGAATTGTAGTCTACCAATATCTGGGGATCCAAAGTCAGGGATGGCTAATCTATCATATCAGTCACTGCCTCTGACTTCAACACCTACACCAGTTCTCGAATCTAAACACAACTTCTTTTGTCTTCTCAGGACCCCGCCATTGTACAGCACAGGCCGACGTCGGATTACGCCACCTTGGATGTCTACAACCCTTTTGACAACACAGCGGTAGGAGGGCTATTCTTTTATTACACCAGTTTCGCTGTTGCTTCTTTTTACAGGGTGAGGGAAAGTCTCCGAGGCCCAGTTTGCTGCTGGGATGAGATTGCACTCGGCGTATGGGGTGCTGAGGGGAAACGCTCTAGAACTGGTGTGCCTGTGAGAGAAATTGCCGTGTCTCTCCTTACACGGGCGCATGGTGGCCGGGGTTCTTTCGAGGCCGTCAGGGCAGCATGTAGGGAGCCCAGAAGCATGTTAAACTATGGAACTCCCTGCCACAGGAAACTGTGATGGCCGCCGTCTTGGATGGCTTTGAAAGAGGATGAGGCAGTTTTTAGCTAATTGCTAAAAACTGGAAAAAAGAAACTGTGCCCCCCCCCCCCAAAAAAAATGGAATGGCAAGACAAACTGTTAGAGGATATTGAACTGGCTAGATTAACAGAGGCAATTAGAGACCACACTAGACAAGAGTTTCAAAAAGCATGGGGGAAATGCAGCGACTACTTCACAAAATGGTGCCTTAAAATACATACCTGGACTTGTTTCGATTAATGCCTGCAGGAGACTTTGTGGATATTTAAGTTATAATTAGAAAAATCTTAATAATTATTCATAAAGGAAACAGCTTATAAGTAAGTAAGTAAGGCCAGATACAGGATAAAGGAAGTCTTTTATTTGGTTGTTTGTATTGTTGTACGTTATGCTCATTGTATGTTATGTTCATGTTTAATGAGGGTGGATTTCTGTATTTGGGGGGTGTGGGGTGTTTATGTTATTTACCATATTTTTCGTCCCATAGGACGCTCTGTCCCATAGGACGCACCTAGTTTTTTGCGGGGGGAATAAAGGAAATTTCCCCCCTTTATTTCCCCCCCCAAAAGCAGGTCGGGGAAACCGAACCAGGTCGAGGAACAGCGGGGTGGCGGCGCTGCGCCTGCCTGCTGTCCCCCGAGCTTGTGGGGCTGGCTGATGTCTGCCCGGCGCGAGGGGCGCTCTGCTTCAGGGTGCCCTGTGTGCCGGGCGGCAGGCTGCTATCTGCATAGTGGGGAACCCTGTGGGGAACTCCTGCAGGGCTCCCCACGCTGCGGGTGTCTGTCCGGCGCGCGGGCGCTCTGCTTCAGGGTGCCCCGTGCGCCGGGCGGCAGGCTGCTATCCGCAGCGTGGGGAGCCCTGCGGGGAACTCCCTCAGGGCTGCCTAGGCTGCGGATGTGTTCCCGAAGCGCCGGGTGCTCTGCTTTCAGGGCGCCTGCACTCCGGGAAGCAGGCTGCTATCCGCAGCCTAGACAGCCCTGCGGGAACTGCCTAGGCTGCGGATGTCTTCCTGAAGCTTAGAGAGCGAGAGGGGTCGGTGCGCACCGACCCCTCTCGCTCTCCACGCTTCAGCGAAAGCCTGCATTCGCCCCATAGGACGCACCCAGATTTCCCCCTCATTTTTGGAGGGGGAAAAGTGCGTCCTATAGGGTGAAAAATACGGTATGTTGTAAATAACATTTCCAATAAAAATAAAATAAAATAAAAGAGGATGAACCGAGACCTGGGAGAGGAGAAGGTTGAAGAAGACTGGAAGAAATTTAAGATTTATTTACAAAAATATTGTAATTTGGTTGAATGTTAAGAAGGATGCTAGATCACAAATAATTGAGCACCACTAAATTAGATGGAATTAGGATGATAAGTGAGATTGAGGAAAATATAAATCTTTTGGAGAATTATTATATTATATTTAAAAGAGCGGGACATAAGAACGCAAACAAGATGATAAATTGCTGGTAAAAATCTACAATGATGTAAGTGGGAGCGGGAGACGTGAGGGAGTCCAAAGAAGCTATGAAACTATGTTATGATACATGTTATATTGTTTATTATTTTTGCATTTGTATTTAAAATTTTTAATAAATATTTTTTTTAAAAAAAAGAGGATGAGGATGAGGGGAAGGCTGCCAGTAGCCTAACTAGCCATGGCGGCTATTCTCTGCCTCAACAGTTGGAGGCAGGAATGCATTTGAATCCTAGTTGCTGGGAACCGCAGGCAGGGAAAGCGGTCTTGTGTTCGAATCCTGCCTGAGAGTTTTCTCTTGGGGCATCTGGTTGGCCGCGGGAAGAACAGGATGCTGGGCTCAGTGGGTCGTTGGCCTGATCCAGCAATCTTATGTTTTTACGTTCTCCCCTCTGCAGCAGCAGCTGCCCCCTCCGTACGCTGCCCCTCCCTCGGCTTCACCAGCCCCCCTTGCGGCACCGCCAGCTCCTGCCTTGCAGCCCGCCAAGAAGCCAAGCCCCACCGAGCCCAAGAATTACGGCTCCTATGGCACTCAGGTAAGGGGGAAGCGCCTGCGTTTAAACGCTCCTGGGTTCGAGACTATAAATCCAGGATGGTCGCTTTTTATTTTACGTTCTTTTTTCCGTTTCTTAAATCCTCCAAAACAGCTGCTGTTTTCTGCATGAGTTCAGACGAATCGGTTTGTTTCCTCGTGGCATTGCTTTTGTGATGGAAGTAACAAAAGAGGAATTTAAATACAGTTCTAGCTCGGGTTACATACGCTTTAGGTTACACACTCTGCTAATCCAGAAATAGTGCTTCAGGTTAAGAACTTTGCTTCAGGATGAGAACAGAAATCGTTCTCCGGTGGCGCGGCGGCAGCAGCAGGAGGCCCCATTAGCTAAAGTGGTGCTTCAGGTTAAGAACAGTTTCAGGTTAAGTATGGACCGACATGCACTCTCCGTTAGTCATCTGAGGCCATTATTTGTGTTCTTCCTCCATGAGAGGTCTGGAGGGGGGCAACACGCAAAAGGGGCTTTTCTAGGAAGATCAAACACTCTTTCAGTACGCGACAGTGGCTGCTAGAACTCTAATAGCGCAGAATTGGAAAACATCAAAAATCCCAACTATAAATGAGTGGCAATCCAAACTATTTGATTATTTAGAATTGGCAAAAATGGCACAGAAAATAAGAAATCAAAAAGACATAAAGTTTAACAAAGAATGGAATAAATTTATGACATACATGGAAACAGAGGTAAAAAATCTAAAAATCACAGTAGGTGTGACGTAACACTTGTGATGTAAAGAGTTTTCTAAGGAAAAGAAACTGCAGATAAAAAATCATATATATTCTGAAACCGAGATGAAGGGAAGTCAATTAGTGTTGTGTGTTATTTAGTAAATGTAACCTAATTTGTTGGTATCTTATGTTAGGAGATTTTTTTTCTTTTGTTTTCTTTATTATTATTTCTCTTTTTTATGTATTTCTTTTTTGTGTGTATGTGTTATGTATGTTTCTTTCGTTTGTTTTAATGTTTGATGTAGCAAAACGAATTAAAATCAATAAAACAAAAAAAAAAAAAAAGGGCCTTTTCTGTGGTGGCCCCATGTTTGTAGAATGCTCTCCCCAGGGAGGTTTGCCTGGTGCCTTCATTATATATTTTTAAGTGTCAGGCAAAAGAATTCCTCTTCTCTCAGGCCTTTAAACAATCTATGGCCTTTTAAACAGTGTGTGGGGGTATTTTTGCTTTGTTTTGTTACTATGTATTATGTATTTTTGCGTTTTTATATAGTAAACTGCCCCGTGATCTTTGATGAAGGGTGGTATAGAAATAACAACAACAACAATGATAATAAATGAAGAAATGGTGGTGAAACTTTGCACTCTTTGATTCCTCAAGAATGCTTCTCATCTGCTCTTTTCAGCTTGTATTCCTTCAAGCCAATCTTCAGGACTAGCGACTTGGCATTGTGTGGGTTATTTAAAAAAATGAAACTGGTATTCTTATAATGCTGCTTTCTGAGGCCATTGCCACTTTCTGTGATTATGTGATGTTGTGCCGGCCGAGGCTTTCTTAACCGGAGTGATGGTTCTCCGATTCGCTGGCAAACTTCGTTTACGTCAAGCAGAAGGCTGCTTTTACAAACTGTAAAGAAAAAAGGAAATGAACGAGCGGGGAAAAAGAAACCCAGTTACTTTCACTTCTCAGAAGACTCAACGAGTGTGAGTTAACTCTGAGAGATATCAGACCACTCTCCCTGTGACACTCCCAAACCACTTCCCTGAAAAAAAACAGCACACCGTTTCCATTGATGGGTTACAGTGCACCTGCTTCGGCCGATTAGAAACCTTCTGATGTACTACAGGCAGAAATAGTTTTCTCCTTTATTTATGTATTTATTTTCAATGCAAAATTACAGCAAAAATTACAAACATAAAATCCAAAAACAAACAAAAAACAAAGCAAAACAAACAGAAACCAAAAATGGAAAAAAAAAACCACACACCTACAAAGAAAACTATGCCATCATAATAATCTTCATGTATGTAGGTAGGGATAGTTTTCTCATTTTCCCTTTGGAGCAATAGTTTAAGGCTCTTTTTCCAGGGCTGTTAAACAAGACTGTCTTTCTGTGCGTGGATACTCTGCAGTTAGAGTGGGACCTTGGTTCTCAAACTTAATCCGTTCCAGAAGTCCGTTCCCTCTCAGTGATACCATTGATATGTTTGCTTTTGAATGTTCATAGAACCAAATTGGGTTATTGGCTGGAGTGTTTGTGTTTTAAAATAATTTAGTAGTGATGTACAGTGGTACCTTGGTTCTCAAACTTAATCCGTTCCGGAAGCCCGTTCCAAAACCAAAGCGTTCCAAAACCAAGGTGCACTTTCCCATAGAAAGTAATGCAAAACGGATTAATCAGTTCCAGACTTTTAAAAACAACCCCTAAAACATCAGTTTAACATGAATTGTACTATCTAACAAGACCATTGATCCATAAAATGAAAGCAATAAACAATGTACTGCAATCAATCAATCAATCAGTCAGTCAGTCAGTAGCAGAACTAGGTTCCACACAGTCACAAAAACAAAACAAAAAGAGCTGCAAAAACAAAAAGGCAAAATAAATAGCAAAAACAGACAGACCTCAGTGTAACCACTCAAAACGGAAGTGTGGCACTCAAATTGGAAGTGTAACACTCAAAGCAGAGCACATTCGGCTTCCAAAAAGGTTCACAAGCCAGAAGACTTCCAGGTTTGCAGTGTTTGGGTTCCAAGTTGTTTGAGTACCAAGGTGTTTGAGAACCAAGCTACCACTGTATTGATATGCATTTTACGTATCAATTGTGAGCTGCTTTGAGCATATTCCTATACATGGGGAAGGAATGTCCCTCCTCTTTCATTCCTGCTGATTTTTCTCCTGCTTTCCCCCCAGGAGTCGACTGCGGCAGCCACGGCGGAGCTGTTGAAACGGCAAGAGGAGCTGAACCGCAAAGCTGAGGAGCTGGACCGGCGGGAGCGGGAACTGCAGAACGCTGCTCTGAGTGGCGGAGCAGGTATAGCCCACCCTGGCAGTAAGAAAAACCCTGACCTCACTCTGGGGGTGTAGTGATCTGGGGCCGCGGGGAGGCGGTGCCAAAGACCACGACTGTTTCCTGCCGCAGGGTCTATTGCAGAGTTGCCTAATCAGGGCGAAAGGGGAGCTTTTTAGCCACACGCTCCGGTTGAAGCCCGTCAGAGTGAAAGGAGGGGACTCAGCCTCCAGGCATCACTCTGGAGAAAAAAGAGGAGGTTGTTTTGTAGGCTGCTGTAATGGTTCTAGGGGTTGCCCGTGAGTAAGTTGCTGCCACTCCTGGCTAGATTACCTGGGTGAACCCTTTCTGTCTGGACAGCTTCTCACCCGTGGCTGTCTCAATCGCTGGCAGAATCCGTCAGTGGGCGTTTCTTGAACTTCTTCCAGCAAAGAAGTTCTTTGACGCCAAGTCTTCTCCTACTCTCCCTGCGTGGAAGTCTTCTGCGCAGGGAGGGTTTGGGCAGCGGAGGACCCGTGCTCTCCCCGCTGGTCTCCGGCGAGGAGTCCTGGAGCCTCCTCTCCGATTCCCCCATCTGCCCCCCTTCTCCACTGGTGTTACATTTCCTTCCCCAGCAGATGGGCTGCCTCTCACCCTACTGGGACCCTCTCCGGCATCCCTCTGGAGCCTTCCCTCTGCCTCTGGCTCCGATGGCAGTTCCCTGACAGCTGCAAAGCGAAGTGTTTAGGAACACCGAAACCACAAGGTGCTTCAGTTTCAAGAGAACGACATGCGAGTTCTGTTACGTACAGTGGTACCCCTGGTTGCGAACAGGATCCATTCCGGAGGCCCGTTTGCAACATGAAAAGAGCGCAACCTGTAGCGGCGCGTCTGCGCACGCACAAGTTGCGATTCGCCGCTTCTGCGCATGCACGTGACATCATTTTGCGTGCATGCGCGAGCGGCGAAACCAGGAAGTAACCCTTTCCGGTACTTCCGGGACGTAACCTGAAAAAACGTAACATGAAGCGGACATAACATGAGGTATGACTGTACAATGGAAAAGTCTACTTTTTCGTGGAACCAAGACAGCCGATGGCGCGCACATCGACGGAGCGACCAATCGTCTGAACGCTCAACGGCAACAAACGGCAATCGCCTGCCCAATTGCCGCAGCAGCCAATAGCCTGTGGAACTTGCCGCAACAACAAATCACCCGCCAAAACGCCGCTGACAATCTTCGGCTCAATCGCCTTTCCAGCCACATCACTATCCACGTATAAGACGACCCCAATTTTTAAGCTTAGTTTTTGAAGGAAAAAAACCCTAGTCTTATAAATGGAAAAATACTGTAAGTTACTCTGAAAAAAAAGGTATTGGAGCACTCCAAATCATTTCCTCCCAGAAAATAGTAGATCTAGTTGATCTGCATGGTGGAGATCTGCATGGATCGTTGCGGTGTATTATTAGAGTATTATTGCATAATCTTTGAGGGGGCTTGGCTGTGAGTATCGTGAAAGGACCCTGAATTTTCCACTTGCCTCACGCTTGTTTTTCTGCTTTTGGATTTGCAGCCCATCAGAACAACTGGCCTCCGTTGCCTTCCTTCTGTCCGGTGAAGCCGTGTTTCTATCAGGATATCCCTGTGGAGATTCCCGTGGAATCACAGAAAACGGTGACGACCATGTACTACCTGTGGATGGGTAAGTCCTTGAAGCACAGCACAGCGGCAGAGGAGTCCATGTCTTGCAGGCAGAAGGTTGAGTCCCCAGCAGCCACAGGGAGAATTTAGAGCAGATGTGGTCTTAATCCTGCTGGATCAAACCAAAGGCCCATCACTGTTCCAGTTGAGCCAGTGTGGTTAAGAGCGGTGGACTCGTAATCTGGTGAACCGGGTTTGATTCCCCGCTCCTCCACATGCAGCTGCTGGGTGACCTTGGGCCAGTCACACTTCTCTGAAGTCTCTCAGCCCCACTCACCTCACAGAGTGTTTGTTGTGGGGGAGGAAGGGAAAGGAGAATGTTAGCCGCTTTGAGACTCCTTCGGGTAGTGATAAAGCGGGATATCAAATCCAAACTCCTCTTCTTCTTCTTCAGCGTCCTCTTTCTCACAGCGGCCAGCCAGGTGTTTAGGGACAGCCCAGGAAGGGGACCTGAGGGCAAACAACAACTGTAGATCTCAAAACTTTATAGACCATTGAGACAGAGTTGATCATAAGGATATAAAGGTCTGAAGTAGAGGATATAAAGTACGACACAAAGATTTGAAGAGTAAAAACCGGTTGAAAGGATGGAGGGAAGTCACGAGCTCAGTAGAGCAAAGAGTTTATTTGTTTTGTTATTGGTATGCTGAAATATTGTGTTAAAAAAGAAATTAATAAAAATCATATTAAAAACAAACAAACAACTCTCCCCACTTGAGGTTCGTGGCAACTGTTCATTCAGAAGCATGCTGCCTCTGACAGTGCAGGGAGAACGTAGATGAACTAGCCTAAGGCCACTGTGTCAATGGGGATCCTCCTCACATGCTTTAGTTACTTTGCAGCTTCAAAACAGGAAACAAACAGCCACCTGAAGAAGCGTTCTGTGTGCCCTGCAAGCTTGCACACACACACTCACGGCATAAGTACAAATTACCGTATTTTTTGCTCTATGAGACTCACTTTTTCCCTCCTAAAAAGTAAGGGGAAATGTATGTGCGTCTTATGGAGCGAATGCCGGCTGCGCAGCTATCCCAGAAGCCAGAACAGCAAGAGGGAACGCTGCTTTCACTGCGCAGCGATCCCTCTTGTTGTTCTGGCTTCTGAGATTCAGAATATTTTTTTTCTTGTTTTCCTCCTCCAAAAACTAGGTGCGTCTTATGGTCTGGTGCGTCTTATAGAGTGAAAAATACAGCAACTAGGAAACACAAGCCATATCATTGTGTGTGTGTGTGTGTGTGTGTGTGTGTGCGCGCGTGTGCGTGCTTTTAAACACTTTTGGGTGTTTTCACTGAATAGGGGTACTGATTTGTTTTTTTAAAATATATTTATTGTGGGGGTTTTTTGTTGTTGTATCTTTTCAAATTTATTCTCTGTGCTGCCTTGGATTCTGCACTGTGGGAGAAATGCAGGACAGTAAACGAACCCAAGCCACAAATAAATAAACGAGCAGCCTTTGAGAGGAGATTGCACAGCTGAATTAAAAAGAATGATTAGTCTTAACTCTGTACAGGGCAGAGAGAGGGGTCACAGTTGCGTCCCGAGGGAGGGCTTTAGCTTTTGCCCCCCACCCCGTGGCTGCAGTTTGTGGGGGCCACCTTTGCCCCTCTCCCCCCCCCCCAATTCCTCGAGATCAGCTAACCCACGCCCCCTTTCTTGTCCCCACAGCCGGCATTGTGACTCTCTTCTTCAACTTCCTGGCTTCCCTGGCCTTTTTCTGCGTGGATTCTGGGGGCGGCTCAGGCTTTGGCCTCTCAATCCTCTGGGCCTTGATTTTCACGCCGTGCTCCTTCCTCTGCTGGTATCGGCCCATGTACAAGGCCTTCAGGTACGGTGGGGAAATGGGCGTGCGGCTGCGAGGCCCGATGTTGCCATGGAGCGGGGTAACTTGACGGCAGGCAAATTGGGAAGGGATATTTTGGGAATTGGTTTCCGCTGCCTAAGGAATGAGGGAACCTTTGGGCCCACCTGAATGTAAACTGGGCTCACAACTCCCTTCAGTCGCAGGCAGCCTAGTGAGGGGAACGCCACATTTTGAAGAGCAAAAATGAGGATGCTACGACGACTCTCATTTTTAAATAGCTCTACTGTATGTTGAAGGGACGCGGGTGGCGCTGTGGGTTAAACCACAGAGCCTAGGACTTGCCGATCAGAATGTCGGCGGTTCGAATCCCTGCGACGGGGTGAGATCCCGTTGCCGGTCCCTGCTCCTGCCAACCTGGCAGTTCGAAAGCACCTCAAAGTGCAAGTAGATAAATAGGTACCGCTCCAGCGGGAAGGTAAACGGCATTTCCGTGCGCTGCTCTGGTTCGCCAGAAGCGGCTTAGTCATGCTGGCCACATGACCTGGAAGCTGTACGCCGGCTCCCTCGGCCAATAAAGCGTGATGAGCGTCACAACCCAAGAGTTGACCGCGACTGGTCCTAATGGTCAGGGGTCCCTTTACCTTTACTATATGTAGGCTATAGAAGCTGTGATCTGTTGCTGAGGGGAGGCAGGAGAAAAGAAAAAAGCAAGTCTTCAACCACCAGTTATGTCAATGTATCATCCAAAAGTCATAGCCAGAGACAATTTGGCAGATATTTAAAAAATCCACCCGGACAGAATTTTTACCCCTGTAAAAGAGGATGTGTCCTGGAAAAGGGGGGCACATGGCACCCCTGCTCAGCAACATTTGAAGGGTCACCAATTCCCCATTCTTGAGAGTTTTATATGGATAGAGTTTTTTACTGGTCTGGTTTTATGTATGACTATTGTGAACCACTCTGACATTTATTTCAATGGAACAGCAGTACAGTGGTGCCTCGCAAGACGAAATTAATTCGTTCTGCAAGTTTTTTCTTCTTGCGAGTTTTTCGTGTTGCGAAGCACGGTTTCCCATAGGAATGCATTGAAAATCAAAAGCTGCGGTTCTCCACTATCCCGGGAAGGCAGGCGGGCGGGGGGGAGCAAAGACTTTCGCCCCCCGCCGGCCTTCAGAAGAGGTCCAGGACCTCTTCTGAAGGCTGGCGGTGGGCGAAAGTCTTTGCTCCCGACGGCCAGCATTTTAAAAGCAGTCCGGGATAGTGGGAAAGCGCAGCGCAATTCCCTGCTATCCCAGACCACTTTTAAAATGCTGGCGGTGGGGAGCAAAGCCTTTCGGCCCCCGCCAGCCTTCCTGGACCTCTTCTGAAGGCCGGAGGGGGGCGAAAGGCTTTGCTCCCCACCGCCAGCATTTAAAAGAGGTCCCCGGAGATTTCCCTATGGGCTTTCTTCTTGCGAAGCAAGCCCATAGGGAAATTCGTCTTGCGGAACGACTCAAAAACGAAAAACTCTTTCGTCTTGCGAGTTTTTCGTTTTGCGAGGCGTTCGTCTTGTGGGGCACCACTGTATCTAAATATTATAAACAGACACAGCCCAGTTACAGCAATAGGGTCCTAACTCTTCCTTTCTCTCCTCCTCTTTCAGGAGTGACAGCTCTTTCAACTTCTTCGTCTTCTTCTTCATTTTCTTCGCGCAAGATGTGGTGTACGTTCTCCAGGCCATTGGCATCCCAGGCTGGGGGTTCAGGTAAGGCGACCCTGTTCTTCGCTGTCTCTGTGGCCTGCAGTCTTGTGACTTTAATTTATTACCTGCCCTGAGGTCCCAGGGCAAGCTAAAACAATTGAAACACTTAGGTTGAAAACAGTTTAAATCAACTGGCGGTCACAGAAATAAGGCGGATCCTAGAAATATATATCTGTGGCGTCAAAAGTGTTGGGATTTTATATCTCACCAGCTGCGAAGAGCAGCTAGATTGCTGACATGTGATGTCTCTGAGCGTGAGACAGGAAGTCTCTGCCAGTTCTCTTGTAACCGGAGAGTTACATTCACTTCTGAGTCAAAGTGTGAGTCGAGTCGGAGACTCTTGTGTTTGTTGCTCAGGAGAGCAGTCATGCTTGTAAGCATAGGCGCCGACTCCATGGGGCCTGAGGGGGCCCGAGCCCCCTCAAAAATTTGTTTGGGGGGGCTCCGCCCCCCAATAATTTAAGAAAATTATATTACTGCTGCGAAGAGGCGGGAGGGAGAGGAGGCCCCTTGGAGGAGCGGGCAGGTGCTGGGGCGGCAGCGCCGGGCGGGGGCCGAGGGGTGGGCGCCCCCCTGCGCGGGCATCACCTCGCCGCCGCCGCGGGTTTGGCTGGGCCGCCGGCCGAGGGGAAGCGGCAAACAAGGCCAGGATCCAGGCCCGCCCCGCTCTCCTTATTTGGTGCCCGGTTCCGGCTCCCGGGTGGCCTCCTCCCACCCGCTCTCGCTACCAGTGGAAAGAGAGACGGAGGTGCAGCGGAACCCGCAGCCTTTGCAGGGGCCGCCCGGCCAGGGGAGGGGAGCGCGGAGGAGCCCCGCGGGCCTGGGCCCGGCCAGCCGAGCCCTCCCGAATTGCGCCCCGCAGCCAGGATCTTGTGGCGAGGACCCCGGTATGGGGCCCCCCCAATATTTTTTATAAGTCGGCGCCCCTGCTTGTAAGAGCTGCTTATACAGTCTTAATAAAGTAGTGAGTAGACTACGGACTGTTTCTTTCTTCTGTGATGGGATGCCAGAAGATTAGTGTGCTCTTCTCAGGATGGAGGGGTCGCTTACTACCGGTCTCTCTGGACTGAGGGAGGATTTCAGCCAGAGAGTGACCACCGGAGAGAAGCCCTGGTGCCTTGGGAAGTTGGCACCCTTCCCGGGGGCGTTTTTCCAACAAAAAGTCCAGGGATATAAAGGAGGCACACCTTCAGCAATCGCGGAAAGCTGTATAATGAAGGTACTGGATTGCGTCTCTGCGGGGAAGGAACTTCACAGCTAAAGGGCAGGGCCACAGGTTCGCCCACAGCCAAGGAGGGAGCCTTCTCTCTTTTAAAAAAAATCAAATTTATTAAAGGTTTTCAACTGAATATACCATGAAATTCAAACTAAGCTAAAAAGAATAAGAGAAAACAATATATCAAACCGAAAAAAAAAAACACCAAAGAGGAAAAGAAATATACATAATCCTCATATGATCCTCAGACAGCCGTATCTCGGTTGTCAAACTTAATCCGTTCTGGGAGTCCGTTTGACTCCCGAAACATTTCAAAAACCAAGGCGCAGCTTCCAATTGGCTGCACTCAATAGGAAGCTGCGTCAGACATTTGGCTTCCGAAAAACATTCGCAAACTGGAATACTCGCTTCTGGACGGGTTTGCGGAGTTTGGGAGTCAAACCGTCCCAGTACCAAGGCGTTTGACAACCAAAGTACAGCTGTATAACGCAAAATTATAAATATATCTGTGTGGCCCTCGGTTACCATTTTATCTTAATCTTCACACATACAGAGAGCTGAATTCTCCCATCTGGGAGAGCTTCCCTTTCCTCAGCCTCCCACCCTGAGAAGACCCACTCTGACCGGCCTCTCATACAGGCCCCTTCCTTGTCTTTCTGTCATCTCAGAAGGGGCACCTTCTCAAAGCCTGGTTGAGCCAGCTTCGGGAAGGAGGCACGAGGGCCCTGACAGAGTCCTGTCTCCTTCCCAAAACCGGACAAGCATTTTCTGGGCTTTGGGAAGGAGTTATGGCATAAATAGGCAAACTAAGGCCCGGGGGCCAGATCTGGCCCATTCGCCTTCTAAATCCGGCCCACGGACGGTCCGGGAATCAGTGTGTTTTTACATGAGTAGAATGTGTGCTTTTATTTAAAATGCATCTCTGGGTTATTTGTGGGGCATAGGAATTTGTTCATTTCTTTTCCTTTCCAAAATATAGTCTGGCCACCCACAAGGTCTGAGGGTCAGTGGACCCGGCCCCCTGCTGAAAAAGTTTGCTGACCCCTGATCTAAAGCATGGGTAGGCAAACTAAGGCACAGGGGCCGGATCCGGCCCAATCACCTTCTAAATCCAGCCCGTGGACGGTCCGGGAATCAGCGTGTTTTTACATGAGTAGAATGTGTGCTTTTATTTAAAATGCATCTCTGGGATATTTGTGGGGCATAGGAATTTTGTTCATTTTTTCCCCTTTCCAAAATATAGTCCGGCCCCCCACAAGGTCTGAGGGTCAATGGACCGGCCCCCTGCTGAAAAAGTTTGCTGACCCCTGAGTTACGGGGACTCTAGGACGCTGCTAGAGCCACGCGACTCCTTCCCAAAGCCCCGCTTTAAGCCGGTGCCACGAGGGCTGTGAGGAGGGCGTCAAATGTTGGCCTCATGCAGGGCGGCCATATTATCATGGTCCGCCCCATCTGCCACAGAGAAGGCTCTCTCCTGGGCCGCCTCCACCACCCAAGCTTCTGAGGGCAGTGGAAGAACCAAGAGGATCCCTTTTGCTGATCTTAACACCCAAGGGGGTCTGTAGGGAAGGAGGCGGCTTTTCAGACAGGGTGGGGGTTTTTTAAGCCGGAACTTTCCGGAACTCTGTTCCAGCCATTGGACGCCATTGCCATTCTGAGGGGATGAGGGAAAGTGTTTATGGTCAGTTCCGGCACCTCTTTTTCTAGAAAAATAGCACTGCTTTCGGGTATTTGGGAACCCCAAGCTTTGCATAAGAATGAAATGTGGGTGGGGGGACCCTGATGGATTTGGGGAACAGCAGCCCAGCAGCAAGGGCTGAGGAAAACTCTAGGCACCATAATTCTGACTTGAACGGGGAGTGAATATATATTGGGTGAGGCAGGGAGTGGAGTTGCTCAATCAATCAAATGTATAATTACAGTCAACTGACCATGGAAGATTTGCAGACGATTAGAAAACAGAGAAAAAAACATACAACAGCCTTCAAAGAGCGAAGGTGACAAATTAGGAGCTAACTGTCTCAGTGGGTGTAATATAAGTTACACCCCTCTGATCTATTGCCACCTTGTTTCATAATAGGTAATAGATTACAGCCTCTCAAGGAAGGAGTTCAATAGTGTCTTTAGGGATGGACCAGGAAACTGGCTCCTAAGGGGATGAATTTCGCGTTCTCTAACACTTTAATAATGCGTACAATAGGGAAAACACGTGAGGGACTGTTTCAAGCTCTTAAGTATATGCAAAGGCAGCACTGATCTTTGAAGGGACGTTTAGCAAATCAGCCGTCTGAGGCCTTTGCGGGGAAAGTGTTAAAAATGTGCCAACCAAGCAGAATTCGTGGAACGGAAGCAGTCCATGCTTTCCTGGGGCGGTTTTTATTTATTTAGACATTTCATACACAGTGGTACCTCGGGTTAAGTACTTAATTCGTTCCGGAGGTCTGTTCTTAACCTGAGGTACCACTTTAGCTAATGGGGCCTCCTGCTGCTGCTGCACGATTTCTGTTCTCATCCTGAAGCAAAGTTCTTAACCACAGAGCCTAGGGCTTGCTGATCAGAAGGTCAGCGGTTTGAATCCCCGCGACGGGGTGAGCTCCTGTTGCTCGGTCCCTGGTCCTGCCAACCTAGCAGTTCGAAAGCACATCAAAGTGCAAGTAGATAAATAGGTACCGCTCCGGCGGGAAGGTAAACGGCGTTTCCGTGCGCTGCTCTGGTTCGCGTGAAGCGGCTTAGTCCACATGACCCAGAAGCTGTACACCGGCTCCCTCGAGTCGGTCACAACTGGACCTAATGGTCAGGGGTCCCTTTACCTTTTACTATTTCTGGGTTAGCAGAGTCTGTAACCTGAAGCGTATGTAACCTGAAGCGTTGGGAACACAAGGTACTACTGTACTGCTTAATTGCAGAATTCTCTTAAGCAATGTACAAGGAACGCAATACAACAAAAGCAAAAATCGGTCCAAACTGTAAAACTGGAATTCAATTAAAATGTCTGCTGGATTATTTATAAAAAACAAAAAAAACAACAAAAAATGATTGACTGATTGATTGATTGATTGATTGCATTTGTATACCACCTCTATCTTCCAAGGATCTCAATGTAGTATATGTGGTCCTCCTCCTCCTCCTCCCTGTTTCATCCTCACAACGACCCTGTGAGGTAGGGTTAGGCTAAGAGATGGTGACTGGCCATCTTTAAACTCCTCTTCTTTGTTTTTAAAATGGTTTGCAAGTTGCTTTGTGGGGGGGGGGGGAATCCAGGGATATAAATAATAATTACGCTTTGTGGCTGCTTTTAGGGGAGATTTTCCTTATGCCTAAAATTCCTGGGTTGCTCACAGTTATCAATTGCTGCCCCCTTGCTCACGGGCGCTGATCCTTCTCCCTCCCCCCCTCTCAACTGCAGTGGTTGGATCGTCAGCCTCACAGCGCTGAAGCTGAACACTGGGGTGGCCATTCTCATGATGCTGGTGGCCACACTCTTCACGGTTGTCGCCGGACTTGGCATCATCATGCTGAAGAGGGTGAGTATGGCAGCTGAAGGTTGCTGAGCTCCCAGTCTGTTTCCCTCCCCCCCCCTCTCTCTCTCTCTCTCTCCTTCCTTCCTTCCTTCCTTCCCTCCTTCCTTGAATGAATTTATTATTTCGGTCACAGCCCAGGTCCAGCCCACATACAATATCAAGGGAGTCATAAAACACGATAGGGGTACATTTGAATTTGCAATTAGGTATAACAGGGACAATACAGATATAGCAACAGTTTAAAAATATATAAATTAAAACTTAGTCATTAACATAGAACCTAAAATTATCATTTAAAACCTTAATCACTATGGTAGCACATCTTCCTTCCTTCCTTCCTTCCTTCCTTCCTTCCTTCCTTCCTTCCTTCCTTCCTTCCTTCCTTCCTTCCTTCCTTATGTGGCAACTGGCCATAGATTTCTTGTGGTTTTGTGGCCACATTTGCACCAAATTACAGGACACCAATACCTCAAGGACCGCCTCTTTCCATACGAACCTAGCTGGACCCTGAGATCATCATCTCAGGCCCTTCTTTGTGTGCCTCCTCCTCGAGAGGTCCAGAGGGTGGCAACACGAGAACGGGGCCTTCTCTGCAGTGGCTCCCCGTCTGTGGAATGCTCTCCACAGAGAGGTTTGCCTTCATTATACACCTTTAGGCACCAGGCAAAAACGTTTCTTTTTAACCAGGCCTTTGGTTGATCTGTGGGGAGGGGCCTATTGGGTTGCTGTTTTTATTATGTATTTTGTGGCTTATAGGGCAGTATATAAATTCAATAAATAGTGCTCACCTGAGGATCTTAGCACCTGTGCAGGTAGAATGGTAGAGTTGGAAAGGGACCCTGAGGGACATCTAGTCCAACCCCCTGGAATGCGGGGATCCTGTCCGCAGCCATCTGTGGGTGGGCTCGAACCACCAACCTTCTGGTGGCATGGAGGGAGTTAACGTCCGTCACCTGGCTGACACCATCTAGGGCAGGCACAAGCAAACTCCGACCCTTCAGATGTTTGGGACTACAATTCCCATCATCCCTGACCCCTGGTCCTGCTAGCTAGGTAAAGGTAAAGGGACCCCTGACCATTAGGTCTAGTCGAGACCGACTCTGGGGTTGCGGTGCTCATCTCGCTTTATTGGCCGAGGGAGCCGGAGTACAGCTTCCCGGTCATGTGGCCAGCATGACTAAGCCGCTTCTGGCGAACCAGAACAACGCACGGAAATGCCGTTTACCTTCCCGCCAGAGCGGTACCTACTTATCTACTTGCTCTTTGACGTGCTTTCGAACTGCTAGGTTGGCAGGAGCAGGGAGCTCACCCCGCCACGGGGATTTGAACCGCCGACCTTCTGATTGGCAAGTCCTAGACTCTGTGGTTTAACCCACAGCGCCACCCGTGTCCCTGTTAGCTAGGGATGATGGGAATTGTAGTCCCAAACACCTGGAGTTTTGCCTATGCCTGATCTAGGGCTTTTATATAACACAGCCAGCACTCTGAACAACCATCTCCGGTCTGTCTCTCCCCACAGATCCACTCTCTCTACCGCCGCACAGGCGCCAGCTTCCAGAAAGCCCAGGAGGAGTTTGCCGCCGGCGTCTTCTCCAACCAAGCGGTGCGCACGGCGGCCGCCAGCGCAGCGACCGGGGCGGCGAGCAACGCTTTCCGGCCTTCGTAAAGGCGTGCGTGTGTGTGTGCACGCGCATGTGTTAGAAATCTGCCGCTGCTCTTCCTCTTCCGGCCCCCTTCCCAACCAGGGCGGGGGCAGCTTCGACCGACAAGCCGAGTTGCACTTTCTCTCTCCTTCTCTCCCTCGTCGGAAGTCCTTCCTATGTGTGCTGATTTTAGAAGGCTGTGCTCTCCCTGCCCGCCCCCCTGTCCTTTCACTCCCACCCCCACCGCACCACCTCCCAGCATGGAATCGGCACCTGCGCCTCATCTCCTGCAACCGCAACCGTTCTGCGAGAAGTTTTGAACCTCTTCGCCTCGGCGCCGGAGATTGCAGCAGGGGACCTCTCTGCCTTTTCTCCCAAGGCTGCGTGGAGGATGGAGGCCTTGCTAGGAGCGACTCTTCAACTGCTGAAGCCTCTTCACGTGCCCCCACCCCTCCTTCAGCTTAGCCCAGGTGGGGTGAGGCAGGGGCACTTCCCCAAGTTTCCCAAATTTCTTCCTTTGAGCTGCAACCATGGGCTGCCGGATCCTCGCATCTCCCACAATTCTCTCTGCCTCCCTTGCTTCCTGATTGGTTGCCCCCCTTAAATGGCAAGGGGCTTTGATGCCTCAAACATCTTCCCTGCTGGTGGAAAACAGAGCAGGGAGAACTGCACTGGCAGGATAAGGGGTCCTCCTCCTCCTGTTTGGTGCAGAGGGGTGCTTCCTGGACCCTTGCTTGTGTGTGTTTGCGGCCCCCTCTGCACTATGCATTTAAAGCAGGATCACACCGCTTTATAAACAGTCACGGCTTCCCCCCAAAGGATCCTGGTAAACTAGTCTGTCAACAGCGCCGAGACCTGTTAGCAGGCCTTCTTTCCCCTCACACAGTTACTACTAGAGGGGTTTAGCGATCGGTCCCTCTTCCCAGGGAACTCTGGGAATTGTAGTCCTCTAATGTGTCCTAGCAGCTCTTGGTACGCTTAACAAACTACAGCTCCCAGGATTCCTTGGGGGAAGCCAAAGTAGCTGCTTAAAGCGGTATGACACAAATGTAAAATGTATATAGTGCAGATTGGGGGCCTGTGTGTGTGGGTCGGTCTGTGGGAGAAGAGGCGCTGGGCTTTTTCTGCTGTGCCCTCTTTATTAGCTAACTGCTGCTCTCAGAGCAGCCATTGCTTCTGCTGCGCTCCCTTTCTAGGCTTTCTCCTCCACCAAGTTTTATAGGGCTTTTTCTTGCCGGTGCTGGCCACTGGAGGGTGGTGTTGGCCTACATCTGTTTTATTTTAGTAAATAGAACAGTACTGGGTTATTTCCCCGCCCCTTGTCATCGTCGTTGAGCTGAACCCTTGCGGGTGATGCCACAGAATTTCATCTCCATGCCTCCTGCTTTCCTCACATGGCCTGTGGGTGGGGAGCTCTGTGCCCCAAATCTTTGTACCACAACTCTCCCTAGGTTTTTCATCCATTACAGCCCTGCCTTGTCTTTGATATTGTGAGTCTTCATTTTTTAAAGTGGGGGTGAGGGACTGATATAAATAGGTATCTGTTTTGGGTTTGGCACCCTTTTAGAGGTTTCCCAGCACTCCCTGTTCCTTCTCTGCCTCCAGATCTGAGGGGGGAGCCTGCACCCCACTATCCAAATTCTGCTTAAAACGGTCTATTCCTTCTTTCCGTCCCCATCTGCGCTCGCCTTATTCTCCTGAACCATGGCTTAAGGAAAGGAAACAGGGTTGGGGGTCTGAGGCCCGGCCAGGTCCCCTTCTTCTCCCTGTGCCTCGAAGGCCTGCTTTTTGTGGCCTGGGATGCTCTGAAGAGCAAAGAGAGCCTGCCGATTCTTCTCCCCCTGGTCTCGGTTTCACACCTGTGCTCTTTCTGTCTCTCTTTCTCTCAGCTCCTGCCGGTTCCAGATCTCAGCCCAGAGGCTTTCGATCCTCTCTTCCGTGGCTCATTCCGTTTGTTTGACCCCCCGAAGGCCGACCGCCCTTCTCCTTTTCCCTGCGTCTGAAATTACCGGGTCTGTGCCGCGTAGCCAATGTTTCCCTGACTCACTCGATGCCCTTCCTCTCCCCCCATGTTGGACTTTCTTGTCCGTGCGTGCGTGGTTCTTCCTCCACCCCGACTTTTTTATTATTTATTTTGCTGTGCCAAATGCAAGATGACTTAACGGAACTTTATTTAAGGAATAAACTACATTTTAACTCGCTGGTCTCCTGGACTGATGTATAAGGGGCTTTGGGGGGGGCCAGGGGACCATATTGCGTTAGCTTTCCTGATTGTAACGCCAGCCTTTGTCCTGCCACCCTAACAACAACAACAATTTTATTATTTATACCCCACTCATCTGCCTGGGTTTTCCCAGCTGGGTGGCTTACCATACAGCAAGTTGTTTCTCTGCAGAAACCCAAGAAGCCATTTTTATCTATCTGTTCTCTTCAGCATCCTTTGTTTGCTAAGACGCCAAATGCATGTTCAGCAAGGTTTCAGTTTCAACAACTTGAGTTCATCTTCTGAGTACGTGAGCCCACCTAGAGATCTGCACTGATCCGTTGCAGTACAGTGGTACCTCGGGTTAAGAACTTAATTCGTTCTGGAGGTCCGTTCTTAACCTGAAACTGTTCTTAACCTGAAGCACCACTTTAGCTAATGGGGCCTCCCACTGCTGCTGTTGCAAGATTTCTGTTCCATAGCTGTCAACCTTCCCTTTTTTGCGGGAAATTCCCTTATTCCAGCGCCGTTTCCCGCCGCTTCCTGCTGTTATCCCAGATTGTTAGATATCCTGTAGACTGTCCCCGGGACAGGTGAGGCTGCTGATCCCTTATTTTCGAGCCTGCTGATCCCTTATTTTCAAATCTGAAAGTTGACAGCTATGTTCTGTTCTCATCCTGAAGCAAAATTCTTAACCCGAGGTACTATTTCTGGGTTAGTGGAGTCTGTAACCTGAAGCGTCTGTAACCCGAGGTACCACTCTACATCCCTGGCGACTATTATTGCATAATTATAAGATTGAATGTGTAATCTTGGAAGGTTGCAGAATATTAAGAAGAGGCTGTGACTTAACCACGAAGGAGGGGCCCTGCCTTTGCCACCCCACCGCTGCTTCAGAGAACCCCCACACATCCGAAAACCCCAGAGAAGACCTTCCTGGTCACACAGGGTGTTGTTGTTGTTGTCAGGCGGATCTGAGCCCTGCTGGCATCGATTTCAATAAATAAGACACGTTGGGGGGGGGTGAGGCTAATGGCTCTCGCTTTGCTTGGAAGCCTGGGAGCCCCGGCTGCTGTTTCATGAAAAGACTTTTTGGCATCTATTGCCACCACCTGCCTGGCCGTTTCCCACTGGTGCCAGGGAACGGGGGAGGCAGTTGGGGGGTGGCGGATGAGCAGGGAGCCACCGGGCCTGGCCCATTTGGGGTTTCCGCCAGCTCCGGCGAGCTGCACTTAGCGTAGGGCGGGGAAGGAGCTGGGCTGCGGCTGGTGGAGGAGCATCATCCATTAAGCAGCAACGGAGGGCCTCTGGGGAGCTGTCTTGATGGCAGGAGAGGAGAGCTAAAAGCTGGAGCTGCTGGGCTTTCGCTGCCTCTTCCTTCCCGCAGAACAAACCTCTCAGAATGGCTGCAGCATTTGTGGACCAGGCCACGTCGCATATTATATTTCCCCAAGTAGCATCCTCTGGAACCTCGCAAGCAGGGCATGTGTAGACGGCGGCCTTCCTCTGTTTGGTTGCCTCTCTAGGGTTTGGAGGTATAGTGTTGCTGGAGCTGGAGGTTCTACTTGGATACTGAAGCCAATAGCCCCCCTTGTTCGCCCAGGGTAGCTGGAGTTGGTTCTGACCTGGGCACCCCATGAATTTAAATAATCATGTTATTCCTTCCTCTCCCCCCCCCACACAAAGAATCACGGGAACTTTAGCTTGGTAAGGGTGCTGAGAATTGCAGCTCTGTGTGGCGAAAACTCCCAGGATTCTTTGGGGGAAATAATATGCTTTTTTTAATTATTTATTTCTTAGTTTTTATTGATACAACAAGAAAAAAACAAAACACAAATACCAAATTACACACAGGAATAACCATAGACACATAATTTTCTTAGCAAACAATAAAACATATATTGGTCTTGACACTAAAGACCCAACCTCCCGTCTATTCCCTATTTCAATTTCATATTACTTATTGCCAATACACACTTTTATCATAATTAAACTTATTCTTAATAAACCTAATTTCTTATATCTGCCTTGCAACTATTACTGAAGTTCCTCGAATGCTGCAACAGAATTGGAAATAATATGCTTTAAATGTGTATTTTTTGCGTAGTGTGCACAGCGCAAGTAACTCGGCATGTTTGCCAACAGAAGTTTTAGTCTCTAGTTAAATGGGGGCAGATACCTAGTGATGGGAAAGAGAGCCTTCCATGCTTGAGACTTCGGGGTGTTGCTGCCAGTCTGAGCCAGCAATACTGAGTCAGGTGGTGGGAACTGGTATTGTGACAGCTGCAGCTTATCCCGTATTTGTAAGAAATTTATCCTCTAGTGTGGCAGCGCACAACCTTCGGAACTCCCTGCCTATTGACATCAGGCAGGTGCCTTCTCTCTGCTCTTTTCAATGCCTGCTGAAAACATTTTTGCTTGCACAAGCCTTACACAAGGTGCTAGCAGTTTGTGGGACCCCAGGGAGACTGGCCTGGCATCTTCATTGTACACCTTTAGGTGCCAGGAAAAGATGTTCCCCTTCATATGATGATGATAATAATAATAATAATAATTTATTATTTATACCCCTCCCATCTGGCTGGGTTTCCCCAGCTACTCTGGGCGCCTCCCAACAAAATATTAAAAACACGATAAAACATCAAACATTAAAAACTTCCCTAAACAGGGATGCCTTCAGATGTCTTCTAAAAGTCAGATAGCTGTTTATTTCCTTCACATCTGATGGGAGGGCGTTCTGCAAGGCAGGTACAACTACTGATAAGGCCCTCTGCCTGGTTTTAAATATGTTGTGGAAGTGGGAGGAGTTATTGGGTTCTCTTTGTCCTTATTTTTGTTATGTGTTTTGTGTTTTTTTAATTGTAATTTTCTGTTGTGAAGCGCCTCTTTACAGGTATACGGCAATATACAAATTTAATGAACAACAACCTAGTCAGATGGGCAGGGTATATAAAAAAAATATTATTATTATTAAATAGGACATCCTTATTTTCATCGGAGAAATATTGGAGGACGTGATATCTTTGAACCGTACATAACACGGCACCAAGCGCTTTGCAAATGCTCCCTTTAGCTGGAAGAACAAACATCTACATGGCTTTTAAATCGGCGGAGAAGCTAGCGCAGAGAGAGTAAAGATATAACAGGAGACTCAGCAATGTGCAATTTCAGGCCCTGATGAGAAGAGGGAGGGAGTTGAACTGTAAGATGTTCATATGAGAACAAGCATTTTACAAAGAGGTCCTCTCTCAAAGAAAAAAAATAATGGACAAATGGATGCAGAACGGCCATTTCCAGAGCATAAAAGGGGCCCTGGCGGATCAGGCCAAATGCCCCATTTAGCCCCAGCATCCTGTTCTCGTGTAGCCAACTCAGTGCCTCTTGGGAAACTCGCAAGCAGTAACTGATTGCAACAGCAATTCTCCCCAACTGCGATTCCCAGCAATTGGCTTTCAAAGACATTCTGCCTATCACAGTGGAAGCAGCACATGGCTAATAATAATAGTAATAATAATAATAATAATTTTTATTTATACCCCGCCCTCCCCGGCTCAGGGCAGCTAACACCAATAAAATTTCAGTAAAAACATAGTAAGAAAAACAAAAAAACACACAAATTAAAATACAGGTTAAAATGCACCGACAGCCTTATCCATGAATTTCATAGAAGTGTAGAGTTGAAAGGGACCCTGAGGATCATCTAGTCAAACCCTCCTGCACTGCAGGTATAAGCAGCTATGCCATACAGGGATCAAACCTGCAGCCTTGGCGTTATTTGTCCAATCCTCTTTTAGAGGGATAGTCACTTTAGTCCGCTGCAGCAAAAACAAAAACAGAAAAAATCCAACTTTGCAACACCTTAAAAGTGAACAAATTTGTATTTCTGTGCATGTATGGAAGTGTAAATGCATTAAAACAAGAGTGATTAGTTGCTTATATGATGGCAAAAAACACCCCCAAAACCTACTGCGGATAGGGATGGCCATTGGTGTGGGTTGGAACCTGCACCTTGAATAATCCTCAAATAAAAACATATCATCGGGACCATGGGTAGGCAAACTAAGGCCCGGGGGCCAGATCCGGCCCAATCACCTTCTAAATCCGGCCTGTCAATGGTCCAGGAATCAGCGTGTTTTTATGAGTAGAATGTGTCCTTTTATTTAAAATGCATCTCTGGGTTATTTATGGGGCATAGGAATTCATTCATATTTCCCCCCCAAAAAATATAGTCCGGCCCCCCACAAGGTCTGAGGGACAGTGGACCGGCCCCCTGCTGGAAACGTTTGCTGACCCCTGATCAATATCCTTTCCAAATGGTCATTGGAACAACATTGATTTCCCCCATTCCCTGAAGTGAGCTGACTGGCTGTATTTATTCAAAAGAAGAGGCACTCTGTGCATGCTCAGATGCAGACACACCCACACCAATGATGAAGCACCTTTGGTGTCAGGTTAAAATTCCAGCTCTTCTTTCTCAGCATAAGGGTTGTGAACAGAGGCAGATTTAAGGGAGCGCAACCGGTCCACTCCCACTGAGCTGAGAGGGCGCTGCTGGAGGTGCTACCACAATGACTTAGAACGGAAGCTGAATGACGGAGGAAGGGGAGTGAATTTTGGTGTTGCGCAGGGTGCTGCTGAAATCTGAAAGCCCAAATTACTGCTTGTAAATTTGGACAGGCCAGATGATACAATTTTATGGGACAGCTGAAGCCTAATGCAGACCTTGAGTTTATTACCCTGTTTTGGAAGCAGAGGATGACTGAACAGATTTCTCGCTTAAATACAGGGGCTATGCATTATTATTATTATTATTATTATTATTATTATTATTATTATTATTATTATTTTAAAATGTGTATGCAGTTATGGCAGGATTAGCACATGAGTTCTCAATCAAAACAATACAAAACTAAAAAAATCAGCACTGGTCCTGTTAAAGTGGACAGGCTACTACCAGCAATACCTTGCTCATTCCTGAAAGATCTGAGATTTTCCCTGTTCTTCTTATGTCCCCATGCCCCTTGCCATCCAAACAGGGAAACTCTGGAACACAATTATCCACACCCACCGTGCCCAAGCTGGGCTCCCTGTACCCTTCCCCTGGCAGGGCAAAAGCATGGGATCCTAGTCCTTGGCTGATTAACTACAACTCCCAAGATGCATCACGGCAGGGCGTGCCCTTCCTCCTTGCAGCATCAGGACCAGCCGAGCATCCTCCAGAGAGAGAGGGATGCAAGCGCCTGGCAGGGGGAGGTGGCTCCTGGAACATCCCCGGCCAGGAGCTGCCCTGCAGCTGGGCAGGCAGACTCCTCCCATGCCTGGTAAGTCTGCAGCTGTGTTTAGCTCCTGTTTTTTTTTTGGGGGGGGGGGAGGAAGAAAGATGAGATGGGGAGCAGAGGGGAGCGGGGTGGGGTGAGGTGGAGGGTGTGGAAGAATCTGTAGCAAGCCAGCCAGGCTGTTGGCTAGTCTCTTCCTTTTAGAAGCAGTTTAGATGGAGGGATTTGGGTGTTTTGCAAAGTTGGGGGCTTCCCAGTAGACCTCTGGGGTGGGGTGGGGCAGACCAAAGTTTATAGGGTGAAGCTGAGGGAGGTGAGCCCCACTGTGATAGGGAAGCAAAGGTGCCCAGCTTTTTACCAAGACATTTTACCAAGACACAGTGGGTGTTTCACCAGGGGGGTTCTGAATTTCACATTTTATCCTGTGGCAATTCTGTTTTTTCAGACGGCTCGGAGTTTTGTGGCCTCTTTAAGAGCTGACGCCTTCTGTCTGCACGGCGCAGAAGAACAAGCCTCTCCCCCCACGGCTGGGACCCTCTCCCCACCCACCCCCCAAAAAAACTTTCCCTGGGTAATGCTTGAACTCTGGCAATTGCCAACCTCTGTGCCGGATGAGACTGCTGCCTTCTGCTGTACCAAGCCGAGATGCCACCATCTCCTGCTCGGGGTGGTTACCGCAGCGTCAGGTCGGTTTGCCAGCGGCTCAGTGAGAATCCTCTGGGGTTTTGGAGCTGACTCCGGACATCTTTTCCTGATCCATCTGCCAACACTGGGTTGAGGGGAGGAGGGAGGAGGCAAGCCGCGTGGATGGCAGCGGTGGTGCCAGGCCGCCCGTCAGAGGAGCAGCGGTCGGCTGAGAATCCATCGCTCGTCCGGGAACCACTTCGTGTTTCTCATCCGTCGGAAACAGCATCAACCGCTTGCTGCAGCTGCTGCTCTTGCGATTCTCTCTCCTCCTTGGAAGCAAACTCCTGTCCGGATAAACAACCATCCCATGGCTGCCAGGCAAGGGTCCCCTTTGGGCCATGATGATCCCTGATTCGGGAAAGATGGCTCTCTTGAGGACCCCAGCTGTGGAAAAAGTCAGAAAGCCCCTTCTTTGCGTAACAATCTCTCTGCATCCAGTCCTTCATCTCCTGCTGGCCTGGAGGCCTTTTTCCAAAGGGAGAGCGCAAAGGCCTGCACATTCAAAACTGCACGGTGCGTTTTAACCACAGCCAGGCTGAGAAAAAGGGCTAACTTTCCCCATTCGACTACCAAGTGATGTGGTTAGATGCTGTTCACATGGGACCTGGAGGATTCACATTCTGCTGGACCGATTCACGTGGAGGACGGGAGGGTTGGGTTGGTGGCTCTGTCTCTCCAACCTCTGGGCTTTTGAGGTTGGGATGATCCCTATCCTGAAGCCAAGCTCTGATGTTCCTTCTCCTGGGCAGTGGCTTTCTTGGGCGGGGGGAAATCTGGAAGTTGGCATCTCCTTCTCCCCCGAGGCGGCGTCCAGCTAAAAGCGAAAGTGTGCCAGGGCCAAACTCTCCTCGTCACCCCTCGTCTCCTCCCCTGGAATCCCTCTCCCGTCGGATGCATTTATGTGTGTGTTTGCTCAGGGCAGGGGCCCTCCACGCATGCTCAGAGGCACCCTTTCACCGTTGAGATATCTTCTAGGGCGGTGCCCTGGTGAAGCCGTGTTGCTGCCTTGGAATTATACACCAACATCCGCCCTCCTTTTCGTCAGTTTCTTCTCAAATATACAGAGCCTAGAGAGTCAAGTGGATTTGGGGTTAGCCAACGAGAAGCTGCTTTTTGGAAAGCCACAAAAAACTTGCCTCTTTTGAAAAGCAGGACCTGTGCCTTACGCAGGAGGGTTCGAGGCCTAGCCTTTGAGGATCAGGGTTGCTTCTGTTTACGGCTGCTTCTGGGGTCCCTCCGGAAGCCGCCCTCCTTTGGGCCAGAGTCATGCCCTCCAGGAGCGATTCCAGCTACTCGCTGACGGCCCACACAACGTCCCGCAGCTTCACGCACCTCCGCGTCCGGCGGGCCTGGCTCCAGATCATCCTCCTCCTCGGCTTCGTTCAGATGATCCTGGGTGTCCTGATCGTGACGTTGAGTCTGCTGGTAACCACCAACATGCCCTCGCAGAGCCACATCCGGAACGCATGTCCTATCTGGGCTGGTTTTCCGGTGAGTGCATCTTGCATAGCACAGCTGGGTGAAACCTCAGGCTTTCCCCAGATCCATTTTTGGATCCATTATTGATAGATATTGGGCTTCCCCCACCTTCCCCATGCAGCACACATTGATTTAAATCAAGCCATTTGCAGATTATGTTTTAAAAGAAGAAGAAGAAGGGGGAAAGGCAAAAAAAGCCTGATGTTATTTACTTATTTAACAGATTTCTGGGATGCCATCCATCAGCCAACACTTCCAAGAAAGATCTTTTAAAAAAACAAACAAACTACCCACTAATTATCACTGAAATCAGCAGCAAAACTGAAAGCAAGTTGATAAGTAGCAATCATAATTAAAATATACAGCAGAAAATCCACTGAAAGCCCAGGGAAATCAGAAACATATAAGCTGGATCTGGAGAGACAAACAAAATAGATACCAGCTAACTGTCCCAAGGTGAAGAATTATACAGTTAGGGAGCCACCACTATAAAGGCCCTGTCTGATTTCACCACCCACCTCACCTCTGGCAGAGGCGCCTGGAAGCTGGGCCTCTGATGCAGATTGCCATTAATAGGCAATAGGTTCACATGACAGCACTGAGAGCAAGTAGTCATTCCATTTCATTAATTACTCATTAATTACTCAATAAAAGACAATAAACTACTCTGCAGACACAGTGGGTGTTTCACCAGGGGGGTTCTGAATTTCAAGTTCTCCCTGGTTTGGCAAACTTTTATTTGGTCTCTCATCATGTCTATTTGATTTAGGCATTTTAACGTTGGTTAGCGTTGGTTTTTACTTTTATAGGGTTAAACTTGTGGGTATATAAATTCAAACAACAACAACAACAACGACATTTTCTCCCCTTATGGCTTTGATCTATGGGCTACCACTAAAACGAGGCTGCATTTTAAGCTGTATTTTAAACTGTATTCTAACCATAGCTGTCAACTTTTCCCTTTTCTTGCGAGGAATCCTATTCGGAATAAGGGAATTTCCCTTTTAAAAAGGGAAAAGTTGACAGCTATTATTCTAACTTCTATTTTAATCAACTGTTTTTTGTTTTAATGTTTTTACTGTATTTATGTTCAGTGTTAGCCGCCCTGAGCCCAGTCTTGGCCAGGGAGGGTGGGGTATAAATAAAAAATTATTATTATTATTATTATTATTATTATTATTATTATTATTATTATTATAAAGGCAACCCCAACCAGTAATCTGGCTGCTGCCATTTTGCACCAAATAGAGTCATCTTCTAGGGCAGCCCCACGTACAGCGCACTGCAGACCTCTAGCACCCAATCTCTAAATATCTCTGAGAGGAGGGCCTGGAACCTCAAAGACACAAAGATACTTGGCCCCCGCCCCCTTCTGAGCATTGTTTACACTGAGATCTAACAAATCCTGCTCAGAATAGACCCATTGCAGCCAGTTGGCCTCAGTTAACCCTTGAGAATTAATATCATTGGGTCTCCTCGGAGCAGGACTTAGCTTTAGGCACCAATCCACCGTTTCCTCAGCTCGAGGCAGTTTCTGCCGGCTCTGTTTTCAATCACATCGCTTATAAAAAAAAAATGTAATCATGAATAATTTAGAGCGAATGAACTCCATTATAAAATAATAATAATAAAATCCACCGCCTACTGAGAAATGCTGTGTCCTTCCTCTGCTATCAGAGTCAACTCGGCTGCCAGCAGCCATGGGAAAGAACGCTGAGCTTTGCAGCCTCTCTCCCCTGTTTAATCCGGGACAGAGATGTGCCGACTTATTCCAGGAGGTCCTTCCTAGCAACTGCTAAAAAAAATCTCTGTGATTCGGTCACGCTTTCTGCAACTGTATTTGAGCTGAAACAGCTTCGAAACCAGCACTTCTCCAGATTTTTTTGTTTGTAGCGCAGTTCTGCAGCTGAGCAACGTGCATGAAAAGGCATGCGCTGAGGTAAAGCGTGCCTAAAATTGCGTATGCTAAAGAAAAGAGCAGGCCAAAATGCATTGCGTCTGGGGAAATGTAAGTGTGAGGGGAAATATGCTTTGCAAAAATGTGCATTTTAGGCAATGCTGCGTAGAAAAGCGTGCCCATTAGGAGGTTCGCACTAAAATGCTGGCAATTTATTGGGAATAAATGGTTGTTTTTTTAAACAAACCGTACAGTGATGTGAAAATAGGGGAGAACTGAGCTTAAGATTTGAAAATTATTATTATTATTTATTAAATGTGTATGCTACCTTTTAGCCATATATCTCAGAGCCGTTGACAACATAAAACTGCAATATAAAAAACACAAAATACAATATAAAGAACAACAACAAACCAATACCCCCCCCCCCCATATATTTAAAAGGGCATCGGATGTCAGCCCAGGGCCTGGTTAAAAAGGAACACTTTCTCTTGGTGCCTAAAAGTTTATAATGAGGGTGCCAGGCAAGCCTTCCTGGGGAGAGCATTCCACAAAAGGGGAGCCACCACAATAAAGGCCCGTTCTCGTGTTGTCGCCATCCAGACCTCTCGTGGAGGAGGCACTCAATGAAGGGCCTCATAAGATGATCTCAGGGTCTGGGTAGGTTCATATGGAAATATGCTGGGTAGGTTCATATGCTTGAGGTATTGCGGTCCTGAGCTGTTTAAGGCTTTATATATCAAGAACAGCACTTCAAATTGGGCCCGGAAACAGGGGCGAACAAAGGCACCGTGACACCCGGGCCGTACGTAGTGACGCCGCACATGCAATATACATAGCAGTTTGCTGGCGCCGGTGCTCCAGCGCCACATGGACAGTGCCAGAATCCCTCCGTCGCTGCCACAGCTGCGAACAGAGGATCCTCTACATGCGGCTGTAGCGGCAACGGAGGGATCCCACCGCCGTCCTTATGGAGCTTGATTGGCGCCGGCGGCAAACCGCAATGTACAGCGCATGTGCGGCAGCGTTACATACAGCTTGTTCGTGCTACGCCACACGTGGTGTACATAGCGGTTTGCCTCTGGCAGCCACAAGCAGAGGATCCTCCACATGCAACTGCGGCGGCGCAATGGCAGCTCGCGCCACCGCAAGTCCCCGCGGGGTGCCTTCTTGTCACACCCCAGACATGGCACCTGGGGCACCCTGCCCGTCCCCCCCGTCCCCCCGTCGCGACACCACTGCCTGGAAACTTATTGGCAGCCAGCGCAGTTGGACCAGGATTGGTGTAATTCTGCACTAGCTGCAGTTTCCGAACCGTATTCAGCGGCAGCCCTTTGGAAAAATGAGAAAAGCTTTGGTTAATGGAAAGCAGAAGTGAAAGCTTCTTTAAAAATAATAATGCATAGAAGTGGGCCGTCCCACCCCCGGCCAAGTTCTCAGCAGCTTCCTTCTCACCTAGAGAGGACCAGCAGTGGTCACTCAAAGCCACTGATAGATCTTTGGCAATCAAGGCAACCTCTCTTCTCTGTGTGTCTTGATCTCTAGTTGGCATTCTCCGGAGTAGTTGGCATCGTCTCCTGGAGGCGCCCGTTCACCCCGGTGGTAAGTACTGACGCTTCGTTCGTGTTTGGAATGAACTAGTCTAGTGTGGTGTAGTGGTTAAGAGCGGTAGTGTCGTAATCTGGTGAACCGGGTTCGATTCCCCGCTCCTCCACGTTCAGCTGCTGGGTGACCTTGGGCCAGTCACACTTCTTTGAAGTCGCTCAGCCCCACTCACCTCACAGAGTGTTTGTTGTGGGGGAGGAAGGGAAAGGAGAATGTTGGCCGCTTTGAGACTCCTTAAGAGGAGTGAAAGGCGCGATATCAAGTCCAAACTCTTCTTAACACAGTTAACTGAATTAGTTCAGAAATCTCTGGGCTGAAAGCCTGAAAGTCGTTCCTGTAACTGCCAAGTTAAATGAACACAAAAAACGTTATTGTGGTGGTGGAACTTTGGAAGGTTTCTAGTTCATCATCAAGTTCATTCTCTTCATTTGCTTTTTTTTAAAAAATAAGCTTTGGAGTTTTTGGGCCATTAAAATACGTAATTGATGGGGGAAATATATGGAAAAAACCATTCACACGCCACCGTGTGTTTTGATGTTTTCTTCGTATTCTTTAAGTATACAATGGTACCTCGGGTTACGAACTTAATTCGTTCCAAAGGTCCGTTTTTAACCCAAAACCGTTCTTAACCTGAGGCATGTTTTAGCTAATGGAGCCTCGTGCTGCCGCCACGCCGCTGCTGTGCAATTTTGTTCTCATCCTGGGGCAAAGTTCTCAACCCAAAGTGCTATTTCCGGGTTAGCAGAGTTTGTAACCCGAAGTGTTTGTAACCCGAGGTACCACTGTATTCTCTACTTCAGCACCCTGCAACTGTCTGAATGTTGAGGATCATTTGGACGAACCTGAATTGAACTCTGGCCTGAACGAGTTTGCTTTGTAAAGGGACGGTCATTTGTCCGAATCTGTTCCTCTTTGGACATCTTGAACTTGAACCAAAACAAGTTCCATTTCAGAACAAACTTCCCAAGCTCTGAAAAGCAAATGTTCTTAGGAAACACAAAGGGTTCATGTGCAGAAGGAAGGCAAAGCAGGCATAAATGGAAACAAATTGTCAAGAAGCGCATTTATACTTAGGATTCCTTCCAGCTGAGGTTGTGCCAAAGGCATTATGGAAAAGGTGGGTTCTGAGGAGGCCTCTGAATGGAAGGCGGGTGGAGAGAGGCATTATCGTTCCAAAAATGGGGCATCATGAGATCGAGAAAAAAAGAGAAAGAGAGAGATGAGTTGTCTTAGAAGGAAACCAACAGACAGGTGAGAGGGACATGATTAGGGCTGGGCAATATATTAATATATTGTCCCAAACTGGTTTGAAGTCCCTATCATGATATCGGTTTCATAATTTTTGACCTAGCAAAACCATAATGTGTGTGTGCGTTTGTGTGGTATGCAAAAATCACAACGTGCGAAAAACCGTGAAGCCAGCTTAGCTCCATCCTTATTTCAGACATTGTGATATATCAGTATATCGCGATGTTGATGAAGCGGATATCGCGATGTTGAAAATCAGATATCACCCAGCCCTAGACATGACAAAGGTAAAGGGACCCCTGGCCATTAGGTCCAGTCATGGCCGACTCTGGGGTTGCGGCGCTCATCTCACTTTACCGGCTGAGTACAGCTTCCAGGTCATGTGACTAGCATGACTAAGCCGCTTCCGGCGAACCAGAGCAGCGCACGGAAACGACGTTTACCTTCCCGCCAGAGCGATACCTATTTATCTACTTGCATTTTGACGTGCTTTCAAACTGCTAGGTTGGCAGGAGCAGGGACCGAGCAATGAGAGTTCACCCCGTCACGGGGATTCGAACTGCCGACCTTCTGATCTGCAAGCCCTAGGCTTTGTGGTTTAGACCACAGTGCCACCCCCGTCTAGACATGATAGATGTGCTTAAAATGCTGCAAGTGGACAAGAGGAAAGTTTCTCTCTCTCTTTCCTATAACGCTGGAATTTGAGGACATCAGATGAAGCCAACTGAGGGGAAGATTCGGGTGTCAGACAAAAGAGTTGTTTTGCCCCCGCAGGGCACCTACTGTGGAACTCACACCTGCAAGAATTTGTGACGGCCGCTAACCTGGACAGCCGCAAAAGAGAATTTTGTGGAGGATAAGGCTGTCAAAATGCTACTAGCCAGGATGAAATTTGTTCTCCCTTTGCTTTGTGCTGTTATGGAAGTCCTCCTTTTCCAGCTCTACTCTGTAGGGTCTAACCCTACTGGTAGCACCTTCCATTGCATGGCGAGCCCCCCCACCCGGTGGAAATAAAGACACATGACACAAATATTTAGGTTAATGGGCAAAAAATGGCCACAACTTTATTGGTTACAGGAATGAGCGGTATTGGCTTAAGCATTGGTCCTAACCGACTATCCAGCTTCAGCCTGATTGCTTGAAGACCGGGAAGGGTTAACACCAGTAGGGGGAGACCTGCTGATGCACATCAACTAGGAACTACCCCGGGGTCACCGCTCGGGGGCGTGCCTTAGGCCCTCACCTCCCTAGGCTTCAGACAGGACCACACCCCCCGGAATCCTTTACTGGAATTGTTATGTACTGAAGTTCTCACCCTGGGCCAGCAGGGGGATACTGTAGATAGTTATGCAAATAAGGGATCGAAAGTGATGTTCAGTGATTGGATAGTTTTAGAAAGTTCCTACAGTAACGTTGTGCTGGAGCTCTATATAAGCAGGCTGGCTGAACCCTTCAGTTCAGTTCTGTTCTGGCCTGTGAATAAACAAGAGCTGTTTGAAGAATCACTGTGTCGTCTGATATGTTCACCCACAACTTAACAGGAATACCGTTCAATATTCAGGGGAGGTGATAGCGCTTCCTCCCCCCCCCCTTCATCTACATGACAATACCCCTACCAATGCCTAACCACCAATGCCGAGGAAGTTGTGACGATTTGCTGCGAGGCAGGCGAAAAACCAAGTGGCTGGTGCCAATTTGCCAAGTGGTAAAAATTCCTACCAGGCCCCTCAACGGCGACCAACCGAGGCCCATAGCAAGGTCAAAAGGAAAACCTAAAGCGTGGGAGGGTGGGAAACCCGATGAGCTGAGATGGCAAAAGAGGGAGATCCCCGGCCGCGCCAGTGTGATGTCGCACCAGCCACACACACCCTAGGCCAGCCAATCCCAGGGGATGACGCGGCCAGGGATCCCCTCAATCGTGCGGAGGCTGAGAGCTGGCCCCCGCGCATGTGAAGAAGGCGTGAAGCCCGCAACTCCACCTCCTCTCGAGTTCGGAAGTGGTTTTGTGCACACTTAATCAGCCTGGGGTGGAAGGAAATCTGCCGTCTGAAGATATTCCTCACTGTGACTGTTTTGGGATGGGCTGTAGCTCAGGGGGCACAGTATCTTCTTTCCATGCAGAAGGTCCTGGGTTCGGTCCTCAGCATCTCCAGGTAGGACTACAACCTGTGCAGCCTAGGACCCATGTACCTACGGGACCGCCTCTCCTGGTATGCCCCACGGAGGACCTTAAGGTCCACAAATAACAATACTCTGGAGGTCCCGAGCCTGAAGGAGGTTAGACTGGTCTCAACTAGGGCCAGGGCCTTTTCAGTACTGGCCCCGACGTGGTGGAACGTTCTGTCACAAGAGACTAGGGCCCTGCGGGACTTGACATCTTTCCGCAGGGCCTGCGAGACAGAGCTGTGCCACCTGGCCTTTGGTTTGGACTCAGTCTGACCCTTATGTTTCCCTCTCCTTATGGTCTTGATTTATCAGCTACTTTAAAATGAGGCTGCATTTTAAATTGCATTTTAACCTGTATTTTAAATTGGGTTTTTTCCCCCTTTTCCTTCCCCCCTCCCCTTTCCCCCCTATTATGTTTTTACTGTGATTTTATTGGTGTTAGCTGTCCTGAGCCCGGCTCTGGCTGGGGAGGGCGAGGTATAAATAAATTTATTATTATTATTATTATTATTATTATTATTATTATTATTATTATTATTATTACTGAGCTAGATGGGACAGCGTTCTGGCTCTGTGCAAGGCAGCTTCTTCCTCCATTTCCTGTGTGTGTGTCTCTTCCCCCTTCGTCTTCCTTAGGGATTTAACGGCCTTCTTTCTCCCCGCCACCCCCCAGATTACCTTCTTCACGCTCCTCTCAGTCCTCGGAGTCATGCTCACCCTGGCTGGCTCCATCCTCTCCTGTCAAAATGCCCAGCAGCAGGTGAAGTCCCTGGAGGCTTGCGAGCCGGTAAGACAACGAGACCGTTATGCGGTCTGGAAGGAGCAGGGGATACGGAGCCTGGACGTCCAGGTGGGGTTTGACGTAGAGCAGAGCTAATACGTTACGTTCTTCCTCCAGCGCAGCCTTCCACTCTCCAGGCATCGCCAAGCTCCCGGCAGAACCCCCTGGCAGCTGGCACAGCTAATGCTGAGGGATGATGGGAGTTGTAGTTCAGCCGTATTCTTGGACTCCCGCTCCCATCAGCCTCGGCCAGCTTGGTCAATGGTCACGGATGATGGGGGTTGTGGTTCAACAACGTTATTGGGTTTCCAGCTCCCGTCAGGCTCAGCTAACACAGCCAGTGGTTATGGACGATGGGAGTTGTAGTTCAACGACGGTCTTCGATGATGGCAGTTGTAGTTCAACAATGTTATTGGGTTTCCAGCTCCCGTCAGCCTCAGCTAACGCAGCCAATGGTTACGGACGATGGGAGTTGTAGTTCAACAACGGTCTTGGATGATGGGAGTTGTGGTTCAGCCATGTTCTTGGACTCCCGCTCCCATCAGCCTCAGCCAGCCTGGCCAATGGTCATGGATGATGGGAGTTGTAGTTCAACAATGTTATTGGGTTTCCAGCTCCTGTCAGCCTCAGCTAACGCAGCCAATGGTTACGGACGATGGGAGTTGTAGTTCAATGACGGTCTTCGATGATGGGAGTTGTAGTTCAGCCATGTTCTTGGGCTCCAGTTCTCATCATTCTCAAGCGGTGTGGCCAGTGATGAGGGAAAATGACTCCAGCGACATCTGGAGGGCACCTGGTTGGGGAAGGTGGCTTCAAAGGGGGAAAAGCAGCTTTTGAAGGGGGCGCTTTGGAGCAGAGGGATTGGGGAGGAGGGCCCACTTAACTCTTTCTCTGCCAGCTGCGCCCCCCCAAAAAATGCCCCGCTGCATCCCTCTTCCAAGCATGCATGTACCATTTTACATTAGATTATTTCTTTGCGTATTTATAGCAATGGGAATATGAATTGTTTTAGTTACCGCGTAGTTCGGTTTAGTCGCGACAGGGCTGTGGGGACTTGCATGGTTGTGTGCCAAACGCTTCGTGGAAAAGGTGGGTGTCGAAAGAAGTAAGAGGGGAGGCTTCAAAAGTTGTTTTGGGGTGGGGGCAATTCCAATGATAAAGGGGCAACAGGGGAGGAAGGGAGGAGACTACGAGGCCCATGGTGCTGTGCAACTGCGGGCAGGCCCAGAAACCTTGCCTCAGGTTAAAGTAGAACATTCGCCAGCAGCACACTAACAAACCTTTCCTGTCTCCTCAGCAGGGCACCTCTCCATCTCAGCTGTGCCCTTGCTGCCAGCTCGGAAGCTGTGGAAGTAATGCAGAACTGGATCCAAATTGTTCCAAGGTCCGCCTGGTCCTCAAGGTGAGTAAACAAGGATGCTCCTGATTGCAGACGGATCTATTGGCGGTTTTTGATGAAGGTTACATGCTGCATCTGACGTTTTATGGGAGGTGTATGTGTATGTGTGTGTGTGTGTGTGAATGTGAATGAGAGTGTAAGAAACAAAAATCTGCCCTTATTCCCTTATGGGGTATACAAGAGCCCTCATAGAGTCCTTTGTAGGTTCTCCATTGGTGGAGAAAATAACAGAGGCCAACCAGAGAATATTGAGAAGCAAAGCAGCTAGTAAGCCTGATCTTTATTGACTGTTGCAACAGGGTGCTCCCCTCACATACAGGAAAGGAGGAGGACCCAGAACAAAGGTGTGCCTGCCCTTATATAGACATTTTAAATTGCCCGCCCCTGGAGTCCAAGACCACCCCCAGAAACTTCATACATACATCACAGAAGGGGTGGAGCTCAAGACCACCCTCCAGATACATCATACCTACATCACAAAAAGGGCGGTCTACAACAGAAATCTGAGTGCATTGTTTATCTCCTGTCTGGCAGGTTACCTGTTAATGGTCACTTGATTGGATTACCTTGGGAGCCTGGCCAGTCTTTTGTAATGATAAATACTTAGTTTCCTGAGCCAGGTCACAGGGTCACCCTATTCATACACAGACATACCCTTAAGACGGGATTTGTGAACAAAAGGTCAATGGGGAGGCTTTTCCATTTTCCTTCGACCTAACAGAGAAATATTTGAGGTCAATTTGGGAGGGACAAAATGGTTTCAGGAATTTTTCTGTGGGGTTTCAGACATGTGGTTTATACATGCAGTTATGAACATTTATTATATATATATATGACCTTAAATTTTTTATTTCAAGAGAAAGAAGGAGATTAGGCTTCTGAGATTTAAGTGGGTCTTTCCCCCACGACGTTGTGTGGAGGAATAAATGGAGCCTGAGGCCAGCGGCTTTCAAATTTCAGCCGTGCCCTGTTGGATGCCAAAATTTCGTGCCCCTCTGCCTCTTGCCGCATTACATCATTGTGGTGGCGCCCTCTGGGCTCGGGACTCAGTGTGGGCAAACCAGCCACACTCCCCGAAATCTGCCTCTGCTGAGGCCGCTTTTACACCATGCATTTAAAGTACCACACCACCACTCTAAACAGAATCCTGGGACCTGTAGTTTGTTTAGGGCACCGAGAGTTGTTGATGTTTTATTGCATTTTTAATATTCTGTTGGGAGCTGCCAGGGTGGCTGGGGAAGCCCAGCCAGATGGGCAGGTATAAATAAATTATTATTATTATTATTATTAGGCAGCCCCTATTCCCCTCACAAAACTACAATTCCCACAGTGGCTTACAGTCACCTCATGCTTCAAATCCATGACGTGAACATAGCCTCAGTCCTTTATTCTGCATGGTCCACACACAATCTAGCTTAAAGCGGCCCAGACTCTCGGACCAAATGGACCGCAAGAGAACTCCGACACAGAACCTTTGGGCCACGCACTGAATTAAATTCCCATATCGTACATTAAGATGCTTGCAATATATTTAATATTACTAGATATACACAGTTATATTTAATTAAATATATGAAATACACAGTTAATACGTACACAGCAAGGCTATAATAATTTTTAACGTCAATAATTATATACATATTACCAATAATCAGACTTAATTTTTTAGATTTTTAAGGTGTTTTTTTCTTGAGGGCGGCCAAAAAAGGCCGGGGGGGGGGGGCACAAGCAGAGGTTGGACTACCCGAATCTAGATCTTTTGCCCCTTTGTTTCCTCTTGAAAGGCCCTTATTGAGAAACTGATTTTGTTCTGAAAATAAAAACTTGTGGCAGATTGCTTATGTATTACTCTGTGATGTATAAGACAGATGTAAGTTGTCCTGCAACGGGGTGTGTGTGTGTGTGTGTGTGTGTGTGTGTGTGCCCCACACCAGCCCAGTGCAGTTGTGGGTGGGCAGTACATCAAGCTTTCAATCACCAATTCCTTCTTCATTAAGGTTACCAGATTTTTTTCAATGAGTCCTGTTATGTACTGAAGTTCTCACCCTGGGCCAGCAGGGGGATACTGTAGATAGTTTTCACTCAGGTCTGCATATGCAAATAAGGAATTGAAAGTGACGTTCAGTGATTGGATAGTTACAGAAAGTTGTTACTGTTGCTTTGTAGTTGAGCTCTATATAGGCAGGTTGGCTGAACCCTTCAGTTCAGTTCTGTTCTGGCCTGTGAATAAACGAGAGCTGTCTGAAGAATCGCTGTGTGGTCTGATATGTTCACCCACAACTTAACAAATCCAGGGACACTTTTCAGCTTCAATGGATTTTGTATGGGGACTGGTTTGTAAATCCGGGGACGTCTGGTAACCTTATTTTTCAGTCACTTGGGCCCTGGGCAGGGAGAAAAAGGCATGGATAGCCAATCCGGTCAAGGGAAGGTTTTCCAAATGTGTATCAACTTGATGGCAGGACCTAGAATCAAATCTAGATGAAAAGCAGTGTGTTTTGGGTCCGCAACGAGCTCTTCCGGGTCAAGGAAAGCTACCTTTGTGTGTCGCAAACGGGTTAGTGTCTAGGCAGCCAGACGTATCATCAAGTGTTCCTTTGCAACCGCAGTGACAATGATCTGTTTTGACACCCCCCCACCTCCCCCCTTCCCTGCCCCTTCAGGACCTCCTCTTCAGTGTGTGCGGCCTGACTGTTTTCGCCATCGTGGTGTGTACCCTCTCTGCCATTATGTGTTGCATCCAAATCTTCTCTTTCGACATCCTCTATGCGGTGAGTTCCAGAGATGGGCGGCCTGCTCCCAGCTTGCCTCAGATTCACTTGGGAACAATCTGAGCGCTTTCAAAACCTCTCCTTATCCTCTCAAAATCTTTTCAGGGCTGTCTTTCACACCCCCATTGACTGCAAACTCACTGCCAGTTTAGAAATAATAATGTAAATTTATTTTATTTTTTAAAAAAATTAATTAACATTAAAAAAATTTGAATTAACTTTTTTTTTAACGAATTTAAATTCAAAAAAATTCAAAAAATTAAAATTATCAATTTACCCCACCTTTTCCCCTGACAGGTAAAATCTTCATGCAAACTACACATGCATCCTGTGTTTTGTTATGAAATACTACTCTAATAACTTTTCTCAAACCAGCTCCACACAAATTAGGAGTATTTAAGCTTCTCCTAAGTCATCTCTAGCCGAGGTGTGAATGCCTTTACGTAGGGTAATGATGCACCGGTTCTGCTGTGTAGCCAAACAGAAACAAATCTGACACTGATGAAGTTGTGCTGATGTGAACAGCTGGAATGGGGTGAGGTGGGCCTGTGAAATGCACCAGATGTGTGTTGGGGGGAGAGAAACAACTTCACAGCTGATGGCAGATCAGAACGTTTGCCATCCCTGCCATTCTTGTATGCTAAGACAGAGCCCTACCGGCCAATCTTTAAACCCCCACCCTCCTGAAAAAACCCACCCCTCCTGGCAGAATCCGAGACCAGGGAAGAGAGATGGCGGAAGAAGATTGGAAGAAATTTAAGGACTATCTTAGGAAATATTGCAAAATTAATGAATGTTAGAATGATGTTGGTTTAGAAATTAAGTGGTTTTCAGCTGTAATGATTAAGTAAAAAGAAAAGAAAGGTTAAAAATTAAATGAAAATTAAGGGAGAGGATTTGTTGAATTAATAATTAGAAATTGGAATACAGAAAAGGGAGGTATGAGGAGGTCGGGGAAGTAAGTTATAAGAAAATAAGGGAACAAAACCTTATTTGTTTTTAAATAGTTTTTAGTTTTGTATTTTGTTTTTTTATATCTGTTATTTTTTGTGTTTGTGTTTTGTTTTTGCTATTTTTTTTTGTATAACTTTTAAAACTTCAATAAATATCTTTTTTAAAAAAACAACCCACCCCTCACTCACCACTTCCCTTTTGAGCAGTGGGATTGAAAGAAGAATGTTGAAGTTTCGCCCTCCCCTTCGATCTCCTCCTTCAGTGGTAGCATCTACGTTATACATTTCTTTCTTTCCTTTCTTTTTAAAAAGTTCACATCCTGCTTTTTACCATCTAGGTCTCAAAGCGTCTCATCAGAATAGAAATCGAAGCATAATTTAAACCTCAGAAAAGCAATTTCAACAAACAGCACCAGAAAATGTAAAGCCTCAGAGAAGCATTCGTGGTGCAAAGGTTCTCCTGAAATAAAATGGTTTTAATTAGGTGCCTGAAACTCATCAGGGACAGCAGCTTCTGTGACTTCTTGTGGGAGGGAGTTCCACAGAGTTGCACCCACAACACTGGAGGCACAATTCCTTGTGGATGTGTCGTGATTCTGGTCACATGGAAAGCCCCATGGCTTCTTCCAAAGAATCCTGGGAACTGTAGTTGACCCCTTGCGAAGCAACAATTCCCAGCACCCTCAGCAAACTACAGTTCTCAGGAATCTTCATTTGGATGTGACTCTTAGACAAGTTTCCCAGGTTCTGATAAATCCAATTTCTGGGCTTCTTTGGGACTGATGGGTTGCAAATTATGCCCAGGAAACAGACTTAACCCCAGGGCTGCATACCCACCATACATTTAAAGCACACACCCGCTTAAAGAAATCTGGGAACTGTAGTTTGTTAAGGGTGCTGGGAACCGTAGTGTGGCGAGGGATAGACTAAAAGTTCCCAGGATCCTTTGAGGGACGCCGTGTGCTTTAGACCAGTGTTTCCCAACCTTGGGCCTCCAGCTGTTTTTGGACAACAACTCCCATCATCCCTAGCTAGCAAGACCAGTGGTCAGGGATGATGGGAATTGTAGTTCAAAAACAGCTGGAGGCCCAAGGTTGGGAAACACTGCTTTAGACACATGGTGTGTATCCAGCCTATGTCAACAAGAGAAAGGGCTCCTCAGAACATCAGGGGCCTTTCAGATCTTGCCCAACCCCATCACTTACCCTGTTTTCTGTCTCCTTCCACAGCTGTCCCCTCCACGTTCCAGCTCCGTGACGCTGGATTGCACGTCACCCCCGGACACGTTCTTGCAGCATATGTTGGACCTGGAAGAGTTTGTTCCCCCAGTGCCACCTCCGCCCTATTACCCTCCAGAGTACACCTGCAGTTCAGAGACGGATGCCCAAAGGTGTGGGGGGGGGGGGTTGGAGAGGTGGGGGACATAAGAGGGGGAGCCTGGGAGCAGTTTGGGGGACAAAGAGGCTGAGGATGGAAAGAAGTCTTCCTTGTTTTTAAATACAGAGGTACCTTGGTTCTCAAACAGCTTACCGTATTTTCCGCTCTATAAGACGCACTTTTCCCCTCCTAAAAAGTAAGGGGAAATGTGTGTGCGTCTTACGGAGCGAATGCAGGCTGCGCAGCTTTCGCTGGCTTCACTTTGCTGGAGAGCCACTGCGCAGCTTTCCCTCTCTGCGCAGCACCCCTTTAGCGAAGGAGCCCCTTCCGTTTCTCCTCCCGCTTTGCTGGAGAGGCGCTGAGCAGAGAGGGAGAGAACATTTTTTTCCTTGTTCTCCTCTAAAACTAGGTGCGTCTTATAGAGCGGAAAATACGGTAGTTGTCGAACAAATCGGCTCCCAAACGCCGCAAACCCAGAAGTAAGAGTTCCGGTGTGCTGGTCCCAAGGGTTAATCGTGCAGCGAGGTCCAAGTCCAGTCAGAGGTTGACAGTGTGGTATGGAGGCTGTCCGTCAAAGCTGAAGCTGGGTCCAAGGCAGGGAGTCGGGTGAGGTCAGGAACTCTGGCAGAAGAGCAGGACAGGGTGCAGGCAGGAACAGGCTACCAACAACATTGCTCCCGCAACTTGGGACTGGGGCTGGCCGGCTTTTATCTGCCCCGAGGCATAGGGCAGCCCCGGTCCACAGGTGACTCGCCTCTCCTGGCCTGGAGGCGAGCACTCCTCCTGCGGGAACTTAGTTCCCTCTGCCTCTCTGCCCTGAGCCTCTGCAGCTCAGGAGAGGCTGGAGGGTTACCGGACCCAGAGGCAACCTCCTCTTCCCCTGACGGGGCTGAGAATGGAGCACCTGCAGGCAATGGGTCCTCCATCACCTCAGGAGCCAGAGCAGACTCAGCTGGTGCCTGCACCTGAGGATCCAGCACAGGTGCAGACCCTTCAGGCTCAGGCCCCAGCCCCGGCTCAGCTGGTTCTGGAGGCGGGGAATCCTGTGCAGGCTGGGATTCCTCAGGTTCAGCCTCCGAGTCCGAATCCCAGGCCATCACATCCGGTCTGTGAATGTTTTTCGGAACCCAAACATTTGACGCTGCTTCCGCGTCAATCAGAAGCCGCACCTTGGTTTTCGAATGGTTTCGGGAGTCGAATGGACACCCGGAATGGATTAGGTTCGAGAACCAAGGTACCACTGTATGCAGGTTCCTAGTCCTTATTGATGCAAAATGCAGGCTTGAAACTGTACGGATTGTGTGTCTCTCACAGGTGGAGATGGGCTTCAGAGCCTCTCATCTCTTACTTTTTAAAAACTAATACTTCCCCCCCACCCCGCTGTTTTCACTGCATACCATTCTGACCTCCTTAAGGGAAAGAGTGAGATATAAATGCATAACCAAGAAGGAAAGTGTGTCATGGACAATGAGGTTATTATTTCTCCTCCTGACAGCATAACCTACAATGGCTCAATGGACAGCCCGGTTCCTCTCTACCCCACTGACTTCCCTCCCAGTTACGAGGCCGTCATGGGACTCCACGGAGACAGCCAGGTATTACATCGGTACAATTCAAGGCAGGAAGGTCTTCCTTTTGGTAGTGGTGTACTTATGTGTTTGTAGCCCTGAAGCTTGAAGTGTCATGGGGACCCCTTTGCAACCAGCAACGAGGTCTGGGTAGCCCCTGCTACCTGGTTACAAGGGGGTTGTTCCATGACAGATCACCTTTACAATATCTGGGCTATATATATATCAATATATTCCAGGTTCTTTCCCTGGAGGGAAACCAATGTCTTCCTAGAGGAAGTGAAGGAGACTTGAGATGATGATAATAATAATAATAATAATAATAATAATAATAATAATAATAATATATGCCACCCATCTGACCGGCTTGCTCCAGACACTCTAGGCAGCTCCCAACAGAAGATAGTCAAAGCACAACACAACAACATACATTAAAAATTTCCCGATACAGGGCAGCCTTTAGATGTCTTCTAAAAGTCAGAGACCGTTTTACCTCGGTTTTCAAACTCAAACACCGTAAACCCGGAAGTAAATGCTTCGGTTTTCGAATGCGCTTCAGAAGTCGAACTGTAAACACGGCTTCCGTATTGAGTTTTTCGTATTGAGATTTCCATTTTGAGGCTTCCGTTTTGAGTTTTCGGTTTTCAAACGTTTCGGAACTCAAACGGTCTTCCAGAACGGATTACGTTCGAAAACTGAGGTACCACTGCAGTTGTTTATCTCCTTGACATCTGATGGGAGGCCGTTATACAGGGTGGGTGCCACTACCGAGAAGGCCTTCTGCCTGGTTCCCTGTAACTTCGCTTCTCGCAGGGAGGGAACTGCCAGAAGGCCCCCGGCGCTGGACCTCGGTGTCCAGGCTGAGCAATGGGGGTGGAGAAACTCCTTCAAGTATACTGGACCGAGGCCATTTAGGGCTTTAAAGGTCAGCACCAACACTTTGAACTGTGCTCGGAAATGTACTGGGAGCCAATGCAGGTCTTAGGACCGGTCGTAAGCTAGTTTATATCACCTAGCTAGGCAAGTGAGAGGCATGGCTGCAATAAGATGGGACACATTTCAGCCAGGCAAGAAACCTTGAGGAAGGCTTGAAGCAGGGCCTAGTAGGGGGTGCGGCTTGGGGAAGAGTCATGAGGGCCAGAAAGAGAGGCTTGAAGGGGCCGCATTCAGCCCCCAGGGGCGAGGTGTTCCCGAGTTTGCTGCGCACCAACATTTTCTGCCTTTGCTCTGCAGGTGACTCTGTTTGACTCGCAGTTTACAGATACCTCACATGGTCCTTGTTCCTGCAACCGGGTCCCATCTGTTGTCCTCAGTGGTGAAGGTAAGGACCTTTGTAGGCATGCATTCCTAATGATGGACCTGGGTGGACCAGATCTCTGACAGGTACAGTGAGGGGGGAAAGTATTTGATCCCCTGCTAAATTTGCCTGTTTGCCCTCTGACGAAGGAATGACCAGTCCATAATTTTAATGATAGGTTTATTGTAGCTGTGAGAGACAGAATAACAACAGGAAAACCCCCAGAAACCCAGAAGACAAAAGTCAGAGATTGATGTGCATTATAATGAGTGATGGGCGATGGGATAAAGGCGATGGCAAACTTAGACAGCATCTTCAAAAGCAGAGACATCACCTTGCCAACAAAGGTCTGTATAGTTAAAGCCATGGTTTTCCCAGTAGTAATGTATGGAAGAGAGAGCTGGACCATAAAGAAGGCTGATTGCCGAAGAATTGATGCTTTTGAATTATGGTGCTGGAGGAGACTCTTGAGAGTCCCATGGACTGCAAGAAGATCAAACCTCTCCATTCTGAAGGAAATCAACCCTGAGTGCTCACTGGAAGGACAGATCCTGAAGCTGAGGCTCCAATACTTTGGCCACCTCATGAGAAGAGAAGACTCCCTGGAAAAGACCCTGATGTTGGGAAAGATGGAGGGCACAAGGAGAAGGGGACGACAGAGGACGAGAAGGTGGGACAGTGTTCTCAAAGCTACCAGCATGAGTTTGACCAAACTGCGGGCGGCAGTGGAAGACAAGAGTGCCTGGCGTGCTCTGGTCCAGGGGGTCACGAAGAGTCGGACACGACTAAACAACAACAACAATGAGTGAAATAAGTATTTGATCCCCTATCAACCAGACAGATGTCAGGCTACCTGGTATCTTCACTGTATGTAACGAGCTGAGATTAGAGGCACCTGCTGTAAGGGAGTGGTCTTACCTGTAATCCCAGCTCCTTACAGTACCTGTACAAAAGACACCTGTCGACAGAAGCCATCAGTCCAGCAGATTCCAAAGTAGCCACCATGACCAAGACCAAAGAGCTGTCCAAGGATGTCAGGGACAAGATTGTAGCATGTATTTTGATGAAGTGATCTGGAATATTTACTTTGCTGCCCCCTCCCCCACCCCAAAAATTCCTGTGGACACCTGTACTTGGTTGCCCTACTCTAGGCGGGGGAGAAATTTGATTTCACTTCGCATTCAAAGGCCTAATTGGTACTTTGCGGAACTATACGTGAATCCACACTTCAGAATCCACACTTTTCTAGGTTTTGCATTGCATTTCTCCAGTGAAGTAATGTGTGGATGAATATGAGCACCAGATGACTATTTTGATAGACAGTAGATTCATATTTCTGTCTCCTGCCCATCGAAATGTGATTCACCCCATTGCGTTTGTTTTGTTGCTTTCTAAACTATGTGCAAAATGAGAAAAGAGTATTTTTAACAAAATGAAACACGCATGCACTAAGGCAAAATGTCCATAAAAGGCATACACTCGTGTAATGGTTCTAGGGGTTGCTCGTGAGTAAGTTGCCGCCACTCCTGGCTAGGTTGCCTGGTTGAACCCTTTCTCTCTGGACAGCCTTTTACTCATGGCCGTCTCAGTCGCTGGCAGAATCTGTCAGTGGGCGTTTCTTGAACTTCTTCCAGCAAAGAAGTTCTTTGACGCCAAGTCTCCTCCTACTCTCCCTGCGCGGAAGTCTTCTGCGCAGGGAGGGTGTGGGCAGCGGAGTACCCGTGCTCTCCCCACTGGTCTCCGGTAAAGAGTCCTGGAGCCTCCTCTCCGATTCCCCCATCTGCCCCCCTTCTCCACTGGTGTTACGCTGATTTCCTTCCCCAGCAGATGGGCTGCCTCTCTCCCTGCTGGGACCCTCTCCGGCATCCCTCAGGAGCCTTCCCTCCGCCTCTGGCTCTGATGGCAGTTCCCTGACAACTCGTGAAAAGAACACACCCAAAAATGCATTATATGTGGGGAAATTGCTTTCCCAAGATCCACATGATAGGGGGAATTGCATATAAAAATGTGCACACAGGGAATTTGTGCTAGAATGCGGATGAGTTTGATGAGGACTTCACTTTCTTTTTCTTTTTGTTAATAATTTTTATTTGGTTTTGCTTATTTTCATACCACCATACATCCGAAGTTACAAGATTCTCCCAAATCTCTGGACCTCCCACCTTCCCCTCGATGGGTTCTGTTATTAAACCTTTCCTACTGCATCTTTTCAAAACAAACCAAGTTGTTGGTTTTTTTAAGTAACTCCATTATATCCATAGTTCTTGTTACATTACAAGTGTTATTGCAATCGTGCTAAAGTTTTCAGCTGCTTACAGCGACCTTTAAGGTAAATTGTAAATTTCCCCCACTCCTTATTAAATTTTTGGTCTTTCTGGTTCCGGAGCTTTCCGGTCAGTTTTGCCATTTCGGCATAGTCCAACAGCTTCATTTGCCATTCTTCTCTGGAAAGAACAAAGACGGGAACGATAAAAATCCCAAACTAGCATGGGAGAATGGGACCTGAGATGGGGAATATGCAAAACAGAGAGGGCTGCAAATGGACAGATTTAATATTAATATTAAAAATAATTTATTATTTATACCCCGCCCATCTGGCTGGTCCTCCCAGCCACTCTGGGCGGCTTCCAACAAAACACCAAAATACAATAACCTATTAAACATTAAAGCTTCCCTAAACAGGGCTGCCTTTAGGTGTCTTCTAAAAGTTTGGTAGTTATTTTTCTCATTGACATCTGGTGGGAGGGCATTCCACAGGGTGGGCACCACTACCGAGAAGGCCCTCTGCCTGGTTCCCTGTAACCTGGCTTCTTGCAGTGAGGGAACCGCCAGAAGGCCCTTGGCGATGGACCTCAGCATCCGGGCTGAACAATGAGGGTGGAAACGCTCCTTCAGGTATACTGGACCGAGGCTGTTTACGGCTTTAAAGGTCAGCACCAACACTTTGAATTGTGCTCGGAAATGTACTGGGAGCCAGTGTAGGTCTTTCAAGACCGGTGTTATATGGTCTCGGCGGCCGCTCCCAGTCACCAGTCTAGCTGCCGCATTCTGGATTAATTGTAGTTTCCAGGTCGCCTTCAAAGGTAGCCCCACATAGAGCGCATTGCAGTAGTCCAAGTGAGAGATAACCAGAGCATGCACCACTCTGGCGAGACAGTCCGCGGGCAGGAAGGATCTCATCCTGCGTACCAGATGGAGCTGATAAACAGCTGCCCTGAACACAGAATTGACCTGTGCCTCCATGGACATCTGTGAGTCCAAAATGACTCCCAGGCTGCACACCTGGTCCTTCAGGGGCACAGTTACCCCATTCAGGACCAGGGAGTCCTCCACACCAGCCCACAAGCCCTCAAAAACAGTACTCTTGTCTTGTCAGGATTCAAGCTCAATCTGTTGGCCGCCATCCATCCTCCAACCGTTTCCTTTGACCCTGGAAGTGTGCCATTTTTACTAAAATGACGCTCTCTCTCCCCTGCAGCGGTTTCCATGGACAGCGGCTCCCTGATTATGTCGGAGATCGTGGACATTCCCGGCGACAGCAGCCCATCCGAGGACTCCTGCCTGCTGGACGCCAGCGGTTCTGTCTGCTCGGTGGATTACGTCTTGTTCCGCTCCATCCAGCGCAGCCGGGCTGACTACTGCTTGAGCGTGGACTGCGGGCAGTGCGGCCTGCACCCTCAGAGCCCCACCCTGCAGGGTCCTTTTGAGGAGACAGCCCAGGCGCGCCTTCGCGGGGAGCGCTCGTACTCCTGCTCCACGCCCGGCTCCACGGGCTACGAGGGCTTGCGGGAGGCGGGCAGTGCCCATACGCACAGCTGCCAGCGCCTGGAGAGCTTAGGCCAAAGCGCCGGGCCTTGCTTCCCTGAGGTGCGGGTCAAGCCCAAGGCCTCGCTGCCGGGACGCAAAGGCACCGGGCGGCAGCGCCGGAGCAGCGAGGCCTCGTACCGCCTGCCTTCTGTTCGGAGTCCTCTGCTGAGGTCTCACAGCGATCCCGGGATCGTCACGGCCTGCGAGAATGGTGAGTAGACCGGGTGGGAGGAAGTTGGATGCAGTGGCGTAGCGTGGGGGGTGCAGGGGGGCCGGCCGCACCGGGCGCAACATCTGGGGGTTAGGGTTAGGGGGCGCAAATCCACGGGTTAGGGGGCGCAAATTACTTGCCTTGCCCCGGGTGCTGACAACCCACGCTACGCCACTGGTTGGATGGCGGAGAATGTGGGATGGGTGTGTTTCGTTGCGATGTGGACAGATGCTGGGAAAGGATATACAGTGGTACCTCAGGTTACAGATGCTTCAGGTTACTTACGCTTCAGGTTACAGACTCCGCTAACCCAGAAATATTACCTCGGGTTAAGAACTTTGCTTCAGGATGAGAGCAGAAATTGGGCGGCGGCGGCGCAGCAGGAGGCCCCATTTGCTAACGTAGTGCTTCAGGTTAAGAACAGTTTCAGGTTAAGAACGGACCTCCAGAATGAATTAAGTACTGAACCTGAGGTACCACTGTATTTATTAGATATTATCAGTGCTGTTTTTTTCTAGAAGAAGAGGTACTGGAACTCACCATGAGCGCCACCCTTGTTCTCTTATAATGGCAATGGTGCCAGTGGCGGAGGAAGGGGGTGCGGGCCGCCGCCCTGGGTGTCATCACTGGTGGGGGTGTGTGACGAAATGACAAAAATATGAGTTACCATATTTTTCGCTCTATAGGACGCACTTTTCCCCCTTCAAAAATGAAGGGGAAATGTGTGTGCGTCCTATGGAGCGAAGACGCCATAGCCCCGCGACCCTCTCCCAGCTGGAGAAGTGATGCGCGACTATGGCAGCAGCCTCTCCGCTGCACCCTTCCGCTGCTCCCTGACCTGCTCTTTGGGGCTGGTGGTGGGCTTCCCCCCGCCAGCCCCAAAGAGCAGGTCGAAAGGAACCTGAAGCCTGGAGAGCGAGAGGGGTCGGTGCACACCAACCCCTCTCGCTCTCCAGGCTTCCAAGGTAGCCGCCTGAACGCACCTTAAACGGCACCTTGTTTTAGAGCGGGAAAACAAGAGGGGGGAAATCTCCCCCTCTCTGCGCAGCGCCTCCTGCCGCTTCGCTGAAGGGGCGCTGGGCAGAGAGGCGGAGAATTATTTTTTCTTGTTCTCCCCGCTCTAAAACAAGGTGTGTCCTATTGTCTGGTGCGTCCTATGGTGTGAAAAATACGGTAAAGAAAATTGTGCTCATGAAACTTTTTAGTTCAGTCAACAAACGTAATGAAACACGGCTGGCACTGGCACGCTAGCATGTTCTCTTCCTCCTCCTCCTCCTCCTCCTCCTCATTTTTAATTTGTATACCGCCTTTCTATCTTACAATACTCAAGGCCGTTTACAAGCTGAAGAAACGAAAAATGTACATCTTATAACAATCTAATGCAATACAGAAATGTGATAATAAAACATAACTTTAAAATAGGCAACCTCCCTCAAAAAAGTAACATTCAACAATCATTAGAATAGTATAAAATAATAATATCAACATATAAAATTTAAACAGAAATCCACTCAACAGTTACAATAATATCTAAACTATAATCAATAAAACAATGGCAAGCCACAGTACATAAAACGATACAATACACATTGAGAAGCAGAGACTAGAGAGTAGAGCAAGGCAGGTGGAAGAAGGCCTTGCCTGATGGAGTCTGTCCCCTCAGTTCTTCCTCCAGGAACAGCTCCCTTATGAGGACTCCTCGGTCCTCAGAAGGGGTTGTTCATTCATTAGCTTCAGAACCTTTCTTCTGCCCGAACATCACAGCGACCGATGCCTGCACACATCTGCACACTTAGGGATCCGCAGAGTCTGTGCAGTACGTGTGACAGACCTCAGCATTTTGGCTAATCTGCTTTATTTACATGTAAACACACACGGAGCACTGCAACATGGCTCCCTCTCTCCCTCTCTCTTTAGCATCAGACAGCAAAGAGAGAGAACAAAGGACAACAGTCCCACTTCACGGAACACAGTAACACAAACATCCTGTCACTTCCCACTCTGTGGAGTCAAAACATACACCGTCACGTGAAAGACAACAATCCCATGACTGCAATCACGGAGCAGGAATTCTAACACTTAATGCAGGGCCTGCAGTGTGCCCGAGCCATGCGTCTCTCCTGGGAGTGACGTGGTGGCTTGGGGGCCTGCAGGTTCCACACTGCCTGAAATGGCAGCATGGGGCTTGCGTCTGCCCACCGCCTCTCCCTCAGCCGCCCTATAGCTGAGGGGGAGGCGGCAAAGAGGCTCCCGCCCCCATGCAGGATAAGTGTGCCGGACCGGGCACCCCAGCAGCTAGCTATGCTGCTGAACGGTGCCCACCTGGAAAAAACAAACCAACCTCTGGATATTATCCTTCCTTCCTCATGTTTGAGTTCAGCAGAATTCCATCCTTTTGCAGCTTCAAAGAAAACTTGGCCTAGTTTTAGCCTTTTGGTTTGAGTAATCCAGGACGCTTTAAGGCAGACTGGATTTTCCTGGCATGTCCCCTCCTTAAAATGACAAGCACACAGTCTCGTAAAAGGTAACATTAACATTTACTTTCTCGGAATACTTGTTGAAGAGTAACCGGTACAGCAGCTTTGGTCAGGCAGGCTTCAATTGGTAATTCAGCTACCAAGGCATACAGTGGTACCTTGGGTTACTTACACTTCAGGTTACAGACTCCGCTAACCCAGAAATATTACCTCATGTTAAGAACTTTGGTTCAGGATGAGAACAGAAATCGTGCTCTGGCAGCGTGGCAGGAGGCCCCATTAGCTAAAGTGGTGCTTCAGGTTAAGAACAGTTTCAGGTTAAGAATGGACCTCCAGAACGAATTAAGTACTTAACCCGAGGTACCACTGTACTTAAGTCTGGCTTAAAACGTAGTCTGAGCTTGGAGCTCAAATATGGCAGATGTCGTCACGTTGCTGGCACAGCGGAAAGAGATGTAAAGAAGGAGAGGACGTGCCCAGGCAGGTAGGAGAATATATAGCTATGCCGCCCCCCGCCAGTGTCAGGGCACAGTAGGATTGTATCTCACCAAATTCTCTCTAGCAGGCTTACAGGAAAACTCTGTGAGTTCAGCTCCCTTTATGTACCTATCTAGCAAAACACAAATTGTTGGTTTGTCTGCATCTTAAACATCCCATACGTGCTGTTTTCAAGGCCATGGTTTCTCACAAGAGTATGTGCTATGTATTATTGCGTCCCCCCCCCCCCAGCATTTTTGGGGTGGGATCTCAGTGCGAAATCACTCAAGATCACAGCACTCAAAGTGGCCACCATGTTCGCACTCAGAAAAATGGGATTTCCCGGGTTTTCCCCCCACGGGACGCTTGCATGGTATGTACCTCGAGATGCTGGGGATTGCATCTGGGATCTCCTGAATGCAAAAGGTGTTCTCTGCTTCTGAGCTACCGAAACGCCCCCATTTAAAACCATTTCTTTCCCGCCTTTCATTTCCTCACTCCCCACCAGAAGCGGACTTCCAGGAGGTATTCTGCGCCAAGGCGTCGGAGGAGGATGGGCCCAACTCCTCAGCAGATACAGGTGAGGGAAGTAGCTTGCTTTGGTAGCCATCTTTGGACCTGGCTGTTTGTGATCAGGCAGATCCAGCTGAAGGTGCTGGCTGCTGAAACTGAGTGAGGTTGCTATCTTTGAACCTGGCAAATAATGAGCCAACAGGTACAGGTTGAGGTCAGCGACTGCTTGAATCATGAAGACTGCCAACTTGGAATCCAGACAGTTCCCACCCACCTGTTCCTCCGTGCAGATAAAACATGTCAGGAGTTCAAGGAGTTAATTGCCCTCACAGGATGTCTTGTCTCTAGTTACATCATTTTATTTTAAGACACAAGGCAGATGATTAATGACAAATTGCCTTGAGTATTATTACTAACAGTTTTTGGCATCATTCTTCTTACGAAAGTGTAGTAAGTCTGAATGCTGTACTCATTCTTACTACAGTGCAGCCTAAAACATTGTGAACACGCTCATCCTTGCATGGCAACTGTGATCTTCAGAAGGGGCACCGCTGAGAGTAACCACCTGCCCCAGCAGTGTCTTTAGCCTGCACTAGAAACTGGACTTTTAGTGTTGCAGCTTCAGCCCTCTGTAATCAATTAACAGCTGAAATGAGACAGGTGTCTAGCGCCTTGAAATCGAGGTGGTTATTGTAAACACTGTACGTTTAAGAAGTATTTCCTGCTCCTGTGACTCGGGGTCCTTCCAGACCTCCTCCTTATTGTCTCTCCATAGCTATTTGGGCTCATTATGGTGTCAGGAAGGTTATGCAGACGACTCCTCACGTGTGAGCGATCTACTTGTGTGTAACGGAGCCGGGAACCTAGAAGTGGAACCCAGAAGTGGTGAGCACTCTGGAGAGTCCTTGTGGCTCGTAAGGAGACCCTCCCCCAAAGACTCGGGCTCTGGGGAGGGTCTTCTCACGAGCCACGGTGTTCCCCGCTTTCATGCGTTCCACTTATGCGTGCAGGGGCCCTGAATATAAACCCCTTGTAAGTGGGGAGGTCCCACTTCCAATATTGTTTTTGCATGAAGAAGTTTCAGGGCGGACGTATTGCTTATTTTCCACTTGGTTCGTGTCCCATCACAATCCCAGTGGGGTGCCATCGCGGCTGCCCCCCTGCCCGCACTGGGTGCCACGCCCCCAGGATGCGTGCCATGACCCTACGGGTGGCACGCCCCGCCCCCAGGACGTGTGCCAACCCTGCCCCCACCTGCTCTCCGCCCCCCCCCCCGGTGCCGGAGCATAAAGCTCCGCCACTGTGTCCCATAGCATCCTGCAGAAATCACACAACCTCTGATACCCCTGTGTCCTGTACCCCACCATCAATTGTGATGTTCAGAGGTAGAGTGCCTCTGAAGATGGAGGCTCTTATTAAAGGTAAAGGGTAAAGGGACCCCTGACCATTAGGTCCAGTCGTGACCAACTCTGGGGTTGCGGCGCTTTATTGGCCGAGGCAGCCAGCGTACAGCTTCCAGGTCATGTGGCCAGCAGCACTAAGCCGCTTCTGGCGAACCAGAGCAGCGCATGGAAACACCGTTTACCTTCCCGCCAGAGTGGTACCTATTTATCTACTTGCACTTTGACGTGCTTTTGAACTGTGAGGTTGGCAGGAGCAGGGACCGATTAATGGGCGCTCACCCCGTTGCGGGGATTCGAACCGCCGACCTTCTGATTGGCAAGTCCTAGGCTCTGTGGTTTAACCCACAGCGCCACCCGCGTCCCGGAGGCTCTTATTACCTGCCATTAATACCTTGCCTCCCTCCTTCCTCCCTCCCTTCCCAGGGCCCTGCTCGGAAGCTAGCCTTTTACACCCGTCATTCTGCGAGCTGCCCCTGCGGGCTCGCTTGGCAGGGAAGGCCAAGCTGGAGGTGCCACGGAAAGCGCCGCTGCAGCACCTCTCCAAGACTGGCACGCGCTCCCTGGGGGACCTGAAGGTGTGCCGTGGGACGCGTGGGCTCGTGGCCCGTTTCCTGCACAGGTCCAAGCGCAACCTGGCTCTGGCGGGAGCAGAAATGGCAGGGCGAAGCAGCACCCCGGGGCGCAAGCAGGTACGGAGGGCAAAACAAGTTTTCACCAGGTAGTGGAATTTCCTATGCTGTTTATTTTTTGTTTCGCGTGAACTGGAGTTCTTATCAGCTTAGCAGTCACGGTGGCTGGTGGGACGGAAGGCAAGTAAGTGAAGATGATGATAATTAATTTATTACTTATATCCCACCCTTCTGACTGAGTTGCACCAGCCAATCTGGTCAGCTCCCAATAGAATACAGTGGTACCTTGGTTTATGAACTTAATCCATTCTGGAAGTCTGTTCTTAAACCAAAGCGTTCTTAAACCAAGGTGTGCTTTCCCATAGCAGCAGGGCACTCAATTCACAAATGGAACACACTCAACGGGAAGCAGAACATGTTCTGCTTCCAAGGCAAAGTTTACAAACCAAAACACCTACTTCCGGGTTTGCAGCGTTCTTAATCCAAGTTGTTCATAAACTAAGCTGTTCTTAAACCAAGGTACCACTGTATAATAATAATAATAATAATAATAATTTATTATTTATACCCCGCCCATCTGGCTGAGTTTCCCCAGCCACACTGGGCGGCTCCCAATCAAGTGTTAAAAACAGTACAGCGTTAAATATTAAAAACTTCCCTGAACAGGACTGCCTTCAGATGTCTTTTAAAGATAGGATAGCTGTTTATTTCCTTCACATCTGAAGGGAGGGCGTTCCACAGGGTGGGCGGCAGCACTGAGAAGGCCCTCTGTCTGGTTCCCTGTAACCTCACTTGTCGCAATGAGGGAACCACCAGAAGGCCCTCGGCGCTGGATCTCAGTGTCTCAGTGTATAAGAAACACAGCAAGACATCAGACATTAAAAACTCCCCGAGTTGGGAGAGCATGAGACTTTAATCTCAGGGTTGTGGGTTTGAGTCCCATGCTGGGCAAAAAGATTCCTGTGTTGCAAGGGGTTGGACTAAATGACCCTTGTGGTCCCTCCCAGTTCTACAATTTTCTGTTCCTTTTTGTTATCTTCATTTGAACAAGAATTCTTTTGTTTTGTTTTAAGAAAGCCCTTTCCCTCTAATAGTGGGGTAGGAGAGCTGGGCGGGGGGGGGGGGGAATTAACATCTAGCAACCCATGTGCCGCTTTGGTTTCAGATACTACATGGGTAAAAGATAAAGGGACCCCTGACCATTAGGTCCAGTCATGGCCGACTCTGGGGTTGCGGGGCTCATCTCGCTTTTTTGGCTGAGGGAGCCAGCGTACAGCTTCCAGGTCATGTGACCAGCATGACTAAACCGCTTCTGGCGAACCAGAGCAGCGCACGGAAACGCCGTTTACCTTCCCGCCGGAGCGGTACCTATTTATCTACTTGCACTGGTGTGCTTTCGAACTGCTAGGTTGGCAGGAGCAGGGACCGTGCAATGGGAGCTCACCCCGTCGCGGGGATTCAAACCGCCGACCTTCTAATCAGCAAGTCCTAGTCTCTTTGGTTTAACCCACAGCGCCACCCGCGTCCCGATACCACATTGGTAGACTAGTCTAAATAAGCCAGAGGCACAAATTGCCAAGGCCCTTTAGCGGCTAATTTACCAGAAGTAATGTATTTAGCATTAACTCTGGAAAAGTATACTCGATTCTGACCAAACTTAGCCTCTGGAGCTACTTGTAAACTGCCTGTGTGCTATCCCCCCCCCCCCAAAAAAAATCTCCCCCCCCCCTGAAATAACAAATGTAATAAATTAAAATCCACCCACAGTGGATGGAAACAGGAAAGGACCCATCAGGAAGGACTCCATGCTTAGGATGTCAAAGGCAAAAATATAACCCCCCCACCCCCAGTTTTGAAAGGCTGGGAAACCCCCATATGATGTGGGCCATTTCAGGTATTTAAGGAGGCAAATTAATGGTGCTGACTAATTAGGGTTAAACATCCTAATTGCCCGAGCCTTAGGGAACAGCTCTTGAAAGAAGGCAATAAAGGAACTGAACCAGCTCCTGTTTAGGTTTCACAATGAATTCTTCCTTGATTAAATCCCGGGTATGTGGGAGGCTGCTTCAGAAATTGAACACCCCTTCTGACTTTTCCCTGGGAGTAAGCCCAAGTATAAGGTCTACCCTCATCAATACTCCCTGATCTCGTGGCGCAAATTGTGGAGGTTAGTTTGACGATGCCCTGTCTTTGCTGAGTGTTCCTTCAGATTAGATTGCAGGGGAGTTATACAAGAACAAACATTGCACTGTTTTCACATGCCTTCCTGTTAATCTTTCATGTCTTCCCGTAAAACACGCTTCAGCTCATTTCGCCATCCTTAATCGGAATGTTAAATATCTGGTGTTGTTTTTGCAAATGGATTTGTTGCGGTCGGTGACAGAATAAGCCCATCCTCTTTAGTTGCGCAAACCTAAATTTCTGGTAAGTGCTTTAACCCCTCCCACAAAAATCCCGAGAGACTGTGCCTATGCTGTAAATTTAAAGCACATTTCCCCACCCACAAAGCATCATGGGAACTGTAGTTCGCCCCACACTGGTGTGCAACGCCCAGTACCCTGAGCAAACTACAGTTGGAGGGAGGGAAACAAATACAGGGGTACCTCGGGTTACATACGCTTCAGGTTACAGATGCTTCAGGTTACATACTCCGCTAACCCAGAACCCGGGTTAAGAACTTTGCTTCAGGATGAGAACAGAAATTGTGCAGCGGTGGCGCTGCGGCAGCAGGAGGCCCCATTAGCTAAAGTGGTGCTTCAGGTTAAGAACAGTTTCAGGTTAAGAACAGACCTCCGGAACAAATTAAGTACTTAACCCGAGGTACCACTGTAATGTGTGCACAGCCATGATGTGGAGGTGGCTTAAAATACGCGCTGCTCTTTTTATCCCTCAACAACAGCAAAGCAGGAATAGACATAAAGCTGAAAAAGCATTGGCCACAGACACAGCCGGCTTCCCAGAGTTGTGCCATCTTGGCTAAGATGGCTCCTTTCTTGACCCTTGCTACCAGATGAAGAACTTGTTGTTTCTGCCCAACTCATAGACCTGAGCAAAACATAGGCAAGGCAAGGGTTAATGGCACAGCAATTGCATTGCATGGTTTAAGCCAGGGGTCAGCAAACTTTTTCAGCAGGGGGCCGGTCCACTGACCCTCAGACCTTGTGGGGGCCGGACTATATTTTTTGGAGGGGAATGAACGAATTCCTACGTCCCACAAATAACCCAGAGATGCATTTTAAATAAAAGGACACATTTTACTCATGTAAAAACATGCTGATTCCCAGACCGTCCGCGGGCCGGATTTACCGTAGAAGGCGATTGGGCCTGATCCGGCCCTCAGGCCTTAGTTTGCCTACTCATGGCTTAGTGTGAGCTGAGATGTTGAGCCAGCAAGTGGCACCTTGGTGAAGTATACCTGAAGGAGCGTCTCCACCCCCATCGTCCAGCCTGGACACTGAGGTCCAGCGCTGAGGGCCTTCTGGCGGTTCCCTCACTGCGAGAAGTGAGGTTACAGGGAACTAGGCAGAGGGCCTTCTCGGTAGTGGCACCCGCCCCGTGGAACGCCCTCCCATCAGATGTTAAGGAAATAAACAACTACCAGACTTTTAGAAGATGCCTGAAGGGAGCCCTGTTTAGGGAAGCTTTTAATGTTTGATGTTTTATCGTGTTTTAATATTCTGTTGGGAGCCGCCCCGAGTGGCTGGGGAAACCCAGCCAGATGGACAGGGTATACATACTAAATAAATTATTATTATTATTATTATTATTATTATTATTATTATTATTTTGCAGAGTGGGGTGGGCACAGCAAACAACACACACATATATTAAAATTGCTTTGCAAAAGCATTATTAGTGAAAATAATGTAGAAAAAAGCTATATATGTGTGTGGGTGTGTGCGTGTCTATTTTCTACGTTATTTTCACTAATATCTGTATTTATTTTATTAAATTTCTATACCGCCCTTCATCCAAGGGTGGTTTACAGCACAAAGACACATAGCATAGTAACGAACAAGAAAACAACTGTGACATAGGTATCTCTGTACTGTACCCATTAATTAGCTGGAGAACTGCGTTGCAAAATTCGGAGAACTGTGAATTTGGAGAGATGGCTCCATGTATTGCTTCAGAAGGTATTTGCTAGGTTCGCCTTTGAATGCAGACTGAACTGAATCCCTCCCTCCTGTTAACAACGCAGTATCTGAAAATGCAACGCAGCCGGCTTAGCTTCAGGCTCGTGGAGGGTGGGGAGGCGAGCAACCGCCAGTATAACCTCTTGTGCAACAGCTGCTAGGTCTGCATTTTTGGAGCAGGAAGATGGGAAAAAAGAAGTATCCCTGGAGAAATATGTCAAACAGCCTGTGGGGATGTGAGCAGCTCTCTCCATGGGCCCCTAAGACAATTTTTTACTTTTCTGCCTCACCCGCCTAAAAAGAAGAGCTGAACTTCTGTGGCGAACCTCTCTGAAACAAGTCTGGCTCTTTTAGAATAATAATAATTTATTATTTATACCCCGCCCATCTGGCCGGGTTTCCCCAGCCACTCTGGGTGGCTTCCCAAAAAATATTAAAATATTGCAATACATTTAGCTGCTAGAAGCCATGATTCCTGTTTTGAAAGCGCCGCTTGCCAATCTCTCTGTGAGGTCAGAGCTGCTCTCCTTTTAGTATGATTTCTCTTTTTAAAAAAATTTATTAATATTATAGAGTACAAATTAGAAAAAATACAAATATACATTTTATACAATTATATTTTTTTTAGTACGATTTCTCAAGCTGCACGGCCAAACCCTAGCACTACTAACAGGGTTCAAGGGCAGGGAAGAAAATTGCAGCTCTGGCTTCATCTTCCTTTACAGGCTGTCATTTTGTTTTTCTCTCAGGTGCCCAGGCAGAGGCTGGAGCGAAGCTCTCCAGAAGGGATTCACCTGCAGAGCTGCGGGGACCTGAGCTCCACCTCGTCCTTGCGGCGCTTGCTCTCTGGCCGCCGGCTGGAGCGAAGGCGCCCCCACAGCCTTAGCGGACTCGTCCGAGAGAGCAACCTGTAAGAGGGCGTTTAATGTGCGTCTTCCCGATGCCGACGATTGGGGCTGCTTCATGACTCGGGCTTCGGATCAGGAAGCCCAGGGCTAGATTTCTGGAGGAACTGGATTGGGGCCCCTGTAGCAAAAACAAGCAAAAAACCACCCACTCTCCCACCTCAGTCAGGAAGACAGAAGAAAGGAATGCAGCGCGCAGGAGTTCCGCCCTGCGGAGAGATGGTGCAATGACCAGGTGTTGATTGATGGGCTTGTGAGAAGCATCGTTCTCATCCGCTCTGCAACCTCCTCCAGGTTGTGTGGCGTGGGAAGGAGCACTCACTCTCCAGTAACGCCCGAGGGCTTGTACGATGGGGAACGCTGGCAAACGCAGCGGCCAGCAGCACTCTTGGCTCCCGCAAATTGACCTGTATATATCCAAGGAAATGTTGACTGCCTGCCAGCCAGCTGCGGCACGCAGCGGCAGAGGCGGACGCCCTTGCACAGGGCAATGAATCGCTTCCCCGCATCCTGATGATTCACGGCGTTGTGTGGCGGGGTGTGTGTGTGCATGGCAGCCGCTGTCCCGTCTGAAGAGATGTGTGCCCAGGAATCCCGCTTGCCCTGGCAAAGGTTTCCTTGGCACGAGAAGAGGGCTGGGGTGGGAATAATCTCAGCTCTTCTATGCACATTTAACTGACATCACCAGGGATTTCCCTGCATGGCCATCTGAGAGGTACTCTACCTGGACTTCTCACCTCCAGCTGCTGCTCCCCCTCCCACAGCCCCCTGTGCACACACGCCATGCCCAGGAGCTCAGCTGCCCTAGCGTATCTGTAACAACAAACCCTTTGCCTACTACTGATACCTCACTTTTAGCTGTGCCTTTGATTGACTGTTTGGTTGGTTGCTTCCCAGGTGCTGGGACAGGGCCAGATAAATTCTCTGGAATCACTTTGGAGAGAAAGAGAGCTTCCCACTAGGGTTGCTGGGTCTCCCAAGACTCGTAAAGACCAAAGCTGGCTCATCTGCCCCAAAGCTGCCTTTTTCTCACAGTGGCCCCAAACAGAGATGCCTTTGGGACTCCCAGAAAGCAGGGCATGAGAGCAAGAGCCATCCCTCTGCTGCCTCACTTCTGCCCTGCAAAAAAAAAAAAAAAATAGACTGCCTCTAAGCCTGGAGGTTCCACTGATAGCCACCTCCTCCTTCTCTAACCTCCTTTTAAAGCCATCCAGTGACACAGAAGGAGCTGAGCATAGGAGCTTAAAGGGTGAGGCCTGGCCACTGGTGGGGCAAGATGGGGCTTAGCATTGTACGGTGTGGGGTGGAGCAGAGCAGGTCTGGCTCCAGATCTGAGGCGAGCCCCAGCCTACCCCAGTCTCGTGTCATGAGCGTATTTTTCCCAGAATGCCCTCCAACGACCCTGTCGTGGGGCACTGTGGGAATTTTGTTTCAGCGGGTGGCAGGCAGCTATCAAACCACCACAGGGTTTCTGGCAACTGCGGTCAACCCTGTGGACATGCGGGGGCCTCAGCGGCTGCCCTTGGGTGCTGAGTGCTGGCACCAGCCCTGGGCAAAGGATGGCACATCTCAGGCGGCAGGGGGGTGGGAGTCAAGTTACACCTGCTGCCACTGTGCAAGAGGAGTCAGAGCGAAGAACAAAAAGTTCTCAAGTCAAGCAGCGACTTTCCCCACTTCCTTCACTTGACCCTGACCCCTTCTCATACTGTTCTATTTTACTCCTCACCTCCCGTTAATAATTCGGATTAATCATCTACTGTCACAATCAATAGGAAGAATTGAGCAGACAAATAAATGCTATCTACATTGTTAACAAGGGACATGGGTGGCGCTGTGGGTTAAACCACAGAGCCTAGGGCTTGCCGATCAGAAGGTCGGCAGTTCGAATCCCCGTGACGGGGTGAGCTCCCGTTGCTCGGTCCCTGCTCCTGCCGACCTAGCAGTTCGAAAACACGTCAAAGTGCAAGTAGATAACTAGGTACCTCTCCAGCGGGAAGGTAAACAGCGTTTCGTGCGCTGCTCTGGTTCGCCGGAAGCAGCTTAGTCATGCTGGCCACATGACCCGGAAGCTGTACGCCGGCTCCCTCGGGCTATAAAGCGAGATGAGCGCTGCAACCCCAGAGTTGGCCACAACTGGACCTAATGGTCAGGGGTCCCTTTACCTTTAGATTGTTAACAGTTTCAGTTAACAAGCATTCTTCCTTGCAGAGTCCCTTACTCCGTCCCAACCCAAAACCTACAACTCCTGCGCCCGGCACCCGCTCTGGCCTTCTTCACTTGAAGACTCTGAGAAGGGAGGCTTTTTAGCCCCTGGCAACCTCAGGTCAAACTCCGCAAGACCCGGCAACCCTATTTCCTGTTGAAGGAGGAAGCCTGCATGTACACCAATGCCACACACAGCCCCCAACCGGTTTGGTTCCACGCTTTCCTCTGTCGTGTGTCCTCCCACTCTTACCTCGCTCTTTTGCAACACATGTGCGCACATCTGTAAGATGACAGGGCTCCCTTTTCTCTCTCTCCTTTTTGCAGAGCTGAGGGGAGTACGTGGCGGGGGGCGAGGGTGGGGTGGAGAGCTTGGTTGGCAAGGAGGGCTGCTGACTCTCCCCTCCTTGCAATGATGCCTATGTTCCCTTTAGCAGTCGCCAAATTTCCAACCGTGGCTGCTAAGAAGCAAAGGAGCCAAGTGGAGTTGGGAAAGCTAGCGCCCTGGGAGACGCTCACCACTGTCAGTTTGAGTTGCACAAATACTTATCTGAAATAAACCAAATAAAGCCATATCTATCTAATCTGTAGCTGCTGGTTTTTGTAAGAAGACTTCATTAAAAAACACCTACACACAGCTAAGATCTCTCGCAGAGCTTGTTTAACATTTGATTTGGGTTGCGCTATGCTGATGTAGGAATTAGGCAATGCTTTGTCTTTAGTAGAACATCATGCGATTGTTGTTGACATGTCTTCCCATTATACAGTACATTGAACCCACACATTTCACAGCCCTTCCTTATCACTTTCTAGGTTGAATCTGCATGAGGTCTTATCACCTCTCACCTCCCAGACTGTACTCTGGTGTAATTAGCAATTGCTTGACACCTGCAGTTCACCAAGTGAAGCCTTTTCTCCTGCTGCTGCTGTATTGGGGAAAAAGCCTGTCTGCTAATTTAAAAGCGCAGGAGCCAAGCCGGATAGAAAACGGTGGCTACCCAGGTTGTCACGGAGTCCTGACATCAAATTGTCGGATGTCCAATGAAGACTGGAGATGAAACTAAAAGCATAAAGAAGTCAGGAGGGGATGGAGGGGTGATGGGGTGGGGTAGGGAACCGATTCTACTCATTTGAATGTGGCAAAATGTGAATTATTTGCAGACGCTGTTCAAAACCATGGAGGGCTCTTCAGTGCAAACTCTCATTAACTGTAGGACGACCTTTCAGTGGGCTTGGATGCTGTGTTCACCCCAAGAAGTTAGAATTTTTAGGGGTGCTCTGCTGGGGTTGCTTTCCTTTGAAAAAAAATGTCACTGGATGATTATTGGGGGGGTTCTTTTTTAAAAATGATGATTATTTACAAATATACAGGTCTGTCAATATATGGCAGTGATGGGGAGCTGTTTTCAGACTAAGGGCCACATTCTCTTCTGAGCTACCTTTCAGGGGCCACATGTCAGGGCTGGAGGGGAACAAGGAGTGCAGATTTTACCTCGGTACAGGAGGCTAGTTTCTGCACACACTTGCTATTGCTGATATTAATATTGTGCAGCATGAAGTGTTTGGATGTATAAGAACCAACTCCTTTTTGGAAAGAAAGCATTGTCCAGACCCATAAAAATATTATTCAAAGTTTACTTGCCGAACTCATCAAAAACGGAACAAAAAAACAGGAAATGATACACCCAAAATATCCATTAGATCTTGGGCAATGTCCAGCACAGGCTCAGCATCTTCTTAGAAACAAAAGATAATTAAAAAAATCCAAACTGTGTCTCTTCCCCCAAAGCCTGCATTCCAGCCCCCATAGGCCTACGGCTATGCAGCTTTTGGAGAGCCATTTGCATTCTTTTGTTCTCTGTCAGGTTCAGAGAAACACTGAAGTCACCAACCAACCTTTCAAGATGGCGGTTTTGGAATCCCACACCTTCGTCACCTGATCTAAGGTTACAATACTCACCTGTATGAATATTTATTAGCTTTTTCCACAATAAAACAAAAACAAAAATAAACAAAAAGTAACAAACATACAAAAATACAAAACTTAAAAACAGTTAAAAACACATAAAATTTCAATTGCTTAATTTCTTTTGACTTATTTCTCAGACCTCCTCACACCTCCCCTTCTTGTATTCCAATTCAAATTATTAGCTCAGCAAATCCTTATTACTTATTTCTCAACTTTAACTTAATAATTTATCATAACATATTATTATTTTACTTTTTCTCCTTCATCCCTTTCCTCAATTTATTTTTGCTAACCTTATTTTCATTTAATTTAATTCATTTTAAAGTCCAATTCTACCTTATCCAAACTTAAACATCAATACCTATCCATCAATTCTTATTCTTAAAACATTTTTTCTAAGATCGACCAAGATTCCCTTCCACGAATTTCCCAATTTTCATACTAATAACAAACAAAATAAAAACAGATTAAATTGTAATTATGAACCCTTTGGATTCCCAAACTCCACCCCCCCTTTCCCGGTTTCAGCCCCCAACAAGTGTCCATCAGTCTTGATCTACTATCAGCCTGGAGATCTCACGTCCGAGGCTCTTAATTCTCTCTCAGTTCCTCTCTGCCGGTCTTTTTGATAGTCCTGCCGATCTTTTTGATAGTATGTTTTTGAATGAAATGAGTTAAGCAATTGGATTCGAATTCCAAGCAAAAGAATTGGGCAAACTTGTGACTTACAGTGTAACCACCAGCAGCTGATAAGATGCCACTAGAACGAGGTGATCGTCATTGTAAGAACGCTGAAGGAGAGATAATTGTTTTAATTAATAAGATTTCTGTGCCAAGTATTTGTTGAGGCTGAGTCACACAAAGTGTGCAATTTGTTTATGGATTTGACACAGTGCCAACTGTTTACAGCAAGGGTGCATAACTAGGGCACCCCAATGTTCCCCCCCCCCAGACTACAGATCACAGCATCGCTGACCATAGGCCATGGTGGGTCTGATGGGAGTCTGATGGGAGTCCAGCCACATCTGGAGGGTCACAGCTCCCCACCCGTTCCACAGAGCACAGTAGATTTGTAAATATATCAGCAGCTTCAGACTGGATCCCTGTTTGAAACTATTTTGGGGGGTTCAGGGGAATGTGGCATTATACATTCCTTCATCCTAAAAACCGCATCAGCACTATGCCTTTAAAGCGCTGTGATACCATTTTAAACAGTCATAGCTTCCCCCAAAGAACCCTGGGAACTGTAGTTTGTTACAGGTGCTGAAAGTTCATAGAATCATAGAGTTGGAAGAGACCACAAGGGCCATCGAGTCCAACCCCCTGCCAAGCAGGAAACAAGTTGTTAAGAGAAACACACCCCTTCCCCTCACCGAAGTACAATTCCCAGAGTTCCCTGGGCAGAGGGATTGATTGTTAAACCACTCTGAGAATTGTAGCTCTGTCAGGGGAATAAGGGGTCTCCTAACAACTCCCACCACCTGTAACAAACTACAGTTCCCAGGAGTCTGGGAGGGGGGAGGTCATGATTGCTTAAAGTGGTATAAAGGTAAAGGTCCAGTTGTGGCCGACTCTGGGGTTGCGGCGTTCATCTCGCTTCATTGGCCAAGGGAACTGGCGTACAGCTTCTGGGTCATGTGGCCAGCGTGACAAAGCCGCTTCTGGCGAACCAGAGCAGCGCACGGAAATGCCATTTACCTTCCCGCCGGAGCGGTACCTATTTATCTACTAGCACTTTGTGCTTTCGAACTGCTAGGTTGGCAGGAGCAGGGACTGAGCAACGGGAGCTCACCCCGTCGCGGGGATTTGAACCGCCGACCTTCTGATCAGCAAGTCCTAGGCTCTGTGGTTTAACCCACAGCGCCACCCGCGTCCCTTTAAAGTGGTATAAACAGCTTTCAGTTTCTAGCACAGATAGGGTCTAAGCGTCCATTAGACTTCCTCTGTTGTTTTTGCTGCAACGAAAACAAAGACGACAGCTACGTTTCTGGAATTTGGCAGATTTAGGAATGAGAGGTTTGAGGGATGTCAAAATCTATTTAAAATGGCATATTGGTACATCGACTAGGATAGGTTATGGAAAACCCATTGATCGGTTAAAAAGATGGCCTGGGTGGTGCTGAAAAAGATTTTTAAAAATGAAATACAGTAAATGTAACTATGATTAATAAATAATGTGTGCAAAAACGACGCCTTGGTGGCTGGCCCCACCTCATTCCTCCCTCCCTCCCACATGGAAGATGACAGTGGCCAAAATATGTGATTACTTCCCATTCCATACTGTACTTGAATGATGATCCGTCCCACAGGAAAGAGGAATTTGGTTGAGGGTTGATTCCAGCCTGCTACCCACAACAGGGTCATGTGCCATTGACACGTAAGGCCAACATTTTTGGGCCGGTAGGAACATAAGGAACATGCCCTCCAACATTTTTCTGATGAAATAGGAGAGGTTTTGTAATTTATACTCTGTCTACCTGACTGGCTTCCCAAGCCACTCTGGGCTGCTTCCAACATATACAAAAAAACGCACACACAAAAACTAAACATTTTTTAAAACAAACCTTCTCTGTATAGAACTGCCTTCAGATGTCTACTTAAGGTTGTATAGTTACTTATCTCCTAGGCCGGGGGGTGGGTGGGTCGCATAACTCCATAAGGTAAAGGTAAAGGTAAAGAGACCCCTGACCATTAGGACCAGTCATGGCCGACTAGGGCTGCGGCACTCATCTCGCTTTATTGGCCGAGGGAGCCGGCGTACAGCTTCCGGGTCATGTGGCCAGCATGACTAAGCTGCTTCTGGCGAACCAGAGCAGCGCACAGAAACGCCGTTTACCTTCCCACCGGAGCGGTACCTATTTATCTACTTGCACTTTGACGTGCTTTCGAACTGCTAGGTTGGCAGGAGCAGGGACCGAGCACCGGGAGCTCACCCCGTCGCGGGGATTCGAACTGCCGACCTTGTGATCGGCAAGCTCAAGAGGCTCAGTGGTTTAGACCACAGCACCACCCACGTCCCATGCACAACTCCATACCCTCCAACATTTCTTTGATGAAAACAGAGACATCCTAGGGGAAAGTGGGACATTCCGGGATCAAAATGACGATGAAGATGAAACAGGACATCCCTATTTTCATCAGAGAAATGTTGGAGGGAATGGTCTCATTCGCTTAAGAATGCTCCTGATTCTGGCAATAGACATAAGGATATGTACAACTGGAGCCTGGTTCTCAAGCTCTTCCTCCTCCTCTTTCTATGCCAAGACGGCAAAAAACTGTGCTAACTCAGCACGCTTGGGTATCAGTACTTGCACTGAATTTATGGAGAAGCTCAGACTCTTCTCTGGCATTTCTGAGGGAGGTTCCAGGCCTGGGGAGAGAACAGACATTAATTCACCCTTTCCCACCCTGTTTAATAGACCAAGTGTACACTTAATTAAGTGCTTAAGAAGTCAGACATCAGAAGGGCCGTGGCAGACTTTGGTGCCTTCAATTTCAGAGGTCCGCTGCCTTACAATTTTCACGACTGGCCTTGATCCTCAAGAGCCCTGCTGGGTCACACCAATGGATCATCTCTTCCCGTATCCTGTTCTCACAGTGGCCAACCAGAAGCCTATGGGAGGAGGCCGTGTGAGCTGGATCTGAGCGCAAGAACACTTTCTCTGCTTGTGGTTTCCAGCAACTGGTTTTTAGAGGCTTAATACCTCTGAAAGTGGAACATAGCCTCGATGGCTCCTAGCCACGGATAGCCTTGTCCTCCTTGAGTTTTCCCCGTCCTCATTTAAAGCAATCCAAGTTGGTGCTCCACCACAGCCTCATGTGGGAGGGAGTTCCATAGTCTAACTATGCGCTGTGTGAAGAACAGCATTGTTTTATCTGCCCTGAATCTTCCAACATTCAGCTTCTTAACCAGACCTTCCCAGTGTCCCTATTTTCCAGGGACAGTCCCGGATTTACAGAAGCTGTCCGTGTTTCTGATCTGACCTCAGAATGTCCCGCTTTTCCTTAGGACACCCCTATTTTCATCCGAGAAAGGAGTTATGTGACCCCCCCGCCAAGCCTTTAGAAGACATCTGAAGGCAGCCCTGTATAGGGAAGTTTTAAAATGTTTAATGTTTCATTATTATTTTATATATGTTGGATTCAGACATGAATTGATGTGGGAAAATGATTGCTTGTACATAAGAGCATGAGCAAAGTTCTTATTATTGCAGGGTGATTTCATAGCTAAAAGCATCCTTGGAGCATGAACAGCGCGTGAATAGCCCGTGCTGTCCCAAATGATTGGTCCACGTAACATAGCCTGATCGTCGGCGTGGTCTAGTGCGATGGCCCTTATCTGCTGGCTGAGAACAAGTTGCATTCCTTGTATTTTGTATCTTTCTGACTTTACACAATAAAGGCTGTGCTGCAGCAGCTCTAAGGCAGCCAGATTTCTTCAACCCATCTCTGTGTGAGACTGATTCTTACTGATGGCGAGCTGGATCTCGTCAAATTGAATCAAAGCCTTTTCATAAAAATAAAAAAAGGTTCGATCAGAGCAGCATTTAACAACAATAACAAAAAGCCTTGTGCTTGCCATCTCCTGCAATGTACCATTTTCAGTGTAAGCGCCTCGGGGCAGGAAGCTTATTCTGATTTTTTGTTTATAAGGTAAAGGGTAAAGGGACCTCTGACCATTAGGACCAGTCATGGCCGACTCTGGGGTTACGGCGCTCATCTCGCTTTATTGGCCAAGGGAGCCGGCGTATAGCTTCCGGGTCATGTGGCCAGCATGACTAAGCCGCTTCTGGCAAACCAGAGCAGTGCACGGAAACACCGTTTACCTTCCTGCCGGAGTGGTACCTATTTATCTACTTGCACTTTGACGTCTTTTCGAACTGCTAGGCTGGCAGGAGCAGGGACCGAGCAATGGGAGCTCACCCCATCGCGGGGATTCGAACCGCTGACCTTCTGATCGGCAAGTCCTAGGCTCTGTGGTTTAACCCACAGCGCCATCAGCTAATCAGCAATTTAGTCACTGCCCCAGTGAGGAGGTTTTAACAATTCTTTCTTTGTATTTTACAACACACCTCTTTTAATCGCTTGTCTTTTTTGCCTCACTTGGTACAGAAAAAAAATGTTCCAGTGCGGAATGTTCTCTATTTCAGCCAGGCGCGCCCTCTTCTAGGAGACACTATTCCGTGTGCATTAACCTGCACATTGTGTCAGAGGGAGGGTCTGTGTTCCCTTGAGAATCAAGACGTGGCCGACCTGTTCTCTTGCATTGCCAGTGGCCCCCAGTGACCCGGGTATTGTTTCTTAATGTCCTAGGCTAGCTCAGGAATTCCTCTATAGCTTGTATTTCTCTTTTCCCACCCCAAATAGAGTGGTACCTTGGTTCTCGAATGGCTTGGCTCCCAAACAAATTGGCTCCCAAACACTGCAAACCTGGAAGTAACTGTTCCGGTTTGCGAACGTTTTTTGGAAGCCAAAGGTCCGACGCGACTTCCGCTTGAGTGCAGGAAGCTCCTGCAACCCATCGGAAGCCGTGCCTTGGTTTTTGAATGGTTCTGGGACTTCCAGAACAGATTGCGCTTGAGAACCAAGACACCACTGTAATCAAAATCCCACCATTTATTTATATCAATATACAGACACACCTCGGGTTACAGACACTTCAGTTTGCGTTTCTTCAGGTTACGGACGATCCGAAACCCAGAAGTACCGGAACGGGTTGCTTCCAGGTTTTGGAGTTTGCGCATGTGCAGAAGCATTAAATCGCGCTTTGCGCATGCACAGAAGCGCCGAATCGCAACCCGCCGCAGGCTGTGAACGCTGTGGGTTGCAAACGTGCATCCCGCACGGATCACGTTCGCAACCCGAGCGTCCACTGTACACAACTTGCCCATGGGCAGAGGGACATCCTAAGAGGAAGCAGGGCATTCCGGGATCAAATCAGAAACCAGGACGGCTTCTGTAAATCCGGGACTGTCCCTGGGAAACAGCGACACTTGGAAGGTCTGGAATGTGTCCTTGAGCTCTTGACTTGCTTTGTGGGTAAAGTGAGTTTGTGTAGAAACCAGCCTGCTGGACAAAGACAGAGGGGCTGTTTCCAACCCATTCCTGCTCAGAGTAGGCCTGTTGAAGATAGTAGGCCCGAGTTCACCATGCCCACTGGTTTTAGTTTGTCCACTTTGAGCAGAACCAACGCTGATGCAACCCCATAACAGCCCTGTTCCCTTTTGCCTCTGGCTGCTCTCGCCCCAGTCATATGCGGACCCCAGAAGAGAATGCCGCCCCCAAGCTGTATTCAATTTTACCCTGTGTCAATTTTATCACATGCGTATCACAACTTTGTCCTCACAAGGAGCCTGCGAGGGAGGTTAGGTTGATGGCCTATGAGATTTGTGGCTGCCTTCCATGTTCCCCATTTGAACCACAACACCACATTTGGCTTCTCAGGACTGCAATCCCAGTTCATGATAACGTTATGTGCTTTTAAAATTAAAAACTAGACAGCATCTTAAAACTAGACAGCATCTTAAGAAGCAGAGACATCACCTTGCCAACAAAGGTCTGTATAGTTCAAGCTATGGTTTTCCCAGTAGTGATGTATGGAAGTGAGAGCTGGACCATAAAAAAGGCTGATCGCCGAAGAATTGATGCTTTTGAATTATGGTGCTGGAGGAGACTCTTGAGAGTCCCATGGACTGCAAGAAGTTAAAACCTCTCCATTCTGAAGGAAATCAGCCCTGAGTGCTCACTGGAAGGACAGATCGCGAAGCTGAGGCTCCAATACTTTGGCCACCTCATGAGAAGAGAAGACTCCCTGGAAAAGACCCTGATGTTGGGAAAGATGGAGGGCACAAGGAGAAGGGGACGACAGAGGACGAGGTGGTTGGATAGTGTTCTCGAAGCTACCAGCATGAGTTTGACCAAACTGTGGAAGGCAGTGGAAGACAGGAGTGCCTGGCATGCTCTGTTCCATAGGGTCACAAAGAGTCGGACACGACTAAACGACTAAACAACAACAAAATAAAAAATGGTGGAGAGCAAGCCTGATGAGAGGGAAGCCTTTCCCTGAAGGCCTTAAACCATGGGTAGGCAAACTAAGGCTCGGGGGCCGGATCCAGCCCAATCGTCTTCTAAATCAGCGTATTTTTACATGAGTATTTTTATTTATTTACTTATTTTGGGGAGGCAACAGCCCCTGTGCCCCATGCTCCCCACCCAGCCGCCAATCCTTTGAAAGTCCAAAATGGTCAGAGGTGAAAAACTCCATATTAAAAGGGTGCGAGAGGTCAGGAACCACACAGAGATGGTGAGGACATCATGTGGACCCCTTGCTTTAACTGGGAGACAGGGAGGTACAAATGCATTTAAGCCACATACCATAGCTGTCAACCTTACCTTTTTTTGCAGGAAATTCCCTTATTCCAGTGCCGTTCCCCGCTGCTTCCCGCTTATTTCCTGGATTGTTAGATATCCTGTAGACTGTCCCCGGGACAGGTGAGGCTGCTGATCCCTTATTTTTGAATGGCATATACATTTAAGCCACATCCCACAGCACATTTCAAACACATTACTTGCACCACAGAATCCTGGGAACTGTAGTTCTCTCTCTCTCTCTCTCTCTCTCACACACACACACAAACACACAGCGCTACCATTCCCAGCATCCTTAAACTACAGTCCCCAGGTTTCTTTTTTGGGGGGGGCGGGGGTCATGTGTTTTAAACATGCATTGATTAAATGTATGGCGTAGTAGATCTACCCATATTATATTCACCATGGAGTCAGCGAGCTGTATTTTTACAGATGACGTTTCTGTATATGATGGAAGCTGTTAAAGAGTAGCTGTGGCGACCCAGTCAGATGGGCGGCGGTACAAATAATAAAATAATAATAATAATAATAATAATAATAATAATTATTAAACACTTTTTCGGGCTTATTTTTTTGGGGGGGGCGCAGCGATGAAAGGAGGCTGGGGGAGGCTACGACAGCAGATGACCGATCACGATTTACCAATTATCATGAATCACGATTAATTCCAGAGGGTGAGTGACAACGGGAGTCTCCGCTGCAGCCAAGAAAACTGCCTCGACCCTTTTGCAACCCAACAGATCGAGTGGGGAGAGGATGCAAAAACCTTCCCACGCCGGGAGAAATTTCCTTGTTTTAAGTCTCTTTGCAGGGCGGATCCGAGCCTGCGGCATCTTTTTTGCTCCGAAGCAAGCAACTGCCTCCCTCGATCCTAGGCTTGCTCCCAAGTAAAGGAGACCCTTCTGCTCCCATGGGGTTAATTGCTCGAACCCCGCCCGCAACACAGGTGTCATGTGACCGCAGATCATATGATCACCTCGCCTTGGGCTGGCTGTAAAAGTCCAGCTGTAAAATCGTTATCGGCTGCTTCCTGGTGGCTGCTGGAAAGGGAAAAAGATACCGACTTTCTTCTTTCTGGGTAAGTGGGTCTTTATATTTTTATCTTATTGCTGGGGAGAGATGCTTCTGACCCTCCCCACTTCGTTTCCTGGCACCAACTCTTTTATGAGCTGGCTTAAAATAAGGTTACCAGATTTTTTTCAATGAATCCGGGGACACAAATAAAATAAAATAAAATAAAATAAAATAAAATAAGAAGTAAAGTAAAGTAAAGTAAAATTAAAATAAATACTACACGTTCAGGACGTTGATGCAGCGATGGCAGTGGCAGAGGGGCAGCCTCCGCCTTGACCTCAACCGCCCCCTTTCCCCTTCCCCTGAGGCTTTTATCTCCTTTCTCCATGAGCCTGGGCAGCCCCTGACTTGTTGGTTCTTTGGTGGTGGTGGGGAAGCGTTGTGTGGTGGGTCAGGCATGGAAGGCAGAGAAGGAGGGCGGAGAGCGGCCCCAATCTCGTTCCTACTTGCGTGCAAGCAGGAGGGTGTGGGGTTCACATTGCCTTTCGACATAGCTGTCAACCTTCCCTTTTTTTTTTGCGGGAAATTCCCTTATTTCAGGGCTGTTTCCCACTGCTATGCCAGATTGTTAGATATCCTGTAGACTGTCTCCGGGACAGGTGAAGCTGCTGATCCCTTATTTATAAATCCGAAAGTTGACAGCTATGCTGCTGACCCCTTATTCTTGAGGCTGCTGATCCCTTGTTTTCAAATCCGAAAGTTGACAGCTATGCCTTTTGGAGCAGCCCCATCCCAACTCCTACTTGTGTGCAAGCAGGAGGGGGCAGGGATCTCTCAGGCAGCACGATGCCTCCCTTTCCATCGGAGCAGCCCCAATCCCGTTCCTACTTGCCTGCAAGCAGGAGGGGGTGGGGAATCCCTCAGCTGGGAAGGGAGGCTTCCTGTTGCCTAACTGAGAGATCCCTGCCCCGATTCCTCTTGCATGCAAGTAGGAGTTGGGATCAGGGTTGCTCCGATAGGCAGCATGAAGCTGCCCTTCATAGCCTAGTTGCTGGGGTCACGGAAGGTGGAGGCAGCCCGGAAGCTGCATCTTTGAGCCCCTGCACCACCACCGTATGGAGACTTCCGGGCAGCTCCTGAAGCCAGCCAGAGCCAACTGCTCCGAGCTGCTGAGACTGCCGCTGCTGCATTTCCCAGGGACGTTAGATGAAATCCGGGGACATTCCAGGGATGGAATTTGTCTCATAAATCCGGGGACTGTCCCCAGGAAATGGAGATGTCTGGTAACCCTAGCTTAAAACTTAACATCAAGTCTCTCTCCCCCACCTCACCTCCTACCTTTAAATATTTATTGTTAGGGTGGCCATATTCCAAAGGTTCCTGTGCATTGTAACTATTGTGTATAGAAAAGGGGATTCCGGCTTCTCCGGTGAAATCCAGCTGCTTAAAGACCCCTGCCCCCCTATTATTATTATTATTATTAATAATAATAATAATAATACATTTTATTTATATCCCGTCCTCCCCAGCCGAAGCTGGGCTCAGGGCGGCTAACAACAATCAAAATAGTCCAACATTCTAAAAACATTCATTATAAATTAATTAAAATCAAATTAATGGCAACCATCAAGCAAAATTCTGTGCAGATTGCCAGAGGAGGGGGTCAGGCTGCGCCCTGACCAAAGGCCTGGTGGAACAGCTCTGTCTTGCAGGCCCTGCGGAAAGATGTCAGATCCCGCAGGGCCCTAGTCTCTTGTGACAGAGCGTTCCACCAGACTGGAGCCACAGCCGAAAAAGCCCTGGCTCTGCTTGAGGCCAGCCTAACCTCTCTGTGGCCTGGGATCTTTAGGATGTTTTTTTATTATTTGCCTTCCCTTAAAATGCTTGTCAGTTCATTAATAGAAGGCAGGAGGTCTCTGCCCCTAGATGCTTACAGTCAAACAATTGCTGCAGAAGAGAGAACACCCGAGGGAATGGAGTGGGAAGGAGGCTTGGGTGGATTATTTAGATTTCATAGCGTTAGGCTTAGATACTGTAGGTGTAGGAAAAGGAGAGATTTGGAGGGAGCGAGAGTCCCCACTGCTATATGTACATGCTGTGTGATTTATAGGAGGTTTGTTGCAGTTTTCTACTGCGGGCCGGAGGGTCACCTCAGCAGCATATATTTAAAGCACTAGACCAGCCTTTCTCAACCTGTGGTTGTAGTTGAACTACAACTCCCATCACCCTAGCTAGCAAGGCCAGAACTCAGGGACGATGGGAGTTGTAGTCCAACAACATCTGGGGACCCACAGGTTGAGAACCGCTGCACTAGACAGTCACAGTTTGTCCCCCCCAAAGAATTCTGGGAATTGTAGTTTGTTCAGAGAGTTGGGGGGAGGCCCCTATTTCCCCCTATGATTCCAGTTAAATGGAGCATCCCTCTTCCTGGGGAATTTCCCCCTTTGTGAGTGGGCAAGGTGCAGAGTGGGTGGAACCGGTTCCGCTTCTTCAGGCGTGCTGGGACTGGGCCAACAAACCAAACCCTGTAAAGCCAGATGTCAAACCTGGTGACAAAGTACAGGGACATAGCATTGTAGAGTTGGAAGTGGACTCCTACGGTCATCTAGTCCAACCCGCTGCAATGCAGGAATCCTTCACCCAATGTGGGACTCGAACCCCCAACCCTGAGATTAAGAGTCCCATGCTTTGCCAGGTTTCTTCAACCTTTTCAGACCCGGGGCCGCTTTTAACCCAAACAGGGCTGCTGTCAAGGTTACTGAGGCACTGAGATGCTTAAGGTCTTCTGCTGAGGCTCTTTTCCATGGAACTAACCCAGTGTTGTCTACACTGACTGGCAGCAGCCCTTCAGCCCACCCGCAACCCCACCTGGAAATGCTGAGTATTTTGTTTGGGACTTTCTGCATGCATAGGAGATGTTCTGCCATCAAATTTAAAAGGTAAAGGGACCCCTGACCATTAGGTCCACTCGTGGCCGACTCTGGGGTTGCGGCACTCATCTCGCTTTATTGGCCGAGGGAGCCAGCATACAGCTTCCGGGTCATGTGGCCAGCATAAAATCATAGAATCATAGAGTTGGAAGAGACCACAAGGGCCATGGAGTCCAACCCCCTGCCAAGCAGGAAACACCATCAGAGCACTCCTGACATATGGTTGTCAAGCCTCTGCTTAAAGACCTCCAAAGAAGGAGACTCCACCACACTCCTTGGCAGCAAATTCCACTGTCGAACAGCTCTTACTGTCAGGAAGTTCTTCCTAATGTTGTTTAGGTGGAATCTTCTTTCTTGTAGTTTGGAACCATTGCTCCGTGTCCGCTTCTCTGGAGCAGCAGAAAACAACCTTTCTCCCTCCTCTATGTGACATCCTTTTATATATTTGAACATGGCTATCATATCACCCTTTAGCCTCCTCTTCTCCAGGCTAAACATGCCCAGCTCCCTTAGCCGTTCCTCATAAGGCATCGTTTCCAGGCCTTTGACCATTTTGGTTGCCCTCCTCTGGACACGTTCCAGTTTGTCAGTGTCCTTCTTGAACTGTGGTGCCCAGAACTGGACACAGTACTCCAGGTGAGGTCTGAGCAGAGCAGAATACAGTGGCTATACTCCTATTGATGCAGCCCAGAATTGCATTGGCTTTTTTAGCTGCCGCGTCACACTGTTGGCTCATGTCAAGTTTGTGGTCAACCAAGACTCCTAGATCCTTTTCACATGTACTGCTCTCAAGCCAGGTGTCACCCATCTTGTATTTGTGCCTCTCATTTTTTTTGCCCAAGTGCAATACTTTACATTTCTCCCTGTTAAAATTCATCTTGTTTGTTTTGGCCCAGTTCTCTAATCTGTCAAGGTCGTTTTGAAGTGTGATCCTGTCCTCTGGGGTCTTAGCCACCCCTCCCAGTTTGGTGTCATCTTCAAATTTGATCAGGATGCCCTTGAGTCCATCATCCAAGTCGTTGATAAAGATGTTGAATAAGACCGGGCCCAAGACAGAACCCTATGGCACCCCACTAGTCACTCTTCTCCAGGATGAAGAGGAACCATTGATGAGCACCCTTTGGGTTCGGTCAGTCAGCCAGTTACAAATCCAATGGGTGGTAGCATAGTCAAGTCCGCATTTTACCAGCTTCTTTACAAGAATATCATGGGGCACCTTGTCAAATGCCTTGCTGAAATCAAGGTAGGCTACATCCACTGCATTCCCTTCATCTACCAGGCTTGTAATTCTGTCAAAAAATGAGATCAGGTTAGTCTGACATGACTTATTTTTCAGAAATCCATGCTGACTATTGGTGATCACAGCATTCCTTTCTAGGTGCTCACAGACTGTTTGCTTAATGATCTGCTCCAGAATCTTCCCTGGTATTGATGTCAGACTGACTGGGCAGTAATTATTTGGGTCCTCTCTTTCCCCCTTTTTTAAAATAGGGACAACATTTGCCCTCCTCCAGTCTGCCGGGACTTCGCCTGTTCTCCAGGAATTCTCAAAGATGACTGCCAGTGGTTCTGAGATCACATCTGCCAGTTCTTTTAATACTCTTGGATGCAGTTCATCTGGCCCTGGAGACTTGAAAACATCTAAACTAGCCAAGTATTCTTGTACTATCTCCTTAGTTATTCTGGGCTGTGTTTCCTCTGCTGAATCATTTGGTCCAAATTCTTCAGGTCGGGCATTGTTTTCTTTATCGGAGAAGACTGAGGCAAAGAAGGCATTGAGGAGTTCAGCCCTTTCTGTGTCCCCTGTTTGCATTTCACCATCTTCTCCTCTGAGTGACCCCACTGTTTCTTTGTTCTTCCTTTTGCTACGAACATACCCATAAAAGCCTTTTTTGTTGCTTTTAACCTCTCTAGCAAGCCTGAGTTCATTCTGTGCTTTAGCTTTTCTGACTTTGTGTCTACACGTGCTGGCTATTTGTTTGAATTCCTCTTTGGTGGTTTCCCCCATTTTCTATTTTTTGTACACATCCTTTTTTAATCTTACCTCAGTTAAAAGTTCTTTAGATAGCCACCGTGGCTTCTTTAGGCACCTTCCATTTTTCCGTCTCATTGGTATTGCCTGAAGTTGTGCTTTTACTATCTCCCTCTTAACAAACTCCCAGCCATCATGAACTCCCTTTCCTTTTAGTATTACTGTCCATGGGATCTCACCCAGCACTTCCCTAAGTTTTATGAAGTCGGCTTTCTTAAAGTCAAGAAATTGAGTCCTAGTATGCTTGGCTGCTCCTTTCCACTGTATAGTAAACTTCAGAAGAGCATGATCACTCGCGCCTAATGATCCTTCCACTTCTACCCCACTAACCAGGTCATCAACATTGGTTAGGACCAGATCTAAAATGGCTGTTCCTCTTGTTGCTTCTCCCACTTTCTGGACAACGAAGTTGTCTGCAAGGCCAGTGAGGAATCTGTTTGACTTTATGCTCTTGGCTGAGTTTGACATCCAACAAATATCTGGGTAATTGAAGTCCCCCATTACTACTATCTCCCTTCCTTTTGCATGCTTGGCCATCTGTTCCAGGAAGGCATCATCTATGTCCTCCGTTTGGCTTGGGGATCTATAGTAAACTCCCACAATGAGGTCACTGTTATTCTTCTCTCCCTTAATTTTGACCCAAATGCTCTCACTTTGGCTTTGAGGTTCTAAATCTTGGATCTCTTCACAAGTATACACATCCCTGACATATAACGCCACTACTCCTCCTTTCTTGTCTGGTCTGTTTCTCTGAAATAGATTGTATCCCTCCATTATTACATTCCAATCGTGGGACTTATCCCACCAGGTTTCAGTGATGCCTATTATGTCATATTTAGTTTGCTGTACTAAGCCGCTTCTGGCGAACCAGAGCAGCGCACGGAAACGCCATTTACCTTCCCGCTGGAGCAGTACCTATTTATCTACTTGCACTTTGACGTGCTTTTGAACTGCTAGGTTGGCAGGAGCTAGGACCGAGCAACGGGTGCTCAGCCCATCACAGGGATTCGAACTGCCGACCTTCTGATCAGCAAGCCCTAGGCTCTGTGGTTTAACCCACAGCACCACCTGCATCCCTGCCATCGAGTTTATGGCCCTTCTATTCTGCATGGGGATTTGCAAACTGCTTGGCTAGGCCTGCACCTTTAAGAGCAGCCTAGGATGTGGGAATTCAAGCAGTGATGCTTTTCTTGTTATGGAGATAAAATGCAGATAAAATCTTGGGCTGGAACTGAAGTGACTGGGAGGCGGGGCGAGATCACTTCAAGTGTGGGATTTCTGTCTAGCGTGTTGTATTTTGTAAAAAAAACCCACATACCGTAGAGCATGGGTAGGCAAACTAAGGCCTGGGGGCCGGATGCGGCCCAATCGCCTTCTCAGTCCAGCCCTCGGATGGTCCGGGAATCAGTGTGTTTTTACATGAGTAGAATGTGTGCTTTTATTTAAAGTGCATCTCTGGGTTATTTGTGAGGCATAGGAATTCGTTCACATTTTCCCCCAAAATATAGTCTGGCCCCCCACAAGGTCTGAGGGACAGTGGACTGGCCCCCTGCTGAAAAAGTTTGCTGACCCCTGCTGTAGGTAAAGGTAAAGTGACCCCTGACCATTAGGTCCAGTCGTGACCGACTCTGGGGTTGCGGCGCTCATCTCGCTTTATTGGCCGAGGGAGCTGGCGTTTGTCCGCAGACAGCTTCCGGGTCATGTGGCCAGCGTGACTAAGCTGCTTCTGGTGAACCAGAGCAGCGCACGGAAACGCCGTTTACCTTCCCGCCGGAGCGGTACCTATTTATCAACTTGCACTTTGTGCTTTCAAACTGCTAGGTTGGCAGGAGCAGGGACCGAGCAATGGGAGCTCACCCCGTCGCGGGGATTTGAACCACCGACCTTCTGATCGGCAAGTCCTAGGCTCTGTGGTTTAACCCACAGCGCCACCCTGCTGTAGAGGAAGGGTAATGTTCTCTCTGAGGCAGTTTGTCCACCTTTGGTTCCCAACCCTGCACTCATCTCTCACCTGTGGCTCCTGGAAGCTGTCAGCATGTGACAGCAGCCATACCCTGGGAATGGCTTTGAGTGAGGGGAGCCGATGGGTCTCAAACCCTTGGTGAGTGAGGGGCTTCCCCCGCATGCAAAGACAGGCTCTGGCGGATGGAGCGGACGAGACCAGGATTGGGTCAAGAAGGGGATTTCTTTACATGCTGCTGAGGGAAGTGAGGGGCAGATTGGGCTCGTCCACCTGGGAAGGGAGCCTATCTCAGAGAAGGAAACCTCCAATCCTAAACCTCCGCTGCCTTGTGGGATATTTTCAGGAGAAAAAAAGGCTCAGGAGTAAACCCTACACAAATCCGGAACAGAGTCCCTAAGATGGGAAAGGAAATCGTAAGATGTTGTTGTTTAGTCGTTTAGTCGTGTCCGACTCTTTGTGACTCCCTGGACCAAAGCACGCCAGGCATTCCTGTCTTCCACTGCCTCCCGCAGTTCGGTCAAACTCATGCTGGTAGCTTCGAGAACACTGTCCAACCATCTCGTCCTCTGTCGTCTCCTTCTCCTTGCGCCCTCCATCTTTCCCAACATTGCTCTTTTCCAGGGAGTCTTCTCTTCTCATGAGGTGGCCAAAGTATTGGAGCCTCAGCTTCACGATCTGTCCTTCCAGTGAGCACTCAGGGCTGATTTCCTCCAGAATGGAGAGGTTTGATCTTCTTAATCGTAAAATAGGCACAGTTATATTTGTGGGTCGAGGTACGAAGTCCAGGTCACGAAAGAGAAGAAGTGAGAATAAAAGCTGTCTTCCAGTAAAGTGAGATGTGGCAGGTAAAAGGTAAAGGACCCCTGGATGGTTAAGTCTAGTCAAAGGCGACAATGGGGTTGTGGCGCTCATCTCGCTTTCATGCCGAGAGAGCCGGCGTTTGTCCACAGACAGCTTTCCAGGTCATGTGGCCAGCATGGCTAACCTGCTTCTGGCGCAACGCAACACCGTGACGGAAACCAGAGCGCACGGAAACGCTGTTTACTTTCCCCTCCGCAGCGGTATCTATTTATCTACTTGCACTGGTGGGCTTTCAAATTGCTAGGTTCGCAGGAGCTGGGACAGAGCAATGGGAGCTCACTCTGTCACGGGGATTCGAACCGCCAACGTTCAGTTTGGCAAGCCCAAGAGGCTCAGTGGTTTAGATCATAGTGCCACCCATTTCTGGGAATGTGACAAGAATCTCCTGGCAAATGGTTGTCTTGAAAATTATAGTTCCTTCTGTGGGCAAAGCTATTTTTCCTTCTGCCTAATAACAGTGGGTCACCATTCTGCCACTAGGTCTTAAGTTGGCTCACCTTCCTCCTCCGCTGTCTCTTGTGCACACCCACACCCCAGATGTGTAGTGTGATAAATTGAGTGAAACATCTGGGTTCCCTATCTGTACGTGACATCTATGATAATAATAATGTATTCTTTATATCCCGCCAGTCTGGTTGGGTTTCCCCAGCCACTCTGGGCGGCTTCCAACAGAACACTAAAATACAATAACCTATTAAACATTAAAAGCTTCCCTAAACAGGGCTGCCTTCAGATGTCTTCGAAAAGTCTGGTGGTAGTTCCCTTCTTTGACATCTGGTGGGAGGGCGTTCCACAGGGCGGGTGCTACTACCAAGAAGGCCCTGTGCCTGGTTCCCTGTAACTTGGCTTCTCACAGAGAGGGAACCCCCAGAAGGCCCTTGGCACTGGACCTCTCCCTTTGGCACCCTTAGTTGTGGCCTTATCTTGCCTAGGCTGGGGTGCGGCCTACCTTACGTGGAAACAACCAGCAATTTGGGACACACGTTGCCAGGAGGAAGAGATGTGGACCTACTTCCAGACTATGTGTTCACTGATTGGTTTGCGGGGAGCGTAGAGGATGTCGGCTGCTTAATGTGCGTCCCGTAATTCCCACAAAGAGGGACTCCCTCTTTAAAGCAGAGCTTTCCAAACCGTGTGTCATGACGTGTTAGTGTGTTGGCTGTAGTGTGCGGTTGTGTCGTGCTGAAGGAGTGGGGACCAAGGGTCCACCTGGGTCCACTTTGGAGAGCCAGACTGAAGCCATTTTATAAGAAGCAAGCTAAAAGCTAAAAACTATTTCTCTCCTCTGCCTGCACACAGCATTTTTGTAAATGCTGCAAGTGTGGTCAGAGCGCTTCACACCTGCTCTAGCTATTGACCCAATTCCCGTAAACAGACCGAGAAGAGAGCAACAACAGGAAGATGTAGCCCACCACAAAAATAAGGTGGGAACACGGATGGCCAATGTGGTTTTACAAGGAATTGCAAATAGGTCAAGAGGATTATAAGCTTACAGCGCCACCTAGTGGATAATGCAGCTTGGAACCGAAGGGCCACCATCAATTCTTTAATTGGTTGAGCTTCAATGAATATGCATAAAGGGGAATGTTTAAGGGGGGTGGGTGAAGGGGCTGAACTTTGCTTTGCCTAAGGGGATAAAAACTGTCTGCCCCTGGTGTTCGGGGGCATTCTCTCATTTTTGCTGAATGTACCCACTTTGCTTTGCTTGTCTGACAAATAAACCAAAGTCAATAAAACTTCTTTTAAAAATATTGCTGCCTGGATTTTTCCATTCTGGTCCGGATTCTGAAGTCTCCAACAGTGCGAATGCTCCCCATGCTCCTCCCAGGGTTGGAAAGGGGCTAGTTTAACCCCTGGTTTGCAAGTAAAACTGGATGACCGCATTGCACAACGATGCGTGTCTAAAAATTGGGTTGCCAAAGTGAAAAGTTTGGAAAGCTCTGCTTTAAACCACAATTGTAGTTCTGGAGGGGGAATAAGGGGTGTCTCCTAACAGCTCTCAGCACCCTTAACAAACTGCGTCTCCCAGAATTCCTTGGGGAAGCCATGACTGTCTGCACTTCTAATACATTTGTACCTCGGAAGCCAAACGCCTTGCGATTTGGGACGTTTTGGCTCCTGAATGCCGCAAACCCGGAAACAAGTGTTCCGGTTTGCGAACGTTCTTTGGAACCCGAATGTCCAACGTAGCTCCCAATTGGCTGCAGGAGCTTCTTTTTTTGATATAATTTTTATTAACAAAGCAATCAAATCACATTAATTCCAAATTACAGAGCCAAATTTTTAAATTTTTGTTGTGGGTAACCCATGCTTCGAGCTCAGAAAGGGATCCAATCATCTCTTTTGCTGCTGCTTTGATGTTCACAGTTCTGTCCAAATAATATTCACATTTTTATCCATTCTTCTCTTTTTTAAAGAAGATATTTATTAAAGTTTCCAATATTAATACAAAAATAAACATCATAAAGAAAAAAGGAAAAATAACAGAAATACAAAAATAAAAATAATTAAAAGCACACAAAGTTTCCATAACTTATTTTCCATTAACATATTTCCCAGACCTCCTCATACCTCCCTTTTTTGTATTCCAATTCAAATTGTTAATTCAGCAAATCCTTATCAATAAGTTTTAACCTGCTTCTAAACCTTTTTTTTCCATACTCTCTTAAAACATTACAGCTGGAAACCGCTTCATTTCTATCCGACATCATTCTAACATTCAATAATTTTACAGTATTTCTGTAGATAGTCTTTAAATTTCTTCCAGTCTTCTTCCGCTGACTCTTCTCCCATGTCTCGGATTCTGCCAGTCATTTCTGCCAGTCCCATATAGTCTATCACCTTCGTCTGCCATTCTTCCAGAGTGGGTAGATCCTGTGTCTTCCAGTACTTTGCAATGAGTATTCTTGCTTCTGTTGTGGCATACATTAAGAAAGTTCTATCCTTCTTTCTATCCATTCTTCTCTTTATGGTTTTCCTCATCTTCTTGTTATCGTATATTTTTCCTTTCTTTGTGACCTCTGATAGTCTCCACAAGCGAGTTGAAAACAATCGTCCTGTGTGGATTTTTCATTTCTCCAAGAGCTATATTCAAACAGACAGACGCCATTTCAACACTTCTGTACAAAACAATCTTAACGTCTGCCCATTAATCTGCGCAGGCCTGTCACTCCCTCCTCAAGCTTCTCAGAGGGTTCTGGCAGGTCATACTCAGAGTCCAATATGATGACAAAGCGGTTGGCCTCCTCCCCCTCGATCGTAAATCTTGCAACAAAGCCTGCCTCTGGCGAGTCTCTTTTTATAAACTGTGTCATTCCAAAAGCCTTTCTTTCCTTTCCAGATATTCCACAGACCATGTCTTTGGTTAGTAATTCATTTCCACACAGTTCTTAATCATCCCGCTTATAATCAATTGTTACAATGTTTCTTCTGGGGGGGATTGTTAGGTAATCACATAAAAAAGAAAAAAAGAAAAGTCCCCCCCCTTTCCGTCCCATTCCAACATACCAACAGCTTTGATGTGTCTTCTTCTTGATATATTTTCCTGTTGGATCCAGCCCGTCGCTCAACTTCACAGAGGTCACTTCACATAGCAGTCTAAACTCCCGTTCTTCACTCGAAACATGTGCATTTGCTGCTCTCTAATTGTTTATTTTGAGCTGCTGCAACCAGGCGCGCGATCAGAGACAGCGTCCGGGAGAGCCATAAACCCACACAAGGGCTGTGCGCCTAGTGCCCTCACCCCTTGCATCTTTCGAACTCGGGGGTGATTTATTGGCAACCGCAGGCGAAGGCAGTGTTTCCCCATTCCCTGGGGTGACAAACGGAGGCTGCATACTCCCATATCAGCCTCTTAATTACCTCGTGTGAGCCGGAGAGATGGTATTGTCGGCCATCTTCCAATGCGCCCCTAGCGGCCCCCCGGCTGCAGGAGCTTCTTGCAGCCAATCGGAAGCTGCGCCTTGGCTTCCGAACGTTTTCCGTTCAACGGATTCCAGCAGAGGTTATATTTTTTGAGAATCCTCTGGAATAACAATCTCTCAAAGGACCTGTTGATGGCATTTTACCATTGTACTGTGGAGAGCATATCAACTGATGGTCTGTGTGTGTGGTTTGGCAGCTGCATGGTCAGGGGAAAAACAATGCTGTCCAGGGTTGTAAAGACTGCAGAGAGAATAACTGGGTGCACTCTTCCCACCTCGGATCTAATCTATGCTTTCAGGTGCCATAAGAAAGCTGCAGAGATAGCGCAGGATAGTGCGCACCCTGGAAATGATCTCTTTCAGCTTCTGCCTTCTGGAAGAAGGTACAGGGTTATAAAGACTAGGACTAGCTGCTTGAGAAACAGTTTCTACCCAAATGCAATTCTGGTTTTAAACGCAGTGCAAGGAGTCTCTATAGGAGTATATTGTATTTAAAAAATGGGGTATCAGAGTATTTAGAGGGCTAACCAGGCTGGGATAGCTGGGAATGTTTTATGCAGTTTTGTAGTAGTTTTATGTGGTTTTTCAATTTCATTGTTCTGCATGGGACAATAACAATAAAGATATCGTTTATCGTATACAGTGGTGCCTCGCAAGACGAAAAGAATCCGTTCCGCGATTCTCTTCGTCTAGCGGTTTTTTCGTCTTGTGAAGCAAGCCCATTGACAGCTTAGCAGATTAGCGCTACAGCGGTCTAGCTGCTTCTAGTGATCAGCTGTTAAGCGGCTTATCAGCGGATCAGCTGTTTAGCGGCTTAGGAAAAGGGGGGGGAGCGAAAAAAACCCGCGGGGACTCGCAAGATTTTTTCGTCTTGCGAAGCAACCCCATAGGGAAATTCGTTTTGCGAAGCGCCTCCAAAACGGAAAACCCTTTCGTCTAGCGGGTTTTCTGTCTTGCGAGGCGTTCGTCTTGCTGAGCACCACTGTATCGTATTGTATAGTAGGCTTGTTGGTTTTTGAATGTCTTGTGTAGATTTTTCAATTTCGTTGTTCTGTATGGGACAATGACGATAAAGATTATTGTACTGTACCATATCGTATATGCCTTAATTGGACACAGCCCTCTCAGCTGGAGGGTGGGGGCTCTGGATTCTGCCACAGCCCTTGGAGCCAATGATGGGTGCTGCTTTGTTTCTCAAGTACCAGGTAAGCTTGGTCCCATCTGCCAGCCACCTCACACCCTGCAAAAAAGAGGAGGCGGATGTAACAGTTAGTTTCCCGGAGATGTGGAAGCAATGGGGAATTACAGTCTGGAACCAGTTCCTCGTATCAGTCTGTGGTTTGGATGTGACTCCAGATCTCTGAAATCCCAAGATTGCTCTGTGGTCAGAGGTTTAATTGTACTTTATTTGCTATTACAAATGCTGTGCCTTCCAAGGAGTACCCGATTCTCCCTATTACAGTGGTACCTCAGTTCTTGAACGCCTCTGTTTCAGAACCCGAACGCCAAAAACCTGGAAGTAAAGGCTTCCATTTTCGAATGCGCCTCAGACGTTCCGCTGTGTGTTTTTGAATTTTCTCAGTTGAATTTGCAGACAGCCCTTTGCGCCTCAGTTTTCGAACGTTCCGGAACTTGAACGGTCTTCTGGAATGGATTACGTTTGAGAACCAAGGTACCACTGTATATCCTCACTACAGCCCCATGAGGTTAGGCTAGGCTGAGTGACCGTGACAACAATGACAACAAAAGCCAAAATACCTTAAATAAAAATGGAGGGGGAGCAGGAGGCCTTAGCCAAGGGGGTGTCTCTGAATGCCATGTTGCCACGGGGCACTTGAGTGCTAACCTAAGAAAACAAAGAAAACATAAGCTTTAGCCTTTCCTCATTAAGGTGTTTCAACACTGTGATTGTTTTTTTGAAGCCTGAATTACACGCGGTTTTCCAAATGCCCCCTAGAAATCGATTCCTCAGCTCAGGAATCTCGTTCTTAAAAAGGAACCTGTTCCAAGTTCAAAGTGCCCCTAAGGAACTAATTCCAGCACACGTCTTTCCCTTACAACATGAGCCAGTTTGGTTACTTCAATCCATCTTGGTAATATTTTTATTTATTTATTTTTAATCAAAGTTTTATTCAAGACATATTATCCAAAAACATATCCTTATCCCCCCCCCCCATTTTTCCTCCCTCCCCCCCACAACCCCCACCCCACCTCTCGACTTCCCTCAGTTCCAGTCTTTGGTTTCTCTAATATTGCTATTTTCTGCATGTTACAAAGTTGTATAGATCCTCAAACTGTTTAGCTGATTATTATCAGTAAAAAAAATTGTGGATGTTTATTCAAAACCTGCCAAGGAGTCCAATTCACTTTGTTGCATCTTCAGATACTTTGTGAAAGGTTCACATTCATCCTTAAAGTCACAGTTATCCTTGTCCTGTAGCTTATATGTCAGTTTTGCCAGTTCTGCATAGTCCATCAATTTTTCTTGCCATGATTCTTTAGTTGGGGTTTCTTCATCCTTGCGCAACCAGAACTCTCGCGGCTGTTGTCGCATACATGAAGATGTTTTTCAACTTTTTTGGCAGATCTTTCCCTACAATCCCCAACAAAAATGCCTCGGGTTTTTAAACAAATGTTAAATGGAACATTTTCTTCAATTCATTGTATATCATTTCCCAATTTTTTAAAATTACCTTACATTCCCACCACATATGATAAAATGTTCCCTCCTTTTCCTTACACTTCCAACATATATTTGAACTAGTTTTGTACATTTTCCCTAACTGCACTGGTGTTGTATGCCACCTGTACATCATCTTCATGTAGTTCTCCTTCAATAGGGAACAATCTGTAAATTTTAACTTTTCCATAATTCAACCCAATCTTCCATCATAATGTTGGGTGACCTACATCTTGTGCCCATTTAATCATAGCTGATTTTACCTCTTCATCTTTCGTCTCCCATTCTAATAGTATGCTATATGCGGCCTTCAGTAGTTTCACTTTCCCTTCAATCACTTCCGTTTGAAACCTAGATCTAGTATAACTAAATCCTTTCTTACTGTCTTCTTTATGTGTTTCATATAGTTGTCGATAATGCAACCAACTCTGAAAGTGGTCTTTGATTTCATCATAATCTCTTAATTTCCATTTTCCATCATGTTCCTTTAATAAATCAACATATGTGAGCCATTTTCCTTTCTTTCCAAGTGGTTTGAGCAGTAATGCTTCATGTGGTGAAAGCCACCACGGGGTCTTTTGTTCCAATAAGTCTTTGTATCTCTCCCATACTCTCATTAATGATTTCCTAATTATATGGTTGTAAAAACGTCTATGAATCTTCCCTTTCCCATACCATAAGTATGCGTGCCAGCCAAATCTGTTATCATGTCCTTCTAGTTCTAATGCCTCTTGCTTGTCCAGTCTCATCCAGTCCCTGATCCATACCAAACAAGCAGATTCGTAATGCAATTTAAGGACCTCATCTTGATAATAATTTTGATTAGTTTTCAGTTACATCCAATCATAGCCTCATTATAACAATACCAATTTATAAGTCAATTATTAATACCAATAGTTCACATTATATACAGTGGTACCTCAGGTTGTGGACGAGATCCGTTCTGGAGCTCTGGTCGGATTCTGAGGTTTCCGCAACTGGAGACACCGCTTTTGCACACGCACGCGGGATGGTAAAGCGCTTCTGCACATGCGCGCGCAGCAAAAACCTGGAAATATACTTCTGGGTTTGCCGCTTACGTATCCTGAAGTTTACATAACCAGAAGGATAAGTAAGCGAAGGTAGGACTGTAATTTAGATAAGGTGCTAGAATTGATGGCTTAATTATTTGCTTTATTTCTGCGTTCCAACATCTAATTAATTTCTATTCCATTGCGGTCATAATAATAATCCCTTCTACCAGGGGTGGCCAACTCCCAGGAGACTGCGATCTACTCACAGAATTAAAAACTGCCAGTGATCTACTGCCTTTTGAAAGTGCAGATCAAAGCCCCATTTTTTTGAAGATCCGTCTTTCGTTCTGCAGATCATGCAACAATGGAGGGCGGGGCCGGATTCTAAATTACAAATAGATTTGGAATGGAAAGGGACCCGGCAAGATCTACCAATACCTCCCAGGCGTCTGTCTACCAGTAGATCGCGACTGACCTGTTGGACGTCCCTGCTTATACAACAACTGCAATATTCATAACTTCTATTCGTGTTGACACATTAAATGATTGATGAAACTACAGGTGGAACACTCAAACTATATTCTTGTTCTTCCTGTGTGTGGCAATTATACTGTCCGTGGTGTTTCTTTCTGTCCTTAAAAATTTTTTTGTCTGTCTTTTCCCAGTTTGTGCTGTTCTCCATCATGCCTTGGGCAGAGCTGATATCCCATTGTTGTTCCAGAAATTTCTCCCTCCCTCTGTCCTTTGTTGTTTTGCAACTTTAAGAACAACTGCAAAAACCACGCATTCCCAATAAATATCCTGTTTTCGCCATTTTTCCTCTCAGTCTGGGAAGAAGAGTGGTCTGTCGAACTGCAGAGGACTCAATAATGAACCTTATCAGTTCCTTGGCAAGTTCGCAGGCGCCTTTCGTTCTTCCGTCTGACTGAAGATAAATGAGCAGTTTTACTTCCAATTACCATAATTTAAATTGCAAGTCGTCTTAGCGTTATTGTTATTCAGAGTCAGCTCAAGTTTCCATTGTAAACCTTTTGCAAAATAGAGCTTCCCCTCCCCTTTCCCCCCCTTTTTACACACACAGTTCCCTTTAATGTTATATTCCATATCTATAATCCAATTCCTTCCATCCTCACTTGTCCAGATATAATTTGAAGTAAATATTCAGTGTGTTTCCTTGGAAAGGGTGATATAAATGTGACAAATTAATAAATAAAACCAGACACGTGTAAATCACCTGATACAATCATTGAATACAATTCCATGCGTCATACGTAATTTGGACTCTTAGAGATCTCAATCATCATCAGTAGTATAAATATCGTACATCCTAGGCCTAGGGCCATTCCTTCCTTTCTGACAAATTGCAAAAGGTCGGCATAGGGCAGACATTCTGTGCATGTTCTACCTCCTCTGTCAGAGGCAGTGAATGCCCATTGCTAGGAATCACAAGAGAGGAGAGTTGCTGTCGCACTCAGAACCTGCTCACAAGCTTCCCATCGGGGCAGCTCCTGTGAGAACAGATAACACCGGTCCTAAGGGATCTGTATTGGCTCCCAGTATGTTTCCGAGCCCAATTCAAAGTGTTGGTGCTGACCTTTAAAGCCCTAATCAGCTTTGGCCCCGTATATGTGAAGGGCCTTCTCGGTGGTGGCACCCTACCTATGGAATGCCCTCCCATCAGATGTCAAGGAGATAAACAACTCTTTGAATTTTAGAAGATATTTGAAGGCAGCCCTGTATAGGGAAGTTTTTAATGTTTGATGTATTATTGTGTTGTTGATATTTTGTCGGGAGCCGCCCAAAGTGTCAGATGGGCGGCATATAAATATTATTATTATTATTATTATTATTATTATTATTATTATTATTATTAGGGGCCTTTGGCCTCATCCAGCAGAGCTCTTCTTAGATTCTTACCTCTAAAAAGGATAAAAATATAGCAAGTAAATAAATAGATGATGGGAAAGTATAATTTAACAAATCGTGTGGTTGCTCCAGTGAACTGAGCGTATCAGATTATGAAGTGGAAGGCAGCAAAAACCCCAATTCCAGGAGATGTGGTGCCCCGTTATGGACTCTTCAGCAGGTTGGGCAAAACAGAACAATTAACTTTTGCTTGCTTTGTTTTTAACTGTGAGTAGATCGCAGTTTCTTGGGAGTTGGCCACCCCTGGTATAGACCCACTGAAATGCATGGCTCCAAGGAGTTTTGATGACAAATTTCAGAACATGTGCTTTGAGTAGAATTAACACAAGCTCAAGGGCAGGACTATTGACTGAAATAATTGGCAGGCTCATTCAATTCTGGAACACGTAGTACTTTCCTTAACAGATAGGGAACGCAGCCCAAGGAGAGCAATTAACATAACCTTTTCATGTTCAGGTAGCCTCAGTGGCATGAAGAACATTGTTTGGGTTGAGGCTGATGCACAGACAGTGAGCAGCTGCAGTTATCCATGCCCTGGGAACTTCAGCGCTTGATTACTGCAATGTGTGTTACGTGGGGCTGCCCTTGAAGACAGATGGGGAACTGTAGCTAGCCCAGAATAAGCATGCTATGTTGCTAACTGGATCTGGAGAGGAGAGCTCTCTTGCTGGTATTGAATCACATGTTCCAAAAGGAAGGAGAGCTTTCCCCCTTCAGGAAGATAGTTTTATGCTCAGGCAAATGCATGCAAATTAAGCTGACCAATCCACGAATCGGCTCAACGCATGCAATTAATCCAGATGAGATTTCTCTTGGCTGGATTATGACTCAGTTGTTTTTGTTCTTGCTGTTATCAATTCATATTGACTAGTTGAATTCTTTTGCGCCAAAAATTGACCCGAAACGGTAAAGATGGAAATAGCAAGGTCATTGAAATTAGATATAATAACAGTCACAGAAATATCCATCCGAAGCAGGGTGGATTTGATTTAAATCACTAGTCAGTAAGACTTGATTTAAATCAATTTTTTTACAGAAAGACTCATTCTTGCTGGCATAATCTTAATATTTACAACCAGACAAAGGTTTCATTTTTTGAATAATAAATTTCCAGAGTAGTTTTTACACTTATATATCAACTGATTTGGTTATACTATCAGAAATACATAGACCGATAATTTTGAAATTATTCAGTGTGTTTCCTTGGAAAGGGTGATATAAATGTGTCAAATTAATACAGTGGTACCTCGGGTTAAGTACTTAATTCGTTCCAGAGGTCCGTAGTTAACCTGAAATTGTTCTTAACCTGAAGCACCACTTTAGCTAATGGGGCCTCCCACTGCTGCCGCGCTGCTGGAGCACAATTTCTGTTCTCATCCTGAGGTAAAGTTCTTAACCCGAGGTACTATTTCTGGGTTAGCGGAGTCTGTAACCTGAAGCGTATGTAACCCAAGGTACCACTGTAAGTGAAATTGGACACGTCAAAATCACCTGATACAATCATTGAATACAATTCCATGCGTCATACGTAATTTGGACTCTTAGAGATCTCAATCATCATCAGTAGTATATCCTAGGCCTAGGGCCATTCCTTCCTTTCTGACAAATTGCAAAAGGCCGGGATAGGGCAGACATTCTATGCATGTTCTACCTCCTCTGTCAGAGGCAGTGAATGCCCATTGCTAGGAATCACAAGAGAGGAGAGTTGCTGTCGAACTCAGAACCTGCTCACAAGCTTCCCATCGGGTCAGCTCCTGTGAGAACAGATAACACCGGTCCTAAGGGATCTGTATTGGCTCCCAGTATGTTTCCGAGCCCAATTCAAAGTGTTGGTGCTGACCTTTAAAGCCCTAAACAGCTTTGGCCCCGTATATGTGAAGGGCCTTCTCGGTAGTGGCACCCTACCTATGGAACGCCCTCCCATCAGATGTCAAGGAGATAAACAACTCTTTGACTTTTAGAAGATATTTGACTTTGACTTTTAGAAGATATTGAAGATATAGGGAAGTTTTTAATGTTTGATGTTTTATTGTGTTTTTGATATTTTGTCGGGAGCTGCCCAAAGTGTCTGGGGAACCCAGTCAGATGGGCGGCATATAAATAATAAAATCATTATTATTATTATTATTATTACTGGAGAGCCAGTGTGGTGTAGTGGTTAAGAGAGGTAGACTTGTAATCAGCCTTACTCACCTCACAGAGTATTTGTTGTGGGGGAGGAAGGGAAAGGAGAATGTTAGCCGCTTTGAGACTCCTTTGGGTAGTGATAAAGCGGGATATCAAATCCAAACTCTTCTTATTCTTCTCTGTTGTTGTTGTTGTTGTTGTTGTTGTTGTTGTTGTTGTTGTTATTGGCCTTTGGCCTCATCCAACAAAGCTCTTCTTAGATCCTTACCTCTAAAAAGGATAAAACTACCGCAAGTAAATAAATAGATAATTGGAAATAACTTAACAAATTGTGTGGTTGCTCCAGTGAACGAGATGTTTCACTCAATTTATGACACTACACATCCGGGGTGTGGGTGTGTGCAAGAGACAGCAGAGGAAGAAGGTGAGCCCATCTTCAGACCTAGTGGCAGAATGGTGACCCACTGTTATTAGGCAGAAGGCAGCAAAAACCCCAATTCCAGGAGATGTGGTGCCCCGTTATGGACTCTTCAGCAGGTTGGGCAAAACAGAACAATATTAACTTTTGCTCGCTTTGTTCTGAAATATTCGTTGACATTTGATTAGTCGGATGCTAGGGAAAGGATAATGCAGATGTACAGCAGAGAGTAAACTGATGAACCAGGAAATAGAGTGGAAGATCAAATTAATGAAACAAAAAACCTTTGAATCGGCAAACAAATGTGGGAAACTGCTGGCTTGGCAGTTGAAGAAGAGACAAAAGTTAAATATAGTCACAAACCTGGAAATTGAAGGAAGAAACATTCAGAACCCCGTGGAGATTAGAAAGTGTTTTCAGAAATATTTCAAAAAATTATACACTCAAGGGCCGCAGGATGAGGTTGAGATTAAACAATTTTTGGAAAAAAATGGACTTAAAAAACTGTCACAAGAAAACAGATCTCTCCTGAACAGCAAAATAACACGACAAGAGATCGAACAAGCCATTCAGAACATTAAATTTGGCAAATCTCCAGGGCCAGACGGCCTGACCTCCAAGTATTATAAGACATTAAGAGATTACTTGATACAACCATTGATGGAGGTCAGTAATGAAATTATGGAGGGAAAGAAGGCGCCGGAATCGTGGAAGGAAGCTTTCATCACATTGATACCAAAATCGGAAATTGAGAAGACACAACTCAAGAACTATCGTCCCATCTCCCTTTTAAATGTGGATTACAAAATATTTGCAGATATCTTGGCAAGCAGACTTAAAAGAGTTTTAAATGAAGTAATTTATAAAGACCAGGCAGGCTTTCTCCCAGGTAGACACATGTTTGCTAACACAAGGAACATCATTGACATTTTGGAACTTTTGCAAACAAACATAAATACAAAAGCAGTGTTAATTTTTATAGATGCGGAGAAGGCCTTTGATAATATCTCTTGGAAATTTATGAAGGGAAACTTAAAAGAAATGGGAGTGGGACGGGGTTTTGAGAATGGGATTGGTGCAATATATTCAGAACAGAAGGCAAAACTGATAGTTAACAATGTGGTTACAGAAGAGTTTAAAATTGAAAAAGGTACACGACAAGGCTGCCCGATTTCCCCTCTGTTATTTATCTCGGTTCTGAGGGTGCTCTTGGATTAGAGGGGACCAGTTGGTGCAAGGGATTCAGGTCGGAGCGAAACAATACAAACTTAAAGCTTTTGCAGATGACCTAGTTTTGACTCTGCAGGAGCCAGAATCTAGTACAAAAAGAGTATTACAACTGATTCAAGACTTTGGTCGGGTGGCGGGATTTAAACTAAATAAACAGAAAACTAAGGTGTTGGGAAAAAACTTGACAGATACAGAGTCAGAACGGTTTCAGAGAGAAACAGAACTAACTGTGGTTAAAAAAGTAAAGTACCTAGGGGTAAATATAACAGCAAAAAATCTGAGTCTATTTAAGGATAACTATGAAAAATGTTGGGACGCGGGTGGCGCTGTGGGACGCGGGTGGCGCTGTGGGTAAAAGCCTCAGCGCCTAGGGCTTGCCGATCAAAAGGTCGGCGGTTCGAATCCCTGCGGCGGGGTGCGCTCCCGCTGCTCAGTCCCAGCGCCTGCCAACCTAGCAGTTCGAAAGCACCCCTGGGTGCAAGTAGATAAATAGGGACCGCTTCCTAGCGGGAAGGTAAACGGCGTTTCCGTGTGCGGCTCTGGCTCGCCAGATGCAGCTTTGTCACGCTGGCCACGTGACCCGGAAGTGTCTTCGGACAGCGCTGGCCCCTGGCCTCTTAAGTGAGATGGGTGCACAACCCCAGAGTCTGTCAAGACTGGCCCGTACGGGCAGGGGTACCTTTACCTTTACCTTTATGAAAAATGTTGGTCTGAAATTAAGAGAGACTTGGACAGTTGGACAAAATTGAAGCTTTCTTTGTTAGGCCGAATTGCTGCTATTAAGATGAATGTATTGCCAAAGATGTTGTTTTTGTTTCAAACATTGCAAATTGTGGACAAGACGGAGTGTTTACGGAAGTGGCAGAGAGATATTTCTAAATTTGTCTGGCAGGGCAAAAAGCCCAGAATTAAGTTTAAGATTTTAACTGATGCGAAAGAAAGAGGGGGCTTTGCCCTGCCAGACTTAAAGCTGTACTATGAAGCCGCAGCTTTCTGCTGGCTAAAAGACTGGCTACTTCTCGAAGACACTGATGTATTGGATCTGGAAGGTTTTAACAATGCTTTTGGCTGGCATGCATACTTATGGTATGATAAAGTTAAGATCAATAAGGCCTTTAAGAACCATATTGTCAGGAAAGCAGTATTTAATGTCTGGACAAAATACAAAGACTTATTGGAAAATAAAACTCCGAGGTGGCTTTCCCCTCTGGAAGCTAAGGCCCGAAAAAGACCCAATATGGAGGCCAAATGGCCAAAATATTGGGAAATATTAGAAAAAGATGGAGACAATTGGAAATTGCAGAGTTTGGAGAAAATGAAGGATAAAGTGCGAGACTGGTTACATTACGCTCAGATTAAAGAAGTTTTCAAAAATGACAAAAAGTTAGGGTTCCAGGTGGAGAAATCAAAGTTGGAAACAGAATTGTTAGAACCAAAGACTAAGGTACTATCAAGAATGTATAACTTGCTGTTAAAATGGAACACACAAGACGAAATGGTTAAATCTGCTATGATAAAGTGGGCACAGGATATTGGGCATAACATTATGTTTGAGGACTGGGAAAGGTTGTGGACCACTGGGCTGAACTTCACTGCATGTAATGCGTTGAAGGAAAATGTAATGAAAATGATATACAGATGGTACATGACCCCAGTTAAACTTGCCAAAATATACCATTTGTCTGATAACAAATGTTGGAAATGTAAAGGAAATGAAGGAACATTCTTTCACCTCTGGTGGACTTGCCCTAAAGTGAAGGCCTTCTGGGAAATGATATATAATGAGTTGAAAAAGGTATTTAAGTATACCTTCACTAAGAAACCAGAGGCTTTCCTCCTGGGTATTGTCGACCAGAAGGTGTTAAAGAAGGACCGAACATTTTTTATGTATGCAACAACGGCAGCAAGGATACTCATCGCTAAGAATTGGAAAACACAAGATCTACCCACACTGGAAGAGTGGCAGATGCAGCTGATGGACTATATGCAATTGGCGGAGATGACTGGCAGAATCCGAGACCTGGGAGAAGAAAGGATTGAAGAAGATTGGAAGAAATTTAAGATTTATTTACAAAAATATTGTAATTTGGTTGAATGTTAAGAAGGATGTTCGATCATAAATAATTGGCCACCACTAAACTAGACTGGAATTTGATGATATGTGAGACTAAGGAAAACATAAACCTTTTGGAGAATTGCTAGACCATATTTAAATGAGTGGATATAAGATTGTAAACAAGATGATAATTTGCTTGGAAAAAAACTTTTTAACGATGTAAGTGGGAGCAGGAGACGTGAGGAAGTCCAAATAAGTTATGAAATTTTGTTATGACATAAGCAATGTTGTTTATTATCTATGTATTTCTTTTTTTAAAAAAAATCTTAATAAATATTTATATAGATGTACAGCAGAGAAGTTATAGAGCAGATGTTTGGGAGTCTGCGGCCTTCCAGATTCTGGACTCCAGCTCCCATCAGCCCCAGCCAGCATGGCCAGTGGTCAAGGATGATGGGAGTCGGAGTCCACAAACATCTGGGCAGCCTCAACCCTCTCCTTGACACGTGTCCTAATCAATCAGGGGTCACATAACAGAGGTGTAAGGCAAGGATGGAGGAACCCGGTGCCTTCTAGAGGGCGTTGGTGCCATTGGCTAATCGTGAGGGGGTGAGGGGAGGGCACCAGGTTGGGGAAGGGTGTTGAAGGACACTAGGTGCTGTTTAGTGTGTGTGTTTGTTTAGCTTTTAGGGAGAGAAAACAGGTAAGTTGGCGCATATCTCGCTAAATATTGTTTACTCCAGGAGTAATTATTGTTTGCTTCAAAATGATACACCCCAGAAGTAATTGGCTAGCCAGCCCCACATTGCAGGGCTGATGGGAAGACAGGGTGGGAGTTGTGGTCCAGCAACTTCTGGAGGGCCACAGCTGCATCATCACTGTCCCAGACACATGTCCCAACCAGTCAGGGATCACATAATCACAGTCACAGGGGTGTGGAGGAGGGATGAGCTGTGTGTGGCTCTCTGTAGACAGATGCCATCGGGCCTCGAAGCCGGAATATGACTGATCGTCACCTCCTGCAACAAGTCAGGCGAGATCTTTGCAGAGATTTGATTTTGGAACGTTCTCAAAAAGCACTTGGGCACGCAGTGCAACCATCGGCCTACTGATTAGCTTATCTTTATTGCCACTGTAGTGTTGCGGGCCCCTTGATTTCATATAGATACAGGGTGTCTTGACCTAGAAAGGGATGCCAGGGGGAGGCCCGTTGCCCACAGAAGGGGCGTGGCAAGAGTGGGTGAGTCAGCGGTGCAAATAAAACTGCCGAGGGTTGGCATGGAGGTAGGCAGGTGGCGGATGAATGGCACGGAGGGCACAACTGCCAATCTGAAGCAGAGAGAGCGAAGCTTGACGGGTAGGTTAAAGAGCCATGTGGCGCAACGATTTCAATCAGAGATGGGGAACTTTTCGCTCTGTGGATGGTGACGGACTACAACTCCCATCATCCCTGACCGTCCTTTGTGCTGGCAGCCGGGAGCTGGAATCCAGCACATCTCGAGGGACGCAGGTTCCCCAGCGTCGCTTGGAAAAGTGGGGGTCTGCGTGAGTTTTTGCCAGTGGGGGCGAGTAAGATGAAAGGGGGGGGGGGGAGAGCAGGCTAATTTCTTGCGGAAAAAATAAGAACAGGGCCTGTAACTTTTCATTTCATATCTCAGGTTCTACCAGTGCTGGAATCTCTCTCTCTCTCTCTTTCTCTCTCTTTTTAATGCAAGATGGGGATTTGGGGCTTATGGTTCATTTGGTTCAGGGGGGCTTGGCCTGCGCCTTTTTTTTTTTAATAGAATATTTATTAAGGTTTTTAATAATAATACAATGGTGGTAAAAAGAAAATAAAAAATAAAAAATCGTAACAAAAATACAGAAGTAAAAATAATTAAAAAGAAAAAGATAAAACATGCAGATTTTCCATTTCTCATTTTCCTTTAACATGTTTCCCGGACCTCCTCATACAGTACCTCCATTTTTTGTATTCCGATTCAAATTGTTAGTTCAGCAAATCCTTACCATTAAGTTTTAACCTGTTTCTAAGCCTGTTTCTCATATTCCCTAAAGACATTACAGCTGGAAACCACTTAATTTCTATCCAACATCATTCTAACATTCATTTATTTTGCAATATTTCTGTAGGTAATCTTTAAATTTCTTCCAATCTTCTTCCGCCGACTCATCTCCCTGGTCTCGGATTCTGCCAGTCATTTCTGCCAATCCCATATAGTCCATCATTGGCCTGCTCCTTTTTGCCCCTCCCTCGTGACACCCATGAGGGTGAGCTGTGAGCCAAGATGCTCTAGGTTCAGAGGCCATCCTGGCTGTAAACTCACTAAGGACGCGATCCCTGCGGCTGTTTCACGGTGTCGGTTTTCTTAGGTCAAGACACCCCCTTATAGACTGGGATGCACTTGCGGAATACTTACAGTAATAATGCATTTTTGACAGTCATGTGCTTTATAAGAGTGATAATTATCAATAGTTGTAAGTCAGCTAAGTTCTGGCTAGTATAGACCAGGTATGTCCAACAGGTAGATTGTGATCTAGTAGATCACTGGACTGTGGTAGATCAATGGCTCTCCCCAAAGAAGCTCAAGAACATAGGCCTGAACCCAAAAAAACAGGCCTTACTTCTTAAAAAAAAGCTCAATCCTGAATCCCTAAAAAACAGGGGTAGATCACTGCGATCTACTCACTGTTTTTAACTGTGAGTAGATCGCAGTTTCTTGGGAGTTGGCCACCCCTGGTATAGACCCACTGAAATGCATGGCTCCAAGGGGTGGTGATGACAGATTTCAGAACGTGTGCTTTGAGTAGAATTAACACAAGCTCAAGGGCAGGACTATTGACTGAAATAATTGGCAGGCTCATTCAATTCTGGAACACGTAGTACTTTCCTTAACAGATAGGGAACGCAGCCCAAGGAGAGCAATTAACATAACCTTTTCATGTTCAGGTAGCCTCAGTGGCATGAAGAACATTGTTTGGGTTGAGGCTGATGCACAGACAGTGAGCAGCTGCAGTTATCCATGCCCTGGGAACTTCAGCGCTTGATTACTGCAATGTGTGTTACGTGGGGCTGCCCTTGAAGACAGATGGGGAACTGTAGCTAGCCCAGAATAAGCATGCTATGTTGCTAACTGGATCTGGAGAGGAGAGCCTCTCTTGCTGGTATTGAATCACATGTTCCAAAAGGAAGGAGAGCTTTCCCCCTTCAGGAAGATGGTTTTATGCTCAGGCAAATGCATGCAAATTAAGCTGACCAATCCACGGATCGGCTCAACGCATGCAATTAATCCAGATGAGATTTCTCTTGGCTGGATTATGACTCAGTTGTTTTTGTTCTTGCTGTTATCAATTCATATTGACTAGTTGAATTCTTTTGCGCCAAAAATTGACCCGAAGCGGTAAAGATAGAAATAGCAAGGTCATTGAAATTAGATATAATAACAGTCACAGAAATATCCATCTGAAGCAGGGTGGATTTGATTTAAATCGGACCCGGAGGCTGAACCTGAGGAATCCCAGCCTGCACAGGATTCCCCGGCTCCAGAACCTGCTGAGTCGGGGCTGGGTCCTGAGCCTGAAGGGTCCTCACCTGTGCTGGATCCTCAGGTGCAGGCACCAACTGAGTCTGCTCTGGCTCCTGAGGTGATGGAGGACCCATTGCCTGCAGGTGCTCCACTCTCAGCCCCGTCAGGGGAAGCTGAGGTTGCCTCTGGGTCCGGTGACCCTCCAGCCTTTCCTGAGCTGCAGAGGCTCAGGGCAGAAAGGCAGAGGGAACTAAGTTCCCGCAGGAGGAGTGCTCGCCTCCAGGCCAGGAGAGGCGAGTCACCTGTGGACTGGGGCTGCCCTATGCCTCGGGGCAGATAAAAGCCAGTCAGCCCCAGTCCCAGGTTGCAGGAGCAACGTTGTTGGTAGCCAGTTCCTGCCTGCACATTTCCCACAGGAAGTGATGATGATTCTGATGATGATGATGATGTTGATTTTATTGAGTTCAGTAGTACTGGTGATGACAGCGATAGCTCAGACAGCTCAGTTGTCACAGTCATTGAGAGGAAATCTCACATAATGACTAGACCCTCAGAAGAGGAGGATGAACCACTGTTTACAATTGGTACTGGTTCTCCAAAGAGTCCAAAGGTTGAACCAGAAAGCAAAGAAGAGCAGCACCTCTTACGTAGGTCTGAGAGAGCAACGAAGGGTGTACCACCCAAGAGGTATTCACAAGAGTTTGCTAACTTAGCTGTTGCTGTTGTAAACGACCAGGGTCAAATTGAAGCTGTGTCTGAGTCAGAGACAAAGGCACAACAGAGAGTTGCTAACCAAGGTAATGCAGAAGCACTCATTCCTTGGAAGTCACACAACCAGAGAGGTACATTGGTAAAACCAGTGGCGGGTAGTTCCAAGGGTGGAACTGAAACAACAGGGGAATGTTATAAGTATAACAACTGTTTGTTTTCTTCTCTGGATGACGCTTTGCTCGCAGCACACATTGATACTTTAGGGGGAGTATGTTATTCTAAAGCAGCAATGCTGCAGCAAGCAAAGGCTCTAGCAGCTCAGTCTGCTGGTTGTGGCTGGAAAGCCAAACAGGAAGTGTGTGACTGTTGCCATGGGAACAAAGGGGCAGTCCATTCTGTACTGAGCACCGGATGTTAGCTCAGTGTGTGTCATATGACCTGTACTGGAAGTACATGGGTGGAGTTTGGAGTTTCTCTCTGTTTGTTGAAGAGAGCAGACATCTTTACTGTATGACTGCTAAAAGACACAAATAAAGACATGTAGATACGTTTACTGTCTGTGTCTGATTCCCCTCCCTGGGGATATGCAGGGAGGAGGAGAAGCAGGAGAAGCAGTTGGTGTGTTTTTCTCACAGCCTGAGGAAAATCGCCGGAACGGACCTCGTGTATGTTTTATTCTGCCGGGAGTCGCCGGAGGGAGGTCTAAGGAATTCAGCCGGTGCCTGAACAGATAGGCACATACCTTTGAACGGGCTTGAATTCTAACACTCACCCGACTCCCTGCCTTGGACCCAGCTTCAGCTTTAATGGACGGCCTCAATACTGCACCCTTGACCTCTTGTCTGGACTCGGACTCTGTCACCCTTGTCTGGACTCGGACCTCGCCTCACAGAAACCCACGGGACCAGCACTGGGGCAAAAGTGGAATCAGCTGCATATGGCGCCACCTACTGTTGGCTCCCTGCCTTCCGCTCTCCTAGTCCAAAAGGGCGCTAGCAGCCACCGTGGCGCAATACATATCATGCAGTTTTTGATCTTTGTCTATAATGTCTTCGTACACCTTACCTGACCGGAGAACGGCATTGGGAAATTCACAGAGGCATGCCCTGGCTATGTTTCGGCTTGCCTGCAGTTTTCAAAAATGCAGATTAGGAAGGGCTGCCTTTAATCGCGAGCTGGGGCGGATTTCTACACCACCCGCCTTCCCGCTGCTGGCTCGGAAGGGTTGCGGGTCAAGCTGGTATCTGAAGAAAACAGGAAGCAACTTTAGAGTGAGTCAGGCTGCTGTTTTTGTTGTCATGCCGGTTTCCTTTCCATTTCATCACCCACCCTTTGCCCCAAGGACACAGTTATAATAATATAATAATTTATTATTTATATCCCACCCATCTGGCTGGGTCCCCCCAGCCACTCTGGGCGGCTTCCAACAAAACACTAAAATACAATGACCTATTAAACATTAAAAGCTTCCCTAAACAGGGCTGCCTTTAGATGTCTTCTAAAAGTTTGGTAGTTCTTTTTCTCTTTGACATCTGGTGGGAGGGCGTTCCACAGGGCGGGCGCCACTACCAAGAAGGCCCTCTGCCTGGTTCCCTGTAACTTGGCTTCTCGCAGCGAGGGAACCGCCAGAAGGCCCTCGGCGCTGGACCTCAGTGTCTGGGCAGTTGCAGCAATTATAAAAACGCATTAAAAATTAGTTTAAAACAAATTAGAACAAGATGTGCCCTAATCTGTGGTTTCTTCCTGAAAGAAAAGGTGCTGGAACTCCCCTTGAATGAACCTTTATTCTAGTACAGGGGACTCCCCATTTACAGAGCTTCTGTTCCAGGCGCCTGCGCACATTCATGATATTGCGTGTGGTGATGAGCGGGGAAGCTCCTTCCTTATTCCCCAGCCCTGTGCTGCCCAGCTGAGGGGTGGCAGTGCTGTGCTCTGGCAAGCTCCAGCTAAAAAACACCCCCCCCCCCCGATTCTAACATTTGAGCATTTATCTCAGTTGTCAAAGCCCGGAGTAAAGGGGCGCACCTGCAGCATTTAGCACCATACCTCACCCTGCTGCAAATGCAGAAGAGCCTAGACTTTCTGGAACCAACGCTGGGTTTGGGGCAACTGTCTAAAATGCTTTGAAAGGTTTTAAAAGTCTCCTCTCCTTGTGTGCAGATGCGAAGAGGCGTCGCAGTGGGCCTCGCTCTCCCGGGTCCATCCTCGTCCAGCCTTGACACCGTTTGGACTCCAGCGCCACGATGGGGTTCTGCCGAGCTAGACTTCTGGGTTTGCTTTTGCTGCACGTAGCAGCTGGAGTGATGGGTGAGTAAGATGTTGGTGAAGCTGTGTGCGCGCTGGGGAGAAAATCACCAAGGACTTGTGTAGAGTTTGTTATTTGGAGATATTCCCTAAGTTCTGAGAAGTCGGTCAGTTGGCAACCTGAATCAAGAGCCCAGTTGCTGCTGCACAATTTTGGCCCCGGAGGCCCTGAAGAGTAAAGCTGTTGCTCATTCCTCTAGTCCAGCAGTTCTCAACCTGTGGGTCCCCAAATGTTGTTGGACTACAAATCCCATCATCCCTGAACTCTGGCCTTGCTAGCTAGGGGTGGTAGGAGTTGTAGTTCAACAACAACTGGGGACCCACAGGTTGAGCAAGGCTGCTCTAGTCTGTTCATGGGTCTAGAATCATTACCTCATGTCCGAAGTGCAGAATGAGGTGTACCTAGAACCAGCTGGGAGCAGTTTTCTGGATGCACAGCTCAAAACAGCTAGATGCTAAGGCCACATTCATTTAAAACACTTCATCACTTTAAGCAGTTTAAACATTTCAAACACTTCATCACTGGCTCTCCCCCCCCCCCCACAGAATTATGGGAGCTGTAGTTTGTCAAAGGTGCTGAGAGTTATTAGGATACACCCATATTCTCCCAAAACTAGAATTCCCAGAGTTCTTTGGGAAGAGGCATTGATGGAGAAACCACTCTGGAATTTGTGAGGCCTCCTGCTGCCTTTCCTCACCAATAGCAGAGGCCAGGGTTCGCATGCCTCTGATTCTGTGGCTCCAGGGCACTATGCCATTTTTTAAAATTAAATACTCTGCAGGAATATAGGCGGAGGGGCTTCTTGGTAGTTGTGCCTGCCCCCCTGTGGAACGTCTTCCTGTCAGAACGTAAAGGAAATAAACAAGTATCTGACTTTTAGAAGACACCTGAAGGCAGCCCTGTATGTGGAACTTTTTAATGATGGATTTTTTACTGCGGTTTTATAATTGTTGAGAAGCCCAGTCAGATGGGCGGCATCTAAATTATTGTTGTTCTTGTTCTTGTCATTATGCCTTTTCTGATTCACACTGCTGACAGGCATTTTGAAACTGGCTAATGAAGGCCACAGTCTGAGTAGTCGTTATATTTATAGAATTCTCTTGACTATTTTGGGACTGCATTGCCCGGAGCACAGCAGAGGAACTATTTCAGGTCAACTGTTTCAGAGGACCGGGAACATCAGTATACAACAAGTGGGACCTGCAACTGGATTTTGCAGTGTAAACAGGGCCGTTCCTAAAGGCGTGCAGAGCCCCAGGGGTCAGTCACACTGTTTAGGGGTAGCGGCCCAGTATAATGTGTGTACCGTATTTTTTGCTCCATAAGACACACTTTTTTCTTCCTAAAAAGCAAGGGGAATGGAGCAAATGCATGATCCCTGGAGCCGAATTGCCCAGGGGCAAAAAGCAGATCATGCTCTTTTTTTTTTTTAAAAGAGGGAGATGGGTGTTGAAACAAAGCCGCTGACCGTTTGCCGATCAGGAGGGAGATAAGAGACGCTAGCAATAAAGGAGGCTGCCTGGGAGGGGGGAGGTAAAGACAGCAAACTTGCAAGGAGAGGAGACAGGACCAAAGCAATGAGGAGAGAAATTAGAAGAAAAGGAAGAGCAAAAAACTGCTTCAGCTAAGGAAAAGACACTAAGGCAAACAAAAGGAAAGGGAGTGTTGAAAGGAAGCAGCTGATCAGTAAGGGATTAGGAGAAAGATAAGGGAGGCTAGCGATAAAGGAGGCTGCCTGAGAGCGGGGAGGTAAAAGCCCATGGATCCTCAGGATTTTTACATTGGGTCTATCAGTGTTTGTAAAAAGCAAAAAAGGAGGAAAGGGTTCTGACCTCCCTTTGTCTCCTCAGCCTGGTCCTCGGACCCTTGTCGGCACAAAAGAGTCCACGAGAATATCCTTGCAGAGTTTTATTCTTAAAAGTCTTTGTGCAAAACACGACTGAATAAGAATACACACCAGCACCAACCAACCCAAACACCAGCCTCAGCAACAAACTAACATTTCTCACTTATATATACAACTTGGTGCAGACCACTGAGTCATGCTGACCCACCTTTATTCGCATTAAAGAAACAGCGGCCATTTTAGCCGTGACAGGGTCACCCCAAATTCACCATCAGATCACATAGCATGTCCATGGCTACAGTCTGCACCAAAAAAATCACGCACCCACTGTTTCGTGGGGCTGCAATGGTGCAAAAACATGGTTACAAAACACGGATCCACATGGATCCTCAGAATTTTTGCATTGGGTCACCCCAATTTCACCATCAGATCACATAGCATGACCAATACGATATATCATTTTTGGGTTTTTTCCATGCTGAGTCCCCTTATAAGGGCTGCCCTGTTCTCCTTCCACATCTGTCTTTCCTGGGGGGGGGGCTCAGAGTGAAGATGTGGGTCTTGCTCTGCCCCACCCAACAACTGACCTCTTCCTTATCGCATCCAGGCAGCCGGCCCTGCATCCCAAAGTTCTTTGGCCGGGACTCGATGGTTTGCGTCTGCAACAGCACCTATTGCGACACGCAGGACCCGGTCTCCCTCCCGCCCGCCGGCTACTTCGTCAAGTACGAAAGCAGCAAGTCCACTAGCCGGATGGAACGCAGCGAAGGGAAATTCCAGGGGAAAACGACCACCCCAGGTACCCCTTTTTGTTTGTTTTTTTCTTTCTCATTTATTGCTTCACATAAAACTTTGCTATTAATGTACATAAAAATAATTACACAAATCTAGAGGGGAAAATGCCTGTTGTCTTTGTGCATGGAGTTTTCTTGGCAGGGATACTGGAGTGGCTTGCCGGTTCCTGCTCCAGATGGATCATGTTTGGTCAAAACTCTCCACTATGACCTGTTCATCTTGGGTGGCCCTGAATGGCATAGCTCATAGCTTATCTGAGTTATTCAAGCCCCTTCGCCACAGCAAGGCAGTGATCCATGAAGGGGTTTATGGAAGTGATGTATGGAAGTGAGAGCTGGACCATAAAGAAGGCTGATCGCTGGAGAATGGATGCTTTTGAATTATGGTGCTGGAGGAGACTCTTGAGAATCCCATGGACTGCAAGAAGATCAAATCTCTCCATTCTGAAGGAAATCAGCCCTGAGTGCTTACTGGAAGGACAGATCCTGAAGCTGAGTCTCCAATACTTTGGCCACCACAGGAGAAGAGAAGACTCCCTGGAAAAGACCCTGATGCTGGGAAAGATGGAGGGCACAAGGAGAAGCGGATGACAGAGGACGAGATGGTTGGACAGTGTTCTCGAAGCTACCGGCATGAGTTTGACCAAACTGCGGGAGGCAGTGGAAGACAGGAGTGCCTGGCATGCTCTGGTCCAGGGGGTCACAAAGAGTTGGACACGACTAAACGATGAACAACAAAGAGGAGAAAATCTAAAATATTCTATCCTATTTTTTTCTGCATTATTAAATCTCTCTGTATAGTGATTTGTCTTCCCCCAAATTAAGATGACATTGACATGAAGATGACACTGGCCCACTTTGCATACAGCCTTGAATATTTGCTTTATGAACAACAGCTGCAGTTGCACATGAAGTGTTGATGCTGACCTTTAAAGCCCTAAACAGCCTCGGTCCAGTATACCTGAAGGAGCGTCTCCACCCCCATCATTCTGCCCGGACGCTGAGGTCCAGTGCTGAGGGCCTTCTGGCGGTTCCCTCATTGCGAGAAGCAAAGCTACAGGGAACCAGGCAGAGGGCCTTCTCGGTAGTGGCGCCCGCCCTGTGGAACGCCCTTCCAGCAGATGTCAAAGCGATAAACAACTACCTGACATTCAGAAGACATCTTAAGGCAGTCCTGTTCAGGGAAGTTTTTAACGTGTGATATTTTACTGTATTTTTGGTTTCTATGGAAGCCGCCCAGAGTGGCTGGGGAGGCCCAGCCAGATGGGCGGGGTATAAATAATAATTAATTATTATTATTATTATGAACAAGCCGCATTCATTGGAACTTCCCTTCCTGGAGAAATGAGCCTGGCTCCCTCCTTTTGGCCAGCAGGTCAAGGCTTCCTTGTGCCAAGAGGCTTTGGGGAAGTGACGGCTTTGCGTGAAAGCGCTGGTGACTTTTTGGAGTCCTCTGGGTGTGAGAGAATCAGAGAGTTGGGATGTAAGCTAGCTGTCAAAGCCAATCCATGACACTAGCCCAGTGATCTTGAGGTTTTTTGACCTTCCAGGTCAAGGGAACTCATTGTCCTGCTCTGTTCCGCCTTGGTCAGACCACACTTGGAATACTGTGTCCAGTTCTGGGTGCCTTAATATAAGAAGGATATCGACCAGCTGGAAGGTGTGCAGAGAAGGGCAACCAAGATAATCAAGGGCCTGGAAACCGAGCCTTATGGGGAACGGTTGAGGGAATTGGGCATGTTTAGCCTGGAAAAGAGGACATGATACCCATCTTCAAATATCTCAAGGACTGTCACGTGGAAGATGGAGCAAGCTTGTTTTCTCCTGCTCCAGAACATGTCCTTGACCCAGAATATTGTCTCCCGTTCTGAGCACCACAATTTAAGAAGGGTGTTGACAATCCGGAACAATTGCAGAGGAGGGCAACCAAGATGATCAAGGGTATGGAAACCAAGCCGGATGAGGAACAGTTGAGGGAACTGCGTATGTTTAGCCTGGAAAAGAGGAGACTGAGAGGAGATCTACACACGGGAGATGGGGGTGGGGGAATGCTATCAATAAGTCAGAAATTAAGTAGTCTGCTAATCAAGTTACAAGAAAGGAGATTCCGGCTAAATATCGAGAAGAACTTTCTTACAAAAAAAATTCCTTCCAGTAGCACCTTAAAGACCAACTAAGTCAGTTCTTGGTATGAGCTTTCGTGTGCATGCACACTTCTTCAGATAGCACTTCAGGTATCTGAAGAAGTGTGCATGCACACGAAAGCTCATACCAAGAACTGACTTAGTTGGTCTTTAAGGTGCTACTGGAAGGAATTTTTTTTGTTTTGACTATGGCAGACCAACACGGCTACCTATCTGTAACTGGAACTTTCTTACAGTAAGAGCTGTCAACAGTGGAACGGTCTTCCTCAGAAGGTGGTTGCATTCTCCTCCCTTGGAGGTTTTCAAGCAGAGGTTAGATAGCCACCTGTCATGGATGCTTGAGTTGAGATTCCTGCATTGGACTAGATTTCCTTTGGGGGTTCCTTCCTAATCTACAATTCTATGATTCTATAAGCCTGGCTAAACACAAATGTTCTCAAATCCCCCTGGAAAGGTAATAATGATGGCATACCAGGGAGCCAGCACTGAAAAGGCCCTGGTGGATGTCTCACTCCTGCTGAAAGCGCACCCTTCTCTCCTTCTGTATTTCTGCTGCTCAGCCCTTGTCCTGGTTCTGGAGGTGGCCCAGCGGTACCAAATCATCAAAGGCTTTGGGGGCTCCATCACTGACTCGGTTGGCATAAATGTCTACTCTCTGACAAAAGAAACCCAGGACAATCTGCTACGTTCCTACTTCTCAGATGAAGGTAAGGGCTCAGGGACTGGTGGTTGGGGCAATCAGCACTTGGGGAGACCAGGGAAAGGGCTGGATCCATCCAGCAGTGACCAGGTCTTTGGGTCTGAGGCTACATTGTCAACAGCTAAGGATCCAGACCTGGTTCCTGGCTCTGAGCTGGGGGGATCAGAGGGGCTGCGGAGCCCAGGATGGTGGGCAGTGGTCCATTGAACCAGATTCAGCAACAATTCCCCTAGAACTAGGAACCTCACGCTTTATAGTTTTAATAAAAATCTCAAAGCGGTTTACAGCATATTAAGTAAATCAATCAATAAAACAATAGCCGGGCGATGTTTCCCCGGCCTCTTGTTCAGCCTCTTCAGTAGGGCTGGTGAGTCTGGGCCTCGCCCCCTAGACCAGGTGGAAAATACCTTGCAGGGAGTGGCTTTCACAGCCAGGCAATGTTCCTCTGGCCTCATGAATTAAGATCTTTAGAGGTCCCAAGCACTTCATAGCTTTTGGTGCCCTCCATATATATCTAATTCAAAATATAGACAACAATAAATTGTAGAATAGCGTATTTTTCGCTCCATAAGACGCACCTTTTTCCTCCTAAAAAGTAAGGGGAAATGTCTGTGCGTCTTATGGAGTAAATGTGTGGTCAATCGCTGGCTCCCTTTCTGGTCCCACCCCCTTGCCCAGGCTTCCATTGTTCAATGTTCTGCAGATGGAGGCTGTTTGTTTCCCCAGTGACATGTGACAGGCCGATTAGATTATCTGTCTGGAAACTGTAGAAATGGCTCCTTTCCTTTCCTAAAGAAGTGCAGAACTGTGAGTTGAACCCCATAAAAACCGGATTCTTTCCCTTTGCAAAGTACCGTAATTTTTGCTCACTTTTTCCCTCCTAAAAAGTAAGGGGAAATGTGTGTGCGCCTTATGGAGCGAATGCCGGCTGCACAGCTATCCCAGAAGCCAGAGCAGCAAGAGGGATTGCTGCTTTCACTGCACAGCTATCCCTCTTGCTGTTCTGGCTTCTGAGATTCAGAATATTTTTTTTCTTGTTTTCCTCCTCCAGTCTTGTGGTCTGATGTGTCTTATAGAGCGAAAAATATGGCTAAGCTCAACTTTGAGCTGATCCTCAAAAAAGGAGGCTTTCCCCCTTTGCAAAAGCAGCTGCACAACTTTCAGCTGATCCTCAAAAAAACAGGGCTTTTCCCCTTTGCAAAAGAAGCTGCACAACCGTGAGTGGATCCCCTCAAAAATGGGGCTTTCCCCCTTTCCTCCTCTAAAAACTAGGTGCGTCTTATGGTCAGGTGCGTCTTATGGAGCGAAAAATACTGTCGTTTTTTAGTTTTTCAAAACAAAACAGACAGTAAGATGGGGAATAATGTTTGTTTTTTTATACTCCACTTTATTTATATTTCTTTAAAAATCTGCTTTTTTCTAATTGCAAAGTCTTTGATCGGATCCTTATGTAACACATCTGCTTCTATGCATGGTATAGGGGCATCCAGCCTGCCTTGTTGCATAGTAGTTCTGCTGGAATTTTTTGATACTCTCCAGCTGAGAAAATGAACGCTCAGCAGAGCAATCTGTGGCCATTAATGTTAATGGAAAATTTACGCGGTGCCCCCTTTCCCTCGATGCCCTAAGCATGTGCCTGTTTTGCTTAATGGTTAATCCAGCCCCGGAGATCATAATAATAATAATAATAATAATTTATTATTTGTACCCTGCCCATCTGGCTGGGTTTCCCCAGCCACTCTGGGCGGCTTCCAACAGAGATGAAAAATACACTAAAATGTCACATATTAAAAACTTCCCTGAACAGGGCTGAACAGAGGCTCTGCATGCAGAAGGCTGAGTCCCCAACATTTCTTCTTGAGTAGAAGGGCTGAGAGAGATCCTGGAAGAGTGGCTGCTGATTGGAGTATACCATGGAAGCTGTCGTCCTCCAGATTTTGCGGAACTACAACTCCCATCAGCCCTGCTCATTGGCCATGCTGGTTGGGGCTTGGTGGGAGCCGGAGTCCAGCAGTTTCCAGGAGACCCACAGTCAGTCAGTCAGTTTTATTGCACATAGCCAAATGCTGCCACAATATACACAGAATCATTCAACAATTAAAAGAAAATATACTGGCTTGATACAAAAAACTTAAAACATTTATATTATCAAGACATTACCTACTCTAAACAGAGCTATAAAAGTACCTCAATATACAAGTTAAGACATTAAACACTAAAATTTATAAGCTAAACTTATCACATGGCCACTAATATATTAAAAAATAATGTTAATTAATACAATGTGCAATTATATTCGGAGTTTGGTGATAAAGATAGAATATACAGGTGAAACTCGGGAAATTAGAATATCGTGGAAAAGTTCATTTATTTCAGTAATTCAACTTAAAAGGTGAAACTAATATATGAGATGGACTCATGAGATGCAAAGCGAGATATGTCAAGCCTTTATTTGTTATAATTGTGATGTACAGCCTAGCATGCTCTGGTCCATGGGGTCACGAAGAGTCGGACACGACTAAACAACAACAATAACTGAAATAAATGAACTGTCCCACGATATTCTAATTTTCTGAGTTCTACCTGTAGCTTGATGCAGCACTCAGCTCGATGGATCGGTGCTCTGACTTGGTATAAGGTGGTCTTCTCTCCCTCCACACCTGCAGGAATCGAGTACAACCTCTTGCGCATGCCAATGGCAAGCTGCGACTTCTCCGTGCGCCCTTACTCTTATGACGACTCGCCGTACGACTTTGAGCTGAAGAACTTCAGCTTGGTTCACGAGGACATCAAACTGAAAGTGAGTGGGGCGGCTGCGGAGGTGGCAGGGGGTTGGCAGGCAGGGGGTGGCGGCTGCAGCCTTCCTCCTTCGTGGGCAGAGGCCTGTGTCGTTTATCTTGCTTACCGTATTTTTTGCTCTATAAGATTCACTTTTTCCCTCCTAAAAAGTAAGGGGAAATGTGTGTGCGTCTTATGGAGCGAATGCAGGCTGCACAGCTATCCCAGAAGCCAGAACAGCAAGAGGGATTGCTGCTTTCACTGCGCAGCGATCCCTCTTGCTGTTCCGGCTTCTGAGATTCAGAATATTTTTTTCCTTGTTTTCCTCCTCCAAAAACTACCGTATTTTTCGCTCTATAAGACGCACCAGACCACAAGACGCACCTAGTTTTTGGAGGAGGAAAACAAGAAAAAATATTCTGAATCTCAGAAGCCAGAACAGCAAGAGGGATCACTGCGCAGTGAAAGCAGCGATCCCTCTTGCTGTTCTGGCTTCTGGGATAGCTGCGCAGCCTGCATTCGCTCCATAAGACGCACACACATTTCCCCTTACTTTTTAGGAGGGAAAAAGTGAGTCTTATAGAGCAAAAAATACAGTAGGTGCGCCTTGTGGTCTGGTGCATCTTATAGAGCGAAAAATACAGTAATTTATATTCTTCTTTGGCGATCTCTCGTAGCCGAGTAAGATTGTCTCCATAAACATGGTTTTAACAGTGAGTCTGTAAGCCACTGTGGAGGCCAGTTCTGGATCCACACGTCCTTCCACAGTGGGGACAGAGGTTTCCGGGCGGGAGTTGATCACAGTGAGGGTTTGCCAAGCGTGCCTTCCTCTTAGTACTTTTCTCTTTTTCGTCCTGAGTTTGAGCATCCTCAAAGCCCATGACACCTTTGGTAAAGGCTGTTCTCCAACTGGAGCGCTCGCAGGCCAATGTTTCCCAGTTGTCGGTGTTTATTTAATTTATATCAGGTGCGGGGAACATCTTTGGCTTTCCAGATGTTCCTGAAATTCAACTCTTATTGTCCCTGGGTGTGAAGTCCAGTAGGCCAACCTCTCCCTGGATGACCTGCAGTGGGACTTTATTTTTCAGATACGGGGGCCAATGTCGATAAAATCAATTCCCTGCTGCCCAGTTCGAACAAACCGGTTATGTTTAACACAGCGAAGTTTGCAATAAAAGCTTCTCAACTCAGGAAAGCCCAAGAGTCCTGTCTGGTGCCCTAAGTTTTCTGCCATTTGTGGATTATTATGTTTTCATCATATGAGCTATATTATGCTTTTGAGACCCGTCGTTTCTTTCTTTCTTTGTTTTTTGCTATAACCTGTATTTGGTTTGACCACTAGATCCTGATGATGATGATATGGCAACAACCCCCAAAAATGGTTTTAAAAGGATTTGTTCTAGAATATGCAGAGGCGTCCTTCCGGCCTTGAGCTGTAATCAAACGAGTTGCACCTCACGAAGGAATAACTGGAGCTTCAGTTCCTTTTGTCCGAAGTCTTCCTCACCGGCTCCTTGTTCTCTTTCTCTCCACAGATCCCCCTCGTTCACCGTGTCAAGGCTATGTCTAAAAAACCCTTATCCCTTATGGCCAGCCCCTGGTCCTCTCCGCTTTGGATGAAAACCAGCAATGCGTGGAAAGGGAAGGGGTCCCTCAAAGGGCAGGCGGGAGACCGGTATCACAAGGCGTGGGCCAACTATTTTGTCAGGTAAAATCGGTATTAGCGGAGGGAAGGGACTGAAGATGAGAGAGAGAGAGAGAGAGAGAGAGAGAGAGGACAGTGGTGTGGCAGGGCGATCCGCGCCCATGCGGACAGGGCGAGCCTCTCCGCCGCCTCCACCTCAGATGTAGGGTGGCTGAGGGAGAAGCGGTAGACAGACGCAAGTCCCACGCTGCCGTTTCAGGCAGCGCAGAACCTGCCGGCGCCTAAGCCACCACTTCACTCCTAAAAAGTTTCATGAGCCCAATTTTTTAAAAATACATTTTGTTGCCCCCCCCCCCAGTGATGACACCTGGGGCAGACTGCACCCCCCCTTCCTCCACCACTGAGCGTGGATTCATGGTGCTGGACACTGGGAGACCAGGATTCACATCCCCACTGGGAAGGTTTGGCCCAGTCGCTGAGTCTCTCAGCCTGACCGACCTTGTTGTGAGGATGGATGTACGAAGCTGCCTCGTGCTAAGCCAAAGCCCTTGGGCTGTCTAGCCCAGAGGCTGCCAGCCATGGCATGTGTGCAAGGGCCTTCATTGGCCAGGGGCTGTGAGCTTTCATTTAAACACACACACACAGAGTAGTCTCTAGGCCAGAAAGAAAGAAAGAAAGAAAGAAAGAAAGAAAGAAAGAAAGAAAACAGCCACGTACTACCCATCTATGTGGACGCGGGTGGCGCTGTGGGTTAAACCACAGAGCCTAGGACTTGCCGATCAGAAGGTCGGCGGTTCGAATCCCTGCGACGGGGTGAGCTCCCGTTGCTCGGTCCCTGCTCCTGCCAACCTAGCAGTTTAAAAGCACGTCAAAGTGCAAGTAGATAAATAGGTACCACTCTGGCAGGAAGGTAAACAGCATTTCCGTGCGCTGCTCTAGTTTTGCTAGAAGCGGCTTAGTCATGCTGGCCACATGACCCGGAAAAACTGTCTGCGGACAAACGTTGGCTCCCTCGGCCAGTAAAGCGAGATGAGCGCCGCAACCCCAGAGTCGGCTACAATGGGACCTAATGCTCAGGGATCCCTTTACCTTTACCCATCTACGTAGTTTTTGTGAGTTGGGCCAGCCTGGCTGTTGCCTCCTGTCAGCAATCTTAGCCATTGTGGCTGCTGGCCATTTGCAGCCTTCTCCTTGAATTGGTCAAATCCTCTTTTAAAGCCATCTAGGTTGGATCTTCCGGAGGCGGCGCGAAACAGCAATGGCGGTCCTCTTTACTTAGTGAAGAGGGGCTCCGCGAAAAAGGGTCGTCCGCTACGGCAAAGCGGAGACCCATCAAGAAAAACCGCAGGCAGAGCGAGCCTGCGGCCGTGGGACTCGGCGGGCGCCCAAAGCCCCCCCGGAAACGAAGAAGGAGCTCCGTAAGGGGCTCCGGAACGCGAAAGGGGGAGCGGCGCTGTGAGTTCATCGCTCTTTTCGTGGACGCAAAGCCGCGCTGCTGCTGCTGATGAGCGCCGACCTTTCTTCTCGAAAACATCAAAATTGGCTGCTACATACCCGTGAGTAAGGGGAGTTAAACATCGGAAAAATTTGGGAATTTGGTTGAAATTCGGCTGAAAACAGGAGGCGAGTAACAGGAAGTCCGCCTCCCGATCCTGCTAACCAGATTAAAGCAATTGCGCAGAAGAGTGCTGAAGCGCTTAAAAGGGACTGTAAAAGTAAAACGAGGGTGCATTTGACAGAAGTGAAAAGATAAGTTGGAAATCTTTGCAAAAGTTGTGGATCTTATTTTTGGGACCTTCTTCCTAATTTTGAGCTATGTGGAGTTAAAAGGGACAACCCAGCTATCGGGCTGTCAGTGTGTAAAAGAGAACTGTCAAACTGCTGATACTGTTATTGGAGTTTAAACTGATACATTGACTGAGGCACTAGAGTTTAAACATTGTTGCTGGGACCTTTCTTGACACCTTGTGGCCTTTCTTCAGGAGAAAGAAAGCCTGGGGAAACTTCCTTTTGTGCTCTGGAACTACTAAAGATTTAACATAGGGAATATAAGAACTTCAATGGCGGACAAGAGCTCTCTCCTTCCTTGAAATTTTGAAATACCCCCACCTAGAGGATTGTGGAGATATAGAGGCCTGGGAACTGTACTTTATTGTGACTCTCTGTGGTTAAATTGTTTACACTCTGGTCTTGTCTAACTTATGAAACAAAAGAAAATTTGACCTTGAACAGAGGCAGGTGTGGAATGAGTGGCACAGGGAGAACAAGAGCAGCTAAAGCTAAAGAAAAAGAAAAGAAACCAGGGCAACTTGTTCAAACAACCCTATCTCATCAACGAAGATCATCCGTCCCAACTGTGCTGACAGCACAGGAGGTGGAAATTGAAGAGCCTGCTGTAGAGCCTGCTGCAGAAGATATGGCAACTGGAGGATCTGAAACAGTCCTGAAACAAATCTTGGAACAACTGGCAATTTTAAACCAAAAAGTGGACAATCAATCATCAAAAATTGACCAAGCTACATCCTCTATTACTAAATTATCCGAGCAAGTTTCTCATCACACTCAGGCAATTGAAAAATTGCAAGGGGCAACGACTGAAAATTATAAACTTGCTGTGGAAGCTAGTCAAAAAGCAGAACAGGCGAACAAAAAGGTTGATGAGATTAGGGGGGAAGTAAGGCCTCTGAAAAGACAGGTAGGGGAACAACAAGCCTACCTGTCATTGGTTGAATTGAAAAGTAAGGAAAATAATCTCAGATTAAGGGCTATCCCAGAACTGGAGGAAGGAAATCTACAGGGATTTTTAACACTTTTGTTCTCCAAATTCTGGGGGATTGAGGAAGATAAGGATTTTAAGATTGTGACTGCCTTTAGACTGGGAAAATTGATAAAGAAGGACAAGTCCAGAGACTGTTTGGTTATTCTGAGATCGAGAGAGGAAAGAGACAAGATACTAGGCCTACATTTTAAAAAATCTTTGGAGATAGAAGGTAAAAAGGCTGAAATTTACAGAGACATTCCTAAACACCTTTTGGATCTTAGGACCACTTATACAGATTTGACCAAACTGTTGAGATACAACACAATCCCTTATAGGTGGGAGTTTCCGCAAGGACTATCATTTACCTACAAAGGAAGGAAAGTAAGAATTAAAACACCGGAGGACCAACAGAAGTTCCTACACGACCACGAGGAGGACCTCCAGAAAGGAGCTGCAGCTTCTTGGCCTCCACCACCACCGGGACCATCTCCAAAGCCTACACCGCCTGGATCTGGACCAGCACTACCACCTCCGGGATCGGAGGGAAACCTAGACACCCCATTGTAGACCCACCAATTAGACCAGGATGTCGCTGCAGCTTCTTAGTTGGAATATAAATGGCGGAAATTCTCCGGAAAAAAGAAGAAAAGTATTTCACATTTTGAAAAAAGAACAATTGGACATTATTTGCCTGCAGGAAACGCATGTGACAAGGCTCCACAGAAAAGTGCTAATTAATAAAAGACTAGGCCAAGAATTTATCTCTTCGGACAAAGTGAAGAAAAGAGGAGTGGTGATATATGCAAAGGAGAGCCTGTCACCGAAATTCTTATTTAAAGATGAACACGGCAGAATTTTGGCGATTGAAATTCAGACACAAGGAGGAAAATTTTTGATATTAGGAATATACGCCCCAAATGAAGGAAAATCGGAATTTTTCAGGAAGCTGCATGAGATTATGCTGGATTACTTAGACTATAACAACATCATCATGATGGGTGATATGAATGGGGTTGTGTCTGTAAATATGGATAAGTCGCAAAGTGCTAACTTAACGAAAGATGGCAGACTACCTAAAACTTTTTTTGAAATGACTGACAATGTGGATTTAATTGACATATGGAGGGTTAAGAACCCCCTAGGAAAAGAAGGGACTTTCTTTTCTGAAGCTCATCTGACATGGACACGAATCGACCAAATATGGATAACTAGAGGACTGGCACCCAAGACTAGAAAGGTGGAAATCTGCCCAAAAACCTGCTCCGACCATAATGCTTTGAAAATGGAATTGAGACTAAATACAACCGGATCCTTCAGATGGAAAATGAATGACAACTTATTAAGGGACGAGAAGATTGTTAAGAAGGCCCAAAAAACTTTAAAGGACTATTTTGAGATAAATTTAAATACCACTGTGGAAAAAAGAACAATCTGGGACGCAAGTAAAGCAGTCACGAGAGGGTTTCTAATACAACAAAATACGATCAAGAAAAAACTCTGGAATGAAAAGAAGGAGAAGATATTGGAAAAAATAAGAGATGGAGAGAAAAAACTAAGATCCAGGCCTAGGTCGAAGGAGGTGCTGAGAGAAGTGAAATTTTTCCAAGCACAATATTTGAAACTGATAAATCAAGAGGTGGAATGGAAAATTAAACAAATGAAACAAAGATCTTTTGAATCAGCAAATAAGTGTGGGAAACTGCTAGCATGGCAGTTGAAAAAGAGACAAAAACTTAATACTGTTACAAATCTAGAGATTGAAGGGAGAATGGTTCAGAAACCCGAGGAAATCAGAAAGTGCTTCCAGAGATATTTCAAAGAACTTTATTCACAAGGGCCACAGAAAGATTCGGAGGTGGACCAATTTCTCAAAACCAATGGATTACAGAAAATACCTCAGGAAATGAGAACAATCCTGAATAGTAATATCACACAGCAAGAAATTGAAAGCGCCATTCAGAACCTCCAATTAGGCAAATCTCCAGGCCCGGATGGACTTACCTCCAAATACTATAAGGTTCTGAAAGACTATTTGATACAACCTTTGTTGGAGGTCTGTAACCAGATTATGGAGGGGAGGAAGGCACCGGAAACGTGGAAAGAAGCCTTCATCACATTGATACCCAAACTAGAAACTGAGAAGACCCAGCTTAAGAACTACCGCCCCATCTCACTCCTAAATGTGGATTACAAAATTTTTGCAGACATTTTGGCAAGTAGGTTTAAAAAAGTGCTTAATGAAGTGATCCATAAGGACCAGGCCAAATGCCTGGTAGGCATTTGTTTGACAACACAAGAAACATCATCGACATTTTGGAACTTTTACAAACAAAGCTTAACACTAGAGCGGTGTTAATCTTCATCGATGCGGAGAAAGCCTTCGACAACATTTCTTGGATGTTTATGAAGAAAAATTTGGAAGGGATGCGAGTGGGGCGGGGGTTTGAAAATGGAATAGAAGCAATATATTCAGAACAAAAAGCTAAATTGATAGTAAACAATGTGGTGGCAGAGGAGTTTAAAATTGAAAAAGGGACACGACAGGGGTGCCCTCTATCCCCTCTATTGTTTATTTCAGTTCTGGAGGTGCTATTGAACATGATTAGAAAGGACCGGTTGGTACAGGGAATTGAGGTCGGAGTGAAACAATACAAATTGAAAGCATTTGCAGATGACCTGGTATTAACATTACAGGAGCCAGTCTCTAGTACTAAAAGAGTGCTAGAATTAATTTCTGACTTTGGTCGGGTGGCGGGATTTAAGTTGAATAAGCAAAAAACTAAGGTTTTAGCAAAAAATTTGACAACTGCAGAAATAGATGAGTTCCTGAAAGAAACAGAATTAAATGTGGTTAAAAAAGTAAAATACCTAGGGGTGTATCTGACCTCCAAAAATTTGAATTTGTTTAAAGACAACTACGAGAAATGTTGGTCAGAAATCAAAAGAGACTTGGAAACGTGGTCAAGATTGAAACTTTCCTTGTTGGGCCGAATAGCAGCTATAAAGATGAAGGTATTGCCAAAAATGTTATTTTTGTTTCAGACCCTACAGATCGTGGACAAGGTGGAATGCTTTGGAAGGTGGCAGAAGGATATCTCTACGTTTGTTTGGCAGGGCAAAAAGCCCCGAATAAAGTTTAAGATATTAACTGATGCGAAAGAAAGAGGGGGATTTGCCCTGCCAGACTTGAGGTTATATTATGAATCCGCAGCCTTCTGCTGGTTGAAAGATTGGATCTTACTGGAAAACACTGATGTCCTAGATCTGGAAGGGTTTGACAACGCTTTTGGGTGGCATGCATATTTGTGGTATGACAAGGTTAAAGTGCACAAACTGTTTAAAAACCACATTGTCAGGAGAGCAATTTTAATGGTCTGGACAAAATATAAAGACTTATTGGAGAGTAAGACTCCGAGGTGGCTCTCACCGGTGGAGGCCAAGGCACGTAAGAGACCTAATATGGAAGCCAATTGGCCTAAATATGAGGAAATTATTGAAAAGATTGGAGACAATTGGAGGTTGCAGAGCTTGGAAAAACTAAAAAACAAGGTGCGAGATTGGTTGCATTATGCACAAATTCAAGAGGTCTTTAAAGTAGACAAGAAGGTTGGATTCCAGGTGGAAAAATCGAAACTAGAGACAGAACTGTTAGAACCAAAAAGTAAACTACTTTCGAGAATGTATAACCTGCTGCTCAAATGGAATACTCAGGATGAGACAGTCAAATCCGCCATGATAAAGTGGGCGCAGGATTTGGGGCATAACATTATGTTTGAAGACTGGGAAAGGTTATGGAACACCGGAATGAAATTTACGGCATGTAGTGCCTTGAAGGAAAACATTATGAAAATGATATACTGGTGGTACATGACCCCAGTCAAGCTTGCTAAGATATATCACCTGTCTGATAATAAATGCTGGAAATGTAAAGAGGCGGAAGGGACATTCTTTCACCTCTGGTGGACCTGCCCGAAAGTGAAGGCCTTTTGGGAAATGATTCATAATGAACTAAAAAAGGTACTTAGATTTACCTTACCTAAGAAACCAGAGGCCTTCCTCCTGGGCATGGTGGACCAGAGAGTGCTTAAGAAGGACAGAACTTTTTTTATGTACGCTACTACAGCAGCAAGGATCCTGATTGCAAAACACTGGAAGACACAATATTTACCCACACTGGAGGAATGGCACACGCAGTTGATGTATGATATGGAACTGGCCGAAATGACTGGCAGAATCCGAGACTTGGGAGAAGAAACAATTGAGGAGGACTGGAAAAAATTTAAAGACTATTTGGAAAAATATTATAAGTTGTATGAATGTTAAAAAACGCACCTTTTAGGAAATTCTAGCTTCAGTAAGGTTAAATTAAAGAAATGGAAATCAAGGTACAAGAAGTCAGAGATAGAATAATGAAACAACTTTATTGTGTTAAAATGAAAACGTACATGATTTGGGTCATAATATATTTGAAATTGGGTAACATGATAAAATGGAAGATACAATAAGTATTGAAACAAGTTAACAAATTGCAGATGTTATGTATCACAGAGAATGCAGGGTTGGGAGGACGCGGGGAAGTCCAGTAGATTTGGAAAAAAGAACAAGAAAATTTGTAACTTTCTTTTTCTACTTTTATAATATGTTCTTTATTTTTTTTTCTGTATTCATAAAACTAATAAAAAATATTTTTTTAAAAAAGAAACTCTAGCTCACATGGCCCTTGAATGTAAAATGTATGATGATCTCCGCCAACAATTTCTAGACCATCTATGTATTCCAACATAGAAACCAGAGATGGAGGTTATACGCTTCTTATTACAGGGGAGAGACCAGGAACTCACCAAGACAGTAGCTAAGTTCCTCTATTTTATTTTTTGTCGCCAAAGTACGCTACAGGATCCTGCCCTTGCTGGAGACCCACCTAGATGAAATAGATTGCTCACCTCTTCTTCCCTTTGGCAAATGACTGTACTGTTGAAATGGCAAGGAGATTACACTGGCTTATTTATTCTGAATGTTTGTAAGTGATACCAATAAAGATTTGATGATAAAAAAAAAAAAAAGCCATCTAGGTTGGTGGCCGGTCACTGGCTGGTGTAGGAGCAAGTGCCATCATTTGCCCTGTGTGAATAAGTCACTTTTTAAAAAATTCTGTCCTCAAACCTCCATCTTTTAACCTTCATTGAACATCCACAAGTTCTTCTGATAGGAAGGAGGGAGAAAAGCTTTGCTCTGTCCACTTACCCCATGCCAGGTGTAAATTTCGTAAACTTCTCTCTTTACTCCAAACAAAAAGGTCCCAAATAATTGCTTCATCCTCGTTTCCATTGCCCTTTCCCCCCCCCCCCGAACCTTTTCCAACCCTACAGTATTGTTTCTGAAGCGACCAGAACCGAACACGGCATTCGCACCACAGATTTATACCTTGGTATGGTTGCTTAGAATCGAAGGTTTCAAGGCAGTCTCACTTAAAGCAACAGGTATATTCCCCCCGTCCCTCTGCCAGGTTCCTGGATGAATACGCCAAGTGGAATGTGACCTTCTGGGCGGTGACGGCGGAAAATGAACCTAGCGCGGGGCTTCTGGAAAACTACCCCTTCCAGTGTCTGGGCTTCACAGCTGAGCAGCAGCGGGACTTTATTGCTCTCGATCTGGGCCCTGCCCTGGCAAACAGCTCCTACAAGGATATCCGGCTCATAATCCTGGATGACAACCGCATACATTTGCCCAGCTGGGCCAAAGTGGTGAGTACCGCACGGTGTTTTATTTGAAAAAAGGAGGTGGCAATAAACTCCCTCCCCCATAGCTGTCAACTTACGGATTTGAAAATAAGGGACCAGCAGCCTCAAAAATAAGGGATCAGCAGGCAAAATAAGGGATTTCCCCAGCACAGGTATGTTCAACTTCTGAGCCCCTCCGAGCCAAAGGCAGAAAGCCCAGCCAGCAGCCAAACGAAGCCTCAAGCGGTGGTTCCCACAGCGCAGCAACCCGGCAAAGGGGATGCAGCAAGGAAAACTACCGTCACCTCTCCGCTGGGAAGCGCTGAGCAAAGGCGAGTCCCCAGGCAACGCGGCCGATTTGATCGGCACAAGGCATGCAGGTTCCACCTCCCAGTCGTTCTTAGACTCCTTATTGCGTGAGCAACGCAGCCAAGCAACACAGTTGGAGCCTCTCTCCTCCCTGACCGGCAGGGAGGGAGAGGGGCTGCTTCCTTTGAAACCCGGAAAATTTAAGGGACATCATCAATAAGGGACAGCAGCGGGACATGGCTCTGGGATAAGGGACTGTCCCACTACATAAGGGACGCTTGACAGCTATGCCCTCCCCTGCCTGCCCCTCCCCCGCCACTGCTGCTTTCGGCCCACTGGAGGCGTTTTGGTGTGAAAGTAGCACTGCTAGAGCTGAAGGACTTGATTTCCTTCCTCAGGGCCTGTAAGACAGAGCTATTCCACCTGGCCTTCAGTTTGAATTAGCCTGATTCTCCGTTCCCTTTTCCCTTTCCTTTTTTTATTAAGATACCCTTCTGGGACCCCACATTTATACTCTTCCCTGGTCTCCTTGCTGGCCCTAGTAGGACAAACTTGGCCAGCAGTTAGCCCTGGTGATCATTTGATGTTTTCTGACTGGGTCGCGCGCCCCCCCCCCCCGCAAAAAAATGACCCTGAATTTTTGAATTTTATTGACATTGATACTGCATTATGTGTTTTTATGTTGTTTTTAAGTCGCATTTTAATCATTGTTTTATATTTTTTAATGTGATTCCCCCCTGCATAATAATATTAATTATTATTATTATTATTATTATTATTATTAATTTGTATGTTTTTAAATGATTTTTCCCCCTGCAGGTTTTTTGTTTTTTTGAATTAATATGCCCCCCTTCTTCCCCTACAGAGGTTGGCAGTAATCAGAGGTGCCAACGAAAATTACGGGTTGCCGGACGTGACGTCCTGACGTTGCTGTTCCCTTTCTTTCTCTGTCCGTGTGCATTTCTTCCCCCTGGCTCGATGATCAACTGACGCTTCCTTCTTTTCTTCTGCTAGGTGCTGAGTGGAGACAGCCCGGCTCACCGTTACGTCCACGGCATTGGCGTCCACTGGTACCTGGACTTCATTGCCCCCATCGCCAGCACAGTAGGAATCACCCAACAGCTCTTCCCGGATTACTTCATTATCTCCACCGAAGCCTGCGCCGGGTCACACTTTTGGGAGAGCGACGTGATCCTCGGCTCCTGGGATCGGGGGAACCAGTACAGCCGCAACATCTTGGCGGTAGGACCTGTGGTGGCTGGGCTGGGGAGGTGGTTTGGGCCGCCCTGGCTCCTTCTCTCCTCTCCCCTCCAGTTGGCAGCGCGCGAGACTCTTGATCTCAGGGCTGTGAGTTCGAGCCTTGCGTGGGGCAAAAGTTTCCTGCATTGCGGGGGTTTGGATTAAATAATAATAATAATAATAATAATAATAATAATAATAAATTTTTATTTATATCCCGCCCTCCCCAGCTGAAGCCGGGCTCAGGGCGGCTAACAACAATTAAAAAAACCAACATTCTAAAATCATTTCATTATAAAATTTATTCAAATCAAATTGATGGTAACCATTGGGCTAGAGTTCTGTGAAGATTGGCAAAGGAGGGAGTCAGGCTGTGCCCTGGCCAAAGGCCTGGTGGAACAGCTCTGTCTTGCAGGCCCTGCGGAAAGATGTCAAGTCCCGCAGGGCCCTAGTCTCTTGTGACAGAGCGTTCCACCAGATCGGATCCACAGATGACCCTTCTGACTCTTTGCAGTTAAAACCTAGCAGCTTCTCCTTACAGAACCTTAACCAACACGTCACGGGCTGGATCGACTGGAACCTGGCCTTAGATCTGGAAGGCGGACCCAACTGGGTCAAGAACTTTGTGGACAGCCCCATCATCGTGGATGCGGGCAACGATATTTTCTATAAGCAGCCGATGTTCTACCACATGGGTCACTTCAGGTGAGGCAATGCCTGCTGCTGGCATGTTTGCTGCCCTTGTGGTGTACTGGTTAGAGGCCTGGTCTGGGTCCTGGGTTCAAATCCCTCAGCGCTTACTGGATTACCTATCAGACTATCATTCTTATATGAAATCATGCGCAGGCTTTGAGAACGTAGAGAATGGACTTTGGGAGCTTAGAAAATAAATATAGATGTGTTTTAATGCAGCTACTAAGGGGGAATATTGAAAAAAGCATGAGAGAAGGGGCGACAGGAAGTCAAGAAGAAAATGTGTAACAACAACAAAATGATACCGTATTGGCCCGAATACAAGCCGCACCCGCAAATAAGCCGCATCTTTAAAATTAAAGGGTGGGGGGGAGAGAAAAAGACAATACCCGAATATAAGCCACTCCCTTAAAATTAGAGAAAAAGAAAAGTAAATTTAATTCAGGGGATAAAATAGTGGTTTTATTTTATCATGTACCATATATCTAGTATTTGGAAAACAATAGCTAAAATCGCAAATTGCTATTCCGCAGGCACTCACACCTGCAAATGGCAAATGTGGAAGAAAATCCTACAGGTGCTAGAGAGGACCTGTCAGTGGCTTGAACACCTGTTCGTAACATCGTAAATGCAAATAAAAAAGCAACACTGCACTGTAAAATATGGGGAAAGCGATGGATGACATTAGAATTAATTGCACAACAGTCTCAAGCTTGCAAACTGGCAATAAAACATTTCTTTGTTCCGTTTTACTGTATGTCTGTTTCAGCAGCGATATCGTAAAAGCCATATTTGTAAGGTCGCGAATTTAAGCCACACTTTAAATTTTCATGGTTGGATTTTTTTGGGGGGGAAGTGCGGCTTATATTCTGGCCAATACAGTATGTGTGATTGGAATTATGAATTATTGCATGGTTTGGAAGGTTTAATAAAAGATTTAATTAAAAAATCACTACTAAAATAATAATAATAAATCCCCCAGCGCTTTCCACAAGGCCAGGCTTTCCTGTTCTTCCTCTGATGAGGAACTCCCTGGCTGAAACCTGGCAGTTATCAGATTTTCTGTCTCCTCTCTCTTTCTCTCTGCGCAGCAAATTTATTCCGGAAGGCTCCCAGCGCATCGGGCTGAGCGTAGTGCAGAAAGGCTTTGGGTGCAGCCTGGAGCATGTGGCCGTACTTCGCCCCGACGGAGCTGCCGTGGTCGTTGTTCTTAACCGGTGAGCATCGGGCACTCGGGTAAAAGGCACAGGGCAGATCTTGCAAGCAGGGAACTGAGAGAGTGAGACCTGGCCAGCCAGCGGCAAGCAGGGTAAAAGCAAAAAGCAAAACGGCTTAGTGGTGTAGCAGTCTGGCACCACAGGGGAGTCTAGCCTGATAGGTGAGCTGTTCAGAAAGCACAGTTGACCATATCATGTCAATCCAACCTTTTTAAAAAAGATAAGGTAAAGATAAAGGGACCCCTGACCATTAGGTCCAGTCGTGACCGACTCTGGGGTTGCGGTGCTCATCTCGCTTTATTGGCCGAGGGAGCCACAGACAGTTTTTCCAGGTCATGTGGCCAGCATGACTAAGCCGCTTCTGGCGAACCAGAGCAGCGCACGGAAATGCCATTTACCTTCCCACCGGAGTGGTACCTATTTATCTACTTGCACTTTGACGTGCTTTTGAACTGCTAGGTTGGCAGGAGCAGGGACTGAGCAACGGGAGCTCACCCCGTTGCGGGGATTCGAACCGCCGACCTTCTGATCGGCAAGTCCTGTGGTTTAACCCACAGCGCCACCCGCTTCCCTCTTTTTAAAAGATAGGCCAGCCTTATTCTTCCAGAGCAGTCTTGTTTTTCAGCACGTGTTATCTACAGGTACCTGTTTATTTGTTTATTTATTATATAATGAGCATTCATTCTGATCTGTATGCAGGGAGAAGGAATGTAATCGAAGTTACAAAACATAGGAGCAGAACAGAGACAGTTTCCCCCCTGCCAAAAAAAAAAAAAAAAAGATTAGATAATGCAGAAAAGTAAAAAACATTTTTTAAAAACCAGTCAAATCCTCTTAAGCTAATAATTTCAAGGCTTCTGAAAGCAGTCTATTTCAGCCATGAAATGTTTGGGGGAATAGGAATGTGTTGTTGTTGTTTTTAAAAAAATCCTCCTCAATGTTAATAATGAGAGGGAGGGAGACCCATCTCACCAGGGAGATTCCACTTAGAGGGAGCCACCACCTAAAAAGCTCTGACATTGTTCAACACCAACCCATGCAGTCCTGATACGAAGTATTGTTTATTCCTCCTCTCATGTTCTTAATTTGCTTCCTTCCCCCTTCTCAGCTCCGGGTTCAATGTCCCCTTTGCCATTTCCGACCTGAATGGCCTTATTCTGACCGAGATCCCCGCCAACTCCATCCAGACCTATCTGTGGAAGCGCCAGTGAGCCCAGCGCTCAGGATTTCACCCCCCACACTTGGAAAACTGTGAGCTTCTTCAGCACGATGCACAATGATACCCAGGCCTGGTTTGAGGCCTGCCTCGCTTCCTCTCAGATCCAAGTGGGCCTTACATGGTGGGTCTACTACTGACCGGGCCTGGTTTGGGATCTACCTCATGAACTTGCACTTAAAGCGGATTTAAGTGGTGATGCTTTTGTTTCTGCCGCACATTTGAAATGAGCCGGACTGCAGGGAGACCTGAAGGAAACTACCGGAAATTCGTTCTCTTGCTCAGTGCAAGAAGAGGAACCACTCTGAGCATGAGAGCACCCAGATTGAATGAAATAATGAAATGAAATGAAATGAAATGAAATATAAAATGAAGAAGGCCCCGCTGGAAGGGTGCCCAGATTTGAAAGGGGAACAATGTGTTCTCTTTGCCTGCTGCTTAGGAGCCTGCTGCTGTTGTTGTTGTTGTGTTATGTGTGATTCTTTTTCTTGTCGGACTTCTGGCATTAAAAGAGATCCCACTTGGCCAGGTTGCCTGCTCTCTGTGTTTCCTCCTCATATCTGCAAGAGCTGTGTGGCCCCTCCACACACGCACCCCCAACTGTACCTATATCCTTGGGGATCTCCCAGTTGAAAAGGGATCATTGGAAGGGATCCTGAGGGTCATCTAGCCCAACCCCGCCCTATCTTGACACACGGTCCCCCATCCAATGGGAAACCATACCGGACCCTGCTTAGCTTTGAAAATGTGCTCGCAGTTTTAGCGCTGCACCACTTTGGATCTGTTTTAACCTCTGTGCGAACTTCCAGGCATTAGACAGTTCGGCAGCACTCAGCCATTGCTGTTCTGCTTCCACCACAAGTGGAACGGCAACTCTGCTTTTGGGTTTCTGAAATCCCAGGTTACGTTTCTGGTCACTACCACACCCGTGCACAACACTCCCCACCCCCCCCTTTCTGTGAGGGAGGAAACTACAACTCCCAGGATTCCTTCAGGGAATCCATGGCTGTAAATGTGCTTTAAATATACAGTGGTACCTTGGGTTACATACGCTTCCGGTTACAGACTTCGCTAACCCAGAAATAGTGCTTCAGGTTAAGAACTTTGCTTCAGGATGAGAACAGAAATTGTGCTCTGGCAGCACGGCAGCAGCAGGAGGCCCCATAGGCTAAAGTGGTGCTTCAGGTTAAGAACAGTTTCAGGTTAAGAACGGACCTCCAGAATGAATTAAGTTCTGAACCCGAGGTACCACTGTATGGTGAGGATGTGTGAGCCTTTTCCTCAGACCCCAACGTTGACATAAAGGGGCATGATTTTCATTGGGACCATATGCGGCCTAGGACCCACGTACCTACGGGACCGCCTCTCCTGGTATGCCCCGCGGAGGACCTTAAGGTCCACAAATGACAACACTTTGGAGGTCCCAAGCCTCAAGGAGGTTAGATTGGTCTCAACTAGGGCCAGGGCCTTTTCAGTACTGGCCCCGACTTGGTGGAACGCTTTGTCACAAGAGACTAGGGCCCTGCGGGACTCGACATCTTTCCGCAGGGCCTGCAAGACAGAGCTGTTCCGCCTGGCCTTTGGTCTGGACTCAGTCTGACCCTTATGTTTCCCTCCCCTTATAGTTTTGATCTATGGGCTACCCTTTGCCGCCCTGAGCCCGGCTCTGACCGGGGAGGGCGGGGTATAAATAAAATTTATTATTATTATAGTGGGTGGGCGTGATTAAGGTGGAAGGTGGTGGACTCTCCTTCATTTGATGGTTTCAAGAAGAGGTCGGATGGCCAACTGTCAGGGCTTCTTCAGCTGTGATTTGTGCATTGCAGGGGGTTGGACTAGATGATTCTATGAGATATTTTTCCTCACTTGGTGCACTCTCAGTCATTATTCCTGCCCCTCCACTGCAGTTTAGAGGGAGTGGCGCTGTGGTCTAAACCACTCAGCCTCTTGGGCTTACCGATCAGAAGGTCAGCAGTTCGAATCCCTGCAAGGAGGTGAGCTCCCGTTGCTCGGTTCCTGCTCCTGCCAACCTAGCAGTTCGAAAGCACGTCCAAAAGTGCAAGTAGATAAATAGGTACCACTCCGGTGGGAAGGTAAACGGCATTTCCGTGCGCTGCTCTGGTTCACGGCTTAGTCATGCTGGCCACATGACCCGGAAAAACTGTCTGCGGCTCCCTCGGCCTGTAAAGCGAGATGAGCGCCGCAACCCCAGAGTCGTTTGCGACTGAACTTAACCGTCAGGGGTCCCTTTACCTTTAAGAGAAGAAATGGATATAACGACAATGCTGTTTTGGAAGGGGTTAAAGTCACAGAGTAATTATAATAAAAAATAATAATATGATCAAAGTATGACTCCACAATAATTGCCCAGTGTGCAAGCAGTCTCCCTCATCTTTCCAAAATATAAAAATTGCCTAGTTTACTCACTAGGTGGGGCTGGAATTTGTCACAGTGCTTGGAATTTTTCTCTCTGTACCTGTCATGCTGGATAGAGACAATTAAGTCTTGCTTTACTTCTGGACAGACATGTACAGTAGTACCTCAGGTTAAGAACTTAATTCATTCTGGAGGTCCGTTCTTAACCTGAAACTGTTCTTAACCTGAGGTACCACTTTAGCTAATGGGGCCTCCTGCTGCTGCTGCTGCGTGATTTCTGTTCTCATCCTGAAGCAAAATTCTTAACCTGAGGTACTATTTCTGAGTTAGCGGAGTCTGTAACCTGAAGTGTCTGTAACTGGAGGTACCACTGTACTCTAAGCCTTTCATGACATCCCTCATTTCCATCTCTCATTTTGCATCCTTTGGCCTGCATTAAAAAACAAACAAACCAAATATTCAAACGTCTCGGCTGCCGAATGTTTTGGAAGCCAAATGCCGAAAACCCGGAAGTGAATGCTTACTTTTTTTCTTTTTTCTTTCTATTTTACAACAAGAGAACTTGACAGGCATTACTTTAATCAGGATGTAGCATTTAACCAGTTCATCACCAGAAAATAAAAGAACGAACGGCTTCCAAGGCGCGTTTTTCATTATTTTTCCATTCACTTTGCAGCCAGCCCTTTGATCATCGGTTTTCGAGCGTGTTGGAAGTCAAACAAACGGACTTCTAAAATGGATTATATTGGAAAACCGAGGTTCCACTGTACTCTGTAATTTTAATTAGTTCACCCTTCTGAGATTACAGCAAGCATTGCCCCCAAACCTTTCAGCAGTCCTTTTTTCCGGGGGTACACAGGGGTACACATACGCCTAAATGTTTTGTGAATCTTTGTACTTACGTCCATTTACTGTATTTATCTTTCCCGATTTGAACTATAAAATGGTGATCTTCTTGAGTCAAAATGAGAGTACCCCTAAACACTTTTTCAAAGAAAAAAACACTGCCTTTTAAGCATTCCATCGCAACCATAACAACTACAAACTTTTGTAAAAGAAAGAAAAGCAACTCGACTTCTCCACCAGTAGCACATTTTGTGTCTTTCCTTTGCTCCCGTGGAATTGTGATGTACACACAACTAAACCGACTAAAACTCGGCTATTTCCTGATTAGCTGTGATGTCATGGAATTTTCACAATCACTGAAACTGCTGCACTGAGGACCGTTTTGTTTGTCTACTTCCTAATAATATTCACATTGGCTGGGCGATGGAGGAAAATTGTCTCCAGTTTCCTCCCTGCCCATCAGGCAGGAGGCAGAACAGAGGGGAAACTGGGAAACTGGCCAGGAAGTCAAACCAGGAAGTCAAACTGCACTGTAGTTTTGGAACACACAGCTGTAATCTCTTACCCACCCCTATTTTAATACATCACATATGATGCATATGCAGTGAGTCCGCCACTTCCACTTGCTTTTCCTACGCAATCAGCAACCTTATGCAGGCGGACAACAAACAAACTGGGAAAACGTGGTGGGAATTTAAAAAATGACGTGGTAGGAAAACAACAGAAGGATGGCAGAGAGTGGGGAAACAACAGTTGGTTATTCTGTCCGCCATTACACTCGCCCTGAGAGGCTGTTCAGGCTTTGTCGGAGAGCTGGAGCCAGAGCTTTAAAGCTGCAGAGATTAAAACTGCACTGGAAACCATAGCCCAGGGGTCAGCAAACGTTTTCAGCAGGGGGCCGGTCCACTGTCCCTCAGACCTTGTGGGGGGCCGGACTATATTTTGAAAAATATATATGAACGAACTCCTATGCCCCACAAATAACCCAGAGATGCATTTTAAATAAAAGCACACATTCTACTCACGGAAAAACACACTTGATTCCCGAACCGTCCGCTGGCCGGATTTAGAAGGCGATTGGGCTGGATCCAGCCCCCGGGCCTTAGTTTGCCTACCATTGCCATAGCCTGTGAGTACTCAGTGTGTCAGGATTTAGATGTGGGAAGCTAGTTTCAAAATACACAGCAATTTTCTGAGTCATCCAACAGTCATGAGTATATAAAGTTGTGCTGTTGGCAACTGCAGTGAGAATCTCAGTTTGAAAAGCTGACTCATTGATTTGAGCAAGTTACATCTGAGGGCACAAGATTTGAGGGCACAAGAAGAAGGGGACGACAGAGGACAAGATGGTTGGACAGCGTTCTCGAAGCTACAAACATGATTCTGACCAAACTGCGGGAGGCAGTGGAAGACAGGAGTGCCTGGCGTGCTCTGGTCCATGGGGTCACGAAGAGTCAGACACGATTAAACGACTAGACAACAACATCTTAAAGAGTAAAACCCAGGAGGTTTTAAGGTTCATTTTAATTCTGATTGCATTTTAAACAGAGAGTATGTTTATGCATGGTTCTATGTCTGTGCTAATAGGCATTCTTCCCTATTTGCAATGGCCTCTGGCTACAAGCAATAAATGTTTATCAGGTAGCAAATGATTCATGCAGCCTCTCAGCCTAGTCGACCTCACAGCCTTGTTGTGACTATAAAACTGAACAAGTCTTATAGAGCAAATAAATATTACAGTGGTACCTCGCAAGACAAAATTAATTCGTTCTGCGAGTTTTTTCGTCTTGCGAATTTTTTGTCTTGCGAAGCACGGGTCACCAAAGTCTTCAAAAACCTCAAAAAAGGCTACCACAACGCATGCTATGAGTTGCTCCTCGAAGTCAAGTCGCAACTGCACCTCTTCAAGCAATGCACCCTGGGTATTAACGGTTTTTAAAAAAGGAAACAAACTTGCAAGACGTCTTGCGAAGCAAGCCCATAGGGAAATTCGTCTTGCGAAGCAACTCAAAAAACGAAAAACTCTTTCGTCTTGCGAGTTTTTCGTCTTACGAGGCATTCGTCTTGCGAGGTACCACTGTAAATGTCCAGCTGCCCGAATTCTACTATGCGGGGACTTCAACGCCTGCATTGGGGATGGCTCAGAAGGAAGCCGAACATCACAAGAAATAGATCTCAATGACATTTTCCTCTTTACTTGCACTTCCATGGATAAGAAAGTTAACCCTCAAGGACTGAAACTTCTAGAATGGGCTTTTCTGCATGATTTTCTAATATTAAATGGATGCCCAGCTGACGCCTCTAAGGGCCAACTTACCTTTTTACACAGTAGGGGAGGAAGTGTCCGAGACTACTTTATAGTTTCACCACCACTTTTCAGCCTGGTGAAAACAGCAGATGTGTTGGTAAGAACCAAAAGCGACCATTTCCCTCTTTTAGTTACTTTAGCTCCTTTCCTGGATTGTCAGCTCCCTGCAGAGACAACGTGTTCAGTTGGCGAATCTTCGGGCACGTCAAGAGTGAAATGGTCTTTGAAGTGTTGAATGGTCTCTTTAAATGTGGAGGTTCATTATTGTTTCACAAGATGTGTATGTCTTTAACGACCAGAGCAAATAACGTGACCCAGTTTTACAGCTGTGAAACAGTATAGCAGGTGCTGCTGAGTTGTGATAATTAAGCTGTGTCAGCAATTGGGTATAGTATATAAAGAGCAGCACCTAGCTCTCTCAGTACCCTGGGGGGGGGGGTCGGGTCGGGTCGGTGGTTGGGTCATGCTTGTTGATATATTTAGTGTAAAAGGCGTTTTAGTTTTTGTTATTAAAACCTTGATAAAGTTATTTTTGAGTTCGTTGTAAAGCATGGTCTCCCCAGCAAGCTTTCTGCAGCGCAACTAAACTGCAAATAGCCAACATGAAGGTGAATGATGAAATACATAGGATCTTGGAGAGTGATTTAATGAAGAGCCTAAAACACCACCTCATAAACACCTCAACAAATCAGTACACTCTTCAGACCCTACTTAGCTAAGGCCAAGGCCACAAATTGTATACAGGGAAATCAGGGGGGTGGTTTGACGAGCAATGCAAGGAAGCAAAGAAAGATCTGGTATGTGCTATTAGAATCTATCGGGGGAAACCTTCCGAAACCAATAAAGTGTTACGATATGGATGCAATGCAGCTGCAAAGTGCTAGCTTGAAAAGTAAACATGTTGGGACTGTCCGTGGGAATCAGAGGGACAGTCATTTCACAGTGCGAAGCACCGGAATTAGCTCAGAGTGTAATATGAGCTCTTCCATTTGTTCCTATCCACGAAGTGTTTGTCTCTTCACTGCTGGAGCTTGAAGAGAGCAGTCATGTTTTTTGTAACGCTGCAAAGACAGAAATAAAGGCATGTAAATACGTTTCTGTCTATCTCTTTCCCCTGCCCGGGGGGGGGGAGGAAAGGGGGTGTGTTCTTCTCACGTTTGAGAAGAATCGCCGATCGAGACCTTGCCTGCGCCTGCTGGGGAATGCAGCCAGGGAGGTCAACAGGGAATCAAGCCAGGTGCCTGGGAGAGTTGCCAATTTCTCCTGATAAAGGGCTTGATATCCCGACATAAAGGAAATCTAGAAAGGAGCAGAGTAGCATATAAGAAAATCCTCAAGAACAAGAAAGCAAGCTTTGTGAGAAGCCAGTGGCAAGAACTAGCGCTGGCAGTGGCTGAGCAAAGAGAGGACAAGTTTTGGCTTCTGGTATCTCAGGGCATGAATGAATCAAGATCAACACTAGACGCCACCATATCAGTACAACGTTGGGTGGATTACTACGCTGAACATTTTGGAGAACAGACAGGGCAATCGCCCGATGCAGAGGTGATGATCGATCAGTCAAATTTACCAGAGTGGCAAGCGGTGACCCCTGTAGAGATAAAATATCTGATAGGGAGTTTAAAACTAAACAAAGTGCCAGGTGAAGACATGATGCCTCAGCAAAATCGAAAGCAACACAATGGCCAGAAACAATTACAGTGTAGAAAACTTTATGGAATAATGCAAAACATCAAAACTATCAAACTGAAGTCTCTGAAAGTCCTTGAATAAGTCACGGTGCCAGACTTTACCCTGCAGAGATCAAGCTTGTAAAGGTTTGTATAATCAGCAAATGTCCAATTCTGATGTCCAACTCTGAACTCTGATGAACAGTGTTTCCGGATAGCAACTACTGTTTCGTTCAGTTCTTCATCAGCCAATTAGTTCAACAAACACTTGTAAAAAGAAAGATGTATAATTTCTTCATTGACCAATCTTTTTTCGAATTGATATAATAGCCATGAGAATGAAAAATACTCTGGAACAGTGGCTACATAATCGCATGAGCACTGTTCCAGAGTATTTTTCATTTTCATGGATGTGTCTGTTAGTTTCTGTTTTGCCGCTGTGCAGCTGCTTAGAGTCACAAGACTCTGTTTACATTCCAGATACAGTCCAGGCTGTTGGAAGTCTCACGGAAGACAGGAGACGGATGTGATGTTTACTGGTTTCCTGTTCCTTTGTTTTCAGTTGCTCTCTGCTTTCCTAGAGAGAGGATGATTATTTCTTTGCTGTCTGCGTAGTAAGAAATAAAGCATAGTGATGTAGCCATAAATCTCATCACTTCCCTGTGCTGGAAACTCAGCTGAACGGGAATGTACCTGAGGCCTCATCATAGGCTCAGGTCGTTAATTATCGTCGGAGGACTCGGCTGGAGGAAAATGAGCTTTATCAGCTTGGCCGAGCCGAGATCCCGACAGTGTCCGGATCAAGGGAAGTCATAGTACTGCTCTGTTCTGCCTTTCTCAGACCACACCAGGAGTACCGCGTCCAGTTCTGGGCGCCACGATTTGAGGAGGAGATTGATAAGGTGGTAGGTGTGCAGAGGAGGGCAACCAAGTTGATCAAGGGTCTGGAAACCAAGTCAGATGAGGAACGGTTGAAGGAGCTGGGTACGTTTAGCCTGGTAAAGAGGAGACTGAGAAGAGATATGAGAGCCATCTCTTCAAACATCTAAAGGGCTGTCCCATGGAAGATGGAGCAAGCTTGTTTTCTCCGCTCCAGAGACTAGGACCTGAAGCAATGACTTCAAGTTACAAAGAAGGAGATTCCGACTAAATATCAGGAAGAACTTTCTGACAGGAAGAGCTGTTCAGCAGTGGAATGGTCTTCCTCAGAAGGTGGTGGATTCTCCTCCCTTGGAGGTTTTTAAGCAGAGGTTAGCTATCCATCTGTCATGGATGCTTTAGCTGAGATTCCTGCATTGCAAGGGGTTGGACTAGATAACCCTCGGGGTCCCTTCCAACTCTACAATTCTTTGATTTTATTATTCAAAACTCTGCTCTAAACTCTGGCTTTTGTCCTTCTCACTATCTGCCAGCTGTGGGAGCAAGCAGCCCTACCCATTTTTAATTAATCACTGATTTAAAAAAAATATATGTTCTAAATAGTTGCTTTTAACAGTTTTTGCCATGACCTTTATTGCTTTGTTCTTTGTAGCAAAAAGGAACCTCAAAACAGTTCAGAAAATCATGTGGTGTATAAATTTTTATGAAATAAGTAAATGAAATAAACCTTTTCATCTTTGAGATGTACCTTAAGCCATTTGGCTAGATTTGTTTTAAGCATTTTAAATACTGCGTACACTGAGTATTTAGATTGCTGCAACGTGCCCTGAGATCTCGTGAAGAAGGGCGGGTAGGAAATATAATGAATGAGTAAACGACTAAACAACAAAATAATAAACCTTTCTCCCTAGGAGGGTTTTTGTGTGTATGACAACTCGAGGATGGGCAGAAATTCATCAGGTGCAGCTTTCCTCTGTGTTGGAGGGAGAAAACTTCACCTCTTGGTTGTTGTTTTTTCCATGCACCTGCTAAAAGACAAAAGAGTCATTGCAGGAGCACACAAGTTGCTATGTATGCATTTAATGTATTAGTTCCTTCCTACATTCCCTTAATATAGAATCATAGAATCATGGGATTGGAGTTGAAAAGGACCCTGACATTTTGCCACCTCAAAGGTACACAAATCTGCCCTCAAGGCAGGCAAACTAATGGTACCACTTGAATTAATGAAGCCACGGATGTAAAACTGCTCAAACCACACAATTAAAATTCCTCCCATGTATTTTCATTCTTGACCCACAACGAAGATTCATATCCTTCTGGAGGGAGCAAGCAAAGATTTGTTTAGTCTGCTTCCTCTTCTTCGTTTTGTTTTGTTTTATTGTTGTTATTTATTAAATCTGTATACCGCTCACCATCTGTATATCACAACGCAAAATGACAATATAAAAAAACACAAAACACATAATAAAAATAAGAACAACCACAAACCAATCACCCCCCCCCCCAGTTCTTCTTGTTGGTGTCTACATTTTGTACCGAACCTAATTAACTTTACGTCCCTGGTCTTATAGTCGGTTGGAATGCAGCTAATCGCTCAGATGGTACATTTCTCTGAATTTTAACGATGCAAATTTGATGCCAGAAAATTGCACAAAAATCGATACTTAATGGGAAATGCATGATGAGATGCATACAAAGAATGTATATACTATACAGTGGTACCTTGGTTCTTGAACTTAATCCATTCCGGGTGTCCGTTCGACTCCCAAAACAGTTTGAAAACCAAGGTACAGCTTCTGATTGACTGCAGCAGCTTCCTGCACTCGTTCGGAAACCACGGAAGCCACGGCAGACGTTCAGCTTCCGAAAAACGTTTGCAAACTGGAACACTCACTTCTGGGTTTGCGGTGTTCAGGAACCGATTTGTTCAGGAGCCAAGCCATTCAAGTACCAAGGTGCCACTGTATTAGGGAAAGACTGTGAACAAAATGTATAAAATTTACTTGCAAGTGTGTGTTTGCGGGTTTTTTAAAACTCATATAAAGCAGGGCGAAATAGACTTTTTAAAAATAAAAATAATAATTTTTATTAGTTTTCAATTACAATCTAATAATAGCCTCATTGAACACAGGAGTGCCTGGTGTGCTCTGGTCCATGAGGTCACGAAGAGTCGGACACGACTAAACGACTAAACAACAACAACAACAAATAGCCTCATTATAACAATACCAATTTATAATACAATTACGAATACCAATCATTCAAATACCAAGTTATATAATTTTGCCCCCCCCTGCATTCTAGAATGAATGGTTTGATGATTTTATTTCTGCGTTCCAAAATCTTATTAATTTCAATTACATTCCATCACAATAATACTCCCTCATACAACAACTGCAATATTGATAACTCTTATTCGTTTTGACACATTAAATGATTTATAAAGCTACAAGTAAGGCACTCAAATTATATCCTTGTTCTTCCTGTGTGTGACAATTATTCTGTCTGCGCTGTAGGGCAGAGTAGACCTAATAATACACAAAAGCATCACAGAATAGAAATTGGCTTCCGGTTTCAGAATATTACCTAATGTGCAAATGTATCTACATGTGAGCTGCAGGTTAATCCATGATCACCATAAACATACATATTTAATCAGATTAAATTGTTTAATTGGACGGAAGCTCTAATGTGTGTGGGGTTATTTGGGGCCGTGGCGCTGTGGTCTAAACCACTGAGCTTCTTGGGCTGGCCGATCAGAAGGTCGGCGGTTCGAATCCTCGCGATGGGGTGAGCTCCCATTGCTCCTGCCAACCTAGCAGTTCGAAAGCACGTCAAAGTTCAAGTAGATAAATAGGTACCACTCTGGCGGGAAGGTAAACAGCGTTTCCGTGCGCTTCTCTGGTTCGCCAGAAGCGGTTTAGTCATGCTGGCCACATGACCCGGAAAAACGCGGGTTGCGTTCACTTCTGGATACCAGCGGGGCTCCGGAATGGATCCCGTTCGCATCCAGAGGTACTACTGTACCTTTTTAGGAATAAAAAAGCCCTAAATGATAACCTCCAGTTTTCCTCATATACCATATGGGGAATATTTGTCCCTTTCTTTATTGCATTCATGTCCTGCCATTTTCCTCCCAGGAGCTCCAGGTGGCCTAAATGTTCTCCCCCTCCTCCTTTAATCTCCACAACCACCTTGCGAGGTAGTTTAGGTTGAGACATTGCGGCTTGCCGAAAGTCACATCCTGCAAACTACATGGCCAAGTGGGGAATTGATCCTCGTCTCTTCCACGTCCCAGTCTGACATTCTAACCACCTCCCCTCATGGGCTCTGAACAGGATATGTTTGTGTAGATCAGACCCTCCAAGTACCCCTATTTTCCAGGGACAGTCCCAGATTTACAGAAGCCGTCCCAGTTTCCGATTTGACCCCAAATGTCCCGCTTTTCCTTAAAGGTAAAGGGACCCCTAACCATTAGGTCCAGTCATGGCCGACTCTGGGGTTGCGGCACTCATCTCGCTTTATTGGCCGAGGAGCCAGCGTACAGCTTCCGGGTCATGTGGCCAGCAGGACTAAGTCACTTCTGGCGATCCAGAGCAGCGCACGGAAACGTCGTTTACCTTCCCGCCAGAGCAGTACCTATTTATCTACTTGCACTTTGAGGTGCTTTCGAACTGCTAGGTTGGCAGGAGCAGGGACCGAGCAACGGGAGCTCACCCCGTCACGGGGATTCAAACCGCTAACCTTCTGATCGGCAAGTCCTAGGCTCTGTGACGCCCCTATTTTCATCGGAGAAATGTGGGAGGGTATAGAGTTATGCGACCCCTGAGCCAAGGAGGTAAGTAGCTATGTAACCTTTAGAAGACATCTGAAGGCAGCCCTGCTGAGGGAAGTTTTTTAACGTTTAATGTTTTTTATATGTGTTGAATGCCGCCCAGAGTGGTGGGGACAACCCAGTCAGATGGGTGGGGTACAAATAATAAAAACTACTGTTATCAACACCATTGTCATTATTGTTATTATCATTGAATAGGACGTGCCTATTTTCATCAGATAAACTTTGGAGGTTAGGGTACCTTGTCAGTGGTTGACCTAAATTTTGGGGTCCCCTGAAGTTTCAACTGTTTATGGGGATGCCTTTACAACCAGTAAAGTAACCACTGTTATCTTTTTCAAGACAGATCGCCCCAAATTTCCCAGGAGATTGCGTTTTGAGTACAGTGGACACTTGGGTTGCAAATGTGATCCGTGCGGGATGCATGTTCGCAACCCACAGCGTTCACAACCTGCATCTGCACACGCGCGGGTTGCGATTCAGTGCTTCTGCACATGTGCAAAGTGCAATTTAGCGCTTCTATGCATGCATGACCGCCAAAACCTAGAAGTAACCCGTTCCGGTACTTCCGGGTTTCGGGGGTCCGCAACCCGAAAAAACACAACCTGAGGCGGCTGTAACCTGAGGTATGACTGTATCCACTTAAGTACTTTCATGAACTCGTTGCTATTTCTCCAGTATCTCTGTTAAAAAGGGGGAAAATTGCATTAGCCACAGCAGAACAGCTAACTTACCACAAAACTCCGCCATTACAACATTCCAGATCCTCCAAGTGTCCCATTTTCCAGGGACAGTTCCAGATTTACAGAAGCTGTCCCTGTTTCTGATTTGATCCTGGAACATCCCGCTTATCCTTAGGATGTCCCTATTTTCTTCAGAGAAATGTTGGAGGGTTTGTTGAGATATATATACAACAAATAATTAATAAATTTGAGTTGCGCAACTCAAATTGGGTCTGCTAGACCCAATGTTTTAAAAGCAATGTGGACAAAATTCATTTCGGGGGGGACAAAATTCATTTCATTTGTAAGAAAGCAATTGAATGCCACAAAAGGGCAACAAGAACTTCACAGACTTATTCACAGCTGTCAACTTACAGATTTGAAAATAAGGGACCAGCAGCCTTGAAAATAAGGGGCCAGCAGCCAAAATAAGGGACCTGCAGCCTCACCTGTTCCAGGCACTCCAGTCTTCCTGTCCTCCTGCAGTCTGGTCAAACTCAGGCTGGGTAGCTTCGAGAACACTGTCCAACCAACTTTGTAACCAGAGGTTCAACTGAAGAGAATCTGAATCACATGCACCACAAGGCCTATGCAGCCTCAACTTAAGATGGCTCCCCAGCCTGGCTTTGCACTGCAAAGTTTGCAGCAGCACGTGCAACAAAATGGTGTCCAGCATTCAAAAAACCCCTCAGCTTGCATTAACTAGCCACACACAAGGCATGCAAGCTCCACCCCCCAGTCGTTCTTAGACTTCTTATTGGGTGAGCAACACAGCCAAGCAACACAGTTAGAGCCTCCCTCCTCCCTGGCCGGCAGAGAGGGAGGGAGAGGAGCTGCTTCCTTTGAAATTTAAGGGACATCATTTAAGGGACATTTAAGGCACATCCATCAATAAGGGACAGCAGTGGGACATGGCGCTGGAATAAGGGACTGTCCCTTCAAATAAGGGACACTTGACAGCTATGGACTTATTCCATTTTGTGTCAATTCCCTCATGCCTACACCTTGCCCCCCCCCCCAATTCACTTGGCCTGGGAATTGTTGGACTGTCCCAAAAAGCGCTTCGGACCTCACATTAGAAACATAGAAACACAGAATTGTGGAATGGGATGGCACCCCAAGGTTAATCTAATCCAACCCCTGCAATGCATGAATAATACATGTCCCCTAGATCCTTACAGATCCACTGTGATCCACGCAACGGTCACCTCCAGACTGGATTATTGTAACTCGCTCTACGTGGAGCTGCCCTTGAGACTGACCCAGAAACTCCAGCGGGTGCACAATGCTGCGGTGAGACTCCTTACGGGGTCAGTGTGGTGTAGTGGTTAAGAGTGGTAGATTTGTAATCTAGGGAACCGGGTTCGCGTCTCCCCTCCTCCACATGCAGCTGCTGGGTGACCTTGGGCTAGTCACACTTCTCTGAAGTTTCTCAGCCCCACTCACCTCACAGAGTGTTTGTTGTGGGGGAGGAAGGGAAAGGAGAATGTTAGCTGCTTTGAGACTCCTTCAGGTAGTGATAAAGCGGGATATCAAATCCAAACTCCTCCTCCTCTTCTTCCTCGCTGTGGGACTAACCCAGAAACTCCAGCGGGTGCAGAATGCTGCAGTGAGACTCCTTACGGGGTCCTCGCTGTGAGATCACATTCACCCAGAGCTATACCAGCTGCACTGGCTCCCAGTGGAGTACAGGATCAGGTTTAAGGTGCTGGTTTTAACCTTTAAAGCCCTATATGGCCTAGGACCCTCGTACCTATGGGACTGCCTCTCCTGGTATGTCCCACGGAGGACCTTATGGTCTTCAAACAAAAACATATTGGAGGTCCCGGGCCACAGAGAGGTTAGGCTGGCCTCAACCAGAGCCAGGGCTTTTTCGGCTGTGGCTCCGATCTGGTGGAACGCTCTGTCACAAGAGACTAGGGCCCTGCGGGACTTGACCTCTTTCCACAGGGCCTGCAAGACAGAGCTGTTCCACCAGGCCTTTGGCCAAGGCACAGCCTGACCCCCTCCTTTGGTGATCCTCATAGAACTGTAGCCCAGTGGTTGCCATTAATCTGATTTGAATTTATTTTATAATGAAATGGTTTTAGAATGTTGTATCATTTTACTGTTGTTAGCCGCTCTGAGCCCGGCTTCGGCTGGGGAGGGTGGGATATAAATAAAATATTATTCTTATTAACAGATGGTGTCACCCATATTACATGTGACGTGTCTGAGCCACAGGGACCATGGACGACGACAACAAAATGGCAATTAGAAGGTTATGAAACGTTCCTGGAATCATCTCCTCGCTCAGTCTCCCATTAATTCAGTTCTGGGGATCCTCCTCTTTAACTGTAGATGCCACCTGGCTTGAAGAGCCAGAATTTCCATCTCAGTTCCTATAAAGATACAGCCTTCAGAGCCTTTGGTCTTCCGTGAGCAAAGAGGTGTGAGCAGCACCTGCCACCCAAGAGCAGCATCTTCTCAATTGACCTTCTTGCTCGCCCCAGGGCCCCAGGGACAAGCTTCCTTCTGAATCGTCGCAGGGAAGAATTTCCGGGCGGAACAGCTCTGGGGTGAGTACACTGGGGTTTCTGGAACTGAAACAAGGTGCAAACAAGAACTGATAATACTGTATTTTCCCATATATAAGCCACACTCCTCCCACCCACCCATTCCGACCATGAAAAGTTAAAAGAGCAGCTTAAATTTGTGACTTTACAAAAAAATGGCATTTACGATGTTGCTGCTGAAACAGACATACGGTAAAACAGAACGGGTGTGAGTGCCTGCGGGATTTTAAGGGAGCGGGTTATATTCGGATTTTGTTTTTGTTTTTTCCCCTCCCTGAATTTTAAAGGTGCGGCTTATTTGTGGGTGCGGCTTATATTCGGGCCAATACAGTATTTTTTATTATTAATTTTCAATAATAGCCTCATTATAACAATACCAATTTATAATACAATTACTAATACCAATTGTTCAAATACCGGGTTATATAATTTAGATAAGGTGGCCTCCCCTCCCCCCCCCCGCATGCTAGAACTGATGGTTTGATTATTTTCTTTATTTCTGCATTCCAAAATCTTATTAATTTCAATTACATTCCTGTCAAAATAATAATGCCTTATACAACTGCAATATTCATAACTATTTCTGTTGACACATGAAATGATTTATGAAACTACAAGTGAGGCACTCAAACTATATCCTTGTTCTTCCTGTGTGTGGCAATTATTCTTTCTGTCCTTGTAAAATGTTATGTCTGTTTCCCCCCCGGTTGTTGCTATTATCCATCATGCCTTGGGTGGAGCTGATATCCCATTGTTGTTCCAGAAATTTCTCCCTCCCTCTGTCCCATACTTCGTTGTTTTGAAACTTTAACAGCAGCTGCAAAAATCACTCTGTCCCAATGAATATCCTGTTTTTGCCATTTTCCCTCTCAGTCTAGGAAGAAGAGTGGTTTGTCAAACTGCAGATGACTCAATAACTGTCAAACTGCAGATGACTCAATAACTGTCAAACTGCAGATGACTCAGTTCCTTGGCAAGTTTGCAGACTCCTGTCATCCTTCCGTCCAACTGAATTAAATTCTAAGTCCACTTAGCGTTATTCAGTTCACTCCATAAATAATAAAGGATGGGGAATAGTTGGCTCTAAGTTTCCATTGTAAACTTTTTGCAAAATCGAGTTTCCCTCTCCTTTTCCTTTTTTTTTACTCACAAAGTTACGTTTAATGTTATATTCCATATCTATAATCCAATTACTTCCCTCCTCGCGTGTACAGTGGTGCCTTGGTTCTCGAACTTCATCCATTCCGGGAGTCCATTCAAATCCTGAAACCATTCGAAAAGCAAGATGCAGCTACCGATTGGCTGCAGGAGCTTCCTGCACTCAAGCAGAAGCCGCGTCAGATGTTCAGCTTCTGAAAAATGTTTGCAATCCGGAACACCTACTTCCGGGTTTGCAGTGTTCAGAAGCTGATTTGTTTGACGACTAAGCCGTTCAAGAACCAAGGTACCACTGTACAAATATAATTTGAACTAATGTTCAAAGGAAGGTTGCCGAATCATAAACATAGAGAAGAAAACTTAACATAAAGAAACTGTAGCCTCCCCATAGTCTTTTTGTTACCAAAAAGTAGCAATGCAGCAGCGAGCAGCTGGCTGGAAAGCCAAACAGGATGTTTGTGACTGTTACCATGGGAACAAGGGGGCAGTCCATTCACTGTACTGAGCACCGGATGTAAGCTCAGTGTGTGTCATATGACCTGTACTGGAAGTACATGGGAGGAGTATATTCTCTCTGCTGTTGAGTGCAGACATGTTTCTCTGTACTGCTGCAAAAGACAGAAATAAAAGCATGTAAATATATTTCTGTCTGTCTCTTTCCCCTCCCTGGGGATAGCAGGGAAGAGGGGGAAAGGAGTGGTGTGTTCTTCCCACATTTGAGAAGGATCGCCGATAAGAGACCTCGCCTGTTTTCCTGCCGGGAGTCGCAGCGGGGAGGTCAACAAAGAAATCAGCCGGTGCCTAGCAAAGTGGCACATTCCTCTGGCAAGGCTGGATTCCAACACTTTTGCACCTAATGAAGTCTGATCTCAAGTTCAAACCGTAAAGTCCTTGCAGTTGGTTCTGTTCTGCAGTTTATGATCTCATCTCTTCTAGCACATGCCCGTACTTTATTCCAAATTAAGCTCCAATTAACAGGAGAACCTCTGCTTCTTAATGGCGGTGTTTGTTGGGTTGAAATAATGACAGACGAGTGGTGAGTGTCATATGGGAGGCATCTCCCGAGCATGTCTCGGGGAGTCTCTTTTATTGACTATTACAGCATTGCCACATATGTGCTTATTGCTGATTGGTTAACACAAGTACAAAGCAAAGTTTGCATATAAGCATTAATCACCAATAGATTAAAGGCTGGGAAAGGGAGCACAAAACTAGACAGGCATGAAAACCTCCTAATTGAATGATTATGATTGATATAGCAAGACTTAAACAATTACGTTCCGATAGATGTGGTCAACTATGCATTAAGAACAGGTCAGAGTATAATGTTTTCCTGAACTCAATGTGAACTGAACATTCTAAGGTGATGAGGGAATGTCTTAGTATTAGAACAATTTGTGCAGCATCATGTGCAGAAACAAAGCTTAGAAGCAAGACTTCCCATCATGCCACAGTCATGTGCAGAAGCAAGGCTTCCCTTCAGGTGTTGGAGGGTTTTCGGCAGGCAAAGTGCTTTTGCACTCAGCGCCTCCCTGCCCCCTGCATTCCATGTCAGAGTGAGAGCCAGGTAACGAGACAAACTGCAAGTGAAGCCCATCCCCCCGTCCTGGGGGGGGGGACTTGCAAGGATAATTATCCTCAATCATCCTTGTTTTTTCTTTGCCAACGATCTCCCGCTGTCATGGGAGCTGCCTCCATTAAGGCAGACCGCAACCAGAGGCCATGTCTAGGAGAATTGGCCAGGCTTCCAAACAGAGTACAGGTTGTTTCAATATCCTAGAACACCATGAGATGCAGTATACCTGCCAACTGCAAAACGGTCACACTTTGGAGAATGGGTCGGGACAGGAAGAGCAGGAAACTTGGCTTTTGATCCCTATTTGGTCACGATGCTCCGCTCAGCTCACCCTTCTTCGCAGGGTTGTTGTGAAGCTAAAACGCAGGAAGGGGAAAGAGACTTACGTAGGCTGCCCTGGGATAAAAATACAATAACTTATGAATGAAATGAAGAGTGCAAATGACCTTGCTAGGTCCTGCTGTGGTTAGACAGAAATCCCTAGCAAGTTGGATAGTGAAGGGTGGTTTTTAAAAAAATATTATTTAATGCTGCAATGTTGTTGTTTCAATGATCTTAAACATATTGTATTTTAGCGTTTATTTTTAAACATACAGTGGCACCTCGGGTTAAGTACAGTGGTACCTCAGGTTAAGTACTTAATTCGTTCTGGAAGTCTGTTCTTATCCTGAAACTGTTCTTAACCTGAAGAACCACTTTAGCTAATGGGGCCTCCTGTTGCTGCCGTGCCGCCAGAGCACGATTTCTGTTCTCATCCTGAAGCAAAGTTCTTAACCTGAGGTACTATTTCTGGGTTATCGGAGTCTGTAACCTGAAGCGTATGTAACCTGAAGCGTATGTAACCCGAGGTACCACTGTATTGCATTTTAGCATTTTATGTTTCTCAACTACAGCTGATATACCATATTTTTTGCTCTATAAGACTCACCTTTTCCCTCCTAAAAAGTAAAGGGAAATGTGTGTGCGTCTTATGGAGCGAATGCAGGCTGCGCAGCTATCACAGAAGCCAGAACAGCAAGAGGGATTGCTGCTTTCACTGCGCAGCTATCCCTCTTGCTGTTCTGGCTTCTGAGATTGAGAATATTTTTTTTCTTGTTTTCCTCCTCCAAAAACTAGGCGCGTCTTGCGGTCTGGTGCGTCTTATAGAGCAAAAAATACGGTAAGTAGGGAGAGGAGTGAATGGGAGGAAAGATTGTCTTGCATGGAGGTCATATTTACCTGTGCCAGATTTGTCCTTGCAGACAGGACCTTGTGATGGATAGAGCAAGGAATGTGAGAGCCAATGTGGCGCTGTTTCTAGAATGTTGGACTGGGACGTGGGTTCAAATCCCCACTCGGCCATAAAACTCAGTTGGTGACTTTGGGCAGTCTCTCAGCTTACAGGGGGTTGGGGTTGGGGGGGAATAAAACAGGGAGAAAGAGAACAATGCATGCCACCTTGAACTCCTTGCAGGAAAGGTGGAATACAGATCTAATAATAATACCACCAGTTAAGGTAAAGATAAAGGAACCCCGGACCATTAGGTCCAGTCGTGGCCGACTCTGGGGTTGCGGCGCTCATCTCGCTTTATTGGCTGAGGGTCATGTGGCCAGCATGACTAAGCCGCTTTTGGCAAACCAGAGCAGCGCACAGAAACACCGTTTACCTTCCCGCTGGAGCGGTACCTATTTATCTACTTGCACTTTGACATGCTTTCAAACTGCTAGGTTGGCAGGAGCAGGGACCGAGCAACGGGAGCTCACCCCGTCGCGGGGATTCAAACCGCCAACCTTCTGATCAGCAAGTCCTAGGCTCTGTGGTTTAACCCACAGTACCACCAGTTAGCCTTTCCCAAATGGGCTGCTCTCCATAGATATTAAGTAGTGAGTGGACATAGCAGACAACACAGAGATTTCTCCAAGTAGTTCTTTATAAGTATGCTGGAACTGAACTGAACTGAACAGCTCAGCCGGTCTGCTTTTATAGGCAGCCGGCTGTCAACATTGTAACAACAACACCCCAGGGTTTCCTGCCTAAATTAACTGACGTGGACCCGAGTGAAATCTATATGTACAATACCCCTGGTGGCCAGGGTGAGAACTTCAATACATAACACCTCTCCCCACCGAGATAAGGCATTAGTTACAATCATATTAGTTCCATTACATACAGCAAAATCCTTATTGGTTTCAGTAAGGTGCTTAACAGCATCTTAAAAAGCAGAGACATCACCTTGCCAACAAAGGTCCATATATTTAAAGCTATGGTTTTCCCAGTAGTGATGTATGGAAGTGAGAGCTGGCCCACAAAGACCACAAAGATCACCGAAGAATTGATGCTTTTGAATTACGGTGCTGGAGGAGACTCTTGAGAGTCCCATGGACTGCAAGAAGATCCAACCTCTCCATTCTGAAGGAAATCAGCCCTGAGGGCTCCCTGGAAGGACAGATCCTGAAGCTGAGGCTCCAATACTTTGGCCACCTCATGAGAAGAGAAGACTCCCTGGAAAAGACCCTGATGCTGGGAAAGATGGAGGGCACAAGGAGAAGGGGACGACAGAGGAGGAGATGGTTGGACAGTGTTCTCGAAGCTACCAGCATGAGTTTGACTAAACTGTGGGAGGCAGTGGAAGACAGGAGAGCCTGGCGTGCTCTGGTCCAGGGGGTCACGAAGATTCGGACACGACTAAACGACTAAACAACAACAAGGCACATAAGCATATTGATTCCAATTTTGCAAGTTCACAGGCATAGCTTTTTCACTGTTAACAATATCGCCCGTAAGACTCACCATCACATATTAATTGACCCTATTCACCATACAGCTTTACATGTGCACTTTGTCCGGTGAACATTGTAACAACAACAACCCAGGGTTTCCCACCTAAATCAGCTGACGTGGACCTGAGCGAAAACTATATACACAATATCCCTGGTGGCCAGGGTGAGAACTTCAACACATAACAATGGATGATGTTGGATTTCCAACCCCAGCCTGTTTGGTCAGGAATGACGTGAGCTACAGTTCAACCACATGTGTGGAAAACACCAGGTTGAGTGAAGCTGCTGTGAGTAAGTAAATAGTCACCGCCTTTATAAATGGAGGTTCCCCTCCTGGCTGTTTGGAAAGAGAAGGCGAGTCCTCCAGGACCAGACCACAGCCCCCTCTGGCCTGGTCTCATGTGATTCTCCTGAGAAGCCCTGTAGCAGGTGGCAAAGGTTGCTTTTCTGGGTGGAGGCTATTGTGGCTGTTGGCTGAGCAATTGTGGCTAGTAGCCTTAACATCATGAACATAGGAAAGGCCTTGTTGGGTGCTGAGATTCGCCCAGACCTGCAGAAACCAACCCGGTACTGCTAGCCGGTGCTTTTTCCCAAGGAAAATAGGTGCCGGAACTCACCATGAAGTTGTTACCATTAGTTGCCGGGCGACTCGGGGCAGCCCTGAACAGAGGCCGGTTTGGCAACAGCCACATCCATCGCCCACAGAGGTACAAGCTGTCTCCCTAGCTGGTTTCGGGGCCAGCCCTGGTTCTGGTACCGGTCAAATAAATGCACCCCGCCTCCCTGATTCTCTGAGATTCAGGTAGATGGCTAGGGCATCTCAGAAGGGCCCTTGTGGAAACATGTCCACATGAAACGCTAGAGGTCTGGCTGGAGAGCTTAAAGCCTACTGCTGCTATACGGGAGATGGACTGAAGAAATAATACTTGGCCCCAGTGCATAGCTCAATTGTGGCTAGGAACAGCTAGGACCTAGGTGGAGTCATAGTAAACAAGTGCAGACTCACACATGCTGGCCAGCTTCCATGTTGACTCAAGATGTTAGTTTTGGGCTTCTCAGAAGTACGTAAAGGCAAGTAGCAGGCAGAGGAAGTGCCAGCCTGCAATGGTGCCCACCTGAGAGGGGCCGGAACTACACTCCGGCTGAATAAAAAGCACTGCTGGTAGTTACTGTATTGTTCTGTGTCTAAGACAATGCTTTTTGCTATTAAAAAAATTTAGGCAAAAATTGGGTGTCGTCTTATACACTGATAGTGAATGCAAAGGGGGGACGTGCGATTAATGGCAGCAGCAAGCAGGAGAATGGCAGCGGCGATTGGGCAGGCGATTGTTGGCTGTGGCAAGTGGGCGGGCGGGCATTTTGTGGCGGCGAGCGGGCAGACAATTGGCGGCTGCGGCGAGGTGTGCGATTGGCAGTGGCTGTGGCAAGCGATCGGCAGTGGCGGGCAGGTGGGTGAGCGATTGGTGGAAGTGTCTTCCCCCACCCTCCAAAAAAGCTAAACAACTTAATTTCTTAATTTGGGGTTTTTGAAAAAGGGGGTCGTCTTCAACATGGGGGCATCTTATACATGAAAAAATATAGTATCCACACACCAATCATGGTCTCTGTGCTTCATTTGCTCTAAAAGCTTCCAGAGTACAGTGGTACCTCTGCATGCGAACGGGATCCATTCCGGAGCCCCGTTCGCATCCTGAAGCGAACACAACCTGCGTCTGCGCGTGTGCGGGCTCGCGATTCGCCGCTTCTGCGCATGCGCGTGTCATCATTTTGAGCATCTGTGCATGCGCGAGCGGCGAAACCCAGAAGTAACGCGAAGCTACTTCAACCCGAGGTATGACTGTATATGTTATCAATCTGTTGTCTTGGCCTGAGCAGAGCTGGTTGTGCCAGGACAACACTGTCTAATAAAACTGAAATATTTAGAGTGCCTATTAAAGTTCCATCATGGAGGTTTAAAGTTCTGTCATGGAGATTAATGGCTTCCTTTTGTGTCATGTTTCTGGGCCAGGCCTGAGCTTTAAAGCTCTGACACAATGTATTTTGTTTTTGCCCTCGTGCTTCCCCCACAAAACTCATTCTTTACTGCTGAATCAGAGCAAACGACAACTCTTGGAAACTCCTAGTTGCTGTTTGTCTTGATTCAGCATTAAAGAACAAGTTTCCCAAGAGAAAGCAGCAGAGCGAGAGAGAGAAGAAGAAGAAAAGAGGTTGGACAGTGCTTTAAAGCACAGACCTAGACCCATAGAGTTGTGAAGGACCCTGAGGACAATCTAGTCCAACCCCAGGAATATGCAGCTGTCTCTTACGGGAATCGAACCTGCAACCTTGGCATGATCAGCACCACACTTTAACCAACCGAGCCATCTAGCCTGTGTTTAGAAAGCGCAGGGCAATAGGTAAGTTTGGCTGAACCCTTAAACAACAGCCTGTAGCTGCTTCATCCCAACTGATAAAGAATCCCGGACCGAAAGAAAGAGGACTGAACTTTTAAGACTTGGGCGAACCAACAGGAAAGGTGCTATTATTCCCCTGGCAGCTGAGCCCAAATCTTCACAGCATGGGGAGTGTATAAAGGGGAGGGAAGAAATGTTTGTTTGGGGCCATAGGCGTAGCTGGGGGGGGGGCAGGGAGGGGCAGCTGCAGAAATGGATTGATTATACCTTTCTTTTATTAGAAACCACATCCAAATTCACTGCAAGCGGGTCACACCCAGCAGCTCAGCTTGAAAAGTGTTTAAGGAAGGCAAAGAAGGACCAGGCTTTTGTGGGTTCAGTTTTCTCTGAAGTTGGCATACTTACAGGACAGAGATTACATAAATCTTATGGGGCAGGCAAGTTGGAAGTGCATTTTAAGCCTTTAACCAGACATCTTCTGGTAGCAGCAATACTAATAGTGGCCGGTTCACTAGTCAGACTGCATATTCTGATTCCTCAGATCCCAAGTTTATTTCCTTTTAAAATATATGCTTAGTTGTAGTGGGTGGGAGGCTTGTGGGGTGTATTGCTGGGCTGCCAGACATTTAGCAGGCTACCTGAGGGGGGGAATGGGATCTTCTTAGCAAAAGAAAGAACATTCATGTTCAGTGGCAGCCTACCTCTGAGTGCCTGGGGCTGAGGGACACAAGCGAGTGAAGGTCTGTTGGCTCCTCTGCTCTATTTATGGGGCTTTCCCCAAAGCATATACCTCCCCTGGGGGGCACTGAAATGATCGGGGGGGTGTAGCCTTGGGTGCAATTGGGGGGCATTAAATAAAAATAAGGGGGTGGCAAAAGCATAGAGAAAAAATGGAAGAATAATTTGAGAAAGCGTTTGTACATGTTTGACGTGTTGCGTAATGGCGCCCAATGTAACATGGAGTTTAAGTCTTAGTGATTATTTTCCACATAGACACTCAAAATACAAGTTAACTATATATATGTGTGTGTGTGTGTGTGTGTGTACACACACACACACACACACACACACACACACACACACAGTGGTACCTTGGGTTAAGAACTTAATTCATTCCGAAAGTCCGTTCTTAACCTGAAACTGTTCATAACCTGAGGTACCACTTTAGCTAATGGGGCCTCCCACTGCCGACGTGCCGCCACCACACGATTTCTGTTCTCATCATGAGGTAAAGTTTTTAACCAAAGGTATTATTTCTGAGTTAGTGGAGTCTGTAACCTGAAGCGTCTGTAACCTGAAGCGCCTGTAACCTGAGGTACCACTGTGTGTGTGTGTGTGTGTACACCGATTGTAAATAGCTAATTGCGGTGACTTAAGAATGCTGCTGACAAAAATACAATGCAAATTTGTCACTGCATCTTTCTGTTTGTTTGCTTAAAGAAAGTAGATATCTAGGGGGGCGGGGGCGGACAAAGGCTGAGTATTTTTTTTTCTGAAAAGGGGGCTGTAGGTCAAATAAGTTTGGGACCCTCTGCACTCGATGGAGACCCCTTTGAGTCTTCTATGCCACCCACCCGCTCTCTGGCACTTGGGGTAAATGGGAGCACCACATGGCCCACGCAAAGCCCCCATTTCTGTGCAAACAAAGTGATTAATTAAGCCAGTGATGGCCAAACTCGCCCCTCCAGCTGTTTTGGGACTACAGTTCCCATCATCCCTGACCACTGGTCCTGTTAGCTAGGGATGGTGGGAGTTGTAGTCCCAAAACAGCTGGAGGGCCAAGTTTGGCCATCACTGAATTAAGCAATCTGGCCTGTTGCAAAATATTGCAATGTGGAGAGGTGATTAGTTAATGCCTGTTGCGGGTGCCGAGTCAGAAGGCAGAGAACCCATTGTTTTGTCCCCGTTTGCCCTCTCCTTCCTGAGTTCAGCAGGAGAGGCAGTGCCTCTGAACTGGTTGCGAGCAAGAAGGGTTGGTGGAGCAAGAGCCCCATTAGTCCTAATGGACTGCTGAGTTCAGGTTCTGGATTCCAGGCGGCCATGCCCTTTCCCAAGATACTCCGCTCCATTTCCACACCCACACCTAACGCTCCATGTAGGAGGCAGCCTACCTTTTGAACCTAGGAAAGGAGGAACAGGAATTGCCGAGGCAAGCCTGAAGAAAGCATGGCCCAGGCTCATTTCAAAGTTTGATTCAGACTCCCTGGCCCCAAAAGCAAGGAGTGGCTGTCCTCAAACTCCCGCTAAGGCAGGCTGTAGGAGTGCAAATATTCAGAGTGTGGGGTCAGGTGGGATTACTATGAGGAATTATAAAATATGCATCAAGCCATTGTGTCCACGATGAATGCATTGTGTTGACTGCGTTTGATACGTTGACAATAATTTCTGATCAAATCCCACAACCCTCTGCATCTCTGGCCATTTCCTCTACTCTGGTTATATCCTGCTTGGACTCTGCATGCTCTGGTTATCTCCCGCTTGGACTACTGCAATGCACTCTACATGGGGCTACCTTTGAAGGTGACCCGGAAACTACAACTAATCCAGAATGCGGCAGCTAGACTGGTGACTGGGAGCGGCCGCCGAGACCATATAACACCGGTCTTGAAATACCTACATTGGCTCCCAGTATGTTTCCGAGCACAATTCAAAGTGTTGGTGCTGACCTTTCAAGCCCTAAACGGCCTCGGTCCAGTATACCTGAAGGAGCGTCTCCACCCCCATCATTCTGCCCGGACGCTGAGGTCCAGCGCCGAGGGCCTTCTGGCGGTTCCCTCATTGTGAGAAGCAAAGCTACAGGGAACCAGGCAGAGGGCCTTCTCGGTAGTGGCGCCCGCCCTGTGGAACGCCCTTCCAGCAGATGTCAAAGCGATAAACAACTACCTGACATTCAGAAGACATCTTAAGGCAGCCCTGTTCAGGGAAGTTTTTAACGTGTGATATTTTACTGTATTTTTGGTTTTTATGGAAGCCGCCCAGAGTGGCTGGGGAGGCCCAGCCAGATGGGCGGGGTATAAATAATAAATTATTATTATTATTACTGCCCATCTCTCTCTTCATAAATCACGTACGCAGCCCAAACAGGCATCTTGGGTCATGAAAGATAGTGGGCAAGTTTATTTGATGTAGCTTTCTGATATGTTAATCCCAGGATGTTAATCTTAGGGCAGGGAAACACATGAAGGTGATAATGATCTCTGTCCTCCTGGCCACCCTTCTTATCATGTATATTGTTTGTTTATCATCTCCGGGGTTGCCAAATGCTCTCCTTTGTAGTTCTGTTCTTTGTTTGCCCCGTGCTTAATTAGTTTTGGTAGTTTAACTTTGTTCCCACGTGTGGTTTGTGGAAATGCTCAGAATAAATCTGATTGGTTCTTATGAACACCCTGTAAAAAGTTCTTTTGTGAATAAAACGACCTGGGCCGAGGGGTAGAGAGAGAGAGATTATTATACGCAACCTTCCCGGAGTCTTGCTGGTTCAAGCCTCTGTGTGTATTCTTATTAATCAGAGTTCAATCCTTCCTTTACTTTGAGAACGCCTCACAGGCAGGCAATGGCTAGAACAGGGGAAGACGGAGAGATGAGATGCACAACCTCTGGGTGTGTTAGTGTGTTGTTGTGGTGGTGGTGGTGGTGGTGGTTGTGATGTAGCCATTCCATGTTGCATCATGGAGATGATAATGAGCGAAGGCTGCTGGATTAGGCAAATGGTCCATCTTAGTCACGCACCTTGCTGTGGGAAGGCAGCAAGCAGTATCTGAGCATAAGAGCAACTCCTGGACCCTCAGGTTCTGTTAGTCTCTGTTTTGCCACTGAGCAGCTGAGTCACAAGGCTCTGTTTACATTCCAAATATTCCATACTGTTGGAAGTCTTATGGGAGACGGATGTGATGTACTGGTTTCCTGTTCCTTTGTTGTTCAGTTGCTCTCTGCTTTCATAGAGAGAGGATGTATTTTTCTCTGCTGTCTGCGTAACGAGAAATTAAACTCTTTAGCCATGTAGCCATAAATTCCATCACTTCCCTGTGCTGGAAACTCCTCTGAAGGGGAATGTGCCTGAGGCCTCATCGAAGGCTCAGGTCGTTAATTATCGTCGGGAGGCAATTCCGAAGGACTCGGCTGGAGGAAAATGAGTTTTATCAGCTTGGCCGAGCGGAGATCCCGACATTTTTGGTTTCGGGCCCAGAAAAATGGCAGAAGAATGGAATGCAGGTTATCTTCTCTGTGTGTCATCTCCAACTCTGCAATGCTACTGTTATAAAAGTCATGTTCTGCCCTCCCTCTCTGCAAGTCCAGGGGGGTTCCAGACACGCTCCCAGGGTCTGTCACGGGTGGTGCTGTGGTCTAAACCAATGGGCCTCTTGACCTTTCAAATCTCCAGTCTTTGGTCACACCCGGGATAAGAAGTTGTGGGCAACCCTTGATGGCTCTCTATTGTAATGCTAGCAGCTCTGCCCTTCCCTCAGCCAGCCAGCCAGGTTTGCGTAAGTCAGCCCAGGAATCCCCTTGCAGCTTGCGTTCTGCGTTCGTATCACAAAGAACCCCAAACCCGAGCATTTATTAATTTCTATGGTGGGGAATCCCCCTCCCTATTTCTATAACACTATTAACTCTCCCCTCCTGTGGCTTCCAGCAAGGCCTGCCATATTTTGAAGAGCAAAAAAAAAAAGAGAACACATTTGCCAGCTTCTAATTTTAACTATGAATCGTTATAATGACTCTAACTGTGAAAGAAAGCGATGTGTCCTGGGAAAAGAGGACATATGGCAACCCTATCTCCTCCATAAATTTGTCCAGTTCTCTTTTAAAAGCCATGCAGATTGGTAGGCATCAAAGCCAGACACTCCAAGTGTCACTATTTCCCAGGGATTTACAGAAGCCATCCCGGTTTCTGATTTAATTCTGGATGGTCCCACTTTTCCTTAGGACGTCCTTATTTTCACTGGAGAAATGTTGGAGGGTATGGAGTTATGTGACCCCGCCAAGCCAAGGAGATAAGTAACTTTACAACTTTTAGAAGACATCTGAAGGCAGCCCTTAGGGAAGGTTTTTTTAAAAAAAAATGTTTAATGTTTTATTATGTTTTTATATATGTTGAATGCCGCCCAGATTGGCTACCCAATCAGATGGGTGGGGTGAATAATAATAATTGCTCGCTGCTCCTTCACCTCAGCCTTCCCTGCAGAGTTCCCGTCTCCAAGCACCTCCCATTCCTGGTCTGAGTACTCACAGAAGGAATTGTAGGTGGGACCCGGGTGGCGCTGTGGGTTAAACCACAGAGCCTAGGACTTGCCAATCAGAAGGTTGGTGGTTCGAATCCCCGCGACGGGGTGAGCTCCCGTTGCTCAGTCCCTGCTCCTGCCAACCTAGCAGTTTGAAAGCACGTCAAAGTGCAAGTAGATATATAGGTACCGCTCCAGCGGGAAGGTAAACGCCGTTTCCGTGTGCTGCTCTGGTTTGCCAGAAGAGGCTTAGTCATGCTGGCCACATGACCCGGAAGCTGTACATTGGCTCCCTTGGCCAATAAAACGAGATGAGCGCCACAACCCCAGAGTCGGTCATGACTGCACCTAATGGTCAGAGCTCCCTTTTCCTTTACCTTAAAGGAGGCAATAGGGATGCTGGTGGTGCTGTGGTCTAAGCCACTGAGCCTCTTGGACTTTCCGATCAGAAGGTCAGCAGTTCAATTCCCCATGCTGGGGTGAGATAAATAGGTACTGCTCCGGCAGGAAGGTAAACGGCGTTTCCATGCGCTGCTCTGGTTTTGCCAGAAGCGGCTTAGTCATGCTGGCTACATGACCCAGAAAAACTGTCTGCGGACAAACATTGGCTCCCTTGGCCAGTAAAGCAAGATGAGCGCCGCAACCCCAGAGTCGTTCACGACTGGACTTAACCGTCAGGGCTCCTTTACCTTTACCTTTAAAGGAGGCAGTGGAAGACTGGACTGCCTGGTGTGCTCTGGTCCATGGGGTCACGAAGAGTCGGACACGACTAAACAACAACAACAACAACAACAAACTATACCTCCCAGGCTTCTATGGAGGAAGCATCACACATAAGCAGTTCCAAACGCAGCAATTATGGTTAATGCGCAACAGCACATTTTAAAATTACACCCCACCCTCGCATGGCCAGCTTGTGTGTTCCCTCTTCATTTCTAATCTTATGAATAATGTGCAAATTAGTAACAGCACAGAAACAAGCCTTGGGCACCAAACAGAACTAGTTTAGGAAGTCTAACCTCCTGGTTGAGGACAAGAGGAATCAAGTGAATCATCAGCTTATCTCTCAAGCTTGGAGACAGAAGGATCCCACAACAAGAAACAGTGGAACTCTTCTATTCCCAGGGAACAGCTTGTAGGTCACCAAGTATCTCTCTAGATGGTTGTGGGGCTTCCAGAAAACCATAATTGCAGCTGTCTCACTTTTCAACGCATGGCACAGGGTTGAAAGATTTCGACACACATGCACTCATGAGGGCTAAAACAAAAAAAATTCCTTCCAGTAGCACCTTAAAGACCAACTAAGTTAGTTCTTGGTATGAGCTTTCGTGTGCATGCACACTTCTTCAGATACACAGTGTATCTGAAGAAGTGTGCATGCACACGAAAGCTCATACCAAGAACTAACTTAGTTGGTCTTTAAGGTGCTACTGGAAGGAATTTTTTTTGTTTTGACTATGGCAGACCAACACGGCTACCTATCTGTCATGAGGGCTAGTAACTTTTAGTGTATGTGTTCTTAGATCGAAACTTATCTCTTTGGGACAGCAGATTCCTCAAGAAGAGGCCTCTTTAGCAGAAGCAAAAGTATATGAAGGTCTAGAAAGGCTTGTTCTCACCACTTATGGGCAGCTTCCCTGCTCGTTTTTGTCTCAGATATGTGGCTTTGTCCTGTGGCCAACTTCAACATGATGATCACAAGATGCTTATGATAGTCCCTCAGGCAGATGGGTTTAAGGGGTGCGGGGCGGAGGACGAGACAAAAATGTGGAGGTGGAATTAACTACCTGGAGGAGACTCTTGAGAGTCCCATGGACTGCAAGAAGATCAAGCCTATCCATTCTGAAGGAAATCAGCTCTGAGTGCTCACTGGAAGGACAGATCGTGAAGCTGAGGCTCCAATACTTTGGCCACCTCATGAGAAGAGAAGACTCCCTAGAAAAGACCCTGATGTTGGGAAAGATGGAGGGCACAAGGAGAAGGGGACAGACGATGAGATGGTGGGACAGTGTTCTCGAAGCTATAAACATGAGTTTGACCAAACTGCTGGAGGCAGAGTGAGGCCTGGCGTGCTCTGGTCCAGGGGGTCACGAAGAGTCGGACACAACTAAACGACTAAACAACAGAATAATCTACCAACAGGTAGTAGCCATGAGGTATAGCTCAATGGAAGGGATGTGGGTGGCGCTGTGGGTTAAACCACAGAGCCTAGGACTTGCCAATCAGGAGGTCCCTGTGACGGGGTGAGCTCCCGTTGCTCGGTCCCTGCTCCTGCCAACCTAGCAGTTTGAAAGCACGTCATAGCGCAAGTAGATAAATAGGCACCGCTCCGGCGTTTCCGTGCGCTGCTCTGGTTCGCTAGAAGTGGCTTAGTCATGCTGGCCACATGACCCAGAAGCTGTACGCTGGCTCCCTCGGCCAATAAAGCGAGATGAGCGCCGCAACCCCAGAGTCGCTCATGACTGGACCTAATGGTCAGGGGTCCCTTTACCCTTTACCTATAACTCAGTGGACCTTTCATGTTCGAAGGCTGTGTACCTCTGAAGTGACAGACCGAAGGCCTAGTGCAGATATTAATATTGTGTGGTTTGAAGCGACTGGGTGGTGCATAAGAACTGGCTCCTTTTGGAAGTCATCATTGTCCAGAGCCATAAAAGTTTTATTCAAAGTCTACTTGCAGAACCCTTCAAAAAACAGTAAATACAGCAAATGCAAAATACAGTATACATCCCAAATATCACAAGGTCTTGTGCAATGTCCAGCACAGGCTCAGCATCTTAGAAATAAAAGATCGCTCCAGAAATCAAAACAGTGTCTCTCTCATTCCAATCTGCTTTAGGCTGCCTAAGGCTATGTCCCTCTTGGAGAGCCATTATTATCCCATCATTTTGTTCTCTGTGGCTTTCAGAGAATGACAAACAGCCACCACCCTTTCAAAATGAGGATTTGCAACTCCTTGCCTTTGTCACATGATCAAAGGTTACACTCAGTTTAGAGTAACAGAAAACAATCAACAGGTAATCATTTAGGAACTTAGAGTCCCTTAGAAAACTAGTGTAGGGGGGGAAACCATGTTAGCACTATATATTTCAGTGTACATGATTTCAGAATTGTTAAGGAAGAATTGTTTCCTGCTTGGCAGGGGGTTGGACTCAATGGCCCTTGTGGTCTCTTCCAACTCTATGATTCTATGATTCTATTCTATGATTCTAAGTATAATTGGTTTAATGGACACTGAAATTGAATGGCTGTGTAGTGGAATGAAGGTTTAACATTGAGAAAGGCTAAATATGTGTTGGACCATGATGGCACAATCCAACAGGCTCCGAAATGCTGGTAGATTTCCATGAGGATTTTTTAAAATATAAAAGTTGCAAATTGCTGCAGAATGTCTGTTGCTGGCATCTGTCTGTATCGAGAAATCGTGGAATGAGCCTCCGGGGGCGTGAAGTCAAACTGCTGGCGAATAGCAGCGCCTGCTGTGACTGCAGAAACCGGTAACTCATAATTGCTGCCTCCTGTGCTGTTTTTGCTGCGTTAGCAGCACCAAAATAACCTCTCCAGGGAGCAGTCCTGGCTAGTCCTGGCTTGGACAATAGGGGATTGGGGGAGGGCAACTCCCATCTCTTGCGGGGGTGCAATTAGTGCCAGCATTGTCCGTTAATAGTTTGGGTGTACTCTTCAATACCTCCCTCTCCATGGAGGCGCAGATTACAGCTATAACAAAGGCGGCATTTTTCCATCTCCGCCAAGCTAAGCAGTTGGCTCCTTACCTCTCTCGCCCTGACCTAGCCACTGTGATCCACGCGACGGTCACCTCCAGACTGGATTATTGTAACTCGCTCTACGTGGGGCTGCCCTTGAGACTGACCCGGAAACTCCAGCGGGCGCAGAATGCCGCGGCGAGACTCCTTACGGGGTCCTCGCTGCGGGATCACATTCACCCGGTGCTATACCAGCTGCACTAGCTCCCAGTGGGGTGCAGGATCAGGTTTAAGGTGCTGGTTTTAACCTTTAAAGCCCTATATGGCCTAGGACCCTTGTACCTACGGGACCGCCTCTCCTGGTATGTCCCACAGAGGAACTAATGGTCTTCAAATAAAAACATCCTGAAGGTCCCAGGCCACAGAGAGGTTAGGCTGGCCTCAACTAGAGCCAGGGCTTTTTTGGCTGCGGCTCCAATCTGGTGGAACGCTCTGTCACAAGAGACTAGGGCCCTGCGGGACTTGACATCTTTCCGCAGGGCCTGCAAGACAGAGCTGTTCCACCAGGCCTTTGGTCAGGGCGCAGCCTGACTCCCTCCTTTGGCAATCCTCACAGAACTTTAGCTTAATGGTTGCCATCAATTTGATTTTAATTAATTTTTATAATGAAATGTTTTTAGAATGTTGCACTATTTTATTGTTGTTAGCCGCCCTGAGCCCGGCTTTGGCTGGGGAGGGCGGGATATAAATAAAATTATTTATTATTATTATTATTATTATTATTATTATTATTATTATTATGTGTATGGAGGTCCTGGGCTCCCCAGATGGCAATATCCCCCTCTTGACCTTGCTGATGTGGTCCAAAGGAAAGCAGAGCAATAAGTTTGGTACCAGCTTGGCTATAGGAGTCGCCAGAAAGAGGCGTTCAAGGCGCCATCCAACCGTCTTAGGGACTCCACTCCAGATTTGTGTAGGGTTTACCCCTTCACCTTTTCTTATCCCAAAAATGAAAAATTGGGGAACTGGGAAAATGAGAAACAGAATTAATGCAATGGTCTACCCAAGTCTGGTGCAAAAGGCAGGGCAGGCTGAGTTGGCACTGGGCATCAGGAAGGAAAGTGGCTTGGGCCTCTAAAATTCCAGGGAGTTGGACGATCATGGTGTTGTAAACAAAAATTGCCCTTTTCCCTTATGGGGTATCCAAGAGCCCATATAGAGTCCTTACATAGGTTCCCTCTTGGTAGGAGAAAATAACAGAGGCCAACCAGAGAATATTGAGAAGCAAAGCAGCTAGTAAGCTTGATCTTTACTGATCTGTTGCAACAGGGTGCTCCCCTCACACGCAGGAAAGGAGGAGGACCCAGAAAAATGGTGTGCAAGGCCTTATAAAGACTTTTGAAATTCCCCTCCTGTAGATCAAGACCACCCCCAGAAACATTATGCATTCATCACAGAAGGGGTGTAACCTAAGACCACCCCTCAGATACATCATACCTACATCACAGAAAAGGCGGTCTAAGCAGAAATTTAAATGTTGTTTATCTCTTGTCCTTGTTTATCACCTGTCTGGCAGGTTACTTGATTGGATTGCCTGGGTAGCCTGGCCAGTCTTTTGTAATGATAAATACTTAGTTCCTGGACCAGGTCACAGGCTCACACCCTATTCAAACACAGACAGGATTTGTGAAGGAAAAGACAATGGGGAGGCTTTTCCATTTTGACCTTGCAGAGAAAAGATTTGGTCAGTTTAGGAATCAAAATGGTTCCAGGTTGGCCTTCCTGTGCTGATCTATGTATGTGCTTGGTTGGTACACTTATGAACATGACCATATACCGGTATCTAAGACCATAAAATTCCTATTACAATGGGAAGAAGAAGAAGGGGACTGCCTAAAGCGCTTGAAATCCACTCCATCATTTCTGCCTGCCAGAAGTGTTATACTTCAAACCTCGGTTGTTGAACGTAATCCATTCCAGAAGCCAGTTTGGCTTCCGAAATGTTTGACAACCGAGGCACAGCTCCGATTGGTTGCAAGAGCTTCCCGCACTCAAGCGGAAGACGCGTCAGACGTTCAACTTCCAAAAAACGTTCGAAAACCAGAGCATTTACTTCTGGGTTTTCGGCGTTTGGGAGCCGAAATGTTCCAAAACGGAGCCGTCCAGGAACCGAGGTTTGATTGTACTTAATAAATTGTACAAAGTACAAGTACAATAGGTTCATCCCAGGTTGATGTTTGGGCTGCAGCTTTGGCCCAGAGGACGGCAGCATGTCATGTTGTCGATGGCTCCTGGCTAACTGCCCAGGAAATCAGAAAGAGAGAGAGAGAGAGAGAGAGAGAGAGAGAGAGAGAGAGAGCACTTTTCAGTTCTTTTATTTCAACCGGAATACAACAAGACTCAGAAAAAGCATCTGACTCTCAATCTGACGTTGCAAAGAGTAAAGCTCCCCTCCCCTCCGTTACTTAGGGTTGCCATATTTGGAAGAGCAAAAAAGAGAAGAAGAGTTTGGATTCGATATCCCGCTTTATCACTACCCTAAGGAGTCTCAAAGCGGCTAACATTCTCCTTCCCCTTCCTCCCCCACAACAAACACTCTGTGAGGTGAGTGAGGCTGAGAGACTTCAGAGAAGTGTGACTGGCCCAAGGTCACCCAGCAGCTGCATGTGGAGGAGCGGGGAAGCGAACCCGGTTCACCAGATTACGAGTCCACCGCTCTTAACCACTACACCACACTGGTGTTGTGTATGTGTATGTGTGTAGCTGGCTCAGCTGGGGATCGGGAGCCTCCCAACTGCATTAGTGCGCACACACAAACACACCCACACCCACAAAACAGAAACAAAAAACCCCGAACATTTCTTGTAAAGACATACAGGTAACAAAAAATGTAAAAACCAGAAAAAAATCAAAACAATATATTATTTATTTATCTATATATTACATGTATATACTACCTGTATCTTCCAAGCATCTCAAGGTAGGTAAGGCTAACAGATGGTGCCTGAGCCAAAGGTCACCCAGTGAGCTTCATGGCTGAGTGGGGATTCGAACCCTGCTCTCCCAGATCATAGTCCAACACAGGGATGGGGAACCTCGGGCCGGGAGGCCAAATGCAGTCCTCTAGGACTCTCTCCCTACTAGCCATGACCCCTCTCATCACAGCATATATACCCCTAACCAGTCCTGTTTTCCCTGGCTGGAACATGTCCTTGACCCAGAATATTGTCTCCCGTTCTGAGCACCACAATTTAAGAAGGGTGTTGACAAGCCGGAACATGTGCAGAGGAGGGCAACCAAGATGATCAAGGGTCTGGAAACCAAGCCGGATGAGGAACAGTTGAGGGAACTGCGTATGTTTAGCCTGGAAAAGAGGAGACTGAGAGGAGATCTACACACGGGAGATAGGGGTGGGGGAATGCTATCAATAAATCAGAAATTAAGTAGTCATAACAAAAGAAAAAGAAAAACCCTATGGGAAAATCACATGGAAAAATTGTCTGCTCTCTGGTGCCATCTGCTGTTGCATGTTTATAACGCATTCCAAGCGTTGTTTCTTGACTAATGGAGCTGAGTCCAGAGAGTAGATAGGATAGGTAAAGGTAAAAGATACCCCTGCCCGTACGGGCCAGTCTTGCCAGACTCTAGGGATATGCGCTCATCTCACTCTATAGGCCGGGAGCCAGCGCTGTCAGCAGACACTTCCAGGTCACGTGGCCAGCGTGACAAGCTGCATCTGGCGAGCCAGCGCAGCACACGGAACGCCGTTTACCTTCCCGCTAGTAAGCGGTCCCTATTTATCTACTTGCACCCGGGGGTGCTTTCGAACTGCTAGGTTGGCAGGCGCTGGGACTGAACGACGGGAGCGCACCCCGCAGCGGGGATTCGAACCGCTGACCTTTCGATTGGCAAGTCCTAGGTGCTGAGGCTTTTACCCACAGCGCCACCCGCGTCCCTTAGTAGATAGGATAGCCATCTTCAAATATCTAAAGGGCTGTCACGTGCAAGATGAAGCAGGCTTGTTTTATCCTGCTCAGACAGGTAGCACTCAAACCAATGACTTCAAGTTACAAAAAAAGAAGATTCCGACTCAATATCAGGAAGAACTTTCTTACAGTAAGAGGTGTGACAGTGGAACGGTCTTCCTCAGAAGGTGGTTGCATTCTCCTCCCTTGCAGGTTCTTAAGTAGAGGTTAGATGGCCATCTGTCATGGATGCTTTAGCTGAGATTCCTGCACTGCAAGGGGCTCGACTAGATGACCCTCGGGGTCCCTTCCAACTCTACAGTTCTGTTGACCTCTCATGATGCCTCGTGGGTAGAGAATTGGGTGTCTGAATGTGCATCTTGAAACTAGCCTGCTGTATACAGTGGTACCTTTGGCTAAGAACTTAATTCATTCTGGAGATCTGTTCTTAACCTGAAACTGTTCTTAACCTGAGGCACCACTTTAGCTAATGGGGCCTCCCGCCGCGGTGGCACGATTTCTGTTCTCATCCTGAAGCAAAGTACTTAACCTGAGGTACTATTTCTGGGTTAGCGGAGTCTGTAACCTGAAGCGTCTGTAACCCGAGGTGCCACTGTACAGTGGTACCTCTGAATGCGAACGGGATCCGTTCCAGAGCCCTGTTTGCATCTAGAGCAGAATGCAACCCGCGTCTGAGCGTCTGCGCATGCGCAGGTTGTGTTTCGCCGCTTCTGCGCATGCGCGTGACGTCATTTTGAGCGTCTGCGCATGCACGAGTGGCGAAACCCAGAGGTAACACGTTCCGTTACTTCCGGGTTGACGCAGAGCGCGACCCGAAAGCGCTCAACCTGGAGCATCTTTTTTTCAATTTCATTGTTCTGCATGGGACAATGACAATAAAGATATCGTATATATCTTCAACATGAGATATGACTGTACTAAGGTAAGACTGGCTCACAGCCCCTGGAAGGTTTTGCAGAAGGCAACGTGGCACATAGGTTGGGAAACGCTCCCTATCTTGCACTGGGTCTTGTCACATTGCAAGGCAGTTGTTGGGTTATGTCAAAGTGTGTGCAGTGTGTGTGTGATTTCCTGATAAGCAGGTCTCAACCCTTCTGCACATAGGTGCGACTTCTCTCAAGATTTGACGAAAGCATCATGAGGACTGTGGGGGCCAGCCTTTTCCTCCTCCTCTTCTTCCTCCTTCAGGTGGTCGCAGATGCCACAGGTAAGTGGAAAGGGCCACTGTACTGTGAGGGAGGGGAGACATAAGGATTCAAGAGCACTGCTGGGCTGGGTCATCTAAGGGCAGCTCTAGAGAGAACAGCCCTCTGTTTCAGGGAGAGGAGAAACTGGTGCTCTCCAGATGCTACTGAAGTTCATGGGAGTCGGAGTCCAAGGACACTGCTGAACTACAACTCCCATCATCCCTGCCCATTGGTCATTCCGACCGGGGCTGATGGGAGCTGGAGTATCAGGGGGCAGAGGAACGAACCCCCAAGGCAGGTTGCCAAGAACGGATAAGACAAGGAAAAGTCCTTACCACCTGCTTTTATCCAATATTTACAGAGAAAGAGAGTGTGTTTCGAAGATTATACGTTAAAGTATTGTTCTAGGAAAGATATGCTAATATGTTTAGGATAAGAATGTAAAGTATATGTACGAGCTGGAAAAGAAAAGAGGTAAAAGAGGTACAAACAACGACATATTTGGAGAATGCAAGGATAAATGTGGAGATAGAGATTTAAAGAAGTCGAACTGTGGCGGAGGGGAGCCGCAGGTGGGTGGGGAGTGCTATGCAACAAGTACGGTACATTTGTTTTCAATGTTTTTGAACTGTGTTTCTTTGTTCTTTTTAAATTTCATCCCCCCCTTTCTGTTGATGTTCTGTTTTTGCTGTATCATTTAAATAAATAATAAAATAAAATAAAATATTTACAGAGAGAGGGTTGGAAATGCAGCCTCTTGGAATAATGGCGCTGCCCAGAGTAAATCTCCCCTCCCCTTCTCTTCCACATCCTAATTCGTCATCCTTTCTATGGGTGGTGCTGAGGCCCCTTTGCTCCTGAGCTCTTTGCCTTCCTACTTTTAAAGCTCGCCGGGTTCTGGGAGATGGTGGGTCTGGAATGCTTTCTAGTGATAACATTGTCTGCCAGCTGCTCCAGCACTGCCTCCTCCTCCTCCTTCTCTTCCATTATTTCCCAACTTTCCCCCTCATCTTCCTCCGAGCTGTGACCTCCCTCAAACCCCTGTTGTAATTCTGAGCTGCCTCCTTCTTCTCTGGAAGAGTCAGGCTGGGGAAGCGGTCTCCCCCATTCCTTGCCCTTGCACCCTGCCCTTACTTGCAGTCTTCCCATGAAGGCATAAGGTTGGGCCCTGTGAGAAGAGGGTTCTGGATTAGATGGGCCCCCTTGGCTCGATCCAGTTTGAACAGCGCCAACAAAGAGCCCCAAAGAGGACCATAAATGTACACAGAGTTCCAGCGCCGAGGGCCTTCCGGCGGTTCCCTCGTTGCGAGAAGTGAGATTACAGGGAGCCAGACAGAGGGCCTTCTCGGTAGTGGCGCCCTCTCTGTGGAACGCCCTCCCTTCAGATGTGAAGGAAATAAGCAGCTATCTTATCTTTAAAAGACATCTGAAGGCAGCCCTGTTTAGGGAAGTTTTTAATATTTAATGCTGTGTTGTTTTTAACACTCGATTGGGAGCCGCCCAGAGTGGCTGGGGAAACTCAGCCAGATGGGCGGGGTATAAATAAATTATTATTATTAAATTTGCTCATCTCCAGAGCAGAGGGGGAGAGCTCAGTTGGAAAAGCATGGGACTCTTAATCTCAAAGTCGTGGGTTCGAGCCCACCTTGGGCACAAGATTCCTGCTTTGCAGGGGGTTGGAATAGATGACCCTCATGGTCCCTTTCAACTTTTCTATTATTCTATTACCATTATTATTAATAATAGCACCCTGCCTTTCCGCCTGTATTAACGTCAGTTCAGGAAATAACAGACCCTCCAAGTTTCCCAGGGACAGTCCTGGAATTACAGAAGTCCCAGTTTCTGATTTGATTACACTTGTTGTTTTTGAAGGTTGTCCCTATTTCCATCCGAGAAATGTTGGAGGGGGTGAAAGCTAAGGGACACTGGTGCTGTCCTCTAGGTTGAGGCCTTGTAGTGTTAATGTTTCCAGTGTGTACAACCAGAATTTCTCCATTATTATTTTTTTATACTAATGTTGAGGGATCTGTGGGTGTCCCTACAGCAATTATAGCAATTAACTGCAATAGCAATTAACTAATTTATGATTAGCTGCACCCTTCCCAAACCCAGATCAAACTTGCGCAACGCAAAGCATTTATTAGTGAAAACAAGATGCAGAAATGCATTAAATTAGGGCCGCTTGCCACAAACATGTCTGTGCTGTTAAGCAAGACTATATGCACAGAAGTGTGTATTAAGAGACATGCGAAAGTGATGACGGAATCTTGTGAGGGCGGATTCTTGAAGAATCCCAGTCTGGCACAAAAATGTGGTGAGCTGAACTTAAGATTGGAAAAAAGAGAAACCGCAATTATTATTTTGTAATTTGTTGAAATAATACATCACCCTTCCTCCCCAAGGGAGCCCAGGGCACAATTTAAAAGCACAGACACAACAGAAGCATCTTAAAACAGTTAAAACATTCCAAAAGCAATTTATGTTGAAATAAAATAAAATACAAACATTCTAGAAGCAGTTACGGCTAAAAGCAGTCTTTCATCAAGGTATCTTGAGTTGCCTGGAACAGGAGCCTTCAGCCAGCAAATGCCCTGGCTAAACACATAACCTCCAACATTTCCCCGATGAAAATAGGGACGTCCAAGGGGACACGGGTGGCGCTGTGGGTTAAACCACAGAGCCTAGGACTTGCCGATTAGAAGGTCGGCGGTTTGAATCCCCGCAATGGGGTGAGCTCCCGTTGCTCGGTCCCTGCTCCTGCCCACCTAGCAGTTCGAAAGCACGTCAAAGTGCAAGTAGATAAATAGGTACCGCTCCAGCAGGAAGGTAAATGGCATTTCCATGCACTGCTCTGGTTCGCCAGAAGCAGCTTAGCCACGCTGGCCACATGACCCAGAGGTTGTATGCCGGCTCCCTCGGCCAATAAAGTGAGATGAGTGCCGCAACCCCAGAGTCGGCCACGACTGGACCTAATGGTCAGGGGTCCCTGTATCTAAGAAAAAGGGGGACATTCCGGGATCAAAACAGAAATGGACGGCTTCTGTACATACAGGTCTGTCCCTGGAAAATAGGGACACTTGGAGGGTCTGAAAACAGTTATTGGTTGTTAAATTTGAACAACAAGAACAACAATGTTAGTGAAGGCCACCTCAGAGCATGTGCAGAGCACCCCCTCTGAAAGGAGCCATTTCCCTCCTCCTGCTCAGCTTTGTGTCTTTTCCATCTCTCACCTAGCGAGCTCCCCTTGCGCGCCCAAGCATGTCGGCCCTGGTGCCATGGTGTGCGTCTGCAACGCAACTTACTGCGACATGATGGGCCCCCTCTCCCTCCCGCCCGAGGGCACCTTCGTCAAGTACCTGAGCAGCAAGGCTGGCAAGCGCCTGGAGCGAAGCAAAGGGAAGCTTTTGGCAAACAGGAAACGCTCAGGTAAGGAGGGCCTTCTCTAAACAGGTGGGTTGGAGGAAGAAACCTGCTGCTCCATCAAGCTTTCTCTTCCTCCGCTGTTGCCTGGGAGTAGCTGTGCCACCAGACTGCTTCAGCGAGAAAGATGGGAAGTGAGGCTCATCAGCTATCCCAAAAGCCCAGCTCCATCAGGTACTTCTTGTCCCTGAGCTGTGCTAGCTGGTCATTATAACTGCCAAATAACTGGTGCCCGATTTAATTTCCTACTTTCTTCCCTTGTTGTCCCATCCCCCTTGCGTGTCATGTTTTCTTAGACTGTAAGCCTGCAGACAAGGACTGCGATGCTTTAATTTCTTGCACGTTTTTATTTAAATTGCATTTAATTTCTTCATGCATAGGGACGTGGGTGGCACTGTGGGTTAAACCACAAAGCCTAGGGCTTGCCAATCAGAAGGTTGGCGGGTGAGCTCCCGTTGCTCAGTCCATCCACGCTCAGGAACTTGGAAGGATTTTGCAAGTGAAAAGAACCATTGGGAAATGTTTTTCCTTCTACTGCAGAGAAAATAATCTTGGGTAATTTTTTTAAGAGAGCCAAGATGGCTTTGGGATTAAAAGGTAAAGGGACCCCTGACCATTAGGTCCAGTCGTGGCCGACTTGGGGGTTGCGGCGCTCATCTCGCTTTATTGGCCAAGAGAGCCGGCATACAGCTTCTGGGTCATGTGGCCAGCATGACTAAGCCGCTTCTGGCGAACCAGAGCAGCGTATGGAAACGCCATTTACCTTCCCGCTGGAGCGGTACCTATTTATCTACTTGCATTGGTGTGCTTTCGAACTGCTAGGTGGGCAGGAGCAGGGACCGAGCAACGGGAGCTCACCCTGTCGTGGGGATTCGAACCGCCGACCTTCTGATTGGCAAGTCCTAGGCTCTGTGGTTTAACCCACAGCGCCACCTGCGTCCCGGCTTTGGGACTGCTCTCCTGCAATACCTCAGACATGTGGTTTATGAGCATTTACCTTGTGCACTTAGGAACACTGATTTTATTCGTGACGCTTTAGAATTTTAATAACACAATAAAGGACTGCGCACCACATTTGGCCAAATCCTGAGCCTCATCAGGCCAATTTGCGGGGCAAGGACGATTGATTCCACGTTGATCCCAGAATACCTGGGTCAGGGTGGGCCTCCATTGTCAATCCCTAACATGTTAGAGAAACAACCTGGCAGGAGTCAACAGAGCCGTCTTTAGCATATGCGCCGCCGGGGTGCAGAGCTCCGCCCAGCACCCCCAAATTTAGTTTAGCCCCCATGTATTTCTAATTACTCCAAAATGTGTTTCTTGCTTAGCATTTGTCGCAAAATGAAGAAAAAATGCAGCTCGTGGAATTCATAGTGTGTGTGTGTGCTTAGGTGAATTTTTGCGGAAATGGAAAACTAAAATTGATTGCTGAAACGCATGTGAAGTAGAGCCCTAAGTACTAAGTAGTTAGTCAAAGAAAATGCTGACAATTAGCGAAAATAAACATTATTTTTTTAACGAATTCTCTAAACGAATTTGAACTGTAAGTGATGAAATTAAAACACAGTTTGCAATGTTTCACTTGGGGTCAGCAGCACCTTTGGCACGACTGATCTCGGCAGCGTGAGGTCAGTCGTGTCAAAGGTGCAGCTGACCCCACTGCTGTTGCTGGGTGCCCCCCAGAATTCAGTGCCCAGGTGCCCCACACCCCTTGCACCCCTGGGTAAAGACGGCCCTGGGAGCCAAACCTCCTGCTCTCAGTCAGGATGGAGGAAGAAGAAGTAGCAACTCTTTCTTACCCCACCCCACCGCAATGGACTCAAGGTTATTTTGGGCTGGGTTAGAGGCAATTGGGGGCCGTGATCGGGTCAGAGGGAAGCAGGCTACGAGCAGCTCTAGTAACCTCTTCTTCTCCCAGACCTAACTCACTTCCTCCATCTCTACCTCCTCTGAAGGGCTCCTGTATTCCTACAATCCCTGCGTTCGCTACCAGTGTATTAAAGGTTTTGGTGGCTCCCACACAGACTCATCCACAATTAATATCCTGCAGTTGTCTCCACCAGCCCAAGAGCACCTCCTCCGGTCCTACTTCTCCAAAGACGGTAAGCAAATCCAGAGGTCTGCATTTATTCAATCCATAAATAGATTCACTTAATGTCCTCTGTTTCCCTCCCCATCTCGCTGCAGGCATGGAGTACAACCTCTTGCGCTTGCCCATGGGCTGTTCGGACTTCTCCACTCGCCCGTACTCTTACGACGACGACTGCCCCAACGACTTTGAGCTGAAATGTTTCAGCCTAGTGGAGGAGGACACCAAGCTCAGAGTGAGTGGAGCCGGCTAGAAAGGGGAGGCCTCTGCTCCCCTCCTGTCGTTCTCCCAGATACCAAGAGCAGACTCCCTTCTCCAGGGGCCAACCTGAGGTCACATTCACACCACAAAAACGAAAGCTTTATTCTGATGCTTTCAACAGCCATGAAAGGCCTCTGGCTGTCCCTAAGGACTCTCAGCACCCTTAACAAAACTGCAGTTCAGGCTTGTTTTACAACAAAGAAGAGCTAAAGCTACGACGAGAAATTCTGTTTTAAAAACTGAAATGTAGCTGTGTGGAACAGCCCCAGGACAGTTCGTGAAAATTCACCAGTGTTTTAAGATGCACTTTTCAGTCGGACTTCCGGAATGGAAATTGTTCGACTTCTGAGGTACCACTGTACACATTTCTGCAAGTAGATTTCCCTAACATAATGTATTTCTGTATCTTATTTTCATGAATGTATACATATTCATACAATATGCATTTGCATATATACATACATATATATGCAGGTTTTGGTGTCCTCGGGTGTCTTCCCGTGTAAAAGTTGGGGTGTCTAGGCGACGTTTCGACGAGGTCTCACTCGTCATCTTCAGGCTGGTGCTTTCGGCTTCTTGTTACTGGAACAGAGCGGGATCTCAATGTTTGAGTTCCTATAAATACTGTAGAGGGGGTGTGGTGTCTAGCCTCCAATGTTCTGGGCAGAGAGGAAGTTCCCAGGCTAGTGTGCCTTTTCTTCTTTTGTTCCTTAATTACTTGAGAGATACCTTGAGTGATTTCTTGAGTGATATCCTGAGTACCACTTAGGTGGGTCATTAGGTGTGGATTAGTTGCTAAAGTCTTTGTGTCTTGACCTCTTGAACTTTGTGAAGAGTTTTCCTGAGAAGATGGCTGTATTGCACTTAGTTGTGCTTTGGCTTGGCTTCGTGTATAGGGGCGAGCTGTGGTTTTGTGGCTTGTGTCAGCCAGATCTGTGTAGGGATTGCAGGGGGGTGCAGCATCCGGAGGTGCCACCATGGATTGGCTACTGGATGGTGTCAGTAATTCATCTGTGGAGAGGGTCTGGGTTTGGGTCTGGTGTGGTTGATTGGTGTTGGCGTTCTGTGTGCCTCTGGATCTGGTGTCAGTTTTTGTGGGGAGGGCTAATTTCCAGATGTCTGGCAAGCGGGATGTGTCGTCACGCTTGTTCATGTTGTGAGGGTGTTTCTCTATCTCGATGGCTTCCATGATTATTCTCTTGTGGTGATGTTCCGTGTTAAAGAGCAATTTGGAATCTGCAAAATTAATTTCGTGTCCTGTTTCTTTCATGTGTTGGAAAAGAGAGGAAGTTTTTTCTTCTTTTTTGACGGCATTCTTGTGTTCTGCGATACGTGCATTTATTCGTCTGTTTGTTTGTCCAATGTACGTGGCTGGGCAGACTTTGCAGGGTATTTCATAGATCCCTTGGTTTTCCAACTGGATTTTATCCTTTGGGTTTCTGAGGATATTGGCTATTTTTTGGTTGGTGCAAAAGGCTGTTTTGATATTGTGTTTATGGAGGATTTTGCTAATTTTATCTACGAAAGCACATACATATATATGTATATACACACACATATGTATACAATATGCATTTCCCACCCCAACATTTCCCCCTAATAGACACGTTTTGATAAATGTTATTTGGTTGGAGAACCCCATTGCAAATTTCAGAGAAGTGCCCATTCCGACAGACAGTGGCACAGCGTGGGGGGGTGCAGGGGGGCCGGCCGCACCGGGCGCAACATCTGGGGGGGTGCTAATCTAGTGGAAGAGACTCGAGTGCTAAAATCCACGGGTTAGGGGGCGCAAATTACTTGCCTTGCCCCGGGTGCTGACAACCCATGCTACGCCACTGCCGACAGATAATTCTCTGCCTCAGCTCATGCGAATTAGTGCGTGTTGCGCTGAAACACAAAAACCAAACTGGATTTCGCCTCCATCCCTACACACACCCTAAAACTACAAATCCCCTCATTCCCCAGGGGCTTATGCAATTCCTCCAGAGGCTACTCATTGGCCTGGCCAATGGGGTGACTTTTTGTGGGGCTGTGGATGTTGCCAGATCCCCAAACCCAACTTGGAAGTCTATAGGGATTTTCCTGCTCGCCCCCACCCCCCCAGGTAGATGAGGGCACAATCTCCACCCGGCCTCCCTAAGCAGGTTAAGAAGGAAGGACCCCCTCCCTGCAGCTGGACCTTTAGCAAAGGTTTGCCTCCATTTCCATCCAGCGATGTAAATTCCTTGTTTGTTTAGACCAGGCTTCCTCAACCTCGGCCCTCCAGATGTTTTTGGCCTACAACTCCCATGATCCCTAGCTAGCAGGACCAGTGGTCAGGGATGATGGGAACTATAGTCTCAAAACATCTGGAGGGCCGAGTTTGAGGAAGCCTGGTTTAGACACTGCGTTTTAAATTTGAATGCCATGCCCCCAGGGACTGCGCTCCATGCTTAACCTGCCCCGCTCGATGACGTCCCTGGGGCTGGCCCCCTAGGCCTCAGGTATGGGCCCTAATATTGAAGCACGTGAAAATATAGTGGTACCCACTTAGGGCGGAACAAGGACCAGACAGACACAGCTTTGGAGAAAAAGAAGGTGAGGGTTTATTGCTGAGCAATAATGGACCCAGTTGGAATCTTTTCCAAAAGACTGGGACCCCGAAGCATACAAATCCTGAGGTTATATACCTGAGCAAATCACAGATCATGAGACAGTCACGCACGCCAGCGAAAAATAACCAATTAGCGCTTCTTGCCATGCCCCTGGCCATGCACAGAGTTCACTCCCAACTTCTGCTTTCCATTGTCTGCACAATGATGCACAATCTGACCTTTTCCCTAGTTCTGACAGAACGGGGAAATGAGACTCAGAGAGGGAATCTCCTGGCGCTACCACCCCCTATGCATTCTGCCTCATGTAGTTTTTGTGGTTTGGCCTTTCCTGTTTCGTGGACTATTTTAGCCTGGATTTGAGGGGGAGTTTGTACCAGTGTCTTCTGATTCATGGCTTCCCCTTTCCTCTAGGGTGCAAAGATGTTTCTAGGTAAAAGGTCGGTTCTGGACTTGCGGTTCCAAGCAGTTTGCAGTTAGCTTAGGCAAAAGCTTTTCTTGATTCAAATGGATTATAAAATTGTTAGAGACTTCAGAATCTAGACCAGAATGGAAAAATCCAGGCAGCAATATTTTTAAAACACAAGTTTTATTGACTTTGGTTTAATTTGTCAGACAAATAAAGCAAAGGGGTGCATTCAGGAAAAATGAGAGAATGCCCACCATCAGTCAGATGCAGACAACTTTTATACCTTTTGGCAAAAGCACAGTTCAGCCCTTGACCCACCCCTTACACATTCCTCTTTATACATATTCATTAAAAGCTCTACCAATTAAAGAATTGATGGTGGCCTTTCGGTTCCAAGTTGCATTATCCACTAGGTGGCGCTGCGAGTTTAAAATCTTTCTGACCTATTTACTGGTTTCCCGTAAATGCTCCTTGACCCCCGCCTCTTTCTGTGGTTTTTAACAGGTTGCTCGGTTTAGAACTTTGTGGTGGGCTAAACATCCTGAGCAAACGGACAGTTTCTCAGAAAGAGCTCAACCACTAGCAAAATCCCCTGGCCGCATCCTCTTGCAAAGAGCAGGGGCAAGCAGGGGAGAGAGAAATGTCTTTTTAGCTTTTAGTTTGCTTTCTAAGATGGCTTTCAGCTTATAAAATGGCTCCAGCCTGGCTCTCCAAAGAGGACCCAGGTGGACCCTTGGTCCTCACTCCTTCAAAATCACTGCTATGTGTGAGCATATATGAATATATTGATTACTGATAACTGATTATATGAATAGCATAAGGGTAGCCCCCCTTTTCTTGCTTCAATATCTCTGGGATGCTCCTGAATCTGCTCACTGGATCCCCATCACCTCTCCCCGTAGATCCCTCTCCTTCAACGGATCCTGGCCTTATCTAAGCGACCCCTCTCCCTTATTGCCAGTCCATGGTCTAGCCCAGCTTGGATGAGAGTCAACGGCAAGGTGGAGGGCAAATCGAAGCTGAAGGGGAAAGCCGGAGACATGTACCACAAAACGTGGGCCCGCTACTTCGTCAGGTAACACCTGTTGGTCCGCCAGCGCACATGCACACACACGTTCTTTGGAGAAAGGGAGGGATGGGATGAGTCGTGCCACAGAGACCCGTGGCTTGGAGCTGCCTCAAACAGCCCAATGCCACTGGCGCCCTTACCCCGAATTGAGACGTGGGGGAACCCGAGACGCAGGCCAAGCGGTTAATGCAATTTCACATGCAATCCCAAATTACCCCAACAAGAACTTGGGGGGGGGGCAAAACCCCACTCAGCAGAAGGAGCGGGGGGGGCGGCCCCCAGAATAACAAGGCTGGCTTATTGCAATTTGAGCATCTCATGCTGTTGTTTATGTGGTAATTCTATTTTACAGAGTTGTGTGGAATTTGTTTGACCCTGTTTAGGCGTACTGTTTTTCTCTCGGGAAAAAGGCTGTGAGAGATACTCGGCTTAGAGCTGTGGTTCCCAATGTGGGATACAGGCCCCACAGGAGGGCAATTTGATTTGGGGAGGGGGCAATTTGAGAATGAGTTATTAACAGTGAATGGCGTTTTAGGCTTCCTCCACATGAATAGTTCACTTTTTTAATAATAAAAATTATATGTCACGGGTGTGGGTGTGTCAGGATGTTGTTGTTGTTGTTGTTGTTGTTGTTGTTGTTATTATTATTATTATTATTATTATTATTATTAATACCCCACTCATCTAGCTAGGTTTTCCCAGCCTCTCTGGGTGGCTCCCAACAGGATATTAAAAACACAATAAAACATCAAACATTAAAAACTTCCCTAAACAGGGATGACTTCAGATAACCTTATAAAGGTTAGATAGTTGTTTATTTCCTTGACATCTGCTTAGGTGGGGCATAGCCAGAAAAAAAATGTTGGGAACCACTGGTTTAGAGTTTAAAAGAGCACACGACTTTGACTCGGCATACTTGTCCTTGTCAGATTGAATGTACAAGGCAGGTAGATAATAACTTGTGTCTCTGAAACATGTTTACTTGAATTCGTATCTGAGACTGGCTAATATTTGCAGGCTGACTCTGAGGCACAGGGCCGCATGCCTGCTGCTCTCACAGTTAAAACTCACTCAGCGGTCGATAGCTGAGCTAACTGAAAAAACTGCCTTTGTTTAAAATAGCTCAACAGCTTTGCCAAAAAAAGAGAGCCGGATTTTCACTGTTGGGAATATGGCAACCCTTGCAGGTGGCAGCCTGGGAGAGGGCCTTCTCTGTGGCAGCCCCTAAATTGTGGAAGTTCCTGCCCACAGAGATCCAACTGGCACCTTCATTATGCAGCTTCTGTCAAATGCTGAAGACGCATCTCTTTGCCCTGGCTTTTGATACCTGAGCTGTATACCGTATTTTTTGCTCTATAAGACTCACTTTTTCCCTCCTAAAAAGTAAGGGGAAATGTGTGTGCATCTTATGGAGCGAATGCAGGCTGCGCAGCTACCCCAGAAGCCAGAACAGCAAGAGGGATCGCTGCTTTTCACATCGCTGCAGGGATCCCTCTTGCTGTTCTGGCTTCTGAGATTCAGAATATATTTTTTTATTGTTTTCCTCCTCCAAAAACTAGGTGCGTCTTGTGCTCTGGTTCGCCAGAAGCGGCTTAGTCATGCTGGCCACATGACCTGGAAGCTGTACGCCGGCTTCCTCGGCCAATAAAGCAAGATGAGCGCCGCAACCCCAGAGTCGGCCACGACTGGACCTAATGGTCAGGGGTCCCTTTACCTTTACCTAGCTGAAGGCAACTTCAGTTCCATTCGTAGGAATTAATGCAATGCGCTACTTAAAAGTCCAGAATGTAAGACATATATTAAGAGCTTTTGTCCTCCGTTGTCAACAGACAGAAATTTCTCAGGTCCTGCCAACACTTTTACCAGAACCTCCTTCATGGAGGACCAAGTAGTAGCAGCAGCAGCAACAACAACAAGAACAACTAATAATAATACTAATACAGTGGTACCTTGGGTTAAGTACTTAATTCGTTCCGGAGGTCCGTTCTTAACCTGAAACTGTTCTTAACCTGAAGCACCACTTTAGCTAATGGGGCCTCCTGCTGCCGCTGTGCCGCCAGAACACGATTTCTGTTCTTATCCTGAAGCAAAGTTCTTAACCTGAAGCACTATTTCTGGGTTAGTGGAGTTTGTAACCTGAAGCGTATGTAACCTGAGGTACCACTGTAATACTAATAATAATAATAATCTGCAGTAAAGAAGGTTCAATGCCCATTACCAACAAAACTTTAAATTCTAAAGGATGAAGGCCTGCATTAGGACTTTTAACCCCAAAGTCCAGGATTACTCAGCTGCTCCACTGCCTCTTTGTAAGCAAAAGGAATAGAAACTATAATTTAAATTTAAAGCTGAACATTTGGGGATGGGGTAGAAAATCCCTGAGACCCTCACAGCCCCCTCCCAAAGCATAGCTCTGGCCCTTTTCATGTACTGAGCGCCGGGGCTAACATCCCCTCTTTCCTCCATCTGTTGGGGTCCAGGTTCCTGGATGAATACGAGAGACACAACATCACCTTCTGGGCGGTGACACCCCAGAACGAGCCCAATAGTGCTGTCCTCTCCCCCAGTGGTGACTTCCCCGTTAACCGCCAGACGGCCGAAGAGGCACGAGACTTCATCATCCTAGACCTGGGCCCTGAACTGGCCACCAGCTCCCACAAAGATGTCCTGCTCATCATGTATGATGACCAGAGGTCCGAAATCCTCAACTGGGCCAAAGTGGTAGGTCCTCAGTTCATTATCTCCCATTAAAGCGGCGCTCGGTCAAAGCGGTGCCATAGTGCCTGAAATGCATGGTGGAGGTGTGGCCTTGCAATTGTTGGCTCCACCTAAAAGTGGCTCTGGGTCTGCCTGCTGTTTGGCTCCCTGGCGTCCGCCTCCACCAGATCCCAATGGGCATGGCGATCTGAAAAGCCACTTTGCCATCCAAACTGACCCCACCAATGTGACCCACTGTGCTGGTCCCGGGGGGAAGGTTACCGTTGGCATAGTCAAAGTCGGTCCTGGGTCACTAGTCTGGAAACAGTTCACAAAGAGCGAGGCGGGGTCCGAAGCAGGAAGCCAGGCGGGAACGGGAACACTGGGAGGTCAGGTCTGGGTCCGGGCAGGAGCAGGAGCAGGTATTCAACGACGTTGCTCCCACAACGTTGCTCCCTTTATCTTCTTTGAGGCCAGGGGTGGTCCCAGCCCCCAGGAGACCCGCCTCTCCCGGCCTTAAGGCGAGCACTCCTCCTGGGAGAAACCAGTTCCCTTCGCCTCTCTGCCCTGAGCCTCTGCAGCTCAGGAGAGGCTGAAGGGTTACTGGGCCCAGGGGGAGACTCACCTTCCTCTGGCAGGGCCGGGAGAGGACCTGTAGGCACTGTGTACTCAATCACCTCTGGAGCTAGAGTGGAATCACCTGGTGCCTGCTCCTGAGGATCTGGCACAGGTGCAGGTGCTTCAGATCCAAGGCCCCACCACAGCTTAGCCAGCCCTGGAGGCGGGGATTCCTGAGCAGGCTGGGATTCCTCCAGTTCAGCCTCTGAATCGGATTCCCAGGCCATTACACCCACATTTTAATCTGAGGAATTCAAGGTGTTATTGGCTGGGGGAAAGCGAAGGTCACAGAAATACTCTGTACATGTTCAGAGGGGCTACTGCCACCTCTTCATTCCCTCGCATGTTACCGGGCAGGACTCTAAGTGCTGGGGACCAACCCTCCTTCCCTTTCCTCCTGCCCTCCTCTCACCCACCACAGCCGCTGGCTCCAATCTGCACTGTGGCCCTTTTAAGCCCATGCCCTTCTGTATCACTCTGTCTCTCTGCCTCTGGTTCACAGCAGAGCCCTGGCGAATGACATTATCAGGCTGCATTGCCCAGTCTGGAGCGGGCAACTATATTGTGAGGGGCTAAGAGGCAGGATCCATGTGGACCGGACCACAAGCACTTACCTTGCTGCTCCAAAATCCCACAAACCCCCTTGATGTAATAAAAAAACTATGGGAGGACATAGGCTATTGGATTAACTCCACCCAACGGACTAGAATGTGATCTAAACCTCCCTTTATACCCATATCAGTGAAAAGGAAAGAACTCACCCTGAAACTCACTTATAGCTGTTACCTAACACCAAAGAAACTGTGCTGATCCCGAGGGTTAACTGTGCAGTGAGGTCCGAGTCCAGTCTGAGGTATGGAGGCTGTCCACCAAAGCTGAAGACAGGGAGTCAGGTGGGATCAGGAACTCTGGCAGAAGAGCAGGACAGTGCACAGGCAGGAACAGGCTACCAACAATGTTGCTCCCGCCACCTGGGACTGGGGCTGGCTGGCTTTTATCTGCCCTGAGGCATAGGGCAGCCCCGGTCCACAGGTGACTCGCCTCTTCTGGCCTGGAGGCGAGCACTCCTCCTGCAGGAACTTAGTTCCCTCTCTGCCCTGAGCCTCTGCAGCTCAGGAGAGGCTGGAGGGTTACCGGACCCAGAGGCAACCTCCTCTTCCCCTGATGGGGCTGAGAGTGGAGCACCTGCAGGCAATGGGTCCTCCATCACCTCAGGAGCCAGAGCAGACTCAGCTGGTGCCTGCACCTGAGGATCCAGCACAGGTGAGGACCCTTCAAGCCCCAGTCCCAGCTCAGCTGGTTCTGGAGGAGGGGACTCCTGTGCAGGCTGGGATTCCTCAGGTTCAGCCTCCGAGTCTGAATCCCAGGCCTGCACTTTGACGTGCTTTCGAACTGCTAGGTTGGCAGGAGCAGGGACGGAGCAACGGGAGCTCACCCCGTCGCGGGGATTCGAACTGTCAATCTTCTGATCAGCAAGCCCTAGGCTCTGTGGTTTAGCCCACAGCGCCACCCGTGTCCCCTTTTATTCCTAACCTAACATTATAAAGCAAGCATTTACCTTGGAGACCCTACCTAGCCTCTGCGATCGGCCACCACCACCTCTCTCTCCCTCGCGGCGATTTCAAGTCAGAAGTCGTGATGGCTTTACGAATTCCAGGACCTTCCCGGCAAAACCGGGGCAGTTGAGGGGTGTGCAGCCGCACCCAATCATTTTGGAACGCTGCTTTTGACTTGGCACTCCATCTTCTCTTTGCCTGAGCAAGGAGAAACACATCAGCCTGCCATTAACTTTAAGGAGGGGTGGAGGGGTGGGAGACAATATTTTTAAATTGCCCCCACCCACTGCACAAGCCAAGGGATAGGCAAAGAACACTCGAATTCCTTCCTCCCTGGTGCAAATAAGAATGAAAGCTTTGCCCCCCCTCCTTTGGCAGATCCTTGGAAACAGCAGTTCCGCCAGGTACATTGCAGGCATTGGAATCCACTGGTACTACGATCCCACAACCCTTCCAAGCCTGACTTTGGATCCCACACACTCCCTCTTCCCCAATTACTTCCTGCTCTACACAGAATCTTGTAACGGTTATCCGCCAAATGTCGTGAGAGTGGACCTCGGGAGCTGGGACCGGGGCGTCAAGTATAGCCAGAATATCTTGGAGGTAAGGTACTGCTACCCACGGGCCCACGGTGGCAGCAACTTGAGAAGAGGGAGCTTTCTGAAAATCTTCATCTGAGGGGTGGGGGTGAGCGAACGTGCTGCGGTGCCCACGCAGGTTAGGGCTGGATCTACACTCATGTTCTTTAACGTTAAAGGTAAAGGGACCCACGACCATTAAGTCCAGTCATGGCCAACTCTGGGGTTGCAGTGCTCATCTTGCTTTATTGGCCGAGGGAGCTGGCATACAGCTTCCGGGTCATGTGGCCAGCATGACTAAGCCTCTTATGGCAAACCAGAGCAGCGCAAGGAAACGCCGTTTACCTTTCCGCCGGAGCGGTACCTACTTATCTACTTGCGCTGGTGTGCTTTCAAACTGCTAGGTTGGCAGGAGCAGGGACCGAGCAACGGGAGCTCACCCCGTCGCGGGGATTTGAATCGCTGACCTTCTGATCGGCCAGCCCTAGTCTCTGTTGTTTATCACACAGCGCCACCCGTCTCCCTTCTTTAACGTTAAGGGAGGGTTAATGAATGGTTTTGGCAACATAGATGGACATACGACATCCTACATCTTTAACTTGATGGGAAAAAGCCAAGGTAAAAAACATTTTAATGAACACGAGTGCTCTGTGATGTTTTAGAACGACATACAGCGGAAACTCGGTTTTCGAATGTAATCCGTTCCGGAAGACCGTTTGACTTCCAAAACGTTCGAAAACCGAGGAGCGATGGGCAGTTGGCAAAAGCCACTGAGGGAAAAAAGAAAAACACGCAGCAGAAGTCGTTTGAAAACGGAAGCAATCACTTCCGGGTTTGGGCCATTCAGCTTCCGAGATACTTGAAAACCGAGGTTCCGCTGTATCTAATATAATTATAATAGCGGGAAATAACGCTAAACAGGTCAGTGTAGATCCAGCCCTGGATGGAAGTGGTTTTGGGGGGGAATCTGGCAGAAGTCTTTTCCCAGAGAAGGGACCCTTGGGACCTCTTGCAGGCTCTGCTGTGGAGCCCCCTGCCCCTTCCCCTTGGTGGGCCACCCCCTCCTCCCTCCCACCTCCCTGGCTGACCTATGCCCTTTGAGCCCTTGCAGAACATCAACAACCATGTTGTGGGCTGGATCGACTGGAACTTGGCCCTGGATATGCGGGGGGGACCCAACTTCATTGAGAACTTTGTGGACAGCCCAATCATCGTGAACGCTGCAAAAGACGAGTTCTACAAGCAGCCCATGTTCTACCACTTGGCTCATTTCAGGTACGGCTTCAGTGGGTGACGTGGGCTGTAACTGCCCACCAAGGATGCCCTGAGGGTAATCAAAGAAGCTCCGTGGCACCAGCATAATGTACCTTTTCACGTAGCTATCTTGGTTCTGGTAATTACGACTGTGGGTGAACATATCAGACGACACAGCGATTCTTCAAACAGCTCTTGTTTATTCACAGGCCAGAACAGAACTGAACTGAAGGGTTTAGTCAGCCTGCTTATACAGAGCTCCAGTACAACGCAACTGTAACAATTTTCTAAAACTATCCAATCACTGAACGTCACTCTCGATCCCTTATTTGCATAACTATCTAAAGTATCCCCCTGCTGGCCCAGGGTGAGAACTTCAGTACACAACAACGACAATTAAAGCTTAATTAAAAATGCTAATTGTCATAATTATCTTGGGCTGTTAATGCTGTGTGCGGCTCCGCCGTAGGCTCAGGTAACTATATATGTGTAAAAAAGACCATATATCAGTCTCCCTCATTCCCGAAAAGAAACACAAACCCTGGGTGAGCTCCCCTTGGAGAATGGGGTAGCATGGAACAATACACACCTTCATACAGGCAGAAAGGTCAGTTTGCATTTCATAGTGCAGAAAGTATTGATCTGATGTGTGGAGACCTTTCCTATTCTACTTAATTCCAGAGGGTTCTGGAAGCTTCTCTGTGTGAAAGAAACAAGCAGAAGGTTCCGGATGTTTGGGTTATTCCTTCAGAGAAGCTGAGTACAGCTGGCTTAAACTGGTTCTCTTATCTATTTCTGTCAAGATCATGCTGACTATAAAAATAGACCACAAGGAGCCTGGATTTGACTTTCTCTTTCAATCTCTTTTCCTTCCGGTGTGGTTGTAATGGTTCTAGGGGTTGCTCGTGCGTAAATCGTCACCACACCTGGCTGGGTTACCTGGGTGAACCCTTTCTGTCTGGACAGCCTCTCACCCGTGGCTGTCTCAATCGCTGGCAGAATCCGTCAGTGGGCGTTTCTTGAACTTCTTACAACAAAGAAGTTCTTTGACGCCAAGTCTCCTCCTACTCTCCCTGCGCGGAAGTCTTCTGCGCAGGGAGCGTGTGGGCAGTGGAGGACCCGTGCTCTCCCCGCTGGTCTCCGGCGAGCAGTCCTGGAGCCCCCTCGCCGATTCCCCCATCTGCCCCCCTTCTCCACTGGTGCTACACTGATTTCCTTCCCCAGCAGATGGGCTGCCTCTCTCCCTACTAGGACCCTCTCCGGCATCCCTCGGGAGTCTTCCCTCCGCCTCTGTCTCCGATGGCAGTTCCCTGACAGTGGTGTTCTGTACATAGTATGCTATAATGTCAAGGTTTAGACTTATTATAAGTTATTGTAAGTTTAAGTCTGCTGCAACTGGATTTCTTACGGACAGTGCCAATCCTGAATGTAGTGGATTTGTGACCATTATGCTCATTTGCCTTCAGTAGCAGTAAAGCTCTGCTGGATGAAATATTAATTGCCTTTAGCCTATTTTGGGGGGAATCCTGCAACGTGTTTAAGTTGTTACTCTGCTAACTATACGTCTGAGTTCTGCTCTGGATCAATCCTGAGTAGTATTTCAAAGACAAGATATACTGGGGGTTGCCTCTCCTAGTTGCTACTGCCTACCCCTTGGCCCTTCTCCTACCCCTGACCAACCCCCTCCCTTCACCCCTCACCCACCCCCTTGACTCCCCCTACCCCACACACCCCAACTGTACTTTTTTATGCAGATGCGAAGATATACCGACGACACGTGGTTACCGTATAGAGCACGGCGTCGATCCTTTTTCCCCGCCACCCTCCTCCTAATTTCTCTTTTCTCTCCCCAGTAAGTTCATCCCGGAAGGCTCCGTCCGAGTCTTCCTGGCCTGCAAGAGCCTCCTGGGCAATTGCCAACTACAGACCCAGGGCTTCTTACGCCCGGATGGCGTGGCAGTGGTGGTTGTGCTTAACAAGTGAGTGCGCAGCCTTGGGGAAGGAAGAGTAGATTGCCTGGCAGTCAGCATGTATTTGGGGGCCCCGGGAGAACTTCGGGGCTGGAGCACGCAGCACATTCCAGCAAAACTGCTCAGTTGGTAGACCATGAGACTCTTATAATCTCAGGGTCTTGGGTTCGAGCCTGTGGGAATGTTGAGGAAAGTAGGCAAGGATATATTGATTAAATATTATCCCTCCTCACTCACAGTAGTGAGCAAGAAGCATAACACATTCCCTTGCACATTGTTAGAAGCAAGTTGATGGATTTGTTAGAATCATTTAATAATAATAATAATAATAATAATAATAATAATAATAATAATACATTTTATTTATATCCCGCACGCCCCAGCCAAAGCCAGGCTCAGAGCGGCTAACAACAGTAAAATAATACAGCATTCTAATATCAATTCATTATAAAATCAGTTTAAATCAAATTAATGGCAACCATTGGGCTAGAGTTCTGTGAGGATTGCCAAAGGAGGGGGTCAGGCTGTGCCCTTGCCAAAGGCCTGGTGGAACAGCTCTGTCTTGCAGGCCCTGCGGAAAGATGTCAAGTCCCGCAGGGCCCTTGTGACAGAGCGTTCCACCAGATCGGGGCCACAGCCGAAAAAGCCCTGGCTCTGGTTGAGGCCAGCCTAACCTCTCTGTGGCCTGGGACCTCCAGGATGTTTTTGTTTGAAGACCGTAAGGTCTTCTGTGGGACATACCAGGAGAGGCGGTCCCGTAGATACGAGGGTCCTAGGCCGTATAGGGCTTTAAAGGTTAAAACCAGCACCTTAAACCTGATCCTGTACTCCACCGGGAGCCAGTGCAGCTGGTATAGCACCGGGTGAATGTGATCTCTCAGCAAGGACCCCGTAAGGAGTCTCGCCGCGGCATTCTGCACCCGCTGGAGTTTCCGGGTTAGTCTCAAGGGCAGCCCCACATAGAGCGAGTTACAATAATCCAGGTGACCGTCTCGTGGATCACAGTGGCTAGGTCAGGGCGAGAGAGGTAAGGAGGTAAGTTGAGCAATGCAGTCTGGCTTGTCTAGATTGGATTGTTCCTGGTAAATTCCCCTTTCTTTCCCTCTTAAAAATAATAGCAACACGGCAGTCTTCTTTAAAAGTAATGGCAAAGTTTACTAACATTCAGTTCACAGTAGTGTCCTGAAGGCAGGCTTTAATCTTGTGGTTCCAGTTACGTTTCTACCTTGTGGTTTCCATCCTCTGTAAGGATGAGCCTTGTGCTGCTAGCTGAGAGCCAGCAGAGAGGAAGATGGCAAAAGAGGAAATGGGAAAAGGCGAAAAGAGGAAGACGGCTGTGTGACTAGCCCTTTTATAGGGTCTCCCAGGGTCACGCCCATCTACACAGGGGGAGGAGGCTCCAGAACAGGAATGCCAGGAAGTCCTCCCAGTCTGGACCAACATTCCCCTGTGCGTCCACTCTAGGAAACAGGAAATGCTGTATTTGACTGCTACAGTGATGATACATGCCACAGAGCCCCACATTGGGCTAAATATTCCTGCATTGTAGGGGGTTGGGATGGGTGACCGTCGTGGTCCCTTCCTGCTCTACAATTCTATGACGGTAATCTATGACCTAGGAAACCCGGGGAACCCATGCTACAGCTTGAGGCTAGCTGCGGCTGGGCTGCAGCTTTCAAGCTGCATGCACAGTCTTCTGAATAGTGATAAACAAATATTAAAGGCGTTCTGACCCAGATGGAGACTCAAGCTTCATTCCGGCTCTCTAGAATGGGCCAGACAAACTTGAAGGTTTCGGTTCCACTCTGGAGATCTGGCAACCCTACCTCTTGTTGAAAGCAAGGCAGTTTGCATCTCCCTACCAGCTGCCTCCCTTTTGACTGCTGGCTTGTTGGGACTCAGATATAGCGTATTTTTTGCTCCATAAGACGCACCTGACCATAAGACGCACCTAGTTTTTAGAGGAGGAAAGCCCCATTTTTGGGGAGATCCGCTCACAGTTGTGCAGCTTCTTTTGCAAAGGGGAAAAGCCCCTTTTTGTAAGGATCAGCTCAAAGTTGTTGAGCTTACTTTGCAAAGGGGAAAAATCCGGTTTTTATGGGGTTCAACTGACAGTTCTGCAGCTTCTTTAGGAAAGGAAAGGGAGCCGTTTCTACAGTTTCCAGACAGATAATCTAATCAGCCAGTCACATGTGGCTGGGGAAACAAACAGCCTCCGTCTGCAGAACATTCAACAATGGAGGCCTGGGCAAGGGGGTGGGGCCAGAAAGGGAGCCAGCGATCGACCACACATTCGCTCCATAAGACGCACAGACATTTCCCCCAACTTTTTAGGAAGAAAAAAGTGTGTCTTATGGAACGAAAAATACGGTTCATTTTTGTTTCTGCCTGCCCCCCACCTTGCCACCTGGGCTCATCACCTGTTGCATAGACCATGGGTTCACCTAGCTCAGAACTGTCTGCAGGGACTGGCAGTGGCTTTCTAGGGCTTCCAAAGAGGGAGTCTTTGCCAGCCCTGCCTGGAGATGCCAGGGATTCAACTGGGACACTCCTTGCATGCCCAATCGGCCCACTTTCCAGTAGTGCAGAAATCCACCAGGAAGCCTGAGGCAGCCCAGCCAGATGGGTGGGTTATAAATAAAGAAATTATTAAAAAATATATAAAACATTTCAAGGGCGCCCCTACCTTTTCCTTGCAACTCTGGTGGGGATAGGGGTGGTTCTGTGCCCCGCGCCATCCCAACCCCTGATCCAGACCTTTCCTCTGTCCCTCAGGTGTATCTGGAATGTGCCTTTCAGCATCTCAGATGGTCAGCTTGGCTACATTGAGGATGTCGCTCCGGCCAACTCCATCCAGACTTACCTGTGGAAGACTTCTACTACCTGCCTTGGAGGAACGGGGCAAGGGACATGCCTTTTCCCCACAAGGTGACCCGGATGCATGGAAGCAGCCTCAATCTCCCCCCTGCCTCACCCTGCAAACCTCAAGATCATGGATAGAGCCTGATTGTTGTTGTAGGAGGTGAGGACAGGTGACCCCACCTAGGCCGAAAGTCACCCCCCCCCCTAAAGCAGGCTCAAAGCTTCACAAAGCTTTTCAAAATCATTTTTTCTCAGCAGCTAAAAGGCATTAGCTAAGCATCAGAAACATTTTGCTCTGCTGTAACAAAGGTCGCTTCTCAGGCTATAGTTGACCTTGCCAAACAGTACGTTTGACTTCCAACTTTCTTTCCGGGACCTATGCCAGAACAAGAGATTGAAACATATCTGAACACTCTGAACCCCCTTGGCTTCTCACCCCCCCCTTTCCCAAGACAGCTTTCTGTTCATGCTCAGAGGAACTCATGGGCAGGACTCCTGAGGGAGGAGAAAAGGGGGAGGGAACTAGAAAGGGGTATATATGCTTGTGCACATGACTGTGAACTCGTGCATGCTTTTTGTGGGTTATCACACTTGCTCCTTCTACCAGTTCATGGATGGTAGAAATAAAGCTTTTTCTCTGAAACTACTCCTTGAGTGTCTGTTGACTCCCACCTCCCTTTCCCGGGCACAATATTTTCCCCACCCGAGGGCAAAGCCTCATAAGGCTACATTGTCAGGCTTTGGGGAATCAGATCCCTCCCCCGGTGGCAGTAAATAAACAGATCAAACGAAAGGAGTGTTCTTACCAGTTAGTTCTTTAATAATCACAGCGAGAGACAAAGGAATGCATATCTCTCTAGAAATGGCGGTGCTCCCAGTAAAGGTTTACCCCTCCTCCGTCCCCATTAATCTGTGTCATTCCTATGTTGGGTATCCTGAGCTTGCTGCCGCTGCGCCTACTGTTCTATCACTCTTGGAGACCGTCTAGTCCTAGGCGAAGGGGGGTCAGGAATGCTGCCCAAGGACACTGAATCTGCCAGCTGTCTCCCTCCTGGTGTTTCCTCTTCTAGCTGTTCCTCACCCAGTATTTCCCAGCTTTTCCGCTCTGGACTATGCCCTTCTGCAAACCACTGTTCTGAATCAATACTGTCCTCCTGCCCTTGGGAAGCTTCAGAAGAAGGGGGCAGCGGCTCCCACCATTCCTCCTCAGTCCAGCCCCTGGCAATTGTTGGGACAATGTGGAAAGGAGGTGAGACTCTGCCCAGACCTAGAATAGGAAGAATGGAGGCTAGGAGATGCCTGCTTACAGATTCCTGCATCCCTTCCGCCACCCCACCAAAAGGCATACATAAACTCTCTCCCTTTTTCCCAAGGCTATAATCAGACACTCATTTATCAAGCATTAAATGTGATTTGAACCCTCCCTAACGCAGATATGTTTTTCTGCATTCGTGTGGCTGACGGGGTCCGAGCAGAGAGAACGAGCCCCCTCATTTTTTAAGTCTATACATACATTGTAGTGCGTGTGTGCGTGTGCGTGTGTGTGTGTGCATATGTGTATTGCTTTTATGTATAATTTTACAATTTTTAATTGACACCATTACTCCCCTTGTAAACTATCGTTGTGGTTTTTTCTGGTCTATGACCGTAATAAATTAATTCAAAAATTAATTCAATTCTGATGTGCAGAGATCTTTCTCATACTAATTAATTCCAGAGGGTTCTGGAAGCTTCTCTGTGTGAAAGAAACAAGCAGAAGGTTCCTGATGTTTGGGTTATTCCTTCAGAGAAGCTGAGTACAGCTGGCTTAAACTGGTTCTCTTTTTTTTTCTGTCAAGAGCATGCTGACTCGGTTTCACTTTCTCTTTTCCTTCTGGTGTGGCATTCTGTATATAGTGTTAAGGTTCAGTCTTATTATAAGTTATTGGAATTTTTAAGTTAAGTCTGCTGCAACTGGATTTCTTATGGACAGTGCCAATCCTGAATGTATTGGATTTGTGACCATTATGCTCATTTGCCTTCAGTAGCAGTAAAGCTCTGCTGGATGAAAAACAATTGCCTCTGATCTGTTTTTTGGGGAATCCTGCAACGTGTTTAAGTTTTTACTCTGCTAACTACCGGTATACACTGGAATCTGCTCTGGATCAATACTGAGTAGAATTCCATGACATCCCTCCTTCTGTATTCAGAATTTTTGTACTTTTGCTATTTTACATATCATGATGTTTCCATACTGTATCTTAAAGGAAGGCATTAATCCCCTTGTTTTGCATGGAAGATTGCTTGTTCTTAGGATAAAGGACAACAAAAGAACATCGGATGCAAGGGAAACTTCCCCTTAGCTGAGCCAAACCACTGGCCCATGCAGCTCAGTACTGGCAACTCTGATTGGCAGCATCTCCCCACCATTTCAGGCAGGAGATATTCCTATCCCTTCTTGGAGAAACCAGAGATTGAACTAGGAATATGCAGAGCTGGTGCTGTATTCCTGAGCTGCAGCCTTTCCCATGAACTTGGGTATTTTGAGTTTTCCGGAGAACTGAAAAAGAGGTTGGGAATAGTCTCCCATTCGAAGTGAATTATTTACTTATTTCCCACCCTTCTCACCCCTAAGGTTCCAGGGTGCGCTACAGCGATCGAATATGACATTAAAAGTTTTACATGTGTTTTGGAAGAGATGAGGTAGGTGAGATAGACAGGAGCTAGTCTTTGGGTTTGGAAAGAGCCTTTGTTGCATGGTGCTAAAAATGTGTACGTGGTACAGTGGATGCTCGGGTTGCGAATGTGATCCGTGCAGAATGCACGTTAGCAACCTGCAGCGTTCGCAACTCGCAGCAGTGCGTCTGTGCATGTGCGGGTTGCGATTCGGTGCTTCTGCGCATGCACAAAGCGCGATTTATTGCTTCTTCACATGCACGGCCGCCGAAACCTGGAAGTAACCTGTTCCGGTACTTCCGGGTTTCGGCAGGTCCGTAACCCCAGAAAACGCAAACTGAAGCATCTTTAACCCAAGGTAAGACTGTATTTCCCCTACAAGGCCTTGGTCACCTGGGTGCTGCTAGGACAGGTGGAGTCTCTTGAAGCTCCATCAGCACAGCTGCCTCCGCACCCTCCCAAGTTACAGACAGAAAGCAGTTACAGATAGGTAGCCGTGTTGGTCTGCCATAGTCAAAACAAAAAAATTTCCTTCCAGTAGCACCTTAAAGACCAACTAAGTCAGTTCTTGGTATGAGCTTTCGTGTGCATGCAGTGTATCTGAAGAAGTGTGCATGCACACGAAAGCTCATACCAAGAACTGACTTAGTTGGTCTTTAAGGTGCTACTGGAAGACAGAAAGCAGGGACTCTAGTGTCCTTATTTGAGCAGAGCCACACAAGATGGATGGAGTGAGATCTGCTAAACCTGATAACAATCCCAGGCTAAAGGGGGGTGTAGAGATGATGTAGGATTCCTGGATCCCAGCAGCCCCAACCACCACTACTGGCGATGGGAGCCGGGAGCCCAGCAGCACCCAAAAGGCCACAAGTTCTGTACCCTTTGTTTAAGACATAAAAGGCCTGTGGCACCACGAGGTCCAAACCCCACCCGATGTCACAAGCCTCCCGCTCTTTGCATCTCAGGCTTTGGGAAACCCTGGAGTTGTCGTTCCACTTCTTGGGAAACACTGACAGGGAAAGAGCTCACAATATATGGGAAGGAGAGCCAACACAGCCCTCCTCCTGCCCCTCTGCACTCCCATTGTCAGGGAACTGCCATCGGAGCCAGAGGCGGAGGCAAGGCTCGAGAGTGATGCTGGAGAGGGGCCCAGCAGGGAGAGAGGCAGCCCATCTGCTGGGGAAGGAAATCAGCGTAACACCAGGGGTGAAGGGGGGCAGATGGGGGAATCGGAGAGAAGGCTCCAGGACTCTTCCCCGGAGACCAGCGGGGAGAGCACGGGTCCTCCGCTGCCCACACCCTCCCTGCGCAGAAGACTTCCGCGCAGGGAGAGTAGGAGGAGACTTGGCGTTAAAGAACTTCTTTGCTGGAAGAGGTTCAAGAAACGCCCACTGACAGATTCTGCCAGCGACTGAAACAGCCACAAAGTGAAGGGCTGTCCAGACAGAAAGGGTTCAACCAGGTAACCTAGCCAGCAGTGGCGGCAACTTACGCACGAGCAACCCCTAGAACCATTACACCCATCCTAGCCCGAGAGCCCATGAAAGGAAGCCAGGAAGCAGGTGGGTTTCTAGAAAAAGAAAAAAAAACTGGTTTATTGTACGAAAACATCTGAGATAGGAGGAAGCGATCAGCCCCGTGAGGTGGGCATGGTAAAGCCATCTATGGAATGAATGGCAACTCAAATAGCAAGGAGAGGCGTTTTATAAAACTCAGCGTTTTATAGCAAGTGCAGGGTTTTGCGACGTTGCAGAACTACAACTCCCATCATCCCTTGGGCATGCTTGCTGGGGCTGCTGGGAGCTGGGAGACAGGAACATGGTTCAAATCCACCTTCCACCAGCCACACTCGTGGGTGGGAGCTGTCGTTCGGGTCAAAGATCTTATGGAATTTTTAAGCAGCCGATGCTGGTCCTCCTCAGAGTAGACCCTCTGGAAGTAATGGGCATGGCTAGCTTGGGTCCAGTAATGTTAACACATGGGTAGGCAAACTAAGGCCCGGGGGCCGGATACGACCCAATCGCCTTCTAAATCCGGCCCGCGGACGGTCCGGGAATCAGCCTGTTTTTACATGAGTTGAATGTGTCCTTTTATTTAAAATGCATCTCTGGGTTATTTGTGGGGGACAGAAATTAATTCATTTCCTCCCCAAAAAAATATATAGTCCGGCCCTCCAAAAGGTCTGAGGGACAGTGGACCGGCCCCCTGCTGAAAAAGTTTGCTGACCCCTGCATTAACAGATCTGCTCTCTGGGGGAAACTGAGAGCGTTAAACCTATCCAACACCAGTTGCAGAGAAAACACCCCGTTCAGTTCCTGGTTCATACAGGCCTTCCTGCAGAGCGGGCAGACCCAATCCCCAGGACTCCTGCAGCATCCTGATCTCCCCTTCTCCCTGCTAACGCCAACCCATCTCACGGGCGCAGAACATTTATTGCTGAGCGAGGGGTTCTGATGCCGCCTCCTTGGGCCGCTCCCAGAGGTAGGTCTGGATGGAGTCGGCGGTCGACACGGCCTCAATGTGGCCCACGCCAGGGTCGGAGATGACAAACGGGACATCCTTGTGGGACCTGAGGAAGAGGGCGAGACAGGAAACGATTTAGAAAGACAGGCAGGCGGTGTGCCGAGAGGAAAATCTGGGCCAGGAACAGTACCGGATTTTGGTTTGATGAGGCCCTAAGCTACTGAAGGTAATGGGGCCCTTTATATGTCCAGCTGTACTTTGTCAACAACAAATTGTCACTGTTTTTTGTGTTGAATATATGCTTTATGGTAATTTATGGACCTAATAGGTATCTAAGGGACAAGAGTGGCGCTGTGGGTTAAACCACAGAGCCTAGGACTTGCCGATCAGAAGGTCGGTGGTTCAAATCCCCGCGATGGGGTGAGCTCCCGCTGCTCGGTCCCTGCTCCTGCCAACCTAGCAGTTCAAAAGCACAAAGTGCAAGTGGATAAATGGGTACCGCTCCGGTGCGAAGGTAAATGGCGTTTCTGTGCACAGCTCTGGTTCGCCAGCAGCGGCTTAGTCATGCTGGCCACATGACCCGGAAGCTGTATGCCAGCTCCCTCAGCCAATAAAGTGAGATGAGCACCACAACCCCAGAGTCGGCTAAGGATCTAATCATCGGGGTCCCTTTACCCTTTACCTTTTAATAGGTATCTAAAGCCATTTGCACATAACAAAATGTGTATTTTAGCAAAGCAATTGTGGAACTGAAATACAATTAAGAAGTATATTAATAGTGAAATAATTATTAAGCTCTAACTGTATGTAGGTTTTACTTGTTTTTTTATCTTATATTTTGGAAATGTAGTTTCATTTTTCCCCCTTTGCATTTTTGGACACACACACCCCTCAGAGAGTGGGGCCCTAAGCCATAGCTTCTTTAACTTATACAGTGATACCTCGGGTTACATACGCTTCAGGTTACATATGCTTCGGGTTACAGACTCTGCTAACCCAGAAATAGTGCTTCAGGTTAAGAACTTTGCTTCAGGATGAGAACAGAAATCGTGCTCTGGCGGCGTGGCAGCAGCAGGAGGCCCTATTAGCTAAAGTGGTGCTTCAGGTTAAGAACAGTTTCAGGTTAAGAACGGACCTCCGGAACGAATTAAGTACTTAACCAGAGGTACCGCTGTACGTAAATCTGGCACTGGCCAGGAATAGTTCTGGAGGGTGCCCTGGGAGAAATCTGCTTCTTCCTCGGCCCACGAGAAAAGGGCAACCAAAACGAGCTCAAAGGCCAGGCAGCGGAGTCAAGGCAGAGAAGAGGAAGACATTGGAGAAAAGGTTCCTGCATCTTTTCGTCTTATTTTCTTCTGACAGCTGTTCAGCGGCAGCACGGAGGCCACCTGGCTCCCACTCACCTGTTCAAGACAACAACGGCCGCTGAGCCATCTGGACGCAGGAAGGCCGAATATTCCAGGTCGGTCCACTTACTCCTCTGAATCTCAATCCGCTGGGTTCCCTCTGGGAGGAACTTGCTGCAATGGCATATCAAAGAAGCAGGAAAGGGGAATATGGTTAGATCTAAGTAGCCCAAGACCAGCCCTGCTGCTGCAGAGCGAGGGTGTACTTGTCCCACCTTAACACAACCAAGGGGGTTATCCTGAGGGGGTTTGGGGGGGGCTGGGCCTGAGAGTGTTTATCTGTTTGCTTGTTTATTAAATTTGTATCCCGTACCTTCCTCTCAGAGGAGCCCAGGGCAGCAAATATAAAATATTTAAAAACATTACGGTTTTAAAAGAATGATGATGGGGGGGGGGGCTTCCAAAAACATACTTACCACATCTAAAACGTTTATTTATATTTATTTATTGAATTTATATACCGCCCTATACCCGGAGGTCTCAGGTTGGTTCACATAAAAGATCACAATATATAAAATCAAAGTAAAAACAATTACCTGGTAACACCCCCCCCCCCAAAAAAAGCCGCATTTTAAAAGGGTACAGGATGTTGATCAGGTCAGCCAAAGGCCTGGTTAAAAAGGAACATTTTTGCCTGGCGCCTAAAGGTGTATAATGACGGCACCAGGTGAACTTCCCCGGGGAGAGCGGTCCATAGACGGGGAGCCACCGCAGAGAAGGCTACGTTCTCGAGTTGCCACCCTCTGGAGCAACCACATTCCCTCGTGGTTTTTAATTTCACCCTTGCCTTGCCCCACATCTATCAGCCATCTGATTCCTGGGTGAACAGGAACATTTAAATAAAAATCTGCCTACAACCTGACAGCACAAGGGACAGGTGCACGTCACCAGGGAGGGTGTTCCACAAACAAGGAGCCACCCCCGAGAAGGCCCTGTCACCCATCAAAGCCCAGCAGGCCATAGCCTGAGGCGGCGCCACCCACAGGGCCTCCCCATTTTAGGACTCAATATGGTTGGCACGGGGGTCACCTGCTTTGGGGACTTGTGGAGGGTCGCGCCGTCTCACCTGAAGTGTGCCATGTGATAAAACATGGGCTGTTTGTAAAACACATCGTTGGCCGCGTCTACAATGACAGGACTGTCAACATAATTTTTGCTCCAGTTGGGGCCTCCTTCCATGTCCAGGACAAGGTTCCAGTCCGTCCAGCCTGTGACGTAGTTATTGAGATTCTGCAGGAAGGCGGAGAAGAACACTTGATTCGTTTATTAATCTTATTTATTTCACATTTTTAATGTACCACTAGGTTGATCAGATTGTATGCGCTGGCTACATAGAAGTACTTTTCAAACTAAGGAAGGAAACCAATACATCATAGTCATACACACCTCTTAATAGGCTTAATTTACGCATTAATTCAATTTTTTGCCTTTCATTTCCTCCCAAAGCCACCTGAGGGCAGCAAACAAGAAATGATAAACCCATATTTTAGTGTTCTAAATGTCAGTTTGCATTTCTTAGTAATGAAAGTATTGATCTGATGTCTACTGAATTCCTAGTCTACTGAATTCCAGAGGGTTCTGGAAGCTTCTCTGTGTGAAAGAAACAAGCAGAAGGTTCCGGATGTTTGGGTTATTCCTTCAGAGAAGCTGAGTACAGATGGCTTAAACTGGTTCTCTTATCTCTTTCTGTCAAGCTCATGCTGACTATAAAAATAGACCACAAGGAGCCGGGATTTGACTTTCTCTTTCAATCTCTTTTCCTTCTGGTGTGGCGTTCTGTACATAGTATGCTATAATGTCAAGGTTTAGACTTTTTATAAGTTATTGTAATTTTAAGCTAAGTCTGCTGCAACTGGATTTCTTATGAACAGCGCCACTCCTGAATGTATTGGATTTGTGACCATTATGCTCAATTGCCTTCAGTAGCAGTAAAGCTCTGCTGGATAAAACACAATTGCCTCTGATCTATTTTTTGGGAATCTGCCTCTGGATCAATACTGAGTAGAATTCAAGGACACTAAACTGTGGAACTCCCTGCCAATTGACTGCCAATTGGCAGGCACCTTCACCGTACTCTTTTGGCCGCCGGCTGAAAACGTCTTTGTCTAGGCAAACCCAACCCGGACACGTAGAAGTTTACAGGTGTTTTAGTTCTTTTTAGCTGGTTTTAATGAGCTTTTTGAGGACGCAGGTGGCGCTGTGGGTTAAAGCCTCAGCGCCTAGGACTTGCCGATCGAAAGGTCGGTGGTTCGAATCCCTGTGGCGGGGTGCGCTCCCGCTGCTCGGTCCCAGCGCCTGCCAACCTAGCAGTTCGAAAGCACCTCCGGGTGCAAGTAGATAAATAGGGACCGCTTACCAGCGGGAAGGTAAACGTCGTTTCCGTGTGCGGCTCTGGCTCACCAGAGCAGCGATGTCACGCTGGCCACGTGACCCGGAAGTGTCTCCGGACAGCACTGGTCCCTGGCCTCTTGAGTGAGATGGGTGCACAACCCCAGAGTCTGTCAAGACTGGCCCGTACGGGCAGGGGTACCTTTACCTTTACCTAATGAGCTTTTGAATATTTTTAAAAGCTGGCAGTGGCCGATTTGTGCAGGTGTGATGTTCCGAGACATTGGCGCACATCCATGAAATCGCCTACAATCTGAACACCCGTCGAGAAAGCCTGAAAACACCCCATTCCACCCCTTTTTGTAACGTTTTCAGATCACGTCTGAGCGGCAGAATGCGCAGTCACTGCAAACATATCAGACGCACCTAAAACTGTTGCTGCCCGTACTCATTTTTCACTGGGTTTTTTAATCTTTCGCTTTCATATTTCATTTTGTATTTTTCGTTAACTGTGGAGAGGTTTCCTTCAAGCTGATATATATAATGGTATAGAAATTTTGTTCAGACAAAGAAACAAATGTCAGACTCTGAAATTCTACTAAACTTTTCTTTTTTTTAAAAAAAGAAGTTACTGCAGCTCCCGCTCCTACCGCAAGGATACTGTGGCTGTATTTGCTGCCGCGGTCCCACTCCCCCAGCACCACACGGGGCTCCCAAAAATACGATCCTGTAGAGGCTTCGGTGGAGATGAGATAATACTTGGGGAAAAGGTGGTGAGTGATGGAGAGAGTCAAGTCGATGGGGGCCAGGAAATCCAAATACCAGTGGATGCCGATCCCATTGATGTAACTGGCTGCCACGGGGTCCTTGAGAACCTAGAAGAACGCAAGGGATAATAAAAACCGAGCTGTCAAGCTCACAGAGCTCTTAACAGCTTCAAATTCTATTTTTGGCCTTTCCATCCCCCACCAGCATGTTTCTAGACCTCATGGAGGAGAGCGAAGATGAGAGCTACAAATCACCAAAGCAAACTCAAGGCTAGCTGGTTTCAGTGGGCCATATCTTCAGGATGTGCACATTTGAGACTCTGTAAGGTAGCGATGAGGGGTGGGAAGAGAAGTCTAATTCCTTGTCCTGGGTTATGAAGATGGGAATTTAGCAATTGCTCCCCACAGGTGTGGGTAACCTGTTTACCCCACTCCCCTTGAGGCAATCGGTTCAGACCTCAGGCCAGAGCAATCGGTCCTTCCTCCGGCTGCTCTGATTGGGAGAAAAGAATAATAATGATAATGATGATGATGATGATGATGATGATGATGATGATGATGATTATTTATACCCCGCCCATGTGGCTGGGTTTCCAAACTCGATAGATACCGTATTTTTCGCTCTATAAGACGCGCCAGACCACAAGACGCACCTAGTTTTTGGAGGAGGAAAACAAGAAAAAAAATATTCTGAATCTCAGAAGCCAGAACAGCAAGAGGGATCACTGCGCAGTGAAAGCAGCAATCCCTCTTGCTGTTCTGGCTTCTGGGATAGCTGCGCAGCCTGCATTCGCTCCATAAGACACACACACATTTCCCCTTACTTTTTAGGAGGGGAAAAGTGAGTCTTATAGAGCAAAAATACGGTATTTAGCTTGATCCTTCCTGGTTTATTTGTACAACAACAACAACAATTTATTGCTCTGGACTCAAGGGATGCTTAGGGCAAAGCCATGACTGTCCAAACGGCCTCCTGGGGCTTTAAACGCATAGTGTCGACATGGCCTCATCTCCAATGCCTTTGGCAAAATAGATAGGAAAACAGAGCCCCTGGGGTTTGAGTTCCACCAGTCCAGGGTGGCCCACTCACCACTTCGGCCCAGTAAGGGAGCATCATCCTTTGGTCATCCAGAATGATCAGCTCAATGCCCTTGTAAGAGCTGTTGGCCAAGGCAGGACCCAGATCTTGGGCGATGAAGTCCCGTTGGTGCTCAGGGGAGAAGCCCAGGCACTGGAAGGGGTAAAAGATGATGTCGCCAGCCGTCGGCTCGTTCCCGGCCGTCACAGCCCAGAAAGTCAAGTTATACTTGGCGTATTCGTCTAAGAACCTGCAGAGGGGAATGGCAGAGAAAGTTAGCAGGAGCTGCGAGCCAAGATATCCTCGCTAAGGATATTACTTCCTGAGATTTTTCTTTTAAGAAACTAAACTTTTTTGTCCGTCCAGAATCTTCCCATTTTCAGCTTCATGGAATGCCCACAGGTTTGATGAGAAGGGTGCAATAACTTTGTCTATCCGCTCTCTCTCGGCTGAACATAACTTTTATAGACATCCACCATTTCATCTCATCCCGCCTTTTCTCTAAGAGAAAAGGTCCCAAATGCTTCAACCTTTCTTCCTAGTGAAGTCACTCTTTTTCCTTGATGATTTCTGAACCTTTCTCAGCTCTACGATATCCTTTTTCTCCCCTGAGGAAGAAGGCGGCCCCTTGGTGCTGAATTGTCTCCTCGCGTCTCCGCCATTTTTCTCTTGTTGTAAACAAAAAATCTGCCCTTTTCCCTTCTGGGGTATCCAAGAGCCCATATAGAGTCCTTACGTAGGTTCCCTATTGGTAGGCGAAAATAACAGAGGCCAACCAGAGAATATTGAGAAGCAAAGCAGCTAGTAAGCCTGATCTTTATTGATCTGTTGCAACAGGGTGCTCCCCTCACCCGCAGGAGAGAGGAGGGACCCAGAACAAGGCCTTATATAGTCTTTTGAAATTGCCACCCTGTAGATCAAGACCACCCCCAGAAACATCATACCTACATCACAGAAATGGCAGTCTAAAACAGAAATTTGGATGTTGTTTTTCCTGTTTGCCAGGTTATCTGAGTGCCTTTCCTGATAGTCTATCACCTATTAAAATGCTGATTACTCAATTCCTGAGACAATGGGAAGGCTCCCTGACCCCCCTCCCTCCTTGCAGGGAAAACATTTGGTCAGTTTGGAAATCAAAATGGTTTCAGGTCGGTCTTCCTGTGCTGATTTATGTGCGTGCCTGGTTGGTACACTTATGAACGTTTAACATATATCTAAGACCTCAAAAGGGACGCGGGTGGCGCTGTGGGTTAAACCACAGAGCCTAGGGCTTGCCGATCAGAAGGTTGGTGGTTCAAATCCCCGCAACGGGGTGAGCTCCCAGTGCTCGGTCCCTGCTCCTGCCAACCTAGCAGTTCGAAAGCACGTCAAAGTTCAAGTAGATAAATAGGTACCACTCCGGCAGGAAGGTAAACGGTGTTTCCATGCGCTGCTCTGGTTCGCCAGAAGCGGCTTAATCATGCTGGCCACATGACCCGGAAGCTTTACACTGGCTCCCTTGGCCAGTAAAGCAAGATGAGCACCGCAACCCCAGAGTCGGTCACAACTGGACCTAATGGTCAGGGGTCCCTTTACCTTTACCTTTTAAGACCTCAAAATTTCTATCACCATCTCCCAGTAGCCTTTGCTGCACTAGCAGTGTGCTTTGTTTGTGTGCCTAACAACTTTATTGCTCTGCGGCTGTCGCAAACTGGTCAGCCGTCAAATAAAATGGAACCAAACAACGTCGGTGGTCGGTGTCGTTACCTGATGAAATAGTTGGCCCAGGCCTTGTGGTATCTGTCTCCCGGCTTCCCCTTGAGGGTTCCTCGGCCTGTCATGGCCCCGTTGGTCTTCATCCACACTGGGGAGGTCCAAGGGCTGGCGTAGAGGGCAAGTGGCTTCTTGGCCACCGCCTGGGCTTGCTGAAGGATTGGGATCTGGGGAGGGGAAGTGGAACATCGTTTGTAATCAATAAAGATTTGGCCTGATTTTACCCAACACCTGTGTCGTGTCTTAGTGATTTCACTGCTCTCACACGGTTGCCAGAGAGAATATTCTGTTAGAATTCCTGCTCCGTGATTGCAGTCATGGGATTGTTGTCTTTCACATGACGGTGTATGTTTTGACTCCACAGAGTGGGAAGTGACGGAGACAGGATGTTTGTGTTACTGTGTTCTGTGAAGTGGGACTATTGTCCTTTGTTCTTTTTCTCTTTGCTGTCTGGTGCTAGAGAGAGAGGGAGCCATGTTGCAGTGCTCCGTGTGTGTTTATATGTAAATAAAGTAGATTAGCCAAAATGCTGAGTTGCTGAGGTCTGTCACACAAACTGCGCAGACTCTGTGGATCCCTAAGTGTGGCAGTGTCTGTTGGCATCGGTCGCTGTGATGTTCGGGCAGAAGAAAGCTTTTGAAGCTCACAAACGAATGACCAGGAGGGAGAGAACATGCCAGTCGGGCATGTTTCTCTGCCAGGGTCCTACTCGAGTGTAGGACAAGCTCCTGACACATTTCCCAGGTTCCTCTGGTGGCCCCCAGCTCTTGTTGGGCTGTCACCATCCCTAACCATTGGCCATGCTGGCTGATGGGGATGGTGAGAGCTGGAGGCCAAGAACTGCAGCTCCGATCGTCCCTAACTATTGGCCAGTACTGGATGTGGATGATGGGCATTGGAGTCCAATAATATTCTGAAGGATACCAGGTCCGCTCATCTCCAGATCAGTGGAAGAGAGGACACAGAAGACCTGTGGTTCAGTCCTTAGGATCTGCCATAAAGGCAACAGAGCTGGCCAAGCAGCGGACTGTGTCTCTCCAGCTATTGTTGGACTACAACTCCTATCATCCACAGCCAGTATTGGCCAATAGTCAGGGATGATGCAGGGCTGCAGTTCAACAATATTCCTGGAAGAGTCAGCTGCTTAGTAGAGGATGCTGCTATCGTCAGAGCATTGGTCCCTTGGTCCGTCCAGCTATAAAATAATAACTAAATAAAATAGCTTGGTATTGTCTGCACTGACTGGCAGCAGCTCTCCAGGATTTTAGACAGGGGACTGGGGATTAAACCTGAGACCAGATGCTCTACCAGTGAGCTACGGCCATTTCTCTTTTATCTTATAAGATGGCATTCGGGGTCCAAAGTGGAGCCTGAGAGTCTTGGGCTAAGGTTTCTTAGTCAGTCCCCCTAAGCACAAATGAAACGGGTTCACATTAAAAAGCAAACCGAATCCACTTTCTCCCCTGGGAATGGGCCTAAATCTTTATCCTGGGGATCGGCAAATCCCTTCACCTTCATTTTGGTGTCTTCTTCCGTCAGGCTAAAGTTTTTCAGCTCAAAGTCGTCCTCCGAATCGTCGTACGTATAGAGCCTCACGGAGAAATCGCAGCTTGCCATGGGGACGCGGACCAAGGTGTATTCGATCCCTTGGAGAAAGCGGAGCCAATGGCAGACAGAGCAGGGTTACTCCCAGGAATAGGGCTCACTGAGGAAATGTTTTTTTTTGGGGGGGGGGGGGTCCTTCCATATTTCAAAGTGAATTCACCCGATCCGCAAATTAATGTGTAAATTGGACAAAGTCTGATTTGGAACCCACAGGCCTAACAAATTCTGTTGGATCTTTGGAGGCGATGAGTGTGGTTATTATTACTTGTTCAATTTCTTTCCTGCCCTGCACCGTGGGGTCCTAGGGAAGGTCACAATGATGTAAAACCAGTCCTTTTTTTCTTTAAAAAAATGGTTAGGGTTACTCTCACCATTTTATAGTTCAAATCGGGAAAATAAATGCAGTAAATGGACAAAAGCACAAAGATTCACAAAATGTTTAAGGGTATGTGTGCCCCTGTGTCCCCTCAGAAAAAGCACTGTGTAAAACTATAATGTTTTAAATCAGTTTAAAACAACCAAGAGAATAGATTGGGTCCTAATATAGATAGGAGAGAGAGAGAGAGAACAGATTACTAGATAGACAGATTGAGACAGAGTGAAACTCAGAGTTTGAGCATTAGAATAGTTAGTGAGTTAGAAAGAATTAGAGAGCGAGTTAAACAGCATTAGACAGCAATTGCACCACAAGCTGGGGGGGAAATGAGGCAAATTTTCCCTTATGGTACAGGACAATGCAACATCCTTGCTAAGGACATTGTATGGGGCTGCCCTCTGGGGTCACGTGCGATTTTTATGTACAGTGGTACCTCGGGTTACATACGCTTCAGGTTACAGAGTCCGCTAACCCAGAAATAGTACCTCGGGTTAAGAACTTTGCTTCAGGATGAGAACAGAAATCACGTGGCAGTGGGAGGCCCCATTAGCTAAAGCGGTACCTCAGGTTAAGAACAGTTTCAGGTTAAGAACAGACCTCCAGAACGAATTAAGTTCTTAAACCGAGGTACCACTGTATAAGGAAAGGAATAAAACCCTAGTGCAATTGCACCTTCCAGACACAAGATGGCAGTATGAAGAAGATTGCAGGGAGCCCCATGGTTTGCAGCAGTTTAAAAATATATATATATTTACTGTGGGAGGATGAGAGGCAGGGGAAGAAGCAGGTGGAAAAAGTCCAGTGAGGACTGAGCATAACTGCTTAGAGTAGTAAAGGATGAATCTGTCCATTCTCATTTCCCCATTCTCAGGCTCCATCTGCAACTGTACATTTGAACCAGCATCCTGCCACTTTGAACACCACTTCCCCCAGAGGATTCTGGGAATTGTAGTTTTTGCTGAGAGTTGACGGAGGAGGCCCCTGTTTTCATCGCAGAACTACCGTTCCCAGAGTTCCCTGTGAAGAAGGTTTGGACCAGGCATAGGCAAACTCGGCCCTCCAGATGTTTTGGTCCCGTTAGCAAGGGATGATGGGAGTTGTAGTCCCAAAACATCTGGAGGGCCGAGTTTGCCTATGCCTGGGTTTGGACTGTTACACCAACTCTGGGACTTGTCAGTTTCCTTCAGGTTCGCCAACGTTTTTGCTCTTCTGCCTTCCACACCAGGATGGCATGCAGATATTAGACGGGGTAGAGCTTTCTCCCCCCCGCCCACCCACCCACTGGAATAGCAGAGGAGCAGAACCAGCGGAGTAAGTTGGCAACCCGGCTGCTGCTACCCAACTCTTGGCAACTTACCTTGTTCTGAGAAATAGGATTTGAGGAGATTTGTCTGAGCCTTTGGAGAAAGCGCCAGGATATTGATGGCCGCCGAATCTGTCAAGGCCCCACCAAAGCCCTTGATTTTTTGATATTTCTGGGATGTCTTGATCTTCAGCGTGAGGGTTTCTATAGGGAAGGAAGAAGGAAGGTGGCTTAGATTGCATAGCACTGCTTGCTTATTCCTAGTAGATGCTGCTACTTTAGGGTAGGGTTGGGCTACATCTGTCCATTGCAGTTTTCCCTCTCTTTCTTATTTTTCCAGTCTTAAATTCTACATTTCCACATCAGTCAGTCATTTATTTATTTATTTATTTATTTATTTACTTTGATTAAATTTTCAAAATTTAACAAAAATAACAAACAACAGCAAACGCAACAACAACCACAAAGAAAAATATACACAAAAAGAATATCAAATCCATAAAAAGGGATTCTCTGAATCCCTTTGACTTCCCTCCCTACCGCGCCCTGGTTCCTTAAATTTTCTTTTCAGCCGCATATCATTTCTACTCCAAATTATTATTATTTACCTCAAATTTCCCGTGCTATTTCTAAAATTTATTTATTTTTTAAAGCCCCCACGAAAATACACCAGCATTTTAGTGTGAATTTCTCCTAATGTAGACTAGCAGTAGCCGCACAGCAAGTGACAGTAGAGCTCCTTGCAGATAAACATCTATTTATTACACACCAGGTAGCCATATTTGAGCTGGCAGTCAAGAATGTGGAATCCAGCTATGTGAATGCACGCAAATCTTAAGTCTTAATGTTCTGAATTTTTTAATGTTGTAAACTGCTACAGGTTACGTGTATGATTTTAGATGGAAGTTTCCCTTTTTTCACTGTCATCAATTGTAAAGGCTTTTGGCTTTTGGCTACATATAATAAAAATTGACAATGTTACTAAGATTGGATTAAGTACAGTTAATATGTATGTTTGTTTAAAAATAACCACCATATCTCAGTCCTGCCTACCTCACAGGGTCGTTGTGAGGTTAAAATGGAGTGTGTAAGCTTAATTTTATTGGAGAAAGGTTAGGATATATATAGAGAGAGGAAGACTCCTTGGAGGTAGATCTAAAAAAGTAGACAAACCCACCTTTTCCTGGAGGGTCATTGTGCAGGGCTCCTTCACTGCGCTCCACACGCGACCCGGCTTTGTTGCTTTCATACTTGACGTACGAACCCAGAGGGAGGAGGGAGACAGGCTCCAAGGTGTCACAGTAGTTAGCCCCACATTCACACACCAACGAGCCGTGCCCAAAATTCCTGGCAGAACATGGACTGCCTCCTGGGGAAAGGAAGGGAAAATCTGGCTTTTTTGTTGTTCCATTTCTGGGAAGCGGAGAGGTAAGTCAGGAAGAGATCAATGAGGCCTTTTAGCAGGAAAGCTTTGCCGAATCAGTAGCCACGCAAAGCCGTATGCGCTAGAACAATTGCAATTTATTTCTATGCATATAGTAAAAATGTAAGCATGTCATCACACTGCAGTTGGCTTGACCACAGACAGGTGGCGCTATGAACTACAGCATGACAAGAGGCAGTGGGCGGGTGGTCTGAGCAAGTGTCAGAGGGACAACCATGATAGGAATAGAAATGGCTTTTCCCTGATAGGAGGAAACATCTGGGCCACCTCATTGGTCTGTGATGTCGCAGTTGGGAGAGTGGGGGTGAAGTTATGGCAAGCACAGAAAGCTGGTATAGTTAGAAAGCTAAAGAATGGCAATGGTGGCTGAGCCTTGGATTATGTTTCCAGAACCAAAAGTGCTTCTAAAAGGGGGATAATCAGTGCTCCTCATACCTGCAATTCTTTGCAGTGCCCACATCAGCCCACATCCTTCCTCCCCGATTATTCCCAATTTTTCCTTTCTGGGAAGCGAGGGGTGGGGGTGGGGTGGGGAGTTGATATTTTTTGTTAATAAAACAGCCCGGTAGCCAATCACCCATCTTGCTTCTGCAATATTCAGCCTCCATCGGAAAGCCCCCCCCCTTTGCCATCCAGCACCACAATGACTGAGCAACACCTTTTATCACCACAGGTAGACTGCCTCTGGGTGTGGATGCTCTACTTAGACCTCAAACGAGGCAGGGGGGAGTCACTGGCACATCTTCTGGAGGCAAGTCTCTTGGTTGGTAAGGCCAGGCTTGTTTGTAATCGTAAACCTTCGGTCGAATGTCGCTCACCTGTCACAGCAACCGTCAGCTGGAGAAGCAGGAAACAAACAATGGCCCCTTTCCACATGGTTTCACAGCCAGATGCAGTAAATGCTGCTGCGGGGAAAGATGGTCCTGAAACAAAAATAAAGAGGGGGGGGGGCGTGTTCAGTCATGATTTCAAGGCTCATCATTTATAACCTCATGGCTAGCCAGCTCTCCCTCCAGCTGTGTTTTCAGCTGTGTTTTCTCCAACAAGACTTCCATGGGCATGTGCAAAGTGCAGTGCAAAAAGAGTCAGATAGCTTCATCCATTTCAGTGTCTGCCCATCTTGTTTTTCCAGTCTTAAGTGCTGTTTTCCTCATCAGTTTGTGATTATTACTTAAAGGGGGGGGGAGAGATCTCATGAGAATTAATCAGCATTTTAGCAGGCATTTTTCATGATTCTATGCAAAAAAATTATTTCCTAATCTACTGCTTCCAACCCAGGTCCCCTAATATATATAGTGCATTTGGGTACATGGTTTTTGCAATTATATGCATTTCGATGCACACTTTATCCTGATGTATGCATTTTGATGAATGTGACTGGGCTGGAAAAACTCATTGCGAAATGCAGAGGTGGAGGGAATTTTGAAAGATCTTAAAGTTTCATCTACTGGTTTCAGAAAGAGCGAATGAGGGAGGTTTGCCTTTAAATGCAAACTGGCTCAAATTCCTTCTGCATGACTGGCAGATTGAGATCTGGGAGATGGGGCACAGCCAATCGAGGGGCTGGACCAGATGACTTTCGTCAACTGCACGCTTCCCTTGTGAGGATGGACAGAAGGATTCGTCCATTTCTTTTTCTCATTTTATCCATCTCAATTTTGGTTCTCCTTGTTCCTGCAGCAACTTGCCAATTTTCTTTTCTTAAAGTCCTCATGAAAATTCAACAGCAGTTTAGTCACACATTTTTGTGACTTCTAAGAAACACATTTTTAATGAAGTTTTGATATTTCTGCAAGCAATTTCTCCTACTATAACGCATCTCGTTCTGTCATTTGAAACAACATACTCATTTTTAGGCACCGATCTCTGCATTTTTGTGAACATTGGTCAGAGAGCTGCATTGCAAAACTGAGCCAAATGTGGATTTAGAAGGACGGGTGTGGTTTGCTTCTCGTGTTGTTTCAGAAAGTGGTAAAGGTAAAGGGACCCCTGACTGTTAAGTCCAGTCGCGGACGACTCAGGGATTGTGGCGCTCATCTTGCTTTACTGGCTGAGGGAGCCGACGTTTGTCCGCAGACAGTTTTTCCAGGTCATGTGGCCAGCATGACTAATCTGCTTCTGACAAACCAGAGCAGTGCACGGAAATGCCGTTTACCTTCCCTCTGGAGTGGTACCTATTTATCTACTTGCACTTTGATGTGCTTTGGAACTGCTAGGTTGGCAGGAGCAGGGATCGAACAACGGGAGCTCATCCTGTTGCGGGGATTTGAACCGCTGACCTTCTGACTGCCGGAGCACGATTTCTGTTCTCATCCTGAAGCAAAGTTCTTAACCTGAAGCACTATTTCTGGGCCAGCGGAGTCTGTAACCTGAAGCGTATGTAACCCGAGGTACCACTGTACAATGTTTAGGAAGAACATGAAACACCCTTACTGCTGAATGAGTTTGCATGTATGTAGTGGAAGGAATGTAGAATTCCACTGCTTCCACTACAAAGGTAAAGGTAAAGGGACCCCTGACCATTAGGTCCAGTTGTGACCCACTCTGGTGTTGCGGCGCTCATCTCGCTTTATTGGCTGAGGGAAACACCCCCTCCGTTTACCTTCCCGCCAGAGCGGTACCTAATGGTCGGCAGAAGCAGGGACCAGCAACGGAAGTCACCACATCTCTGAACTGCAAGCCCCAAGCTCAGCACCAACCAATATACACTGTTACAAAAACCTTAGACTTGCTTTGATCTCTTTTTTGCACCAGCAATATTCCCCCCAGAGGGAGGTGCACCGTTCCTGGAGGTACTGCAATACCAGGTCGATGCATGGAGTGGACGGAGCAAGCCCCTATTCCATCTCCCAGCTCCAAAAATCCATTTAATATATAGTCCTCAAATAGAGGACATATCAGATATTAAACTGATAAGAACAGATACTACACTTGATCTTAGCCAAAAGGCCGAGAAGCGATAACAAGCTAAGCAAAAATTAAGCGGGTCTTCTTTCCCGATGCCTTTTGAGCTCTCGGGGGGCATCTGGTATTGCAAAGCGCTCACCGCCCCGACGGGATCAACACCGTTTCCAGTTCAACAAAACATGCTCTGGCAACTTTTCTGCTTCTGTTGCCGAACTCACCGGCCTTTTGATGGGCAGTTTAATTTCAAAAATAGTGGATTCTGTTGATTTTATCCATTTCTCAGCCGTCTGTCAGGTCAGCTCGACGGCCATTGGTGTTATATTTGCATAAACCCACCCCTATTGGCCATCGCGTGCTGCGCAACTGTTAACTCACTGCTTGCCAGCAGAGGTCCCAAACGTTTCAATTTGACAGCTCCTTGTTCCTTTTAAGCTGAATACTCGTGCTCCCTTTAAGATTCATGCACATTAGGAAGGAAAAATGCTTAAAAAAAAAAAAAACAGAGAGAAGAAGAATCAGCATTGCATGAGGGCATTCAGCATTTGTTTTCCAGAGGTACTTTGGCTGTCCCCTGTTGGAAGCAGGAATCTGGGTTAGAGGCATTTCTCTGCTTGGATCAGGCAAACCACCTTGACTGATGCGCAGCAGTGTGTGGCTGCACACAGGGTCCATCTAAAACGCATTAAAACACATGATTTCCCCCCAGAGAATCCTGGGAGCTGTAGTTTGTTAAGGGTGCTGGGAAATGGAGCTCTGTGAGGTATAAACTGCCGCGGGAACCAGTGGCGTAGCAGGGGGGGTGCAGGGGGGGCTGGCCGCACCGGGCGCAACATCTGGGGGTTAGGGTTAGGGGGAGCAAATCCATGGGTTAGGGGGCGCAAATTACTTGCCTTGCCCCGGGTGCTGACAACCCACGCTACGCCACTGGCAGGAACCCCCCCCCATCATTCAGTTTGTACAAACTTCACACACACACACTACATACACTACGCTTCTGTTATAAATTCATAGAAAATCAACCATACATCAGATCTGCACTGTCCATTTTTATTTTACTCCATGAAGGAAGGACTACAAAATGGGGAAGGTTTGATACAGGGCAGCCATAATCCTTGAGCATCCCAGCACATACACTGGAGCCCTGCCCAGTTGCTATGCCAACCCTGATGGTCCTAGACAGAAGACCATCAAGATCACAAAGAACTTGCATATGGGAGTGGATTCAGCAGGGACTGGAACAAAGGACAATGATCAGCTCTTCCCTCTGGGGGCAGGAAACTGCAAACTCCCCTCTGTCACCTGGAAAGTACTCATGGGGAGGGGGAAAGGGGGAACCAGCCAGGTGACAAGATACTCAGGTTACCTTCACAACTCCTCCCTCAACCCCTCCTTTTTGTGATGTAGTCTTAGGGGTGTAGTTTGGGGGATTAGTAACTAATAAAAGTTGGGGTCTTCTTTTGTTCTGGGCTTCCATTTTGCTTCATCTTGTTGCAAGTGGGAGTCCTGTCGCGACAGTATCCAATAAAGGCCAAGCCTACAGGCTGCTGTTTTGCTCCAAGTTATCCTGGTTGGTGTCTTTGTTTTTGTCCAAGGGAGCCATCAGATTTTTCCGTTAACAAAACTACACTTCTCATGATTCTTTGCAGGGAAGGGAAAATGATGTTATTCAAATATATGGTGCCGAATGCTTTTTTTGCCCATAAGAGATGCAAATCAGATGTGGCAAGCGGCTGAGCCTCCTCGCCAGTTCTTATCTGACAGAAATCAGAGCACATAAAAGGAAATGATGAGGAAAAGCTTCTCTGGCTTAGTTTCTGTCTGCCAGGCGTCCATTAAAAGGCAGAGGAGCAGGTGCAGTTGAAACAAGATGGCAACTGCTCCGACTGGAGGGCAAGTTGTTGCAGCATTAGACAAAAACAAACAGGTCTGTGTCTGTTGGGATGGGCCAAGGAGGCCCTAAGGTGTGGCTGGCGTAGGAGGATGAGAAGGAGAGGGTGGCTGGGAGAATATTTTCCCCAGGCAGTCTGCAGGTGCAAACAGGGCTGGCCCAAGACAATTTGCCACCTGAGGTGGACCCCCAAAATGACAGCCCCCTTCCCCACCAACAAAGAAGGGGTTAGGGAAGATCTGCCTCGGGAGCAAGCAGGGAGGAAAGATCAACGTCAGGATCTGCTGCCCTGGTGGTACCTGCCGCCAGAGGCAGTCGCTGCCCCTTGCCTCGTGAGTGGGCCGGCCCTGCAGACCCTCAAAGTGTCCCTATTTGCCAGAGACAGTCCTGGATTTACAGAAGCCATCCCGGTTTCTGATTTGATCCCAGAATGTCCCACTTGGCACATCCCTATTTTCATCAGAGAAAGATTGGAGGCTATGGAGCTATGCAAACCCCGAGCCAAGGAGATAAGTAACTATACAACATTTAGAAGACATCTGGTTTCTCACTTTTTAATGTTTAATTCTGTTTTTATATATGTTAGAAGCCACCCAGAGTGGCTGGGGAAACCCAGTCAGATGGGCAAGGTATGAATAATAAAATTATTATTATTATTATTATTATTATTATTATTATTATTATTATTATTATTACTATTACTATTATTATTGAATAGGACAGGCTTCCTCAACCTCGGCCCTCCTGATGTTTTTGGCCTACAACTCCCATGATCCCTAGCTAGCAGGACCAGTGGTCAGGGAGGATGGGAATTGTAGTCTCAAAACATCTGGAGGGCCGATGTTGAGGAAGCCTGGAATAGGATGTCCTATTTTCATCAGAGAAATGTTGGAGGGTATGGGGTTCAAAGCAGGATAGGAGTAACTATGGGAAAGTGCTAGAATAATAGTAATAGTAATAATAATATATTATTTATACCCCGCCCATCTGGCTGGGTTTCCCCAGCCACTCTGGGCGGCTCCCAACCGAATATTAAAACACAATATAGCATTAAACATTAAAAACTTCCCTAAACAGGACTATTAGTTCTGTGTTCTGCTGCTCTGAAGGCTGAATCCGTAGATGTAAGAACATGCAGGTGGACCAACCTGTCTCTTTTGATCCTCCAAGTTTCTCCCACCCCTCGGGCTTCAGTTCAGTTCTCCAAGAGTGACAGTAGCTAAATATAAGAACCTAGGAAGAGCGTGCAGGATCAGGCCAAGGGCCTGTCTAGTCCAGCATCCTGTTTTCACAGTGGCCAAGCCACTTCTGGGAAACCCACAAGCAAAACTCCAATTGTGCTCAATGTGTTCAGCATCACCTGGCACCACCAACTCTGTACTGTAATGACCTGCAAAAAGGAGCACAGAGGCCCTCCTCATACATATTCCACCAGTTATTTCAGGCTTACAAATAAAATCAAAAGTCTTTGAACATTGTAGTGCCCTGGCAGTTGCCGCACAAAGTTTCTGGAAGAAGAATAAACAGGGAGAGCTGATGATTGGAGGCGGCTGGAGGATGGATGGCGGTTAACAGATTGAGGTTGAATCCTGACAAGACAGAAGTACTGTTTTTGGGGGACAGGGAGCGGGCGGGTGTGAGGGATTCCCTGGTGCTGAATGGGGTAACTGTGCCCCTGAAGGACCAGGTGTGCAGCCTGGGAGTCATTTTGGACTCATAGCTGTCCATGGAGGCGCAGGTTAACTCTGTGTCCAGGGCAGCTGTTTACCAGCTCCATCTGGTACACAGGCTGAGACCCTCCCTGCCCGCGGACTGTTTTGCCAGAGTGGTGCATGCTCTGGTTATCTCCCGCTTGGACTACTGCAACGCGCTCTACGTGGGGCTACCTTTGAAGGTGACCCGGAAACTGCAATTAATCCAGAATGCGGCAGCTAGACTGGTGACTGGGAGCGGCCGCCGAGAACACATAACACTGGTTCTAAAAGAACAATTCAAAGTGTTGGTGCTGACCTTTCAAGCCCTAAACGGCCTCGGTCCAGTATACCTGAAGCAGCGTCTCCACCTCCATCATTCAGCTCAGACACTGAGATCCAGCGCCGAGGGCCTTCTGGCGGTTCCCTCATTGTGAGAAGTGAGGCTACAGGGAACCAGACAGAGGGCCTTCTTGGTAGTGGCGCCCGCCCTGTGGAACGCCCTCCCATCAGATGTCAAAGAGATAAAGAATTACCTGACATTCAGAAGACATCTTAAGGCAGCCCTGTTCAGGGAAGCTTTTAATATGTAATGCTGTACTGTTTTTAACACTGATTGGGAGCCGCCCAGAGTGGCTGGGGAAACTCAGCCAGATGGGCGGGGTATAAATAATAAATTATGATGATGATGATGATCTGGGACCTGGGATAGCTCAGTTGGAAGAGGGTTGTGGCTTGGAGCCCCACGTCGAGCATTCCTGCATTGCAGGGGGTTGGACTAGATGTCCTTCAAGGTCCCTTCCAACTTTACAGTTCTATGGTCTATGTGTCCATGAAATTCAGAAGCATTGCTACCCAGGACCGCAGAAGCAGAGCACAGCCGTCACAGCTAGTTCTCTGTCCAAGTTGGTGGCTGTCCCTGCCTCCTTTGGGCAGGAGTTCCATGGTTAAACCATCCTAAAATCTCCCAGCGTTCAGAAGATACTGATGTTATAAATATGAAATTGGGGACTGCTAAATATGTGATATGATGAAATCCAGATTGGAGGGTGTCAAGGAAGTCTTTTAGCAATGTAAATACACCGAGGAATAAGAAGGAAAAAATTCTTCTTTTGTTTTGTGTGTTTTTAAGTTTTTATGTTGTGTCAAATGTCATGTTTTTCCTTTGTGTTTTTGTCTGTGTTTTATAAGAGAAAACTAATAAATCTTTTTGGGGGGGGGGAATAAAAATCTGCCAGCGTTCACCTGCAGTGGATGACTGTGAGTTCCAATGCTAGGAGAGAGGCAGAAAAGTTTTTAATCTGCACTGGAAGCTGCCTTGGGCTCCATGAGATCGTTTGTCCGGAGAGCTCTGCATTGTCCACACTGGAGCTCTCCAGGGTCTTAAGAGAGGAGTTTTCCTCCAGCTTCCAAATTAAGGAACAGGCTCACTACCAAAATGATTACGGTTTTAAATGACAATTTAAGGTTATATTCTAGTGATCAAGATTTAATGTATATTTTTAACTGCTGTTATATCTGAAGTGTCTCTGTTAAACCCAATCACAATCCAATGTATTCCTGTTGTGTTTTATGATTTTTCCGATATTGTAAGTGAGCCGGAACTGGTCTGTGACCGGAATAATAAAATTCATTCTCCAGCCCAACCTAGAGATGCCCGGGATTGCATACAAAGCCTATGCTTTGCCAATGAGCTATGGTCCTTCTTCTGCAGCCCCCTCCTCTTTTGGGGGATCCTTCCTAGGTCAGATTCCTTATTGGTTCTGCTTGGCACACACACACACACACACACACACACACACACACACACACACAGTCTCTCTCTCTCTTAGGGGTTTGAGAGAGAAAGAAAGAAAGAAAGAAAGAAAGAAAGAAAGAAAGAAAGAAAGAAAGAACTCTATGGGGCTGCGGTCAGCTCAGCCCCCCAAAAATATGTGAAGATGGGCCTGAGCCCCCCACAATCTTGAGGGCCCTGTAGGGCCTTGCGGCCTCCTCCTATCAATTGTTATTAAAGTTTTCACAACACAATAAAATTATATCTAGAACAAAGGAAGACTTCCTCCCGCCACGTGTGTGTCGTACGTGTGACATCATGTGCATTCAACAAGCTCCGCCCCCCGCATGCCGCACAGAACTCGGCGCCTCTGGAGAGAGGGATGTGTGAGTGTGAAAACGCTAGCCTATTGCAGAAATATAAAAACCTCCCACTTTTGTCTCTGGCCCCTCCCGCCGCTGGCATGTGGCCCTCGGGAGGTTGTGGAGAAGTGAATGCAGCCCTCCAGCTGCAAAAAAGGAGGTACCGGTGTTTCCCTGATCTCCTCTATAGCGGCTCAGCTTTCCAAAGTACAGAGAGTCTCCTTGGAAGTGCTAGTAATTGATTTGCGGTTTCATTGCAATCAAGCAATCAATTGCGATATGGATTAAGAGAACAGGTCCCTGCCCCACTAGGCTTACAATCTCAGGATCAAAGTCAACACTGCGGTGATTGTGCAGATGCAATCAGCACATGCTTTTTTTGCAGCACCAGGGAAACGGAGCAAGGCAGCTGTTGCTTTTTGTGACACCACCACTGGCCAAGGGTTCGACAAAAGGCGCAGACAACATCAGACGATCAGAGGACAGCCTTCCTGCTCTAGAAAGGCAAAAAGACTTCAAAGGTTTTAGGCTAGGCTAGGGGAAAATTAGATGGTTGTATTTCGTGGCCTCTGATTTGGGACAAGGACCCCCATGGTTTGTGGATGAGATTATTTATGTACTGCGGTACCTCGGTTTACATACGCTTCAGGTTACATACGCTTCAGGTTACAGACTCCGCTAACCCAGAAATAGTACCTCAGGTTAAGAACTTTGCTTCAGGATGAGAACAGAAATCGTGCTCCGGCAGCACAGCGGCAGAAGGAGGCCCCATTAGCTAAAGTGGTGCTTCAGGTTAAGAACAGTTTCAGGTTAAGAACGGACATCCAAGACGAATTAAGTTCTTAACCCGAGGTACCACTGTACTTATTAAATTTATAGCCGACTTCCCCCACCCCAAGGAACTCAAGGTGGCCCATATACATCTCTCTCCCCCTTCCCATTTTATCCTCACAACAACCCTGTGAGGTAGGTTAGCATACCCTCCAACATTTCTCTGATGAAAATAGGGACATCCTATTCCATAATAATAATATTAATTGTATTATTTATACCACGACCATCTGACTGGGTACACCAGCTACTCTGGGTGGCTACCAACATATATAAAAACATAATGATTTTTTTTTTAAAAAAAAACTGCCCTGTAGTTCAGATCTCTTCTAAAAGTCAGATAGTTGTTTATTTCCTTGACATCTGATGGGAGGGCGTTCCACAGGGCGGGCGCCACTACCAAGAAGGCCCTCTGTCTGGTTCCCTGTAACCTCACTTCTTGCAGTGAGGGAACTGCCAGAAGGCCCTCAGAGATGGACCTCAGTGTCCAGGCTGGACAATGGGGGTGGAGACGCTCCTTCAGGTATACTGGACCGAAGCCGTTTAGGGCTTTAAAGGTCAGCACCAACACTTTGAATTTGAAATGTAGGTCTTTCAAGACCAGTGTTATATGGGCAGTTATATGGTCTCAGCCTGCGTACCAGAGGGAGCTGTTAGACAGCTGCCCTGGACACAGAATTGACCTGCGCCTCTATAGACAGCTGTGAGTCCAAAATGACTCCCAGGCTGCACACCTGGTCCTTCAGGGGCACAGTTACCCCATTCTGGGCTAGGGAGTCCCCCACACCAGCTCGCCCGCTGTCCCCCCAAAACAGTCCTCCTGTCTTGTCAGGATTCAGCCTCAATCCATCCTCCAGCCGCCTCCAGGCACTCACACAGGACCTTCACTGGTTCTGATTTTAAAAAGAGGTAGAGCTGGGTATCATCTGCATACTGATGAACACCCAGCCCAAACCCCCTGACGATCTCTCCCAGTGGCTTCATATAGATGTTAAATAGCATGGGGGACAGGACAGAACCCTGAGGCACCCCACAAGTGAGAGCCCAGGGGGTCTGAAAACTCATCCCCCAACACCACTCGCCCCAATGAGAATCCCACAAGCAGGACCTGAGGGGAACAGCAAATCTCCCCTTCTGTGGAGGTGGATATAGTCAGAGAGTTTAGCAGCCATCAGTAGCCTCGGCCTCTGCTAATCTGCCTCCGTTAATCCACTTTCAAAGCCATTCCAAGTTGGAAGCCATCCCTTTCTCCTGTGACAGGGAGTTCCGCAGGGTAATTGGAAAAAATTAAAAGAAGCAGTAAAAGACATTCAACTTCTGCTGTGTTGCCTCTTAAGAGTTCATCCACACTTCCTTATGTCCCATTTCTCTTCCCCGCCCCCTGTTTCCTGGGCGAAACCAGCTCTTTAGTGCTCAGTTTGGATTTTCTCCAGGCTGATTTTCTCCGAGCTAAGAGTGGGTTTTCTCTGCGAAAGGAGTGCAGCAAGGGGGAAACAGCTCAAATTCATGCCCTTACTATACGCAGTGTAAATACAGTGCTACCTCAGGTTACATACGCTTCAGGTTACATACGCTTCAGGTTACAGACTCCGCTAACCCAGAAATAGTGCTTCAGGTTAAGAACTTTGCTTCAGGGTGAGAACAGAAATTGGGCTCTGGCGGCGCAGCAGCAGCAGGAGACCCCATTAGCTAAAGTGGTGCTTCAGGTTAAGAACAGTTTCAGGTTAAATACAGACCTCCGGAATGAATTAAGTACTTAACCTGAGGTACCACTGTAAGAACTTCCTTTTATGTGCCTCCATAGACAGCTGTGAGTCCAAAATGTGAGCTCCTACTTGCTTTTTCTCTCAAGCTCAAAACCCCCAGATGCTCTCCTGTACTATTTCAGACATGTGGTTTATATACGGTACTTATGTATCTGATTGCCTTGTACATTTATTATATATATATATATATATATATATATATATATATATATATATGGGACCTTAGAATTCTAAAAAATAAAAATTAAAAAAACCAGATGCGGTGACTTTCTTCGCTAGGGGAAGAAATTCAAGAGCAGCTCTCTCTCCCATGTGGGAAAGACGGAATCCAAGCCTGTCACAACCCCATCTCCTTCCATGCCCAGTCCCCCACTCCCTACGACAACCCCTGCCCCAGCTCACCTGTTTGTCCGCCACAGATGCGAGACAGAGGACCCCTGGCTCAGTCTTGATGCTTCCAGAACCCAGTTCCCTTGCGTGGCTCCCCGGGATCCTGAAACACCTGAGAGCAACTGGCTGGTGGATCTGGCAAACATAAGTGGGAGGGATCCCGCCCGTCTGGCTCAACAGGAAAATCCGCTCCTGATGAAACCTGGTTCCCTGTTCCCCCGTTTTGGATATGCAATTCCTCTGGGAATTGGGGCCTGGGTGTCGCAAGTGCTTTCTTCAACGCACCCAGAGTTGTGGAAGCAGGAGCTCTGCCTCGCCGCAGGGCTACACAGACCTGCTCATTCCAAAACTTAGGCAGAGGAAAAAAACCCCCAAATTTTCAGGGCAGAGGCCTGCTTTTAAATTAAAAGCTGAGGCAAACTGCAAGGCTGTAAACTTGGCCGTGGAACTGTAGGGTCTTCCTGACTCACCAGGGATAGACTGGTCTCCCTCCTTGGATTTCCAGTTCTCTCTAGTGGGAATTTTATAAAGGAAAGTGCATAGGTGGAATTGTGCCCACTTGCACTGTCGGGAAGAATACAGTTTAGGAACTCTGAAAGGTAGCGGTTCTCGTGAGAGGTGACACAGCAGGAGTTTTTAAAATGATGTACAGCATAGAAAAAGTGGCTACAGAAAAGCGTTTCTCCCTCTCTCATAACACTAGAATTTGGGGACATGCAATGAAGATTCAGGACACATAAAAGGAAGTTCTTATTTACACTGTGTACAGTTAGACTTCGGAACTCCCTCCCACAGGAGGCCATGATGGCTGCTAACTCGGGTGACTTTGAAAGGGAATTAGAGGAGAGCCAGTGTGGTGTAGTGGTTAAGAGCGGTGGACTCGTAATCTGGTGAACCGGGTTCGCGTCTCCGCTCCTCCACATGCAGCTGCTCAGTGACCTTGGGCCAGTCACACTTCTCTGAAGTCTCTCAGCCCCACTCACCTCACAGAGTGTTTGTTGTGGGGGAGGAAGGGAAAGGAGAATGTTAGCCGCTTTGAGACTCCTTCGGGTAGTGATAAAGCGGGATATCAAATCCAAACTCTTCTTCTTATATAAAAAAAAAGAAAAGAAAAATAAAGGGAATTAGAGAAACCAGTGAAGGCAGTGAACATCCTGTACAATTGCCTGGAGGCAGTTGGCGGATGGATAGCGGCTAATGGATTGAGGTTGAATCCTGACAAGACAGAAGTACTGTTCTTGGTCTTGCCAGAGTGGTGCATGCTCTGGTTATCTCCCGCTTGGACTACTGCAATGCGCTCTACGTGGGGCTACCTTTGAAGGCGACCTGGCAACTACAAATAATCCAGAATGCGGCAGCTAGACTGGTGACTGGGAGCGGCTACCGAGACCATATAACACCGGTCTTGAAAGACCTACACTGGCTCCCAGTATGTTTCCAAGCACAATTCCAAGTATTGGTGCTGACCTTTCAAGCCCTAAACGGCCTCGGTCCAGTATACCTGAAGGAGCATCTCCACCTCCATCGTTCTGCCCGGACACTAAGGTCCAGAGCTGAGGGCCTTCTGGCGGTTCCCTCACTGCGAGAAGCCATGTTACAGGGAACCAGGCAGAGGGCCTTCTCGGTAGTGGCACCCGCCCTGTGGAATGCCCTCCCACCAGATGTCAAAGAAAAGAAATAATTACCAAACTTTTAGAAGACATCTGAAGGCAGCCCTGTTTAGGGAAGCTTTTAATGTTTACTAGGTTATTGTATTTTAGTGTTTTGTTGGAAGCCGCCCAGAGTGGCTGGGGAAACCCAGACAGATGGGTGGGGTATAAATAAATAATAATAATAATAATAATAATAATAATAATAATAATAATATGGAGGAGAGTGGCCTATTGATGGCTATTGGCCACGGTGGTTGTGCTCTGCCTGCACAGTCAGAGGCGGCAATGCTTTCAAATACTGGTTGCCTGAAGCCACCGGAGGGGAGAGAGCTCTTGTGTTCGAATTCTGCTTGTGGGTTTCTCACAGGTATCCGGCTGTGAGAATAGGAGGCTGGACTCTGTTCGAATGGCGGTTCCGTATCACAACTAGGATTGTCCTCAGGACAAGAACGAATGTCCTTTTCGGACAATTTGAAGAAATATTATGGTATGGCGAACTCGTGAGCAGGATTCGAGCTATGAGCAACAGAAGTAATTTGATTAGACTATTGCGGTTATGATTTGATAGGTAGAAGGTAGGGTGCAGCAGAAAGAGAGAAACAACTCTGTGGAAAAAGAGGCGGGAAGCCGACAAAAATGAGAGAAAAGGTGAAACTGTATGTTGATTCTATAGGTTGAAAATGTTGAAACTTTATAAAATATAATCGGAAGGAAAAGATTGTCCTCGGGATCATTTGATGCTGTTGCTCTCATTTTGAAAAGGTATCTATCCGTATTCTGCAAATATATATACTACACTGAAATGTTTAAACGTTTCTTTGCTTGTCCTTCAGTCTTCCCATCACGCTTGCCATCTTTTCCTGCCTCACCCCTTGAGACTTCTAGAATGTTCTTAACTGTTTTTACAGCGTTTTTTAAACTGCTTTTGAATACCCACAGGCTATGTAGGGATGGATGGAGCTGTCCACATCGGTCCTCTCTATTTATTTACTTGTAGTATTCAAATGGGGGGACGCATTTACTTGTAGTATTCAAATGGGTGGCGCTGTGGGTTAAAGCCTCAGCGCCTAGGACTTGCCGATCGAAAGGTCGGCGGTTCGAATCCCTGCGGCGGGGTGCGCTCCCGCTGCTCGGTCCCAGCGCCTGCCAACCTAGCAGTTCGAAAGCACCTCCGGGTGCAAGTAGATAAATAGGGACCGCTTACTAGCGGGAAGGTAAACGGCGTTTCCGTGTGCAGCTCTGGCTCGCCAGAGCAGCGATGTCACGCTGGCCACGTGACCCGGAAGTGTCTCCGGACAGCGCTGGCCCCTGGCCTCTTGAGTGAGATGGGCGCACAACCCCAGAGTCTGTCAAGACTGGCCCGTACGGGCAGGGGTACCTTTACCTTTACCTTTTAGTATTCAAATGCCACTTATCAGGTGGAGCTCATAGAGCAGTTTGCAGAAGATTATTACAACAAAAGGCACCGGTTGTTTTTTGTTTGCTGTTTTAAGTTATGAAAGAATGGAGAAGACAACTTGTTTGTTAAGGGGAAAGCTTTTAATGCTTCTTTGCCACTTGTCCTTCAGATATCCCTGTGGTGGCAGTTGGTGGCAGGGGGAAAAGAAGGGGGCACATTTCTGCCGCAATTTGTGATTTGAACTTTTTAAAAAAAAATAAATAAATACAAATATTCTTGAACATTTGGCAGGAAAGGGATCTCAGGGTTTCATGGCAGTTCACTTGATGAAAATGTCATCCCAGTGTATGACAAGTGTGAAAAAGGCAAAGTCCGTTCCTTTGCAGAGGGGAATTGAAAATAAAACTGCCACTCTGCCATAAAGATATAGAGAAGCTTTTTAAGGTCTAATGTTTTATTATGTTTTAATATATGTTGGAAGCTGCCCAGAGTGGCTGGGGCAACACAGTCAGATGAGCAGGGTACAAATAATGTTGTTGTTGTTGTTGTATCTGTGGTACACCCATACTTTGAATGCTGTGTACAGCTCTGGTTGCCTCCCTTAAAGAACAATATACATTTCTAATTTGTTTTTAAATATATGGAGATATTACTGCAAAGTGCTTTGATCTTTCTCATAGCGGTAAATAAACAGGTTATCAATCAAGCAACAAAGCAGTCAATAAATTAAACAAATGAAGTAGAGAAATTTGCTGATGAATCTTCATGAGGATATAGCTGTTATAGCTTTCTACTGTATTTTTCGCTCCATAAGACGCACCTGACCATAAGGCGCACCTAGTTTTTAGAGGGGGAATGCAAGAAAAAAAAATCCTTCTCTCTCCTCGGGGAAAAGCCCCCAAGAGCCGCACACACGTTCTGCGTGGCTCTTTAAAGGGAGCGCGGCTCTTGGGGGCTTTTGCGGGAGGTGGGGGAAGTGAGAGAGCCACGCTCTGTCACTTCCCTCACCTCCAGCAAGAGCCACGGATAGCCGCGCGAAGCCTCCGCAGGGCAGCGGGATGAAGGCTCCCTGTGCCCTGTGGAGGCTTTGCCTGGCTAAGCCAGAAGCTAGAACAGCGAGAGGGAACGCTGGGCAGCGCTCACTCTCGCTGTTCTGTCTTCTGTCTTAGCCGCGCAGCCTGCATTCACTCCATAAGACGCACACACATTTCCCCTTACTTTTTAGGAGGGGAAAAGTGTGTCTTATAGAGCGAAAAATACGGTATATATCTCACAACATTGCTACAAGATGAATTTAGGATTGTAAAAATGAGAAACCAGGTGAGTTTAAGTGACTTTTCCATCCCTGGTGTGCACTAGACAGTCCTTTGGTCTGACGCTGAAAACTCCTCTTGACTTCTGAGGGACTACTGGAGTGTTAAGTGCTCATTTGACATAATTCGGCATCATCCTAGGGTGGGAACCCCTGAGGGTGAGGGTCATCAAGCTCCACCCTCTGCGGCACAGAAATCCTGTCCACAGCTGTCTTTGGGTGGGCTTGAACCACCAACCTTCTGGTTAACAGCCCGGCGCACTGACCCACCAACACTCCTCGGTTCAAGATTTTTCTCCAGGACCATGAGATCTAGAAGCTTGGCGATGAGCGTTTTTGCTAACACATCTGGAAGCCAGATTCGGTTGCACCTTCCAGCTGCGAAACTTTCAAAGGAACCGAAGGAAGGGAACGAAGGAAGAGTTGGCGCCATGGATTAAAACGCTCTGGGCTTGTGAAAAGGCAATGAAGTACATGTAGCAATCGTTGTGGTTCTCATCAGACAGGTTTTTTTGCCACCACAAAGAGAGGGTGTGGGAAAGCAGGCAAGGTGTGTCAGGAGGCCTGGAGGTGAGGTTCACGACGGCTGCATCATAATCACACCTGTAATTATGCCTTACAACCTTGATGGCAGAAAGTGAGAATGAATTAAAGAACCTTTTAATGAGGGTGAAAGAGGAGAGCGCAAAATATGGTCTGAAGCTCAACATCAAAAAAACGAAGATCATGGCCACTGGTCCCATCACCTCCTGGCAAATAGAAGGGGAAGAAATGGAGGCAGTGAGATATTTTACTTTCTTGGGCTCCGTGATCACTGCAGATGGAGGGCACAAGGAGAAGGGTACGACAGAGGATGAGATGGTTGGACAGTGTTCGCGAAGCTACCAGCATGAGTTTGACCAAACTGCGGGAGGCAGTGGAAGACAGGAGTGCCTGGCGTGCTCTGGGCCAGGGAGTCATAAAGAGTCGGACACGACTAAACAACTAAACAACAACACAACTTGTATACAGTGAGATTACGCAAACACCGCCCACTCAGGTCTGTAGGGATGATCGCGGAGTGGGGAGTGGGGTCCAGAGGGAGCACACTCCCCACCCGCAGGCGGCCACAGCTGTCTGAACATTGTACCCTCTGTCTAACCTTTTGCGATCTCAGTAGTCTGCGGTGTCCTGTCTGTGATCTTTGTCTCTGAGACCTTTTGTCTCCTTCGTCATACACTGTGCAAGGGGAAAATGACGCTGTGGAAACAGGTGCCAAAATAACTTTGTACCACCCCACGATCTCGGGACCGGAAGATGTGTAAAGGTCACAGCCCCAAATGTATCTGCCTGGTTTGCATATTTGTCTCAATAAAAGGAGGCTCCACAGGGCTGGCCGGCAGCTTGCATGCAGCTCATCGACTCCTGCCTCATGTCCATCACTTCATGGCTCTCTTAGTCTTAATTCCCCTCGTTTACTGACACGCACACCCATCAAACCCGAAAGTCAGTTGCCCTGTTGTTATCTTTTTATTCAGCAGCCTAACAGCCCACGGATAGAAGCTGTGTGGCCGCCGTGCGCGAGCGGCGGCCTGTACGGATTTGCGCATGTGCGGTATACCATACAGACTGCGCATGTGTGGCATTCTGTATGGCCGCCACATGTGTGCACTCCGTATGGGGTGCCGCACATGTGCAGTCTGTACGGAAGCAAAGTTCTTAACCCGAGGTACTATTTCTGGGTTAGCGGAGTCTGTAACCTGAAGCGTATGTAACCCGAGGTACCACTGTATAGCATATTCAACACAAAAAAAGTGACTATTTGTTGTTGACAAAGGACAGCTGGACATAGAAAGGGCCCCATTACCTTCAATAGCTAAGGGCCCCAATTAACCTAAATCCGGCCCTGGTTGTGGTGGATATTGGTTCCCACCACTTGCCATCCGCACCCGGGGGGGGGGGCGAGTTTGCACCACTCATTTAAAGCCCCACAATTACCAGCTGCTTGCCTGGTTAGAGGCAGTGCTGATAACGCCCAGGTTGCATGTTTGGCCCCTGTATGGGGCAGCTGCATATTCCTGCATTGCAGGGGACTAGAAAATGATCCACAGGGTCCCTTCCAACAGATTCCATGATTCCCTCTTTAAGCAGTCATGGTTTCCTGCAAAGGATTCTGGAACCTGGGAAGGATGTGGATTGCTATTAGGAGACCTAACGTTCCCAGAGTGCTTCAATAATCAATCCCTCTTCCCAGGGAACTCTGGGAGCATGGAAATCTGCATTGCTTGTTGAAATTAGGGTTATAATTAGGGTTGCAATGCACCCCTAATTATTATTCCTGGATAATTATAAGTTGATCACGAAGGTGTAATAATAATACATAATAATTTATTATTTATACCCCGCCTATCTGCCTGGGTTTCCCCAGCCACTCTGGGCGGCTCCCAACAGAATATTAAAAATACAGTGATGCCTCTAGATGCTAATGAGATCTGTTCCGGAGCCCTGTTTGCATCCTGAAGTGAACGCAACCCGCGTCTGCGCGTGTGCACATGCGCAGGTCACAATTCGTCACTTCTGCGCATGCACGTGACCTCATTTTGAGCGTCTGCGCATGCGCAAACGGTGAAACCTGGAAGTAACCATTGCTTCCGGGTCGCCGCGGAGCGCAACCCGAAAACACTCGCCCTAAAGCAACTTTAACCCGAGGTATGACTGTACATTAAAACATCAGTCATTAAAAACTTCCCTAAACAGGGCTGCCTTCAGATGTTTTTCAAAACGTCAGATAGTTATTCATCTCCTTGACATCTGACGGGAGGGCGTTCCACAGAGTGGGCGCCACTACCGAGAAGGCCCTCTGCCTGGTTCCCTGCAACCTCACTTCTCGCAGGGAGGGAACCACCAGAAGGCCCTCGGCTGAATGATGGGAGACGCTCCTTCAGGTATACTGGGCCGAGGCCATTTAGGGCTTTAAAGTTCAGCACCAACACCTTGAATTGTGCTCAGGACCTTGCATTTCTGAATCTGACACTGTACTACTGTCCCCAAACCGTCGGATAGCTCCCAGTTTGTGGGTTGGGGGGGGGGTATGAATTACCGGCATTTATGAGTTACTGGTCTCTACAGCCACAACAGGCGCTGTGATTCCCTGGCAGTTTCACTTCACCCCTAGAGGCATACTCCACAGACCCTCCAAGTGTCCTTATTTTCCAGGGACACTCCTGGATTTACAGAAGCCATTCCAGTTTCTGATTTGATCCTGGAATGTCCCGCTTCTCCTTAGGACGTCCCTATTTTCATCGGAGTGTATGGAGTTATGTGACCCCCCCAAGCCAAGGAGATAAGTAACCATACAACCTTTAGAAGACATCTGAAGGCAGCCTTGAATAGGGAATGTTTTTTAAAAATGTGTAATGTTATGTTATGTTTTTTTATATGCTGGTAGCCGCACAGAGTGTCTGGGGCAACCTAGTCAGATGGGTGGGGTATACAGTAAATAATAATAAAAATATTATTATTATTGAATAAAGGTAAAGGGACCCCTGACCATTAGGTCCAGTCGTGACCGGCTCTGGAGTTGCGGCGCTCATTTCGCTTTACTGGCCGAGGGAGCAGGCATACAGCTTCCGGGTCATGTGTCCAGCATGACTAAGCCGCTTTGGCCAACCAGAGCAGCGCACGGAAACGCCGTTTACCTTCCCGCCGGAGTGGTACCTATTTATCTACTTGCACATTGTGCTTTCAAACTGCTAGGTTGGCAGGAGCAGGGACAGAGCAATGGGAGCTCACCCCGTCGCGGGGATTCGAACCACGTCCTTCTGATTGGCAAGTCCTAGGCTCTGTAGTTTAACCCACAGCGCCACCCGCGTCCCTTATTATTATTGAATAGGATGTCTCTATTTTCATCGGAGAAATGTTGGAGGGTACGGGGTTCAAAGCAGAATCAGAGTAACTATGGGAAAGTACTATAATTATTATTATTTATACCCCGCCCATCTGGCTGGATTTCCCCAACCCATCTGGGCAGCTACCAACTGAATATTAAAACACAATACAGCTTTAAACATTAAAAACATTAGCAGAGGCCAAGGCTATTGATGGCTATCCATCTCCCTGACTTTGATCCACCTACATGCTAGAGGAGGTAATGCTTCTGAATATAATTTTCTTGAAAATGCAGAAAGGGAGCGTTGCTGTTGCCCTCAGGTTCTGCTTGTGGGATTCTCGTTGGGGTGAGTGAATACAACGAGCTGGGCTGGATGGGCTATCGGTCTGATCCAGCAGCCAGGCTCTTCCTCTGTTCTCCAGAGATGCCTTCCACTGCCGACGATGGCTAAATGGAACTTCCATGTTCAGAAGCAATCTACCTTAGAATAACCATACGTTTGGGGCAAAAAAAAAAATGGGGAAGGGGTGTTATATAGTTATGCAACCCCCGAGCCAAGGAGATAAGTAACTATACAAACTTTAGAGGACATCTGAAGGCAGCCCTGTATGGGGCAGTTATTATGTTTAATGTTTTATTATGTGTTTATTGTTAAGTTGTGGGTGAACATATCAGACGACACAGCGATTCTTCAAAGAGCTCTTGTTTATTCACAGGCCAGAACAGAACTGAACTGAAGGGTGCAGACAGCCTGCTTATATAGAGCTCCACTAGAACGCAACAGTAACCACTTTCTGTAACTATCCAGTCACTGAACGTCACTTTCAATCCCTTATTTGCATATGTGGACCTGAGTGAAAACTATCTACAGTATCCCCCTGCTCGCCCAGGGTGAGAACTTCAGTACATAACGCCTGTATATGTTGGAAGCTGCCCAGAGTGGCTGGGGCAACCCAGTCAGATGGGCGGGGTAATAATAAAAATAGTAATAGTAATAGTAATAGTAACAGCAACATTATTATTATTGTTGTTGTTGTTGTTGTTGTTGTTGTTGTTGTTATTGTTATGGAATAGGAAATCCCTATTTTCATTGGAGAAATGTTGGTGGGTATGTGCGCCGTTGTCTTTTGAGACAGACAGATGCCAACAACAACAACAACTATTAACTCTCACTAGTTAACTCCCTCTGATCAGAATCCTCTCTGGGTTTTGGGCTCTCTAACTGAAGCAGTTAAGAACCCACGAAGAGCCTGGGTTCTAGTCCAGCATGCTGTTCTCCCAATGGCCCACCAGTTTCCTCAGTGAGAATCCTACAATGGGATTTGAGGACAAGAGCACACTCTCCCCTTATGGGGTTTTTACAGAAGCAACGTGGGGTCTGACTATGGAGGCAGAGTGCAGCTGTCTCGGCTAGTAGCCTTATCTTCCAGCAACTTGCCCAGTCCTCTTTTAAACTCAGAGCAAGGAGTGTCTGTCGCAAGAGATAAGCCCCAGCTTTGCAAGACACAAGATGAAGATCACAGACAAGATAGAACACAAGCACTGCTGATTATGAATAAAGGCGCTGGTAAATGTGGGATAGGGACGCGGGTGGTGCTGTGGGTTAAACCACAAAGCCTAGGACTTGCCGATCAGAAGGTCGGCGGTTCAAATCCCCAAGACAGGGTGAGCTCCCGTTTCTCGGTCCCTGCTCCTGCCCACCTAGCAGTTCGAAAGCACGTCAAAGTGCAAGTAGATAAATAGGTACCACTCCGGCGGGAAGGTAAACGGCGTTTCCGTGCACTGCTCTGGTTCACCAGAAGCGGCTTAGTCATGCTGGCCACATGACCTGGAAGCTGTACGCCGGCTCCCTCGGCCAATAAAGCAAGATGAGCGCCGCAACCCCAGAGTCAGCCACAACTGGACCTAATGGTCAGGGGTCCCTTTACCTTTACCCTTTAAATGTGGGATGGTGACTGATTGATCGGAAGAAGACCTATAATCTCCCCACCAACAAATCAAGTTGAATGCTGGTCACTGGACAAAGAAATCAGAACAATTCCTCGATAAAAAGCAGGCAACATATGTTTTTAGGACCCACCTCATTTCTGCAATTTTTACTTGTTTTTACATGCCGTATATTTAAAGCACTGTGATAATACTGCTTTAAACAGTGGTTTATATGGTTTCTCCCAGAGAATTCTGGGAGCTGTAGTTTGCTAAGGGTGTGGATCCTGTTCCCCTCCCTGCAGGAGTGGTTTAACAACCTATCTCTCTTTACTAAGAACTCTGAGAAATGTAGCTCCATGGGGGAATATATAAAGGACCCCTGACAGCGAACGACTCTGGGGTTGCGGCGCTCATCTCGCTTTACTGGCCAAGGGAGCCGACGTTTGTCCACAGACAGTTTTTCCGGGTCATGTGGCCAGCATGACTAAGCCGCTTCTGGTGAAACCAGAGTAGCACACGGAAACACCATTTACCTTCCTGCTGGAGTGGTACCTATTTATCTACTTGCACTGCATGCTTTCAAACTGCTAGGTTGGCAGGAGCTGGGACTTAGCAACGGGAGCTCACCCTCTCATAGGGATTCGAACCGCCAACTTTCCAATCGGCAAGCCCAAGAGGCTCAGTTGTTTACACCACAGCGCCACTTGTGTCCCCATGGGGGAATAGGGGGGTCTCTTAAGAGGGGGCCTCGGCACCCATAACAAACTACAGCTCCCAGAATTCTTTGGGGGAAGCCAGGACCTTTCAAAGTGGTATCAGATCATATCAATGGTGGACGGGGCCACGAAAATGCTTTCTTCACCAGAAACACAATGACTATTACATCTCTTGACTACGCACAATTATTTGCTTGCAGGTGTCCTCTACAGGTCAATGAAGTGCATATAGTGCAATGAAAGCCAAGGCTGTGTACCAACCTCTTCTGCACAGAAATGAAAATGGATCTAAAGCTCGTAGCTGAAATACATGAGGAAAAGAAGGGGGGAATAAATAACTCCCCGGTTTCTCCTCTCAAGTCGCAAGGGCCTCCTCCCAGCTCCCTCACCGGCGACTTTTAACTGCCGGAGATGTCACAAACGTGGAGTTGCTTCTTGTTATTCCTGCCGGTCTGCCGGAACACCTCTCTTGATTTACATCTTCCCATTTATCTTATACATCAGGTTATTCTTCATTAAGTAACATTTCCAGTGAGAGAGCATCCCAACCTCCTTTTAAATAGGGTGGGAATTCCCACAGTGGTTTAACCATTCCTCTTCCCAGGGAATTATGGGAAGAAGAAGAAGCATATCTCAATAATTCTTGGCACCTTTAAGCTAGAGCTCCCAGCATTCTTTGAGGGAAGCTATGGTATATTTAGTATTTTACATGGATGGTGTCAGTGTAGCTCATGTTTGATGGGGCTGATGGGAGTTGTAGCCCAACAACATCCAGAATTTAGCCACCCCTTGATCGCCTCACAGAGCTACAATTCTCAGAGTGGTTTAACAATCAACCCTTCTTCCCAGGGAACTCTGGGAATTTTAGCTCTGTGGGGATCAGAGTGTCTTCTAACAACTCTCAGCGCCCTTTAACAAACTACAGATCCCAAAACTCTTTTGGCAGTTTAAAGTGGTACCATAATGCTTTCAGTGTATGCTGTTCATGTGCCCTCTGTAATGATATATTTCCCCATGCAATTTTCTGCCATCAACATGCTTGCTTTTATGCCACCTTACTTTATCATGTTATTTCAAACCTAATTTACTTTTAAAAAAATTAAATATATAAACATTCAGCGGGATAACTCACTCTTTTTACTGAATCCAAACAGAAGATTGTCCGTCTGGAAACGATGAGAAGAATTAAGTATCTGCTGTAATTAATTAATCGATTGATTAATTTCAATGGTTAATTATTAGCTTTATTAGTATCTACCATTCGGCTTCTAAGCAGGTGGGAAGACTGACCCTGAGCCTCCAATTTAAAGGAATTTCATCAGAAACAACAATGTTTATTTACCCCATGGGAGACCTGTCTCAGAGATATTAGGGCAGATGTGAGGAATCTGTGGCCTGCCAGATGTTGCTGGACTACAACTCCCATAATCCCTGCCCTTTGGTTGTGATGGCTGGGGGCTGATGGGAGCTGGAGTCCAAGAACATGGCTGAACTACAACTCCCATCATCCCTGCCCATTCGCCGTGCTGGCTAGGTCCGATGAGAGTTGGAGTCTGAAATATCTGAAGAGCGTGAACTTCAAGTGGTCTCTGTGTTTTCCAGTGCCTTTTGCCAGCTGCAACTGTACTTGGAGGGGTTCGGAGATCCATGTCCCGCTAACCTAGACTGCTGCAATGTGCTGCACATGGGGCTGCCCATGGAAACGGCCTGGGAACTTTTGCTGGTGCAGAGTAAAGCTGCAAGGCTGCTAAATGGAACCAGATGCTAGGAACATATTAAAAAGGTAAAGGGACCCCTGACCATTAGGTCCAGTCGCAGACGACTCTGACGTTGCAGTGCTCATCTCGCTCTATAGGCCAAGGGAGCCGGCGTTTGTCCACGGACAGCTTCCGGGTCATGTGGCCAGCATGACTAAGCCACTTCTAGCAAACCAGAGCAGCGCACGGAAATGCCGTTTACCTTCCCGCCAGAGCGGTACCTATTTATCTACTGGCACTGATGTGCTTTCGAACTGCTAGGTGGGCAAGAGCTGGGACCAAACAACCGGAGCTCACCCCGTCGCGGGGATTTAAACCGCCGACCTTCCGATCGGCAAATACTTTCCCTGGCTGCTAATCTGTTTCCAGGGAACTGGTGGTGTTGACCTTGGAGTCTGCACTCACACCTTGGGACCTTGCTAGCATCCCTTCCAGCGTGTCCTGAGATCATATAGAGTCGAGTCCTTGCAAGGAGCACCCACAACGATGGGAGAGAAGGGAAGCAGGGCTCAATTCGACTGCTTTCGTAAGGCTCGGCTCCATCAGGCACCTCCTACCCCTGAACTAGGCTTGATGGTCATTATAAGAGTAATTGTTTCAGAGGCCTGAGGCAGCTAAAAAAGCCAATGCAATTCTGGGCTGCATCAATAGGAGTATAGTATCTAGATCAAGGGAGGTAATAGTGCCACTGTATTCTGCTCTGGTCAGACCTCACCTGGAGTACTGTGCCCACTTCTGGGCACCACAGTTCAAGAAGGACACTGACAAACTGGAACGTGTCCAGAGGAGGGCAACTAAAATGGTCAAAGGACTGGAAACGATGCCTTATGAGGAACGGCTAAGGGAGCTGGGCATGTTTAGCCTGGAGAAGAGGAGGTTAAGGGGTGATATGATAGCCATGTTCAAATATATAAAAGGATGTCATATAGATGAGGAGAAAGGTTGTTTTCTGCTGCTCCAGAGAAGCGGACACGGAGCAATGGATCCAAACTACAAGAAAGAAGATTCCACCTAAACATTAGGAGGAACTTCCTGACAGTGAGAGCTGTTCGACAGTGGAATTTGCTGCCAAGGAGTGTGGTGGAGTCTCCTTCTTTGGAGGTCTTTAAGCAGAGGCTTGACAACCATATGTCAGGAGTGCTCTGATGGTGTTTCCTGCTTGGCAGGGGGTTGGACTCGATGGCCCTTGTGGTCTCTTCCAACTCTATGATTCTATGATTCTATCTTTTCCATCCTTGTGTGTTATGTGATCCCACCCTACCCTGAGCCAAGGAGATAAGTAACTCTAAACCTTTAGAAGACATCTGAAGGCTATCTAAAGAGAAGTTTTTCATGTTTTAGTATGTTTTTCCTATATGTTGGAAGCCACCCAGAGTGGCTGAGCCAATGCAGTCAGATGGGTGGAGTATAAATAATAAAATTATTATTATTATGGAATAAAAGGACTGTCAGAGCTGTCCGACAGTGGAACAGTCTCCCTTGGGAGGTGGCGGACTCTCCTACCTTGGAGAGGTTTTTAAGCAGAGGTTAGATGGCCATCTGTCATATGTGCTTTAGCTGAGATTCCTGCATGGTTGGGGGTCAGACTAGATGCCTCTGGGGCTCCCTTCCAATTCTATGATTCTATTACTCTATTTTCATTGGAGAAATGTTGGAGGGCATATCGGGATTATGGGGGCAGAGCTTCCAGTTTAGGGATTACATGGATCTGAGTACAAGAGAGAGAGAAAAGAAAGACAGAAAGACAGAAAGACAGACGAAAGAAAGAAAGAAAGAAAGAAAGAAAGAAAGAAAGAAAGAAAGAAAGAAAGAAAGAAAGAAAAACTGGCTCAAGGTCACGGACTTCTTAACCAAAACGAATACCCAAATGTTCAGGACCACCCATCACGTCAGCAGCTGAATGTATGGCTCAGAAGAACCTTCAAAAAGCAGAACCAATTCTTCACCACAAGGACTTTGGTTTCCAGAAATTCATGTTTGAGGCAGGGAGGAGGGAACGAGAAGGGGGTCCGGGAACAGCGCTGCCAAGATAAATGGGTCAACCACAACGCCGAAGGCCGACGGACAAGAGACGTCCGGCCAGCATGGGGCAAAGAGGCTTCAGGCCCATTTCCAGACCTCGTTGCGGATACAGAAGCAGGCGGCTGTGGAACTTGGCAGGCAAGGGAGAGCCGACGTCACCCTGTCTGGATCAACAAGCCAGGCAGGGGCTTCTGTCTGGCAAAGGCTGCCAGGAAATCGATCCTGGTGCCTAGGCCTCCAAGCCTCACCAAACAGAGCGGATCCAGCTGTGTGAAGGGGGTTGTGGGATTACGCACGGAACTGGGGTTTATGTAAGGCGAAACAAGGGAGGCTGTCTATATAAGATCAGGGTGTGGCGTGGAGAAGGTGGCGGGTTTTTCCTTCCTCTCCTTTCTATAGCTCAGGGAGAAACCCAGTAAAACTGAGGGGGTCTGCAGACTGAGGGGAGAAGAAAGTTCCTTGCTTTATTGTAGGGAACTCATTGCCACAAGGAATAGCCACAAGTGTGAGCGATTTGAAGTAGGGCTATTCCAGTCATTTGGCTGAGTAAAAGGTAAAGGTAAAGGGACCCCTGCTTGCTAGTTTCCCAAAGCCACCAATGTGAGAAGGTTGGACACTGGACGTGAGCACCACAGAACTGGAAGGGCCATGAGGGTTAGCCTGTCCAACCCACTGAAATGCAGGAATCTTCTTTGCCCTACCTGGGGCTCGAACTGGCCACCCTGAGATTAAGAGTCTCATAAGATTAAGAGTTTGAATCAATGGACAAATTATAGGAATTGGATAGCACGGGGGGGAACCAACCCAAGCATCCAAATTAGAATGAATCATCTGTGCACATGGTTAAAGATTTGAAGAGAGAACAATTTTTTGGGGGGGAGGGGGGAAATTAGGATAAATGAGTAGGGACAAAAGTACACAGTGGTACCTCGGGTTACATACACTTCAGGTTACATACGCTTCAGGTTACACACTCCACTAAACCAGAAATAGCACTTCAGGTTAAGAACTTTGCTTCAGGATAAGAACAGAAATCAGGCATTAGCTAAAGTGGTGCTTCAGGTTAACAATTTCAGGTTAAGAACGGACCTCCGGAACGAATGAAGTACTTAACCCGAGTTACCACTGTATATTGTTATGCATAACTAATAGGAGGATGATTTTGATGCATGTTATTGTTAGATTGTCAACTGAATGATTTATTCCGTAAATTATTGACGTCCCTGAATGACAGTGTGATTATAAAGAAGGGGGGGGCAATAAAAAAAAATGTAAAATCAAGAGTCTCTCTTCTGCCTTGGTCAGACCACACACCTGGAATACTGTGTCCAATTCTGGGTACCACAATTTAGGAAGCATGTTGACAAGCTGGAAGGTGTGCAGAGGAGGGTGACCAAGATGACTGAGGGTCTTACGAGGAGCAGTTGATGGAGTTGGGTATGTTCAGCCTGGGAAAGAGGAGACAGGCTAGCCTCCTCTTCAAATATCCAAAGGGCAGCCGCATGGAAGATGGGGCAAGCTTGTTTTCTCCAGCTTCAAGTTATAGCAAAGGAGATTTTGACCAAACACCAGAAAAAAACTTTCTGACAGTAAGAGCTGTTTGACAGTGGAACGGACTCCCTTGGGAGGTGGTAGACTCTTTACTTGAAGGGCTTTAAAGCAGAGGTTGGATGGCCACCTGTCATGGATGCTTATTTCAGATTCCTGCATTGCAGGTGTAATGGTTCTAGGGGTTGCTCGTGCGTAAGTCGTCGCCACACCTGGCTGGGTTACCTGGGTGAACCCTTTCTGTCCGGACAGCCACCCATCCGTGGCTGTCTCAATCGCTGGCAGAATCTGTCAGTGGACGTTTCTTGAACTTCTTCCAGCAAAGAAGTTCTTTGACGCCGAGTCTCCTCCTACTCTCCCTGCGCGGAAGTCTTCTGCGCAGGGAGGGTGTGGGCAGCAGAGGACCCATGCTCTCCCCGCTGGTCTCCGGTGAAGAGTCCTGGAGCCTCCTCTCTGATTCCCCCATCTGCCCCCCTTCTCCATTGGTGTTATGCTGTTTTCCTTCCCCAGCAGATGGGCTGCCTCTCTTCCTACTGGGACCCTCTCCGGCATCCCTCTGGAGCCTTCCCTCCGCCTCTGGCTCTGATGGCAGTTCCCTGACAGCAGGGAGTTGGACTAGATGGCCCTTGGGGTCCCTTTCAAGTCTGTGACTTGGTGGGCCTTTGGCCTGATCCAGGAGAACTCTTATGTTTTTATGCTGGTGAAATCACCCAGTGAAAATCAATGGTGCCCCCTGATTCAAGGCCCACCTAAGGAAGTTCTTGTCCTGCACTACGGATGCAGAATCCGTCCGTCCCATTGAACGTGGCCAACAGCTAGGGATAATGTCAGTAGCAACATCTAGAGCAGTGGTTCTCACATTTCTCATCCCCTCACTTGAAAAATCACAGGTAGTTTCAACAGTTGGGCTTTTTTTTTTTGCCTCCTGTAGATGTGCTAAAAGGGACGCGGGTGGCGCTGTGGGTTAAACCACAGAGCCTAGGACTTGCCGATCAGAAGGTCGGTGGTTCGAATCCCTGTGACAGGGTGAGCTCCCGTTCCTCGGTCCCTGCTCCTGCCAACCTGGCAGTTCGAAAGCACTTCAAAGTGCAAGTAGATAAATAGGCACCACTCTGGTGGGAAGGTAAACGGCATTTCCGTGCGCTGCTCTGGTTCGCCAGAAGCAGCTTAGTCCTGCTGGCCACATGACCCGGAAGCTGTACGCCGGCTCCCTCAGCCAATAAAGCGAGATGAGCGCCACAACCCCAGAGTTGGTCATGACTGGACCTAATGGTCAGGGGTCCCTTTACCTTTAGATGTGCTAAACGTTGCATTTCAAAATTGTATTTTATTGCTTTTCTATTTCTTACACTGATATTCTATTGCATTCCCATTCCACAGAATTCAAACTGCAATGCAATACAAAAATGCAATCTAAGAAAGAAAAGAAGCAACAATTCTTATTTTTATTGTTTTAAAAAGCCCTCAGTAAGGATATTTAATGCCACGGACTACCTCAGCAAAGCTTTAAAGGCCGCTGAGGGTCGATGGACCACAGAACTTCCTGGATCTCAAATTTCCTGGGGAGGTACGGCCGGTCTGGACCCTTTCGATGGCCATCTCCCACCAAACAACAGGTTTCGATCCGGCTTAGAGGTTTGTGACGCAGAGCGAAAGCAAGTCATCTGGCAGAGGTTGGTTCACAGAGGTTTATTGGGCCCGGCTGGGCGCCCACCCCCATGATTCTGGAATGAACAAGAGGGTAGAGTCTGAGGGGGTGACAGGGACGGTCTGGGTCCAGCGAGGTACAAAAACAACGGTCCGTTTGGAGAACGCAGAACAGGTCCCTGGAGCTCACTCCTCTTCCTCCTCTTCTTCCTCCTCGAGGGCGATGGCGCGGGGGCCGCCGGGCCGGGGCTGCTGCTTCTGGACCGAGACGATACCGGTGAGGAGAGCGTAGCCGACCATGGCCATCAGGCCCACCAGCACCGACAGGACCTGGTTGCGGCGCTTGTATGGCTCCTCCTCAGCGTCACTCCCGTCCCCGGCGGCTGCCTTGGGGACGCTGGGCGGCGGGTCGCCTGAGGGAGACAACCGGCACGGCCGTCAGGGGGAAGAATCGCAATAATGTGAGGTAGGCAAGATGGCGGAGGCGTGGCGGCTGAGGCGACTCATCGGTCAGAGCAGGGCTGGGGAAGCTGGCGCTGCCCAGACGCGGCTAGACTCCAGCTCCCATCATTCCTGGCCGCCGGGAGGCAGAGGACATTCTGGTACTACAACTCCCATCATCGCTGGCCAGGGCTGATGGGAGTTGGAGTCCAAAAGCGGCTGGAGGTTCTCCCTAGCTATGGGAAGAAGGGGGTGAAATCCCATTTCCCAGGGGCCTCCCTTCCCAGCAAATTACCAACACGCCATATTGGTTTCGGTGCCTGATTAAAACATTTTTGCTTAGGCAAGTTATCCAGACACGCAGAAATCATTTTATAATCATTTCATTTTTTAATGAAATATTTTTAGAATGTGTGAATATCTGATTGTTTGATTGTTGATTGTTGTTAGCCGCCCTGAGCCTGGCTTCGGCTGGGGAGGGCGGGATATAAATAAAATGTATTATTATTATTATTATTTCTTTTTAAGCTACCGTTGGTTTTAAAACCACCGTTTGGAATATTTTCAATACCTGCTTTTAGCTTGTCTTTTCTTGATAATAATTTAATTTATTATTATTATTATTCTTTATGTGACACCCTTCCGATTGGGGTGCTGCAAACTACTTTGAGGGGGGGTTGTTTTTGTTTTTTAAAAAAGAAATATTGGTACATAAATGTTGTTAAATAAAAATAAGCCCCCCTGCTGGTCGCCCTCAAGCTCAGACCTGCTGATGGTAATGCACATGACTAATTTAAGGGCCATTCCTTTCATTGGGTCTTCTTCTGAGTGGAAACTAAGAAACAAGCGTAAATTGCTAAAATAATGCATTACATAAGAAATCAGTCAATGGAATTAAGATGCCTGATTTGTCAGCATCATATGATTAGAATGTCAGACTAGGATTAGGGAGAGACCAGGATTCAAATCCTCACCCCGTCCGTGAAAAGTCGTTGGGTGCCTCCCAGCCTAACCTACCTCACCAGGTTGTTGTGGGGATTAAATAAGAAATGGGGCAGAGAACCACGTACGCCACCTTGAGCTCACTGGAGAAGGTAAGATATAAATGGAATATATATCCCTCGCTGCAAGAAATTAAGTTGACAGGGAACCAGGCAGAGGGACTTCTCAGTAGTGGCACCCACCCTGTGGAACGCCCTCCCATCAGATGTCAAGGAAATAAACAACTATTTGACTTTTAGAAGACACTTGAAGGCAGCCCTGTATAGGGAAGTTTTTAGTGTTTGATGATTTATTATGCTTTTATATTTCTTGGAAGCCGCCCAGAGTGGCTGGGGCAACCTAGCCAGATGAGCTGGGTACAAATAATTAATTTATTATTAAAATTATTGTATTATTGGCTATTATAAATAACGAATTTTCCAGCACCATCTTGATCTTTTGCCAATTTCCCCCCGGCCGCTTGGGGTTTGCTGTGGTTCCTTCCTCCTCTCCTACCCTGGGTCCCTTTCTCGCTCCCCCCCCCCCCCCAGGCGACAGAACCAAGCACCCACCTTCATCCCAGGGGAAGTAGAGACTTAAGATGGATGTGCAATAATTGCAGAGGTTCGGGAGGGACTTGAGGTGCTGCTGGAACTTCCCGTTGGGCAGTTTGGCTTTCAAGAGCGGGGCCAAGTGGCTGAAGACAATGGCGTCCAGGGAGGCAGGCCTGAAAAGAGGAGGAGGGAGGGAGGAAAGAAAGAAAGAAAGAACAGAAGAGGTGAGGGAATCCCCAGCAGGGCAAGAGGCGAAGGCTAACCCTCTCCTGTCAGCAGTGTGGTGGACTTGGGAGTCCAGGGTTCAAATCCTGTGGCCAACACACTGGTCTGTCTGCAGGTTTACAAACCACTTCACAACCCAAACTTACCAAAATGCTACACAATGAAAAGATTAAATGGAAATTAAATGAGGAGGGAAAGAGAAACATATACCGTATTTTTCGCTCCACAAGATGCACCTGACCAGAGGAGGAAACAAGAAAAAAAAATATTCTGAACGTAACAGTGGGTGTATGATTTTTGTGGTTCATGCCGTGGCCACAGACATGATATGTGATTTGACGGTGAGTTTGGGGTAGCCCAATGCAAAAATCCTGAGAAGATCCGTGCTTTGTAACCACGTTTCTGAGCCATTGCGGCTCCTGAAACAGTGGATGCGTGGTTTTTTTGGTGCAGGCTGTAGCCATGGACATGCTATGTGATCTGATGGTGAATTTGGGGTGACCCAATGCAACAATCCTGAGGATCCATGTGCTTTTACCTCCCCACTCTCAGGCAGCCTCCTTTATCGCTAGCCTCCCTTATCTCTCTCCCGATCCCTTGCTGATCAGCGGCTTTGTTTCAACACCCACTTCCCTCTTTCAAAAAAAAAAGCATGATCTGCTTTTCGCCCCTGGGCAATTCGGCTCCAGGGACCATGCATTCGCTTCATAAGATGCACAGACATTTCCCCTTACTTTTTAGGAGGAAAAAAGTGTGTGTTATGGAGCGAAAAATACGGTAAGAATTTATTATTATTATTATTAGTCATATCTTGAATCCCAAGCACCTTGTAATTCGAACGGCGTGGCTCCCGAACGCCGCTAACCCAGAAGCGAGTGTTCCAGTTTGCAAACGTTCTTTGGAACCTGATTGTCCGGCGGGGCTTCCGTGGTTTCCAACTGGCTGCAGGAGCTTCCTGCAGCCAATCAGTAGCCGCGCTTTGGTTTCCGAACGTTTTGGAAGTCGAATGAAATTCCGGAACGGATTCCGTTCGACTTCCAAGGTACGAATGTATTATTATTATTATTATTACCGCATGTGCCACCTTGAGCTCCTTGGAGGAACAGGTTGCCTATAAACACAGTAAATAAGTGGCAAGCGTCGCCAGCGTTTGGCTAAATTAATGTGAAAGACAGTGCCTCTGAGCATGGACAGAGTGTGCTCCCACTCATGGTAGAGTAAGGAGACATTAAAGAACTGCAGGGATTCCAGTTCCTAAGGGACTTCGCACGCTCTTACAGAAGCCTACATACTTCCACTCACAAACGGCGAACTTACGAATCTCCGAAAAAGAACTTCTGCCTGCCAAGGCGTTGGGACAGCAGCGTCAGACACTCACGGGCTTCCCGGTACAGCTGCGGGGCACAGGGAGAGAAAAACGCTGTCAGGCTGCGACCCTTGCCATTCTCAAGCATTGCCCCTTGACACAAAGTGGCTCCCTCACCTCCCAGAAACCTTACCCCCATAAGAACCGCCTGCTTCTTTGCATAGCTGTCAACTTGCAGATTTGAAAATAAGGGACCAGCAGCCTCAAAAATAAGGGATCAGCAGCCAAAATAAGGGATTTTCCAGGCACAGGTATGTTCAACTTCTGAGCCCTTCCGAGCCAAAGGCAGAAAGCCCAGCCAGCAGCCAAACGAAGCCTCAAGCCTCAAGGAAAACCACTGTCACCTCTCCGCTGGGAAGCACTGAGCAAAGGCGAGTCTCCAGGCAACGCGGCCGATTTGATCGGCACAAGGCATGCAAGCTCCACCCCCCAGTCATTCTTAGACTCCTTATTGGGTGAACAACGCAGCCAAGCAACACAGTTGGAGCCTCCCTCCTCCCTGGCTGTCAGGGAGGGAGGGAGAGGAGCTGCTTCCTTTGAAACCCGGGAAATTTAAGGGACATCATCAATAAGGGACAGCAGCGGGACATGGCGCTGGGATAAGGGACTGTCCCGCCAAATAAGGGACGCTTGACAGCTATGCTTCTTTGGGCTGCAGAAAAGACCCTCTGTCCAGGCAAGCAAGAGGCAAAGAACAGAGTTCAAGGGAGGGCGAATCAGGGCCAGCAGAGGGTGTGGCCCTGAGGAAAGGAGGCGGGGCCTGGGAAGAGTTCCGAGGGCCAGGGGGAGAGGGCTGGAGGGCCGCCTCTGAAGTTCTCCACCACCCTGCTGTCGCTGCCCCGGCTTGTTGCGGCCTCATCCTGCTCCCACTGACCTCCTTCTCCAGCTCCTCTTCGTTGTCCAGGCAGTTTTCCCCGCAGACCATTTGCAGCCGCTCCAGCTGCCGCTTCTGCATGCGGCCCGGGAGGAAGAAGTTCAGGGGGAAAGGGATGGCCTCCCCGTACCACTTCCGGGTGTGCTCCACGTAGTTTTTGGCGTCTACCCAGAACGTGTGGATCTGTCGGAGAAAGAGAAGCCTGATGGGACAACAACTCCCTTTCTTTGTCGTTTTCTGCATTTATATCCCCCAAAGTGGAAAAAAGCAGAAGCCCCAGCAGAGGAAGACAAAATAGCAAAACTTACCGGAAGAATAAGAAATCAAGATAACAAAATTTTTTCATATAAAAGAATGGAAATGGTTTATTGAATATTTACAGATAAATTGCAAACAGAATAAAAACATTAGCAGGATTATTGTAATAACCAGCGGCTTCGTAAGAGTATATGTTTAAAGCGGATAATTAAATGAGCCAATTACCGTATTTTTCGTCCCACAGGACGCATCGGCCCATAGGACGCACCTAGTTTTTTGTGGGGGAAATAAAGGGAATTCCCCCCCCCTTTATTTCCCCTCCCAAACCAGGTCGGGGAATCCAAACCAGGTTGGGGAACAGCGGTATGGCGGCGCTCCGCCTCCCCGCTGTCCCCCGAGCTTGTGGGGCTGGCGCTGGGGAGAAGTGCGCTTTTCCCTAGCGCCAGCCTCCAAACCAGGTCGAGGAACAGCGGGATGGTGGCGCTGTGCCTCCCAGCTGTCCCCCGAGCTTGTGGGGCTGCCCGATGTCTGCCTGAAGCGTGGAGCACTCTGCTTCAGAGCTCCCTGCGCTCCGTGCAGCAGGCTGCTATCCGCAGCCTAGGGGGCCCTGCAAGAACTCCCGCGGGCTCCCCAGGCTTGCTGATAGCTTCCTGAAGCCTGGAGAGCAAGAGGGGTTGGTGCGCACCGGCCCCTCTCGCTCTCCAAGCTTCAACGAAAGCCTGCATTCGCCCCATGGGACGCACACAGATTTCCCCTTCATTTTTGGAGGGGAAAAAGTGCGTCATATCGGGCGAAAAATACGGTAAAAGAATTTGGATATGCAGAAGATATTAAAAAATAAATTTAAGGAACCGCAGAAAGAGGGGGAAGGAAGTCAAACTTCACTCTCCCATCTTATGGCTTCCAGCAACTTGTATTCAGAACTATTACTGCCTCCAGCCATTCAGGCAAAGCCAATGACAGTCTTGTCCTCTGAGAATCTCTGCAACCCTCTTTTTGGCCATCACTGCCTCCTGTGGCAGTGAGTTCCACAGTTTAACTATGTGCTGCTGCAAGAAGAAGCAGGGGGAGGGGGTTGTGTGTGCAGCTGCATAATCTATTGTTTTTATTCATTCAAACTCGGCTTCCCTTTCCTGCATGAAAGGGAAAGTCAGACCCGTCAGTCACAAACACAGTGGGGCAGCCCGTTTGGGCCCCGACCCTACAAGTCTGGAGTGTAGAGTGGTTGCCCCCACCCCCGATTGACGCAGCAACTTCTCCCACCTGCCCCAACTCACCAGCACAGGCAGGAGCTTCTCCTGCAACAGGGACACGAAGGCGAGCGTGTCAGCCCCCTGTCGAGCCGAGAGGTCATAGTCTGCGTTGAATTTCTGCAGGGGGGGGGGAGAAAGGATCAGGGCAAGGACAGAGGTCCCCCACAGCTCCCTCAGGACCTCGTATGGGGAGGGGGTGCTGCTGGCACATTTGGGCCCATGTGGTGGGTTTTTATTATTATTTATTTTTAATTACCATCAAATTATTATCAGATTGTTGTTGTTGTTCTTATACCACCCTTTATCAAAATATCACAGGGCAGTGTTTGTCTAATTCAATTTGTATAAAGGGTAAGGGGACCCCTGACCATTAGGTCCAGTCGTGACCAACTCTGGGGTTGCGGCGCTCATCTTGCTTTACTGGCCGAGGGAGCCGGAGTACAGCTTCCCGGTCATGTGGCCAGCATGACTAAGCCACTTCTGGCGAACCAGAGCAGCGCACGGAAACGGCGTTTACCTTCCTGCTGGAGCGGTACCTATTTATCTACTTGCACTTTGACGTGCTTTCGAACTGCTAGGTTGGCAGGAGCAGGGACCGAGCAACGGGAGCTCACCCCGTCGCAGGGATTCGAACCGACGACCTTCTGATCGGCAAGTCCTAGGCTCTGTGGTTTAACCCACAGCGCCACCCGCGTCCCTCTATATAAATTTGTATACTGCCCTATATATCCACAGGTCTCAGTGCGGTTACAACAAAATTTCACAAAATAAAAACTCAAAATAAATAAAAACGAAAAAACCCAATAGCCGCCCCCCCAAAAAACACATTTTTAAAGGGCCTTGGGTGTCTATCAGTGCTAGAGAGGTTGTGCAACTGTGATTTCAGAATCAGGGGGGACTCCCTTCCTTTGCCCCCACCCAACCTCGATTGCCCCAGAGGTGATCCCAAGGAGGCTGTAAGGGAGATACCCATTTCCTGAGGTGGGTGATGATCTGCTGAGTGTCTGAGATGATGCCTTCATCTTTTGTCCTCAGTGCCGGGAGGGTCCCTGCAAACAGACAACGTCAGAGGCAGGTGACTGGGTTGTTTCCCAGGCACAGTTAGGAGAGCTGGGTTTCAGCCCTGAAGCCCTTCACAAGTGACCCACTGAATCAGGGAGTGTCCCAAAAAAGGAAAAGTTATGGGGAAATGATACCTTTGATCACAAGGCACACAAAGTTCCCATGGCTGGTTCTCCTTAATATGCATATGTTGCAAATCATAAATAAAAGAACTCATAACACATCTGTTAAACGCTGCAAGAACAACCATTGCCAGGACATGGAAATCATTGCAATTATTCAATATGGACCAATGTCATAATGCAATTGGGCATTAGCATTATTGGAAAAACCAACAGAGAAATTAAAAGGAGCAAGAGCCTAAAAGAAACACAACAATTTTTATGCAGTCTGGGGTGACTTCAATTGCACAAATGATGAGGCATGTGGGAGAGCAGTACCCATCGTCTACCGCACAGTTTGGTGTGCGCAAAGCACATATTTTAATTATTATTTTTTGCTCCTTCCTCCCGCCTTCATATAAACTCCTGTAGATCATAATTGCTGTTGATACAAAATCTCTTTGTAGTCAACAATCCAAGCCAATATATGGTGTGATGCATCGTTTTGTGTCTGTTAAAACTATGATGGTTTTGGTATATAACATATACATAACTTTGTTAGTGCATTTGAAGACGTTTCTCTGAGTGTTTGCCGTTGTTTTATTTTTGATTTTCATTTTGTGTAATTGTTGCGTGTCCGTATGCTCTAATAAAAAGTAAAATGAAGAATAAGGTTTGGCCAATGACCCATCTAGTCCAGCGTCCTGCAGTGGCATAGTGTGGGGGGTGCAGGGGGGCTGGCCGCACCGGGCGCAACATGGGGGGGCGGACTTGCACTCGCAGCTCTCTGCCCCTACCTGGCTCGAGTGCTAAAATCCATGGGTTAGGGGGCGCAAATTACTTGCCTTGCCCCGGGTGCTGACAACCCACGCTATGCCACTGGCGTCCTGTTCTCACAGCGGCCGACCAGGTGTCTCTTGGAAAATCCACAAGCAGATCCCGAACTCAAGAGCCCTCTCCCCTCCTGTGATTTCCAAATACTGGTGTTCTGAAATACTGCTACCAGGGTATTGTTAGCCCAGAAATGGAAGCAAGAAGAAATTCCGACAAAAGAATGGCAGGCAAAATTAATGGACTACGAAGAATCAGATAAAATGACAGGAAGGATTCGAAACTTGCGGGATCAGAGATTCACAGAAGATTGGAAGAAATATACGAACTATTTGTAGAGCAACTGTAATCAACAAATTACGCTAGTAGGATTACAAGAAGTTTTGTAAGGAGAAATGTATGAAACATTGCAAAGTAGAGAAAGAACAGAGATACTAGTTATGAGATAAATGTAATAGTGAAGTAAGAAATGTATATTAAGTGTAAAGGCTGGAAAACTTTCAGATGTGATTGATGGAAGTCAAAAAATGGTGTAAGATAGGAAAGTGTTTAATTACTGTTGAAAATGATATGTTGGAAAATTAATTTAAAAATTATAAAAAAAGAAACAAACATTACTACCAACCACTTGTGCAGAAAGAAGGAGGCAGACGTCCCTCAATTTCCCTGCTTCCCATGAAAATCTTACCTGAGGGGCTTCGCCAAGGATTTGTGATTTTGTGAACCTTGAGGGGTGCACCTGTGAAACGGGCATAAGTCTGGAAAGGAGGGGGGGAAACAAACTGAGCTTTGTGTAGTGTATTTATTTTTTACATTCCCTCAAGGAGATCAGAGTGGCTTATAAAATCCCCTCTCCCCCCTACAACAATCTTGTGAGGTAGGCAAGGCTATGAAGCAATAAGTGATCAAGCACGCTTGAGCTCCATGGCTGAACGCCGGTCTTCCCAACTCTAATTCACACAACACGTTTAAAGTGCTATGATACCCCTTTACACAGTCATGGCTTCCACCTGCACCAAAGAACTCTGGGAGCTGTAGTTTCTTAAGGGATTGTGAAGGGATGAAGAGAATTGTTTGGAGGAGACACCTATTCTGGAACTACAATTCCCAGAGTGGTTTAACCATCAATCCCTCTCTCTGGGGAACTCTGGGAATTATAGCTCCGTGAGGAGAACAGGGGTCTCCTAACCGCTCTGAGCACCCTTAACAAACTACAGCTCCCAGAATTCTTTGGGGGAACCCGTGACCAATCAGCCCAGTGGCCCATCTAGCTCTCACCAAGGGCAACCGGTTGCCCCAATGGGAAGCCCGTAAGCTGGACCCGGGCGCAACAGCAGCTGTCTCTCCACTTGTGATTTCCAATAACTGTTCTGTCTAATGTGGTAGGCCCAACTGGTTTGCAAGTAGCCCCTGATAAGTCTTAGCCTCCGTCAATCTGTCAAATCGGCAGATTAAAAATAAACTTTTAAAAATATAATTGCAAGGGGGAGGCTGCAAACAAGCCTAAGAGCCACCCCGGGGGGGGGGGGGAATAAACCCAAAGTCAGTGACTAAATCACAGCTATAAACACAGCACTGGCCCACAATTAGCTAAAAGACCTTTTACCATATGGTAGAAGGTCATGGAGAAAAGGGAGAAAGTTTAAAGGTTACATATTCCTTTAAAATGTTAACAACCCCTGGAATTGCAGGTCTGCTTGTCAACCTTTTCTATTTTCTTAAACAGGCTTTGCTCCTTAGTTTTTAAAAGGCGGGGAGGGGGGAAACCGTCATCCTGGAGTGCTTTGCTTCTTATAATAACCTGCTTTGCTTAAGGGCTTCGAAAGCTCCAACGCTGCCAACTTTCTGCCTGCTAAAAAGCACCGGAGCAGCGCTGGGGACTGAAGTTGGCCCAGGGAAAGGACGAAGAGCAGCCAGGAGGTAAAGACGTGGCCCCTCGTCTTTCCCCAAGTCCTCCCCACCGTGCCAGGGAAGAGGCAGAGGCTGCGTCCCAAAGGGCAAAGCTTTTGGGGAGAGCCAGCGGCGCCCGCGTTTGGAGATGGGGTCCCCCGCTCCACGCCACTCGCTCTCCAAGGCTCACCAAAACGGCCAGGCAGTCGGGATCCACCGACGGCAACCCCCAGCCGCCAGCCCAGCAGTACAGCTCCATGGGCGCCGCCATGTTGCAGCCCTTCCGACCCGGAACAACACGCTCCGAGGGAAAGAGGGGGGTAGAGAAGAGAAGTCACTCCGATTCCGTCCAGTCCCCGCGCGCAAAAGCGTGCGCTCTGCGCTTAGGGCGCAGCGGAAAAACGGCCCCGATCGCAGCGCGGGAATTCAACCCGGTTCTGCGTTCGATGGCCAAGGGGGAGCTTTCCCCTCGACTTTCTCTTGAACCCGAGCCCTAGGGGCGGGTTTGACTCGGGAGTATCCGCACGAAGGCTTCAAACAGCGCGCTCTTCCTTCCTAGCCACGGTCTACCCAGGAGTAAGCCCCACTGAGTTTGGAGAGGCTTGCTTTCTCGGGGAAGGGGAGCTAGGATCGCAGACTTCTTCCCCCAAAGTGGCGTGCTTGTAGCAACACGCGTCATTAAAAGCTCATGGCTTCCCCCAAGGGTGCCAGTTCTCACCGTGAAATAGTTACAGTAAGTGCCACACTTTTAACATGTGGGTACTGCGTACCCTTGAGTACCCCCATAAAAGCACTTATTATTATTATTGGTGTTTAGATCTGGCCTTTTATCCCCAGCATTCAAGGTGGCCTCCAACATTTGCAAACAACCTTATAAAATACAAAGTAAAAAAAGCAAACTAAACTGATTGACATCTGATGCCCTTTTAAAATGTGTCGCAGAAGGGGAGATTATTGGGTTGTCTCTGTTTTTGTTTTTATTATGTATCTTGTACTTTTTATATTGTGATTTTATGTTGTGAACCGCCCTGAAATCTACAGGTATAGGGTGGTATACAAATTCAATTAAAAATTAGATAGAGAAAAGCTATAATTACAATACATCAGAACGCATTGGCAATTAAAATGCAGTGTGATCTTGACAGTGGCCTTAATTTTCAAGGGCTGGTCTGTACAGGAAGGTTTTATCCTACCTACGCTGTGGGTTAAACCACAGAGACTAGGACTTGCTGATCAGAAGGTCAGCGATTTGAATCCCCGCGACGGGGGAGGGGGAGCTCCCGTTGCTCGGTCCCTGCTCCTGCCAACCTAGCAGTTCAAAAGCACGTCAAAGTGCAAGTAGATAAAGAGGTACTGCTCTGGCGGGAAGATAAACGGTGTTTCCGTGCGCTGCTCTGGTTCACCAGAAGCGGCTTAGACATGCTGGCCACATGACCCGGAAGCTGTACGCCGGATTCCTTGGCCAATAAAGCGAGATAAGCGCTGCAACCCCAGAGTCAGTCACAACTGGACCTAATGGTCAGGGGTCCCTTTACCTTTACAGAAGGGATAACAAGGAGGTGGGCCAGTTTGGCCTCTCTCGGGAGGGAATTCCATAACATGGGAGCAGCCACTAACCATTGATGGATAAGCACAGAAGGCTTTTGCCTTACTTCTGAGTAACTGCTACTCAACCTCCACACAAATGGGGACAAGACGTCCAGTGCATGAGAAGATTTTCACTCTGGGTAACCATTAAAGGAAATGTTTCTCTGAGCATGTCTTTCCTTTACCATAATACAGGGGTGTGGAACTTAAAGCCCGGGGGGGGCTCCAGTCCTCTCTATCCGGCCCTTGAAACCCTCCAGTCCTCTCTATCCGGCCCTTGAAACACTCCCCAGTCCACACCTCTCCTACCAAGGCCACACCCCTCCCCAGTCCTCTTTTGCACCCTGACTAAAATTTGCATTCATTTTGCCTCTGGGCCAACCCCTATTCCTTTCAAAGAGCTACAATTTCAGCATTGCCTGGGAACAGGGATGGGTCATTAAACCATTTTGGGAAGTGTAGCTCTGGGAGAGGAGCAGGGCGCCTCCTAACAGCTCTCAGCACCCTTAACGAACTATAGTTCCCAGGATTTGTGGGGAAGCCATGAGTGTTTGAAGTGATATGGTGATGCTTTAAATGTACAGAGCAGAGAGGGCCTTGGTGTGTCACAGTCAACATTCTTAGCTTCTACCTGCTTTTTTGTGTATTGTCAAAAGAGGGAGCATCTCTCTTTGAACAACTCCCCCCCTTGCACAACACAACACACACACATGCAGAGGCCATTGGATAGCTCAGTTGGTTAGAGCATGATGCTGATAATACCAAGGTTGTAGGTTCGACCCCCATAAGGGATTTTTTGCACTTGGGCAAAAAAAATGAGAGGCACAAATACAAGATGGGTGACACCTGGCTTGAGAGCAGTACATGTGAAAAGGATCTAGGAGTTTTGGTTGACCACAAACTTGACATGAGCCAACAGTGTGACGCGGCAGCTAAAAAAGCCAATGCAATTCTGGGCTGCATCAATAGGAGTATAGCATCTAGATCAAGGGAAGTCATAGTGCCACTGTATTCTGCTCTGGTCAGACCTCACCTGGAGTACTGTGTCCAGTTCTGGGCACCACAGTTCAAGAAGGACACTGACAAACTGGAACGTGTCCAGAGGAGGGCAACCAAAATGGTCAAAGGCCTGGAAACGATGCCTTATGAGGAACGGCTAAGGGAGCTGGGCATGTTTAGCCTGGAGAAGAGGAGGTTAAGGGGTGATATGATAGCCATGTTCAAATATATAAAAGGATGTCACATAGAGGAGGGAGAAAGGTTGTTTTCTGCTGCTCCAGAGAAGCGGACACGGAGCAATGGTTCCAAACTACAAGAAAGAAGATTCCACCTAAACATTAGGAAGAACTTCCTGACAGTAAGAGCTGTTTGACAGTGGAATTTGCTGCCAAGGAGTGTGGTGGAGTCTCCTTCTTTGGAGGTCTTTAAGCAGAGGCTTGACAACCATAGTCAGGAGTGCTCTGATGGTGTTTCCTGCTTGGCAGGGGGTTGGACTCCATGGCCCTTGTGGTCTCTTCCAACTCTACGATTCTATGAAGGGACTCGCATTTTCCTGCATTGACAGGGTTTGGACTAGATCATGGGTGGGCAAACTAAGGCCCGGGGGCCGGATCCGGCCCAATTGCCTTCTAAATCCGGCCCGCGGATGGTCCGGGAATCAGCGTGTTTTTACGTGAGTAGAATGCGTGCTTTTATTTAAAATGCATCTCTGGGTTATTTGTGGGGCATAGGAATTCATTATTATTTTTCAAAATATAGTCCGGCCCCCCACAAGGTCTGAGGGACAGTGGACCGGCCCCCTGCTGAAAAAGTTTGCTGACCCCTAGACTAGGGTCCCTTCCAACTCTACAATTCTATGATTCTACATTATGGAGAGGCCCTCTCTGACATTGGGTTGGATTTATTCTTTATTTTCATTCATTTATTGATTACATTTACATCACACCTTTCCTCCAAGGATCGCAGGGCGGCACAGATGGTTCCTCTTCCTCCCCATTTCATCCACACAACAACCCTGTGAGGTAGGCTAGGCTGAGAGAGTAAGTGACTTCTCCAAGGTAACCCAGGGAACATCATGGGTAGGGTGGCCATATTCCCCAAGGTGAAAATCTGGACAAAGTTGCTGAGGTTTTGGGGGCCTTTTTTTTGGATTTTTAAAGCATTTTTTTTAAAAAAAAAAACCCAACTTTCCATATGTCCGGCCATTTTGCCAATTCAGTGAAAACCCACCCAGATGCTGTTTTGAGAGCCCAATTCCTGGAAATGTTCAGAAAAACCCAGACATATGGCAGCCCTAATCATGCGTCTAGTAGGGAATTTGAACCCTGGACTCCCAGGTCTTAGTCCAACACTCTGACCACTCCACCACACTCTCTGACTGTCCAGCTACGGTCTACTCAAGATCGAACCTATTGCTGTTAATGGACCCAAGTTAGTCATGTTCCTTCGTTTCTCCCTCCAAGTAGCGCTAACATTGGACGCAACCCCTCCATTTTAACAATAACCATTCATTTTTGCCCCCTGTTCAGCCAAGCACAAGTCGAAAGACAGACACTGACGTCAGGGAGGCTCTCTTGTGTTTGCAGAGGAGCGAAGGATCCAAACCAGAGGAAACAAGAAGAGATTGATTTGGTTGGGGGGAGAGGGAGAGACATGCATCCTGTCCCTTTTTGCCAAGGGAGGTGAGATCCAGCTCTGAGGCTGCAGCAGATGGGCCTCTGTTCCTGTTTGAGGCAGAGAACTCAATCTCGGGGGCACCCTTGGCTCAGAAAAGAGGCGGATTTGCCCAGGCAGGCAGCCAGCACGTTCCTCTGTGGCTATTGCCTCATTATATTTCCCTTGCAAAAAATAGTGCCTCCGCAATGATCTCATTTGAAGGGGACACCAGAACACGATTCCATCACATTCTGGGCAGGAGTCTGTGCACACACACACACACACACACACACACACACACACACACAGGAGGAAGGGAGGGAGAAAGCCTCTTTTACAACGCTGTTGCTCAGGTCTGCCGCTGCAGAGGGAGCCAGAGTGGGTGGACTACAGCTCTCCAGAAGCTCTCAAACCCTCCGAAAGGATATTGTAGAGTCAGGAAAGGTTCATAAAAGGGCAACCCAAGTGATCCAGGGGACAGAGCAGCTCCACAATGAAGAAAGGTGGCAGCGTTTGAGGCTTTTTATGCAGCTGGATAGCTCAGTTGGTTCGAAAGCACATCAAAGTGCAAGTAGATAAATAGGTACCACTCCAGCGGGAAGGTAAACGGCGTTTCCGTGCACTGCTCTGGTTCGCCAGAAGCAGCTTAGTCATGCTGGGCACATGACCCGGAAGTTGTATACTGGCTCCCTCGGCCAATAAAGCGAGATGAGCGCCGCAATCCCAGTCACAACTGGACCAAATGGTCGGGGGTCCCTTTACCTTTACCTTTACCTTTAGCTCAGTTGATTAGAGTAGGGTTGCCGTCTTTCAAACAGTGAAAAGTTTGAAATATGGCAACCCTATGAAATATGGCAACCCAGGCAGAAAAGTTGTTCAGCTTTTTTTTTTAGTTCTGCCCAACATTGTTGAACTTTCTTAGCAAAATCCCCCCCCCCCCCAAAAAATGCTATTTTCCAGCAATTTTTGTGGAAGGTCAGCAAAAACGCCACTGTAGACATTAGACATTTTTACCTAGTTCCACCCAGACACTGCTGCCGACTGCAATATTCCAGACTGCAGAAATCCCAGACATACAGTAACCCTAGGTTAGAGCGTGGTGCTGCTAACACCAAGGCTTCAGGTTCGAGCCCCATAAGAGACACGATGCATTGCGGTGGGGTGGGCTAGATGATCCTCAAGCTCCCTTCCAGGTCAATGATTCTTTGATTCAGGGACTGAATCCGCAACAACCGCTGCTGGCAAACGTCTTGCTGGAAGAGAAAAGGCAAGTAAGAAGTTTATAGGAAGATAGAGAAAGTAGAGAAAAGTTTGTCTCCCTCTCTCTTCCAATGAAGCTGAATGATGGAAGATTTAGGACAGATAAAGTCCTCCTTTGCACAGCGCACACTCATATCATACTGTAAAACCTTTTATTGGCATCACATGCAACATCCAAAACAAATCAGTACAGAATTACCACTTCCCCAGTGGCACAAAACATTTGCTAAATGAAAAGAGGCAGAGACCCCAGCATTCAAGGATACGAGTCAATGAGCACACTCTGTCTCTTTTCCAAAGTTTGGTGAATTCTGACCGTGTGATCCGTTTGTTCTCGACAGAGAAAGGTGATCTTTCCCCTGTTGTTGGAGTCACTCGGTTTGACAAATTTATCGACATTTAATAACTGAACTGTCCCACTAGCACTCGCATAGGTCACCTAAGAAGAGGGGGATTGGCGATTGGACTGTCAAAGAAACCATAGCAATTAAAACCGAGGTTAGGAGAATCTATAGAGAGTTCAGAGAGATGGACAGCCTAATATCTACTTCTCCAGATCCCGACAACTCAGGGAAACTATCCAGCTCAGTCGGACAAGATGTAATCAGCGCATACTCGAACCATAGCTGTCAACCTTCCCTTTTTTTTTGCGGGAAATTCAATAATTTCAGCACCGCTTCCCGCTGCTATCCCGGATTGTTAGATATCCCGTAGACTGTCCCCAGGACAGGTGAGGCTGCTGATCCCTTATTTTCGAGGCTGCTGATCCCTTATTTGCAAATCTGAAAGTTGACAGCTATGACTCGAACTACGGAACTCCCTGCCACAGGAGGCAGTGCTGGCCACCAACTTAGAAGGTTTTCAAAGAGGATTGGGCAAATTCATGGCTACTAGCCATGATGGCTATGCTCTGCTTCCACAGCGGAGGCAGCGATGCTTCTGAAAGACAGGGCTTTTCATGTGAATGTGCAAAGACCCCCTGTCTTCTCAGCTGCCTTGCTCATCCCGTCTCAACCTGCAGTCCTTGCCAGAAGCCGACTGGTTTTTTGTGGGAGGTGGCGTGAGGCTTGGATCCAAAACCCAGCCCGCGCCACACTCTCTCTGAAACGGGTTGCTATGGAAAGACAACAAGGCTTCTGGAGGCAGGGGAGGGGGGGGAACCCTCGCTCTGTAATTTAGAGGGAATCCAGAAAGGAATATTCCTCCAATTCCCGTTTCATGAGGAAATATTTGGATCGGGGCCCTGTCTGGCCACAAAAGCCTGGCTCGAGTTTGTCTCTGCGGCCTGATGAGGCTCCCCTAGGCTAGAGGAGAAGCGGAGGGAAGGCCCACCTGGGCGCAACCAGGCCCCGTTGTTATGGCGGCAGGGGAAACAAAGCGTAAACACAGCTTGGCCTGCCGCGGCCCCGGCTGAGGGATTGGCCTCCGCTCAGGGGACAACCGTCTTGGCCAACTTTCTGGGGAGGGGAGGCTTCTTGCAGGTCCTGCCCCAGCCACCAACAGCTGCATCTCCCTATTTCACAAAGGGCTGAAACACATTTGTGTGTGTGTGTGTGAAGGGCGAAATCAACGGGCACGACTAACTTTATTCATTTCCATGGGTCTGCTCTGAGTAGGCTGGCCATCGCACACGGAGAACACTGAATTCACATTAAATTGAATTAATCAGCAGCAGAACCGAAAGTTTGAAAGGCAAAAGCTGCCCTGAGTAGCTGGGGCAACCTAGCTGGATGGGCAGGGTACAAATAAATATATGATTCTGATTTGGGCAGAATGCAAACAGAGAGGAAGATAGCCTAATTTCTTGGGGCAGGGAGTTCCACAGGTGGCTTGTGCTTTTCGCCGACCCACAAGCCACTGGGAGGTCTTCCCATTCAAGGGAGCTCTGCTCAGTAATAGAGCATCTCAAGACCCCTGAGTTGGTGCTGGAGAACCCTCTGTTCCTATTTCAACCAACCCTTTATTTGGGACCACGAGAACTGGAATCTTGATTTATTTTTAGCAGGCTTGTACAGTAGCTCGATGGTACAGTTATATTGTTGTTGTTGTTGTTTAGTCATTTAGTCGTCTCCGACTCTTCGTGACCCCCTGGACCAGAGCACGCCAGGCACTCCTGTCTTCCACTGCCTCCCACAGTTTGGTCAAACTCATGCTGGTAGCTTCGAGAACACTGTCCCACCATCTCGTCCTCTGTCATCCCCTTCTCCTTGTGCCCTCCATCTTTCCCAACATCAGGGTCTTTTCCAGGGAGTCTTCTCTTCTCATGAGGTGGCCAAAGTCTTGGAGCCTCAGCTTCAGGATCTGTCCTTCCAGTGAGCACTCAGGGCTGATTTCCTTCAGAATGGAGAGGTTTGATCTTCTTGCAGACCATGGGACTCTCAAGAGTCTCCTCCAGCACCAGAATTCAAAAGCATCAATTCTTCAGTGATCAGCCTTCTTATACATCTCCCAGGTAGGGCTTGGAAAAACCCACCGCCTGAAAGCCTGGACAGCTGCTGCCAGTCAGTGTTGCGAATACTGATCTAGATGGACCAAATGGACTGACTTCCTGTGCTCCTATGTTCCTAAGATAACTGTGTCCCATATTGATGGCTGTGTCTGTGTGCAGGAATAACATCTGGGCTTCCTGCTTCAATTGGGTCCTGCAAGGGATGCTCTCGTTTTCAGCCACAGAAAAATGTGCCTTGCGGGGAGACTTCTTCCCAGAATATGTATTCCCTGCCCACCCCCCGCCGCCTCTGAAAAATGGGAAGGGGATTCCCTTCATCCCTAGGACATGCCACATGCCCGCAATCCTGCTGCTCGCTGGGTGGAGAGAGGGATCTTGGCCAAACCTCAACAGCAGTAAAAGAAGAAGCACCCCTCTCCAGCTCCTGGGAGCCGACCCAAGTCTTGGAAGAAAAACAATGAGGTCATCTTGGAAGCTCTGTGCAAGACAAGAGCCCAGACCTTTAAGGATCCATCGGAGGAGAGAGAGGGTGGTGGGGCAAAGGGGGAGCAGAGATGGGACAGTCCTGTCTACACAGGCTAGGGAGGAGGAGGAAGATTTATTTCATTTAGGAACTGCTTCCCACGAGGCATCCCATTACAAAGAATATGCTGGGAGCATCAGGGCGGAAACAATATGAGCAGCTGGAATGGTGTGTGTGTGTATGTTTGTGAAGGAGACACTGAACTGGTGCCAAAGTGTCCTTTCTGCATTGACTCATCTGCCATAAAACCCAAGAGCATTGTCACTGGCAATTTGGGATATATTCTAGGCGAATCTATCCATTTCGGTTTTCCCCAGTTTTTCGTTTTTCTGATCTATTCACTTTTCCACATCAGTTTGCAGTTTATTTATTTATTTATAATGCATTTTAGCTGGATAGCTCAGTTGGTTACAGCGTATTGCTGACAACACCGAGGTTGCAGGTTCGATCCCAGACAGCTGCAAATTCCTGCATTGCAAGGACTTGGACTAGAATGATCTTCAGGGTCCCTTCCAGCTCTAGGTTTCTATGAGATAACAGCACGTTAGTGTGAATTTCTCCCAACGGACACATTCTTGTATGCAATTTCGCCTGATAGACACATTATTATTTTTTTTTGCAAAGCCATTTTCCCTAATATGATGCAATGCCTTATTGTGTCTTATTTTCTCTCACATAGGGTTTCAACACACACTCTACCAAAACATGCATTTTTGTAACCATGACTTGGCTGGGGAACCACGTTGCAGAAATTTGGAGAAGTGAGAATTTGGAAAGATGGCTTTGTTTTGGTTTGTGCATTCTTTCTAAAAGGGCTAATTAGGTAGGTTTGCTTTTAAATGCAAACTGGATCCAATTTTTCTTCCATCTCCAGCTGTGCATCCCCAGTTCAGGCCGGCCTTCACGGATCTTGCCATTGTACTTGTAAGCCAAGCACAACTATGTACTCTCCTGCAGGTCATGCATTGCTGGGCTGTTTCTGAGGGAAGGTTGCCAGCTGGTAGTGATGTCATCCCCAAGCTTTCAAGGGATCTTGCCCCATATTTCTTCCTGTTAATGGGAAGGAGAGCACATCCTAGGCACAGGCAAGTTTCTCATTCGATTCCTGATATCCACTGGACATCCACTCAGGACAGATAAAAGAAAGGACTTAATTATTCAGGTGATAATTAAACGATGGAATTCACTGCCACAGTGAGGCACAGCTTTGAAAGAGGGCTAGAGCATGGGTAGGCAAACTAAGGCCCAGGGGCCGGATGCTGCCCAATCACCTTCTCAATCCGGCCCGCGGACGGTCCGGGAATCAGCGTATTTTTACATGAGAAGAATGTGTCCTTTTATTTAAAATGCACCTCTGGGTTATTTGTGGGGCCTGCCTGGTGTTTTTACATGAGTAGAATGTGTGCTTTTATTTAAAATGCATTTCTGGGTTGTTTGTGGGGCTTAGGAATTCGTTCATTTTCCCCCCAAAATATAGTCCGGCCCAGCACAAGGTCTAAGGGACAGTGGACCGGCCCCCTGCTGAAAAAGTTTGCTCACCCCTAGGCTAGAGGAATTCATGGAGAATATAACCTCAATGGCTGTGTTCCAGCTCTACTCTTGGTGGGGTGCTAAGGTGCCTCTGAATATCAGTGGCTGGGAACCACAAGTACAGAAGGGACTATTGCACCCAGGTCTTCCTAGCTGTGGTTTTCCCATAGGCACCAAGTTGGCCCCTGGGTGAACGGGATGCTGGGCAAGTCGGGCCTTTGATCTGGTCCAGGAGGACTCTTTTTAAGTTCATGGGTGGCGCTGTGGGTTAAACCACAGAGCCTAGGACTTGCTGATCAGAAGGTCAGCGGTTCGAATCCCTGCGACGGGGTGAGCTCCCGTTGCTCGGTCCCTGCTCCTGCCAACCTAGCAGTTCGAAAGCACGTCAAAGTGCAAATAGATAAAGAGGTACCACTCCGACGGGAAGGTAAATGGCGTTTCCGTGCGCTGCTCTGGTTCGCCAGAAGCGGCTTAGCCATGCTGGCCACATGACCCGGAAGCTGTACGCCGGCTCCCCTGGCCAATAAAGCGAGATGAGCGCCGCAACCCCAGAGTTGGCCACGACTGGACCTAATGGTCAGGGGTCCCTTTACCTTTATTCTTAATAAATTCAAGAGTCAACACGCCATCTTCAGAGGCAGCCTGCCTGTGAACATCACACCCTCCAGAACCAATAGCTTGGGTGGGGGGCAGCCATCTACCCCCCTTCAGTGGGTACATCTGACTGGCCACCTTTTGAAACCAGAACCCCAGGCCTTTCCTGTTTGGTGCTTCTTCTGCAGTCCGCCAGTGCCCTTCTGATAAAGAATCGCCAGGGACTCGCTCACACTTTGCTCTTCTTGTGCCTCTAAAGCACAGGTCCAAGTGCTTTTCCGTTTCCCCCGGGGACAAGCAGAAGTGTGGAGGAGCCCCAAGACATGTTCCGTTGTTTGGCTAGCAGTGGCTATTTGCCCTGTGGACCCTGGCAGACAGCAGTCCTGAACTCCCTTCAGAAACTGGGTTTTGCCCCTCAAGCCTTTCTAAGCCTGGGGTTGGGGCAGGCAAAAGCTACATTCAGGCAAAGAATCATAGACACCGAGAGACAACAGGACTGTTCAAGGTGCCCTGACTATAAAATTGGAGAAATCGAGAGAGATATAGCCGCACCGGCAGCATATCTCTTCTTTCTCGTATCCAAAAATGCAAGAAGGGTCTTTACACTCGCCAGAAGCTCGGCTTTGCCCTTGCAGGTCCTGGAAGGATCCTTTTAAAAAATCCCGTATGCTTAGAGACTGTGCCTCTTCATTAGGGGAGATAGGAAGCCCAGAGCACTTGTTCTTTAGCTGTCCCTTTTATGAAGAGGCACGGAGTGAGACCATTGGTCCCCTATTGGTGAGGCTCACTGACCTCCCGGAAAAGCAAAAATTGACCTTTTCTTGTTAGGCAAAAATCAGAAGACGACTTGGATGGTCACCAGATTCTGTGTACAGATCTGTAGGCGCAGACCATCTCCCGACTCAAACTAGTTCGTTAAGAAAATCCCCAAACTTGGTTCCATGGGTGACTCTGGGTCAGCTCCCTGCGGCAGTTTATCTTAAAGTTTTAAGTGTCTACGTGCTTATCGCATTTATAAATTTTAAATTTATTGTTGTACATTGTTTTAATTGTTTTCTTTCTGTGACTGTACCCCCAAGTGCGTTTTATAAGCTGGTCTCCGACCATAATAAATTATCTCTCTATCTATCTGTCTTGAGGACCAAGAACTGAGCCTCCAGGATCAGGGGCAGTCTACCTCATTACCAGTTACCAGGCACAACGACAGCAGAGGGGCATATTCTGCTGCCCCAGTCGCAGGATGATGCTGTTTATTTGGCTTGGCCACCGGATGAAAAGCCCACGCTGGACTGGAGGGACCCCTCTTTCGATCCGGTCCAGCAGAGTATCCTGCCGCTTTAAGAGCGATCCCGGGACGGAAAATTCCACCCCGTGCAGCTTTCTCCCCTCATTGCATCTTTTTGATGTGTGTTAGTGGGCGGGGGGGGGGGGGGGAGCGCGCGCGAGAGAAGCCACATCAGATGGAAACCCGCGACGGCAAGCGACTCCTTAAAGGGACAGGAGCCCGGACGCCGCGATTTGGTTCTCGTTGAGGACAGGCGAGGTCCTGTAGTCGTGCTCCCTTTTCCTTTTCCCTTTTGGGAGGGCGAGCAGAGCATCCCCACCCCGCCCTGTTCCCCCCGATTCGTGCCCCCCACCCCGCCCGGAAACCTGCTCCGATCCGCGGGCGCAGAGGCAGGGAGGGCTCGGCTCGGATCGTGGAAGAGGCAGCGCTTCTTCGGCCGCGCCGTTGCAAGCGAGCCTCGGCTGCCGCTGCTGCCCTTTGTCCCTGCGGCGGCGCCGCCCCTTCCTCGGAGCGCCCCCATCCGCCGCCCCCGCCGGCCGCCCCGCCGGCCGCCCGTCCACGCCCCGCTCCTCCTCCTGCGCCTGGAAGCTGCGAGGATGGAGCGGCTCCTGCGAAGACCCCCGGCCGCCCTCCGCCGCCTCCCGCTCCTCCTTCTCCTCCTCCTGGGCGCAGCGGGCGCAGCCAGGCAGGGGCTGCAAGGTAAGCGGGCGGCGGGGACGGCGCGCTCGGTCCAAGCCCAGCCAAAGTCCCGGGTTCGGTCCCCGAAGGGCTCGCTCGTCCGGAAGCGCTGCCCGAGTTCTGCTTTAGGGGCAGAAGGTGCCGGGTTCGACCACGGGGAGGGATTGCTGGAGAGATGCTGCCGGTCAGTGTCGACCAGGCGGACCCAGTGGTCGGATTGCTGCCGGTCAGTGTCGACCAGGCGGACCCAGTGCTCTGATTGCTGCCGGTCAGTGTTGGCAGCGCGGAGCTAGATGGATGGAGTGAGTGTTGGTGACGCCAAGCTAGGGGGACCCGATGGTCCGATTGCTGCCCAGTGCTATGATTGCTGCCGGTCAGTGTCAGCAATCCTGAGCTAGACAGACTCAATGGTCTTTTTTGCTGCTGGTCAGTGTTGGCAGCATGAGGCTAGTCAGTGTTGGTCATGCCAAGCTAGGTGGACCCAATGGTCCAATTGCTGCCAGTCAGTGTCGACAGTCCTGAGTTTGATGGACCAAGTGGTCTGACTTGTATATGAGACAATCTGTTTAAAACAGCCGAATGCAAAAATGGTCCTTTTCTAAACATAGAGTAAGCTTCTTAGTCCTCATGGTTGCTTTAAATCACAAGAGAGGGCACTGATCAATAGCCAGACCATTGGTCCAAATTGGCTCAATACTGTCGACCTTCTATCCAAAACCAGGAGGTCTGGATTCTTGCTTCACATTTCTGGGAAGAACACCACCTAACAGCAAAGCATGTGGTTTGAATTCAGAATGTCCCAGGTTCCGTCTCATGTTGGGAGGCTGATTTAAACAGCAGCATCGGTCTCTTTTCCTGCCTCACCTGGAAATGCCATCAGGGACTGAACCCTCTGCATGCAAAGAAGATGCTCTGCTTCTGAGCTATAGTCCTTCCCTTAAATCTAAACTAAGATTCCAGTCCTCATGACTCTGGATTAAGGGCTGATTTCAGCAAGATGTTTCCTCACAGCCACACTCTTAGTCCAGCTAGCTTGGACAGGGAGTCTCCAGGGTTTGGGAGGCGGGACGACGGCATTCTCAGCCCTGCCAGGGATTGAACGCCAGACCTTTCGCCTGCAAAGCAGATGGTGCAACTCTGAGTAAGAGAAGGAAGGGAAGATGGCAAGGAGGACAGCAATTTAACCCTCCCTCTCCCCAAGTCACTATGGCCATCTCTAATCTCATCACACACACGTTCGGATCTGCTTTTTAAATCATCTTTCTATCCCCTCTCTTGCCAACCTAGCAGTCTGAAAGCATGTCAAAGTGCAAGTAGATAAATAGGTACCACTCCGGCAGGAAGGTAAACAGCATTTCTGTGCACTGCTCTGGTTCGCCAGAAGCGGCTTAGTCATGCTGGCCACATGACCTGGAAGCTGTACGCCGGCTCCCTCGGCCAATAAAGAGAGATGAGCGCCACAACCCCAGAGTCGGTCACGACTGGATCTAATGATCAGGGGTCCCTTTACCTTTTATCCCCCCTCTCTCTCCTCTGAGAAGCTCAAGGTAGTTTACATCTTCCTCCTTCACTCTTTATCCTCACAACAACCCTCCAAAGTAGGCTGGGCCAAGAGACAGTGAGCTTCTGAACCCAACTCTCTCGAGTTAGACATTCTAAACATTTAAGGTTCCCTGGCTGTCAATGTAAAGAAATAGTTTAGTATCAATAAATAAAGCAATATATTGGTGCTGGTGTTCTTAGTTCTGCAAATCTAACAAGTGATCAAAATATGAAGAGTGGTGGTGGTGAAGTAGAGGGGGACTGAGATAAAATTGTAAGTTTAAGAGTTCAGCGCTTCAAATGTTGTGGGGGGGATGCCACATTTTTGAATGCTTCCCTGCATTAACACCATCTTTCCCCTGCATGGAGAAAGCCAGCTCCAAAGGCAAAACGTTGGTCTCCTAGGACACATCTCCCTGATGAGCTGTGTTTCTGCTTGCGGGGATTTGTTGTCATCTTAATGTGGAGGAGCATTCGGAAGTGGTGCTTCCCACCTATAGCCTGAAGCGGTACAGACCATTTGACCAGGGTCTACAGATAACCAAAATAAAGCAATAGAATGGACTGTATCACTCCTGGAAGCTTCTCCCTTCACATACAAAAAACAATTGAGCTCTCTGCAAGGAGAAATGTAGCACTTCAGGGAGAGCAGTGGGCAGGGAGCTTTTTACAGAGAGGAGCATTTGCGTGTGTTGCGGAGGGGTGGAATAAAACCTCCCCTTCACTTGGAGTCCAAGTGGCACAGTCCATTCTGATGCTTTGTCCTGAAGCAGGTGTGAACAGAGGATGAATCAAGCCCCTGATTTGCATGCAGAAGGTCTCAGGTTTAATCCCTACCATCTCCAGGTAGGACTGGGAGAAAAACACCGTCTGAACTCCTGGAAAGCTGCTGCCAGTCAGTGTAGGCAACACTAGCCTATAATAATAATAATAATAATAATAATAATAATAATAATAATAATGTATTATTTATACCCTGCCCATCTGGCTGGGCTTCCCCAGCCACTATGGGCAGCTTTCAAAAAAATATTAAAATACCGTAATACATCAAACATTAAAAGCTTCCCTAAACAGGGCTGCCTTCAGATGTCTTCTAAAAGTCTGGTAGTAGTTGTTCTCTTTAACATCTGGTGGGAGGGTGTTCCACAGGGCGGGTGCCACTACCGAGAAGGCCCTCTGCCTGGTTCCCTGTAACTTGGCTTCTCACAATGAGGGAACCACCAGAAGGCCCTCGGTGCTGGACCTCAGTGTCCGGGCAGAAGGATGGGGGTGGAGACGCTCCTTCAGGTATACTGGGCCGAGGCTGTTTAGGGCTTTAAATGTCAGCACCGACACTTTGAATTGTGCTCGGAAACATATTGGGAGCCAATGTAGGTCTTTCAAGACCGGTGTTATATGGTCTCGGCGGCCGCTCCCAGTCACCAGTCTGGCTGCCGCATTCTGGATTAGTTGTAGATGGACCAGTAGTCTGATTCAGTGTAAGGCATCTTCCTATGGTCTTTTCCTCTTATGCTTAACTCTGTGACAAGGTTCTGTGCTGCTCAGACTGGCAGCCAACCCCCCCCCCCCAAAGAAAAACCAGGCAAGCTGTTAATCCACCCAGGGGCCAAATCGTCGCCAACGGCTGTAACATTCCTTTCCGTAGCAGCTGTCCAAATTAAGTGTTAACGGTATTCCTGGTTTGAGATATATATAGTTAATCTGTTTGTACTCAAAGTTCTGGGCAGGATCTGCCCCGACTTCTGTGCCAGGGAGTGGAATCCGAGGATGTTCCAGGTGGACTCTTTATCAGACACCGCACACACCTTTGGGAGGTCTGGTCCGGGGCGGGTGGCGAGGCTGTGAATATGGACCCTCTCCTCCTGCCCAGAAGGAGACCACAGAACCCCCAGTAGATGCAAAGGCTTCTGTGTGCTTGAACGGAGACAGTGTGCTCAATCCATTCTTGTAAATAAATATCGGGCTGGAAGGCTGCAAACCGGAGGCCCTCTTTTCCCAGGACTTGCAGTGCCTTCCATAAGCACACAAGGACAGCCTGCTGGACCAAGCCAAGGGCCCACCTACTCCATCTAGGACCAGGCCGACCAGGACCTGAGCACAAGAACACTCTGCCCACTTGCGACTCCCTGCAACGGGCACCTGGAGGCAGAATGCATCTGACAGTAGAGGTAGAATGTAGCCGTCATGGCTAGTAGCCATGGGCAGCCTTTTCCTCCAAGAATTTGTCCTCTTAAAGCCATCCAAGGGATGCGGGTGGCGCTGTGGGTTAAACCACAGAGCCTAGGACTCACCGATCAGAAGGTCGGCGGTTCAAATCCCCGCGACGGGATGAGCTCCCGTTGCTCGGTCCCTGCTCCTGCCAACCTACCAGTTCAAAAGCATGTCAAAGTGCAAGTAGATTAATAGGTATCGCTCCAGCGGGAAGGTAAACAGCATTTCCACGCACTGCTCTGGTTCGCCAGAAGCGGCTTAGCCATTCTGGCCACATGACCCGGAAGCTGTACGCCGGCTCCCTCAGCCAATAAAGCGAGATGAGCGCGCAACCCCAGAGTCGGTCACGACTGGACCTCATGGTCAGGGGTCCCTTTACCTTTTTAAAAGCCATCCAAGCTGGTGGCCATTGATGCCTCTTGTGGGAGTGAGTTCCACAGTTTAACAAAGAAAAAGTTCCTTTTATCTTTTCTAACATTCAGCTTCATTGCAGTGGTGTAGCATGGGTTGCTAGTGCCCGGGGCAGCGTGTGTGGGAGGGAGGGAAACAGAGGCATTCAACTGCCCCAAACCTGCAGAGATAAGAAAAGAAGAGTCGTTCCATTGTCTGGAGAGGTCAGTTCCTGGTTTGCACAGAGAAGCCGTTTTGAACGGAGCTCAGCGATGCAAGCATGCAGCTATGCTGAAGCAGCACCGGGTGTCAAAATTTTGCACCCCTAAGAATTTTTCACCTGGGGAAGCTGTCCCTCTGGCCCCCAAGCTACGCCCCTCCACTGATCCATGAGTTCTACCATTATAAGAGAGGGAGAAAAACTTTTCCCAATCCAATTTCTCCATGCATAATTTTTATAAACTTCTGTCATGTCACCCCTGACACACCTTTTCTCTAAACTAAGAAGTCCCAAACACTGCAACCTTTCAGTCCATCCCCTTGGTAATTTTAATTTCGCTTCCCTGAACGTTTCCCAGCTAAACAATATCCTTTCTGGAGTGAGGCGGCAGGCGGCAGTATACTGAGTTGGAGAGAGGCAGGGCTCAGCAGCAGCAAAGTTGACCCGGTGCAAACTCACCAGCAGAACTAGACTCCCTGCCAATACGTTCCCACTGCGCTGACCTCCCTGCTACACCCATCTCCATCCTGGTATTATTCTGCAGTGACTCAGATACAGGAAGGTTGGGTGAGTAGGCCAGTCCTGCCACATTGTCTGCTGCGGCTGCAAATGAAAGAGACATTCAGCTAGACACTCTCAAGGCAACACAGCCTGCCTTTAAATTATAATAATTCCAATCATAAAAACAACACACACACACACACACACACAAGATTGCATTGCATTGGATAATGTTTTGACGCAGGAACAAGCTGGATAGTTGCATTTTGTTCTGGAAGTGCAGTAAATTATCCTGATGTGAAAGGAGGGTAGAGAAATCAAGGCAGTTAAGGAATAACAAACCCTCCAAGTGTCCCTATTTTCCAGGGACGTCCCTGATTTAGAGAAGCCGTCCCATTTTTAAATTTGATCCTGGAATGTCCCTCTTTTCCTTAAAGGTAAAGGTAAAGGGACCCCTGTTAGGTCCAGTCGTGACCGACTCTGGGGTTGCGGCGCTCATCTCGCTTTACTGGCCGAGGGAGCCAGCTACAGCTTCCGGGTCATGTGGCCAGCATGACTGAGCCGCTTCTGGCGAACCAGAGCAGCACACGTAAATGCCATTTACCTTCCTGCCAGAGTGGTACCTATTTATCTACTTGCACTGGCATGCTTTCGAACTGCTAGGTTGGCAGGAGCTGGGACCGAGCAACGGGAGCTCACCCCGTCACGGGGATTCGAACCACCGACCTTCTGATTGGCAAGTCCTAGGCTCTGTGGTTTAACCCACAGCGCCACCCACGTCCCATCTTTTCCTTAGGACATCCCTATTTTCATTGGAGAAATGTTGGAGGCATGGAGGCAATCCTGTATTGGGAAGGTTTTTTAAAAAAATGTTTAATGTTTTATTATGTTTTTATATATGTTGGAAGCTGCCTAGAGCAGTGTTTCCCAACCTTGTGCCTCCAGATGTTTTTGGCCTACAACTCCCATCATCCCTAGCTAGCAAGACCAGTGGTCAGGGATGATGGGAGTTGTAGGCCAAAAACATCTGGAGGCACAAGGTTGGGAAACACTGGCCTAGAGTGGCTGGGGCAACCCAGGAAGATGCGTGGAGTATAAATAGTAAAATCTTCATTATGGAATCGGACGTCCCTATTTTCATAGGAGAAATGTTGGAGGGTATGGAATAAAATCCTAAAGTCAAGAAGACCTTACTTTAGGTGGAGGGTTGGGAAAGGTTGAAACTCATCTAGCCTGCCACCTTGTGTGGAGATTAGGAGTTGCGCTTGGCTCTAAAAGCGCAGCATCTTTTCCTGAGCCAAACTTGCCCACCGCCCTGCAGAACACTTGGAAATTGTCTGTGGCCTTCTTGGCTCGCATAGGTAAGCTGCCTCTTACCATTGGTTGGTACTGACTGCACTGGCTGGCAGCAGCTCTCCAGGGTTTTAAAAAGGGAGTCTCTTCCAGCCCTACATAGAGATACCGGGACTTGAACCCAGGATCTTGTTCACACAGAGCAGAGATCCCACCACCAAGCTATGGCCCTTCCCTTAAATCAGGCATAGGCAAACTCGGCCCTCCAGATGTTTTGAGACTACAATTCCCATCACCCCTGGCCACTGGTCCAGTTAGCTAGGGATGATGGGAGTTGCAGCCCTAAAACATCTGGAGGGCTGAGTTTGCCTATGCCTGCCTTAAATAGACCGTAAGGTTCTAGTCCTCATGGTTCTCAGCTGGCTGGAGCGTGGTGCTGGAAGGTCAAGGTTGCAGATTCAAGTCCTATATGGGACAGCTGCATATTCCTGCATTGCAGGGGGTTGAACGAGATGACCCCAACTCTACAAAGCCACTTCCACCCTGCCAAAGGAGGTGGTGTTGCAGGCTTCACGTTCACGCCCCCACTACGTGCGCCATGGTTGGCGCTCAGCCTCGGTGCAATTGAGGGAATCCCCGGCCGCGTCACCCCCTGGACAGCCAATTGGCTGGCTCGGGGGGGGCATGGCCTGCCCTATTTATCACTGGCGCTGCTGGGGATCTCCCTCTTTTGCCGCCTCCAGCTACTCCGGTTTCCCACCCTTTAAGGTTTTCGTCCTTGACCTTGCTATGGACCTTGGTTGGTCGCCATTAAGGGGCCTGGTAGGAATTTTTTCCACTTGGCAAATTGGCACCAGCCACTTGGTTTTCGCCTGCCTCGTAGCAAATCGTCACAACTTTCTTGGTATTGGTGGTTAGGCATTGGTATTGTTCTGTAGTTGGAAGAGGGGAGGAAGAGCCATCACCTGCCCCACATATTGAAGGGTAGTCCGATAAAGGATTCTGGGGGGCATGGCCCTGTCCGAAGCCTAGGGAGCTGAGGGCCTAAGGCACGCCCCCAAGCGGTGACCCCGGGGGAGTTGCTAGCATAGCTGTCAACCGTCCCTTATTTGACGGGAAATTCCATTATCTCAGCGTCATGTCCCGCTGCTGTCCCTTATTGATGATGTCCCTTAAATTTCCTGGGTTTCAAAGGAAGCAGCTCCTCTCCCTCCCTCCTCGCCGGCCAGGGAGGAGGGAGGCTCCAACTGTGTTGCTTGGCTGCGTTGCTCACCCAATAAGGAGTCTAAGAACGACTGGGGGGTGGAGCTTGCATGCCTTGTGCCGATCAAAGGGGACTGGCCTTTGCTCAGCGCTTCCCAGCAGAGAGGTGACGGTGGTTTTCCTTGCTGCATCCCCTTTGCTGGGTTGCTGCGCTGTGGGAACCACTGGTTGAGGCTTTGTTTGGCTGCTGGCTGGGCTTTCTGCCCTTGGCTCGGAGGGGCTCAGAAAATCCCTTATTTTGGCTGCTGATCCCTTATTTTCGAGGCTGCTGGTCCCTTATTTTCAAATCTGTAAGTTGACAGCTATGGGAAGTTCCTAGTTAATGTGCATCAGCCGGACTCCCCCTACTGATGGTCAACCCTTCCCAGTCTTCAGGCGGACGGGCTGGTTGGATATACAGTAGTTGGTTAGGACCAATGCCTAAGCCAATACCGCTCATCACCTGTAACCAACAAAGTTGTGGCCTTATTTAGCCCATTAACCTTAATAATTGTGTCATGTGTCTTTATTTCCACTGGGGGGGGGGGATGAGAACTTGCCACGCAATTCTATGATTCTATGAATCAGGCCCTTGGTCCATCTAACTCAGTATTGTCCACACTGACTGGCAGCAGCTCTCTCCAGGGTTTCAAGCAGCCCTGTGCGAAGCTGCCACCGGGGATTGAGCCTAGGACATTCTGGATGCAAAGCAGATGTTCCCCCCATTGAGCAACGAACGCACATCAGACAGGCAGAGGGAGAAAGTGCCACAACACAAACTCTTTTTCTTCTGTGACGGACAGCCAGTTCTGCCAATGCTTGACCTTTGCTCTCCCACTGCTCCTCCCCTAGTACTTGACCTCCTGTCGGTGACGGAGCCCAGGCATATGGCCAATGTGGCCGAGAAGATCCACACGGAGCTGCTGACCGTCCGTGACCTCTACCTGCTCTCCACCTTCCGCCTGCCCCCCAAGCAAGGCGGGGTGTTGTTTGGGGTCTACTACAAGAAGGACAACAGCCGCTGGCTTGAAGCCACGGTGGTGGGCAAGACCAACAAAGGTGAGTGAGAGCGAGGAGACCTAGGATCCGAACCCGCCACCCTGTCCAGGCGTGAGGGGGAAAGAAAAAGGCCAGGAATGTCTCAGGGCCCACCTGCACCGAGCATTTAAAGCAGTATTTGCCACTTTAAACAGCCACGGCTCCCCTCCTGCAAAGACCCCTGGGAACTGTAGTTTGTTAAAGGCACTGGGAGTCATTCAGAGCCCCCCTGTTCCCCTCTGATTCCTGGAGTTGCCTGGGAAGAGAGATTGAGCGATAAGCCGTTCTGAGAATTGTAGGAGGGGGGTCTCCTAAAAACTCTTAGCACCTATAACAAACTACAATTCCCAAGTTGGTTGATTCCTAACTGTTGCTCCAGCTTGGGGGGGGGGGAGTCCTGAGTTTAAGTACAGTGGTACGTCGTTTTATGAACAGTCCTGTTAACGAACTACAGTGGTACCTCAGGTTAAGAACTTAATTCATTCTGGAGGTCCGTTCTTAACCTGAAACTGTTCTTAACCTGAAGCACCACTTTAGCTAATGGGGCCTCCTGCTGCTGCCGTGCTGCCAGAGCACAATTTCTGTTCTCATCCTGAAGCAAAATTCTTAACCCGAGGTAATATTTCTGGGTTAGCAGAGTCTGTAACCTGAAGCGTCTGTAACCCGAGGCACCACTGTATTCAGTTTACAAACTCCGCAAAACCGGAAGTAGTGTTCCTGTTTGCGAACCTTACCTCGTTCTACGAACAGAATCCAAAAAGTGGAAGGGCACCGGCAGCAGGAGGCCTCATTAGGGAAAATGCACCTCAGTTTCAGAACAGATTTGGTTTAAGAACGGACTTCAGGAACGGATTAAATTCGTAAACCAAGGTACCACTGTAATAAGTTAACTTCGACCTGAAAGAAATGCATCTCCTGACCCAACTTTGTTTTACCAACCTTTTTTCTCAGTAAATAAAACTTTTATTGTTTGATCAACCCCTGCCTGAGACTCCCGGGAATGAAGTCCCACCCCCCACAAGACCCCCCCAAAAGGTAGCCTGCGGTAAATTGTAGAAATTTGTTTAATCGGTGAGTCCGCTATATTTAATTGGGGACACTTATTGGGGTGAGCCCATTTACATGTCTAAGGAGTTGGCCATTGTTATGTACTGAAGTTCTCACCCTGGGCAGCAGGGGGATACTGTAGATAGTTTTCACTCACGTCCACATTTGGCCCCTGAGGACTGGAATCTTGTTTTCATTTTGGGTGCGGGACTGTGGCTCAGTGGGAGAGTGTTATGTACTGAAGTTCTCACCCTGGGTCAGCAGGGGGATATTGTAGATAGTTATGCAAATAAGGGATCGAAAGTGACGTTCAGTGATTGGATAGTTTTAGAAAATGGTTACTGTTGCATTCTAGTGGAGCTCTATATAAGCAGGCTGGCTGAAGCCTTCAGTTCAGTTCTGTCCTGCCTGTGAATAAACAAGAGCTGTTTGAAGAATCACTGTGTCGTCTGATATGTTCACCCACAACTTAACAGCCATCACAACTATAGCATTTGCAGTCGTACCTTGGAAGTCAAACGGAATCCATTCCGGAAGTCCGTTTGACTTCCAAAATGTTCAGAACCAAAGTGTGGCTTCGGATTGGCTGCAAGAAACTCCTGCAGCCAATCGGAAGCCACAGAAGCCCCGTCGGACGTTCGGCTTCCAAAAATAGTTTGCAAACCGGAACAGTCACTTCCGGGTTTGCGGCGTTCGGGAGCCAAAACATTCGAGAACTAAGCTGTTTGAAAACCAAGGTATGACTATACACAGCTTTGAACATCATGCTCATCCCTTCTCTCTCTCTTTCTCTCCCACCAGTCCACCTCCGATACCTGCGGGCCGACGGGAAGGTGCATTCGGTGAACCTGCAGAACACCAACCTGGTCGACGGGCGCAGCCACACCGCCCTCCTGCGGATGAGCAGCCTGCAAGGTGGCCGCCTCTCGGTGGAGCTTTACGTGGACTGCAAGCTAGTGGACTCCAGCGCCGGGCAGCCCGAGATGGCGCCCCTCGACCCGGAGCAGGTGGAGGCAGTGGAGGTTCGGACGGGACAGAAAGGCTACCTCCGCTCACAGGTAAGGGAGGAAAAGAAAAGCTGACATTCTGTCACCCTTTAGTGTGACCAAGGGAGTGAGTGATTGATTGATTGATTGATTGATTGATTGGGTGGTTCACAGAAAAGATCACAATATACAAAAATAATATTAAAAACAATAACCCAATAACACACACCCATTATTATTAATTTTTACATAAATGGTGTTCGTTGTTGTACTGCTATAATATGCTGTTTGGGTAAGGTGACTAAAGTTCCAATTAAGGCTTAGAATAAAACCAAACACTTTTTACTTTAGATGTCATCAATACAGTGGCACCTCAGGTTACATATGCTTCAGGTTACATACACTTAGGTTACAGACTCCGCTAACCCAGAAATAGTGCTTCAGGTTAAGAACTTTGCTTCAGGATGAGAACAGAAATCGTGCTCTAGTGGCGCGGCAGCAGCAGGAGGCCCCATTAGCTAAAGTGGTGCTTCAGGTTAAGAACAGTTTCAGGTTAAGTACGGACCTCCAGAACGAATTAAGTACTTAACCTGAGGTACCACTGTATTATGATAGTTTGCCTTTTATATAATACACTGATTTCTCTGATACTTTTCAATGTACAAATGGGATGGGAAGTGAAGGGCGGGGCTATGCAAATGAAAGGGAGGGGCAATACAGAAAAGGGCCATCTTGTTTGCAAGATCTCTAGGGAGAGTGTGATGATCAGGGCTGACAACATGGATTATAAAGAACCACTTGGGGAAATCTCTTTGTCGTCTGCTTTGTCAACCCACTACTTAATTGGGGGGGGGGGCAGCTAAGCCCCGCTACACATAATCACATGACATGATGCACCATTAGAATGGTAATGTCCATCGACTTGGGGGGCCCCAGCCCCCTCAAATTTTTTATTAGTCGTTGGCTCCTGTGGTGCCGATTTAATTCTCACCATGCCCATAGGATCTTTAAAAGCTGACCTTTCTGTTTCCTCCATAAGACAATGGCTGAAGCTTTTTATTACGTCATGAAGCTGATTTATGTTAACGAAGAAAATTTCAGCCTTCCTCTCTTACAGCACTCCCTCATTTTATTATTAGATTATTATTTTTTAATAAATTTGTATACCACCCTATACCTATATATCTCAGGTCAGTTCACAGCATAAAATTACAATATAAAAACCACAAAGCACATAATAAAAACTAGAACAAAAACCAAGCCAATAATCCACCCCTCCCTTTCCACAACACATTTAAAAATGCATCTGATATCTATCAGCCAAAGGCCTTGTTGTAGAGGAACATTTTCTCCTAATGGCGTATAATGAAGGCTCCAGGTGAGCCTCCCTGGAGAGATAATTCCACAATTGAGGAGCCACCGAGGAAAAGACCCGATCTTGTGTTGCAACCCTCCGTATCTCACATGGAGGAAACACACGAAGAAGGACCTCAGAGGAAGATCTCAGGGTCCAGGTTGGTTCATTTGGAGACAGTCCTTGAGGTATTGAGGTCCTGAGCCATTTATCTGTGCAGCAACCTTGTGAGGTAGGGTTGGGTGAGATAAGTTGACTGGGAAAAGCCAGGCTTCCTCAACCTCGGCCCTCCAGATGTTTTGGGCCTACAAATCCCATGATCCCTAGCTAGTAGGACCAGTGGTCAGGGAGGATGGGAATAGTAGTCTCAAAACATCTGGAGGGCCGAGGTTGAGGAAGCCCGGGGCAAAAGCAGTATCTGGCCCTCATAAGTCTTTCCCAAGCCATACCCCTGCATCCTCCTCTAATGTTTTTGCCAGGCTGGAATGTGTCCTTGAATTCCTCATGATGCCTCTAGCCTGCCCGGAAGAAGAATTTGAGAGGGGTGTTTGCAATAACCAGCCTACCGTACAAAGGGAGGGGCATTGCATTCATTGCCCCTCCCACTTTTGCTTCTGGCTCCACCCACCACCTGCATGTGGCCCCTGGAAGGCGAATGTGGCCCTTGAACTTTACTAGTCTCACTTGCCCCCATTTAGGGGATTGCAACCTAGGCGTACTGACACCTCTCCTCACCCCCAATTCCATCTTAGGGTTTCTTGGAATCCCTGAAGCTGATCCTGGGAGGCTCAATGAGCCGCGTGGGAGCCTTAAGCGAATGCCCCTTCCAGGGGGATGAATCCATGCAGAACACAGGTAAGGATTTCTTCGGCTTTTTACTTGCTCGGCCAGAGCGGGATATTCCATTCACGTTCAGGATCTGGGCTCAGGGTCCTGTGGTGCATTCCCACTATGGCTGCATTCACACAACGCGTTTAAAGCCGTGTCAGACCGCTTTAACCCCAAAGGATTCTGGGAGCTGCCGTTTGTTCAGGGCGCTAAGAGTTGTAAGGAAACCCACCCCGAGCTACAATTCCCAGAGTGGTTTAACAGTCAATCAAATCTCACAGAGAACTCTGGGAGTTGTAGTTTGGGCCCGGGAGGGCTAGGAGGGATTTCCTAACCATTTTCGGTATCTTTAACACACTACAGGTCCCATAATATTTTTGGGGAAGCCAGGGCTCCTTAAAGTGGGATGAGAGCATTTTAAATGGATGCTATGAATGTGGCCTCTGAGTTACAGTGGAACCTCGATTGTCGAACATTTCGGAAGTCGATCAATATGGAACCCAGAAGTGAATGCTTCCGTTTTCAAATGCGCCTCGGAACTCGAAGCGTTTCTCCATTTTTTAAAAAGGAATTTGCCAACTGGCAATTGCACCTCGGTTGTTGAACATTTCAGAAGTTGAACGGTCTTCCAAAATGGATTACGTTCGACAACAGAGGATCCACTGTATTCTGATAGCAGAGGCCCACATCCCCGTTTTGGGTCCACCAGCAACTGACAGTGCGTTATTGAACTTCTTCAAGCCCTTACACAGCATCTTAATTCTGTTTTCCTTTCACTTTCAGTATCCAACGTGATCAATTCCCTATTTGGTGAGTCTGATGACTGCTCATTTCTTACATCCCCCTCATTCTTGTGTGTCTCAGAACAAATCTTGTCTTCTTAAGCACAAGTTTTTTCCTCAGTTGCAGAGCTTGTTGCGTGGTGAGGGCAATGATGTTCTTGGTTCAAGCATCTTAAGTCTTAAGGCATGGGTAGGCAAACTAAGGCCCGGGGGCCGGATCCAGCCCAATTGCCTTCTCAATCCGGCCCGTGGACGGTCCGAGAATCAGCGTGTTTTTACATGAGTAGAATGTGTCCTTTTATTTAAAATGCATCTCTGGGTTATTTGTGGGGCATAGGAATTCGTTCTCCCCCCCCCCCACAAAAAAATATAGTCCGGCCCCCCACAAGGTCTGAGGGACAGTGGACCGGCCCCCTGCTGAAAAAGTTTGCTGACCCCCTGTAAGGTGTTACTAGCAGTACATAAAGCCCTGAACAGCTTGGGACTAGTTTACCTGCGAGAGATATCTTTACCCCAAATATTCCCATTTGACAACTTTGATCTGTGGAACCGGTTCTGTTACACATGCCACATAGTACTCATTCTGCATTTGTAAGAAGTCAATCTTTTAGCTTGGCAGCACCTGAACTTTGGCAGCACCTGAACTGTTGACGTCAGGCAGACACCTTTCCAATACACTTTTCCATGCCTGCTAAAAATATCATTGTTTAGGCAAGCCTACCTAGACCTGTAGAACATCGGCATGTGTTTTGACCTGGCTTTTTAGCTTATCGACGATCTTAATTATTTTTCAAATGTTTTAAACGGTTGCTTTCTCACTGATAATTTCAGCGTTTCTTTCAGCATTTGTAAAACACCTTCTGAGGTGGTTTTTCTTGTACATAAATAAATTTTCCATAAAAATAAATAAGTCGAGGCAATTGACTTTCCCCCATTGTTGTGACAGGGGAGCAAACCAGGGCCCTCGTGAAACAACTCACCCTTTTCAACCAGATCTTGATGGAACTTCAGGAGGATATGAGAGACCAGGTGAGAGGGGGACAATAAGTCCAGGTAAGGTCAACCTGGGGAGGGGTATACAACTTTGCAAAAAAAAAAAAATCTCAACCACTTTCATGTCTGTATTTTCACCTTTTGAAATATGGCAACCCTACACTGAAAACTTTTTATATTCGGTCAGAGTCAAAGAATACATCTTTTCAAAATAGCTACTGTTATGCACTGAAGTTCTCACCCTGGGCCAGCAGGGGGATACTGTAGATAGTTTTCACTCAGGTCCGCATATGCAAATAAGGAATTGAAAGTGATGTTCAGTGATTGGATAGTTACAGAAAGTGGTTACTGTTGCTTTGTAGTTGAGCTCTATATAAGCAGGTTGGCTGAACCCTTCAGTTCAGTTCTGTTCTGGCCTGTGAATAAACAAGAACTGTCTAAAGAATCTCTGTGTTGTCTGATATGTTCACCTACAACTTAACAGCTACCCAATTTCTTATTTTTAACTTTTTAAATATATTTTTTTGTATTGTTTGGTTTGCTGCGCAATTGTTGCAAACTACTCTGCTGCCCCATTTCCTTGTCCATCGCTCCAGCGCCCCATCTGCAGCGCACTCCATTGCACACACAGTGATGTGTCTCTGTTCTTTCCAGGTGAAGGAGATGTCTTTGATCCGGAACACCATCATGGAATGTCAGGTGTGCGGTGAGTGCCGAGGGAGGGGACTGGGTGGGAAAGACGGAATGATGTGAAATTGGGTTCTTTCCTGGACTGTGAGGCAAGCACCGTTCATGATTATATGTTGGGCTTTAAGTTATGTGAAATTCCCAGCACTAAATACCTAAAGAGACCCCTTGAGTCGATTGCCACATTTAGCAACATCGATAAAATCTATTACCTGCTGTCTGGCTTGGACAAACACAGTGAAGTTTGTGCTAAAAGCCTCTCAGCTCAGGAAAGCCCTAAAGTCCTGTCTTGCACACAGAGTTGTCCGCCATTTGTGTATATCTGTGAAGTGTTTTATAATGTTTTAAACATATGTGCTATAATCAGTGCTTCTTTTCCTAACAAAAATGTTTAGAGGTACTCTCATTTTGACTCAAGGAAATCACCATTTTATAGTTCAAATCAGGGAAAATGAATACAGTAAATGGACAAAAGTACAAAGATTCACAAAATGGTTAGAGGCATGCGTCCCCGCAGGGGAAAAAAAGCACTGGCTATAATATGTTTCTGAGATGTGTCTGTTTTTGTTTGCTCTTGGCTATAACCTGTAATTTGGTTGACCAATAAAATCTGATGATGATGATACGCACGCAAGCTTGATTTTGTCAGTCATCCTAGCACAGCCTTCTGGGGTGGGTGGGTCACTTGCCCTATTATTATTATTATTATTATTATTATTATTATTATTATTATTATTATTACCACCATGCCCATCTGACTGGGTTGCCCCAGCCACTGTGGGCAGCTTCCAACATATATAAAAACATAATGAAACATCAAGCATAAAAAAAAAAAATCCCTATACAGGGCTGCCTTCAGATATTTTCTAAAGGTTGTTTATTTACTTATTTCCTTGGCCCGGGGGTTGAATAACACCATACCCTCCAACAATTCTCTGATGAAAATAGGGACGTCCTAGGGAAAAGCGGGACCTTCTGGGATCAAATCAGAAACCGGGACAGCTTCTGTAAATCCCGGACTGTCCCTGGAAAATAGGGGCACTTGGAGGGTCTCCAATAGGACTGGAATACAGGCCCAGAGCAAATGCCCAACCCTTGATGCAGGTTCTGGTTGTCAGCATCCTTCCCCTTATTATTCCTTTGCTCCAGTATTCACTGACTTGACCCCTCGCTGCCATCATTTCCCCTCTTCTCCACGGCAGGCTTTCACGAACACCGCTCCCGCTGCAACCCAAATCCTTGCTTCAGCGGCGTCGACTGCATGGAGACCTACGAGTACCCGGGCTACCGTTGCGGACCTTGTCCGCCAGGCTTTGAAGGCAACGGCACCCACTGCGCCGACATCAACGAGGTAAGCACAGTGGTTTTAGCATCATTCAGCTAGGAATTTGGCTGTCCTGAGGCTGAGGTTTAGCTGCCAGCCAGATTCATCATCCTCTGTGCTGGAGTCGACACAGTCATGTTCAGATCTCGGTGACCTCGCAGTTTCCAGCTTGATGCCAAATCAGATTTGTCATTCTTTGGCAAAGAGTTTTATTCCACCACAAACTCTTAGGCTGATTTTCAGTTGATCCTCGTTAATGGTCCCACCCTGCTTTCATAAGGTCAAGTGCTTCCTTTGTTCGGTTTCTTTCCTTGGCAATAACTCTGAACGATTTTTGCCTGCTGTTAACTGTTCTATTTATTTATTTTTGTTGTTGTTGAATAATTCCCCCCCTCATTTTTTCATTGGTTTTCCAAATTTATAATAAACACAAAAAGAAAACATACAACAAACAAACAAACAAACATATATCTTAACTGTTAGAATCCCACTTTAAATAACATTGTTAGGTGACTTCCTCAGATCCCCCCTAACTGTGTTTCCATAATACTCATTTTAGCGGTTTTCCAATATCCACTTTCAAATTAAATTAACTTGTTCCATTAACATCTTTCTTTCTTTTCATAATGCTCTCAATCCATAATGATAAACTATCAAACTATTTTACTCCTAGGCCAATTTGGTATTTACAAGTAGTTCTACTTAATTTATGTTTGAGTATCTAGCCAAATAGTCCTTAAATTTCTTCCATTCTTCTTGATGTTCCTCTTCCTTCCGATCGCGGATTCTTCCGGTCAGGTCGGCCAGCTCCAAAAAATCCATCATCTTCATCTGCCATTCCTTAATTTTTATTGGACTCCAAGAAAACAAAACAGAGGAACTTCTAGTAAACACACCTAACGGAATCTTGCTACCGACACAGCAATGTAAATCTTTATTACGGTCATAGACCAGCATTAACACTACCAACACAGAGTCACAGCAAATGATGGCATTATCTTGGAATAATTGCCAGTTTTGTGTGATTATTATGCATCAGTATATCCCGTCGAAAGCAAGTTGTGGGTATTGGAGGGGCCTGAGAATTTCGTAAAACCTAATAAACAAAGTGATTATTTTAAAAAAATGCGATAGGCAGGTAGCATGGTGTTGAGGGTTGGCGCCAATTTGAAGATGAAGGACTCACAACCGAGGTCTCCTGTTGTCCACAGTGTGCCCATGCCAACCCCTGTTTCCCTGGATCCAAATGTCTCAACACGGCACCCGGTTTCCGCTGCGAACCCTGCCCGCCCGGCTACAAGGGGAACCTCATATCTGGAGTAGGGGCAGACTATGCCAAAGCCAGCAAACAGGTGAGGAATTTTCTTTTTTGGGGGGTGTTTCTTTTATATAAAACCAAGATTGCCCATGCGGTTATATTCCTTTGCCCCAGGCACATGGTGGAACTGGCACCATTACTGGTGCTGCATAATGCTCATTCCCCATTTGTAAGAAACCAACCTTTTCGGGTAGCAGCATCTACACTTGGGAACTTCCTGTCCATTGACACCAAAGAGGGGCATTTGCCGCATTCTTTTCCGCTAAAAAAGTTTTGGCTTAGGGACTTGCCAATCAGAAGGTCAGCAGTTCGAATCCTCGCGACAGGGTGAGCTCCCATTGCTCGGTCCCTGCTCCTGCCAAACTAGCAGTTCGAAAGCACCTCAAAGTGCAAGTAGATAAATAGGTACCGCTCCAGCGGGAAGGTAAATGGCGTTTCCATGCGCTGCTCTGGTTCACCAGAAGCGGCTTAGTCATGCTGGCCACATGACCCGGAAGCTGTACGCCGGCTCCATCGGCCAATAAAGCGAGATGAGCGCCGCAACTCCAGAGTCGGTCACGACTGGACCTAATGGTTAGGGGTCCCTTTACCTTTTATCCAGACACGTACAATGTTGTCACGTTTTTATCTTATTGTTCATTTTAATTATCTTTCAAGGGCGTTTTTAGCTGTGTTTCAACGATCATTTCACTGTTTTATTCTTTTTGTAAACCACTCTGAGGTGTTTTCTTACATGTGCTGTTAGCTATTACGACCACAATCGATTTATCGATCACCTTCTAAGCCGCCATCTCAAGGCGATTTCCACATAAGGCAATTTAAAACAGTTAAAAAGGCAAAAACAACAGACGCGTTTAAAATTGGACTAAAACCGTTGCAAGTGGACGCTCGTGGGCGATCGAGTGATATATAAATTTTGTGCAATAAATCAATAACGAATAGATGAATAAGCAAACGTTCCAATAAATAACAACTCGAGAGGGGTCTTTATTTCTTTATGTATTGCATTTATATATCAAAACGATCTCTCTCCTCTCTCCAGACTTGCACAGACATTGACGAATGCAACGATGGGAACAATGGCGGATGTGACCCCAACGCCATCTGCACCAATACAGTGGTAAGTCTGTCTAGGGTGAAGAAGTGGGGTCCTCCATGTGGAAACAGGGACTGAAGAGGCTACGGTTACATGCCCCGACTGCCCTTATGCTACTGGGACCGGTTCAGGTTCTTGTATTGATTTGTAAGCCCCGAACAATTAGGATCCACGATACATCAAGGACCACCTGATCCTTTATTTCCCTGCCCAATCAGGGAGCTGTTTGGGGGAGCCACTGCTAGGGGTCCACCATGTTAGGGGTCTCCCATGCCTCGTATAAACGTCCACACGCTCCAACACATTGAGGCCAAAACCTGGACGCTGTCTTCCCAGTTGCCACCTCCTCATGTTTTAATCACAAGAGCACGGCAGCCATTTTGGTTCTTGCGTTCTCGCACGATTTCATGCTGTGGTTTCCCCTCCTGAAAAAAAGCACTTTGGGGAGCACGGTGCCCCAAAATGCATGTTTTTGGGTGCCGCACGAAGGTTGTGGCCACACAAAAAGCATTGTTCTGGGGTTGGGGGAGGAATCATGCCACAAAGTCACACGAGATCAAGGCAACCAAAATGGCCGCCATTCTCTCACGGTAAAAAAATGGAATGCCCCGGTTTTTCCGTGACACTTGGAGGCATGCACATCTTGTATCCACCAGATCTGTGCATTCAGGAGTGTGGGTCCGATTTTGCGCAGTTCCCTTCCAGCTGAAGTCAAACAGTCCCCTTCCCTGTTGAACGTCCAGCTGAGCAGGTCTTGTGAGGCGTGAGGCCAAGGGAGAGCCCTGAGAGCATTGGAGCCAACTCCTAGGGGCCAAGGTCCCTTCGCTCCCCCCCCCCCATAAAATATTTGAGGGAGCTAGGCTACCCCCAAAGTTGATGGGCATTGTTATTCAAATAGTGTGTGTGTGCCACATTGATTATGCAAATGGAGGGTTGCTGGAGGGGGGAGAGGCCACATTTGGCCCCTGGGCTCAGAGTTCCTCACCCCTGCTGTAAGGTAAACTATTGATTATCCTCATATTGGAGGCTGAGAAAGAGTGGCTTGCCTAAGGCTGCTTAACTGAGTTTGTGGGACTGGCTCTGAAGAACCCTTTGTTCCTGTTTGAACTACAGTGGTACGTTGGGTTAAGAACTTAATTCGTTCTGGAGGTCCGTTCTTAACCTGAAACTGTTCTTAACCTGAAGCACCACTTTAGCTAATGGGGCCTCCTGCTGCCGCTGTGCCGCCAGAGCACGATTTCTGTTCTCATCCTGAAGCAAAGTTCTTAACCCGAGGTACTATTTCTGGGTTAGCGAAGTCTGTAACCTGAAGCCTCTGTAACCCAAGGTACCACTGTAGTCCTTTAAAACCATGAGGACTGGAATCTTGGTTTCTTTTTGGGTGCAGGACCAGTCAGTGGGAGAGCACCCTCCTTGCATGCAGAACAGGTCCCAGGTTCAATCCCCAACATATCCAGGAGGGCTGGGGATATCTGCCCCTCTTGCTTGGAATCCTGGACAGCTGCTGCCAGTCAGTGTTGACACTACTGAGTTAGATGGACCAACAGCATTCCACATTCCTGCAAAAAATATAACACACAAAAAACCCATTTCCTTTTTGTTTTGTTTCCCTTGGTAGGGATCCTACAAATGTGGGCCTTGCAAGTCTGGTTTTGTGGGGAACCAGAATGGCAGCTGCACCCCACAGAAGACCTGCCAGAGTCCCAGCCACAACCCCTGCGACATCAACGGATACTGCCTCTTCGAACGCAACGGAGACGTTTCCTGCGCGGTGAGTCCTTTTGAGGCAAAATTGGGTCGAATGCATTTAGGGTTGCCATATTGTTGAGCTTTCTTTGCCAAATTTGAAAATGATGTTTTTGAGCTATCTCCAAAAACACATTTCTTGCGATTTCCCTGGACACTGCTTCCTAATGCAGTATTCTGCATATGGCAACTCTACATAAATTTAAAGAAAGATTACCAGATGTCCCCGTTTCCCGGGGACAGTCCCCAGATTTACAAATCAGTCCCCATACAAAATCCATTGGAGTTGAAAAGTGTCCCCGGATTCATTGAAAAAAAATCTGGTAACCTTAATTTTAATTTAAAGTGCTATGATGCTAGTTTAAATAGGCCTGGCTTCCCCCAAAGAATTCTGGGAAATGTAGTTTGTTACGTGAGCTGAGAGTTGTTAGGAGGTCCCTATTCCCCTTACAGAACTACAAATACCAGTGTTCCCTGAGAAGAAGAATTGTGTGTTAAACCACTCTGGGAATTGTAGCTCAGTGGAGGGAATAGGAGTCTCCCTACAACTCATAGCAACCTTAACAAACTACACCTCCCAGAATTCTCTGCGGGAAGCCATGGCAGTTCAGAGGGTCACCCTAGTGCTTCAAATGTATGGAGTGGACTTGCAAGTTGCTCCTTCTTTCCACTGGCTCTGGCGCCACCTACTGTTGGCCTTCCATCTTGCCACCATTGCAAAGTGGCCGAGAGACTTCTCTCGCACAACACAAATCAATCTGCCTCCTTTTCCCCAGCTCTGCAGTGTCTTTTTTTTGAGTCGGAACTGATCCTGCGTTCGTACAAATTTCATTCTACACCTTTCAGTCATGGGCATCTACAGGGTTCCCCCCCCCCGTGGGGGACGGGGTATGTGGCAAAGTAAAAAACAGAAAAGGGGAAACAGGCTAATTGTTTCTACCCCACCTCCAAATTAGAAGAGTCCGTATATTTTATTTATCTACTTATTTACTGCAGTTATATCCCACCATTTCTCCATGGGGTTCAAGGGGGCAGGTATACTATTTATCTTCACAACAACCCTGTGAGGTAGGTTAGGCTGGGAGTGAGTAATAATGATGATAATGATGATAATGATGATGATAATAATAATTTATTTATACCCCACCCATTTGGATGGGCTTCCCCAGCCACTCTGGGCGGCTTCCAACAAAATATTAGAATACAGGAATGCATCAAACATTAAAAGCTTCCCTAAACAGGGCTGCCTTCAGATGTCTTCTAAAAGTCTGGTAGTTGTTCTCTTTGACATCTGGTGGGAGGGTGTTCCACAGGGCGGATGCCACTACCGAGAGGGCCCTCTGCCTGGTTCCCTGTAACTTGGCTTCTCGCAGTGAGGGAACCACCAGAAGGCCCTCGGCGCTGGACCTCTGTGTCCGGGTAGAACAATGGTGGAGACGCTCCTTCAGATATACTGGACTGAGGCCGTTTAGGGCTTTAAAGGTCAGCACCAATACTTGGAATTGTGCTCGGAAACGTACTGGGAGCCAGTGTAGGTCTTTCAAGACCGGTGTTATGTGGTCTCGGTGGCTGCTCCCAGTCACCAGTCTGGCTGCCGCGTTCTGGATTAGTTGTAGTTTCTGGGTCACCCAATGAGGTCACCCACATCCAATGAGCTTCATGACCTGGAAGGGGTTTCCCAGGTCCTAGTCGTGCACTCTAACCACTGCACCACACTGCCTTTCTGGCTTGTTCCTCAGGTTCTACGATTGCCAGAAGCTAGCTCTTCTTTTTAACGAAGGTTGAAATCGACAGATTATTATTATTCATATGAGACAGAGGGAATGTCCCCATGCCCCCAACTTGCAGATTGTCGGGGACATGGGGCTGATACCTGCTGTTGCAAAAATATTGTTTCCTCTTTGCCTTCCCAGTGCAGCGTGGGTTGGGCCGGGAACGGCAATGTGTGCGGACGAGACACAGACATCGATGGCTACCCAGATGAGCCTTTGCCCTGCATTGATAACAACAAGCATTGCTCCAAGGTAAGATGTGATGGCAGCAGGAACAAAAGGGCCTATCGATGGCTACTAGCCACGTTGGCTATACTCTTCCTCCACAGTCTAAGAGAATAATGCTTATGAATACCAGTTCCTGGAAACCACAGGAGGGGCGAATGCTGTTCTATGTGTCTTAAAGGTAAAGGTAAAGGGACCCCTGACCATTAGGTCCAGTCGTGGCCGACTCTGGGGTTGCGGCGCTAATCTTGCTTTATTGGCCGAGGGAGCCAGCGTACAGCTTCCGGGTCATGTGGCCAGCATGACTAAGCCGCTTCCGGCGAACCAGAGCAGCGCATGGAAACGCCATTTACCTTCCCGCCAGAGTGGTACCTATTTATCTACTTTCACTTTGATGTGCTTTCAAACTGCTAGGTTGGGAGGAGCTGGGACCGAGCAACGGGAGCTCACCCTGTCACGGGGATTCAAACCGCCAACCTTCTGATCGGCAAGCCCTAGGCTCTGTGGTTTAGCCCACAGCGCCACCCACGCCCCATATATATGTGTGTCTTATATATATATATTTAATCAAAGTATTTCTCTCCTGACATATCTTCCTATATACATAAAAATGTAAGCCTGTCGTCATGCAGCTGCTGTTGGAGAATTAAAACCCCATTTAAATCATCCCTTTGTTCAGAAACATAAGGACTGAAATCATAGAATTATATTTTAAGGGAAAAGCTGTAGCTCAGGGGTAGAGTTTGTGCTCTGTATGCAGGATGTGGCAGGTTTGTTCCCTGGCATCTCCACCGAGGACTGGGGAAAACGTATGTTGGAAACCCTGAACAGTCGCAGCCGGTTAGGGATTTCTTCTGACTAGTCCCACCCTCCACCTTGCCCCTTTTCACGCAGGACAACTGCCGGCTTACACCGAACTCGGGTCAAGAGGATGCTGACAACGATGGCATCGGGGACCAGTGTGACGATGATGCGGATGGCGACGGGATCAAGAACGTGGAGGTAGGCCCAAGCGCAACTTCCCACTCAGGCTGGATGTATCGGACAAGAGCGAGGGTAGGGGACCTTTTTTAGGCCAAGGGCCACATTATACTCGTGGGCAACCTCCCAGGGGCCGCTTACCAAGCTGGGTGCAGCCAGAGACACACTCCATCCTTCCATCTAGGCAAGCACAAGGTATTATCCCAGTCCAAGTACTTGTTCCAACTAGGTAGAACCACAGGGGATGGGCAGCTTTTAATGTTTAATAGACTATTGTATTTTAATATTTTGTTGGAAGCCTCCCAGAGGGGCTGGGGAAACCCAGCCTGATGGGCGGGGTATAAATAATAAATTATCATTATTATATTATAATTATTATAGTGCAGAGGAAGGCTGGTAAAGGGTGTGGCCTGGGAAAAGGGGTGTGGCTGGGTCAGAGGACCGTGGGTCAGATAGAGAGGGCATTTGGGCCCTTGGCCTGAGGCGTCCCATCCCTAGAAGCATTAAGGATATAGGCTCTAAGACCTTCTTATCCCATATACAACGCTCAACCTATTTCTAGCCCCTTTGCAAAGAACAGACCACACACTGCAAAGTATGTGTAAGACGCTTTACTTACAGATTCAAGGTCTCAGTCATGCTTTGTTCCATGCAGCAGCAAGGATAACACAGGCAAAATGCCCTTGGGTAGAAAATGCAGAATATAATTTCAAAGACATGTTGCAAACTCAGGAGTGAGCTCACACATGTCTGTCTTGGTAGATTGCACAATGAGAGATAGAGAGAGAGGAAGTAGAAAGTCTCCGTCTCCAGAGGAGTCTATCTAGCAATGCAACTCTGTGGTTGTTTACCCACTTCATGCACTAACTAACAGCTGCGCACAGTTATGTTTGACTGCAACCTCCCACAAAAGGAACATCATGAAACGGGGCAGAAGAACCAGCATTGCAATCAGGAAGGCTAAGGCAATATTCCCCATGTCTGAATTCACCTTTTTCTCTCTCTTGTGCCCTGGTCATAGGACAACTGCCGTCTCTTCCCCAATAAAGACCAGCAGAATTCAGACACGGATTCCTTTGGGGATGCTTGTGATAACTGCCCCAACGTACCCAACAACGACCAGAAGGACACAGACGGCAACGGGGAGGGGGACGCTTGCGACAATGACATCGACGGCGACGGTGAGTGGAAGGGTCAAATCCTGGTAGAGTTCGTATGGCTGGCTTTGTCATACAGGTTAAGCCAGCACCCAGCAAAGATGGATGAGTCTTCTTTCCATACCATGCCCATTTTTGCATGAATTCAGTCATAGTTCTGTCCTGTCCTGTTTTCTTAGGTTTAAGAAATATGGAAGCCCTCCCCAAAAGGGGAAATAACATTTATTTCCTTCAGGTCTTTGTACACCACCCTTTAGCCCAAAAAGGATCTCCTAAAGTGGTGTCCAAAGATCAATATTAAGATTGCAATCTAAGAAAACACACAGCACGTGAGGAAAAGGGAATGGGAGGGAGGAGGAAAGGCAAGCCCAGGCACTGGTTTTTCAGGTTATGGTTTTTATAACACATTTAATATGTCTGATCTGAGAAAACAAATTTAACAACCGGTACGGAAGCATGATGACACACGCTCTAAGGATGTTTGGTTTTTTTAATAATAATTAAAAAAGCTATTGGGAAGCAATTCAACTTAATTAATTGTACCCTGGAAAGCTGCTGCCTATCAGTGTAGACAATACTAAGCTAGATGGACTCGGTTTAAGGCACGTTCCTGTGCACCTATGAAACAGCCCCTTTCCCCCTCTCCTCTTCCGTAGGAATTCCCAATGGGCTTGACAATTGCCCCAAAGTGCCCAACCCGCTGCAGACGGATCGCGACGAAGATGGCGTGGGAGACGCCTGTGACAGTTGTCCTGAGATCAGTAACCCTACTCAGGTATGAGCGTTGTAACATCCTATATTTCCCAGGATCCTCAGGCAGTGGTGTCCAAACTATTTTCAAAGATGGCCAGATTTGATGGTGAAGGGCTGTGAGGGCCAACCAAATGGCCGACCAAAGTGGTTAAACTTTTTTTAGGATTGAAGTTGTTGAGGGTTTTTTTTTTAGGCAGGCCGGATTGGGACTTTGGACGTGCCTGCAGTTTAAGGGAAGCCATGGCGATTAAAATGACATCATCACGCTTTAAATGTGCGGTGAAGATGAGAGTGGCGTTTGCATGTGGCTCCAGTTATGCTCGTTTGCTTACTCACCTGAGGCCATGCTCTCTTTCAGACAGATGCGGACAGCGACCTGGTGGGTGACGTTTGCGACACGAACGTCGACAGGTGAGGAAAAAGCAAAACGAAAACCCAAACCTAAAACCCGCGAAAATGCATGATCTCAGAATCTATAGGGATATTGTCTGTTTGTCCTTCTATGTATTCAGATACTTGTTAAGATATCATTACCAAATTTGGCATGATGGCTCCTGATATCAGGTTTGGGTCTATGTTTGGACCCCATTTTGAATCAATTTGGTATTTTGAATTCACTATTATTTTCTCAGTGCTATTTTTCTAGAAAAAGAGATACTTCGGCCCAGTATGCCTGAAGGAGCATCTCCACCCCGGTTGTTCAACCCAGACACTGAGGTCCACCTGCAAGGGCCTTCTGGTGGTTCCCTCCCTGCGAGAAGTGAGGTTGCAGGGAACCAGGCACAGGGCCTTATTGGTAGTGGCACCTGCCCTCAGATGTCAAGGAAATAAATAACTGTACAACTGAAAGCAGCACCAAAGATTTTAATGTTCTATGTTTTATCATGTTTCTCTATATGCTGGAAGACTGCTCAGAGTGTCTGGCACAACCTAGTCAGATGGACAGGGTACAAATAATAAAATTGTTGTTGTTCAGTGATGGCGACGGTCACCAGGACACGAAAGACAACTGTGCAGAGATCCCCAACAGCTCCCAGCTCGATTCAGACAATGACGGGCTGGGAGATGAGTGTGACAATGACGACGACAACGACGGGATCCCCGATTATGTGCCCCCGGGCCCTGACAACTGCCGTCTCGTCCCTAATCCCAACCAGAAGGATTCTGATGGTGAGCACGGGATAATTTAAAGTGGAATCTGCCCAGAATTCTTTACATCAATGGCACCAGCCACAAAATGGCTGACGCGACATTGGGGGGGGGTATGGCACGACACAAAATGGATGCCCTGCTATGTGGCGTAGCACAAAATGGCTGCCGCACCTCGGAGAGCAAAAAAAGAGACAGGACCACAAAATTGTGAGGGGATGTTGCCTCTATTCAGTGCGTGAAAAGGCACCTACATCCACCGCCACTGGTCTCACTCGCAGAAAGAAGCTCTCCTCTGTACACAACAGAGACAACATCTGTTTTGAGACAATGTTTACAGAGACCTTTTTGAGGCACCCTAGGAGGAGGAGTGTGTCACTCTGGGGTCCCCAGACTGCCGCCTTCTCAAAGAGTGCCTTGAAGGGAGCACACAGAATTGCAGATGAAATTGGACTTATTGGACCTGTGGATGTTGCTGGACTCCAGCTCCCATCAGCCCCGGCCAGCAGGGCGAACAGTCAGGGATGACGGGAGTTGTAGTGACGTCTACAGAGACACAGGTTCACCACCCATCTCAGATCCTACCTCACAGGGTTGTTGTGAGGATTGAAACAGAATATCAGGAAGGGGGAGAACATTATACGCTACCCCAGACTAAGATCATTGCTCACTTCCCCACTCAGATCATGAACACCACAACCAAGGCAGGCCAGAGGTTGCAGGTCTCCAGCTCCTTCAGCCATCAGGGTTAATGGGTTAATGGGAACTGGAGTCCAGCAACATCTGGGGCGATCCAGGCTCCCCACTCCTGTCCTGGACCAGTCATTCCCCAACCAATCAGGAATCCCATACCCAATGCACTTAAAGGTAAAGGGACCCCTGACCATTAGGTCCAGTTGTGGCCGACTCTGGGGTTGCGGCGCTCATCTCGCTTTATTGGCCGAGGAAGCCGGCGTACAGCTTCCGGGTCTTGTGCCCAGCATGACTAAGCCGCTTCTGGCGAACCAGAGCAGCGCACGGAAACGCCGTTTACCTTCCCGCCGGAGCGGTACCTATTTATCTACTTGCACTTTGAAGTGCTTTCACCCCATCGTGGGGATTCGAACCGCCAACCTTCTGATCGGGAAGTCCTAGGCTTTGTGGTTTAACCTACAGCGCCACCCGCGTCTCTTATCCAATGCACTTACAGGGGTATAAAGCAGGGATGGGGAACCCCTGGCCCTCCAGATGTTGTTGGACGCCAACTCCCATCAGCCCCAGCCAGCATGACCAGTGTTCAGGGATGATGGGGGATGTAGTCCATCTGGAGGACCACACTTCCCCCACGCCCGATAGGTATGAATATGGCGAAACATCTTCCAACGTGCTTTAGTGGCCGGGCGTTCACCATCTTTTGCCCTTCGCACAGGCAATGGCGTAGGGGATGTGTGCGAGGAGGACTTTGACAACGACACAGTGGCTGACCCGCTGGATGTCTGCCCGGAGAGCTCCGAGGTGACGCTGACCGACTTCCGTGCGTACCAGACGGTCATCTTGGATCCTGAGGGCGACGCCCAGATTGATCCCAATTGGGTGGTTCTCAATCAGGTACGGCAAGGGAGCCGGGAAGGTGCTGCAGGCTTCAGAGGTGAAATAAACCCAATTGGTTCCTTGGGCAAAAGGGGGAAAGGTCAATAAATCTTGGTAAGCCACTGGGTAGAGAAGACCTTAGTCTTTGCACAGTGCAGGATAAGCCCCCGTTGAAAAACTTCAAAGGCCTCTGGGGTTCATTGGGGACGAGTAGACAAGCGGCCATGTTGCCTATCAGGTTTGGTTTCTCGGGGTCAAGCGCCATAGGGACATAGGAAATCTACCGAATCTGGGCTTTAACGGGCTCTAACCACTGAGCTATGGCCCTTCTCTCGGTGCTTGGGTGCTAGATGCAAAACCCCAGGGGTCAATCTGGGCAGCTGCCTTGCCCTTTGCTTATACTCGACCGTCTCGTCACCACCCTTTCCTTCTCTCTTTTTTCTTCCCAACCTCCAGGGCATGGAGATTGTACAGACGATGAACAGTGACCCAGGCTTGGCTGTCGGTAAGAGGAATATACAGTATTTTTCGCTCCATAAGGCGCACCGGACCATAAGGCACACCTAGAGGGGGAAATCAAGGGGAAAAGAATTATTTCCCCCTGGGAGAAGCGCGCAGCCTGTCCGCTTCTCCCAGAGCTTCTCGGGGCTGCCGGGGGAAGCCCGGGTTCCCCTCCTCAGCCCCAAAGAGCAAAGAAGCCAAGACAGCGAGCGGGATCCATCTTCCTCTTTAGCTGTGCGCAACCTCTCCAGCCGGGCTATGGCAATTCCCCCACCTCCCGCAAAAGCCCACAGGAGCCGCGCACCCTTTAAGGAGCGCGCGGCTCCTGTGTGCTTTTCTACAAGGAGGGAGACTGGCCGCGTCAGTCCCTTCTCCCTCCTGGGGAAAAGCCCGCAAGAGCCGCGTGGAGCTTGTGTGCAGCTCCTGGGGGCTTTTCCTGCCTGCCTCCCCCCTGCATTTGCTCCATAAGACGCACACACATTTCCCCTTACTCTTTAGGAGGGAAAAATACGGTAAACATACTTGGCCGCCAATAATTCTTTGCTGCACTCAAACCATACAGTTAAAGCACTACAAAACTGCTTGAAACGGCCATGGCTTCCACCCAGGAATTCTGGGGCCTGTGATTTGTTAAGGGTGCTGAGGGAGAGGAGACCCTGCTATTCCCCTCACAGAACTACAATTCCCAGAGCGGTTTAACAACCAATCCCTCTGCCCAGAGAACTCTGGGAATTGTAGCTCTTTGAGGCTCCTAACAGTTCTCAGCACTCTTCACAAACAATAGTTCCCAGAATCCTTTGGGGGAAGCCATGACTGTTCGAAGTGATATCATGGCGCTTGAAGCCTATGGTCTGAGTGTGTCCTAGCAACTGTTCTTCAGGGTTTCAAGCAAGCAGAGAAAAATATTTCCCATCGCCTGTGCCTACCAGTCCGTTCCTCTATCTTGGCATGACGACCGCTAACTCTTTCCTTCTCTCTCTCACCACGGGACAGGGTACACAGCCTTCAACGGGGTAGACTTTGAAGGCACCTTCCACGTCAACACCATCACTGACGACGACTACGCCGGCTTCATCTTCGCCTACCAGGACAGCGCCAGTTTCTACGTGGTCATGTGGAAGCAGACGGAGCAGACCTACTGGCAGGCTACGCCCTTCCGCGCCACAGCTGAGCCGAGCCTGCAGCTCAAAGTGAGTGCCCTACTCTCCAAGTGTTCCTATTTTCCAGGGACAGTCCCAGAATTACGAAAGCCACCGCGGCTTCTGATTTGATCCTGGAATGCCCAGGGTTATGCTACCTTCTGAGATTATAAGTGATCTTAATCATTACTTTATACAGTGGTACCTCGGGTTACATACACTTCAGGTTACAGACTCCGCTAACCCAGAAATAATACCTCGGGTTAAGAACTTTGCTTCAGGATGAGAACATAAATCGTGCAGTGGCAGCGGGAGGCCCCATTAGCTAAAGTGGTGCTTCTGGTTAAGAACAGTTTCAGGTTAAGAACAGACCTCCAGAACGAATTAAGTTCTTAACTCGAGGTACCACTGTATAATTATACAATAATGATAACGAAGGAGACATAATAATAATCAAGGTGGATGTTGCCTACTAACCATAAGCATTTATTTATACGCTAGTTTGTTTCTTTATATAACATCGGCTTTTTTTTATTTATTCCTATTCCTTCTTGATTTATCATTGTCAATACACTGCTGTTCATTAAATTAAGTAACCTTTAATATTTGCTATTAGGTAATAAATTCTGATCACACACTTCTGTCAGGAGCTGACCTCCTCAAGTTTAGGTTTTGAAGCGAAAGCTGATAGATTTTTTTAAAAAATGTATTATTGATTCATTCACTCTTCTTTCCAAAGCTCAGCTGCTAAGGCTGAGGTTTCGAAATGAATGCCGATCCATCTAAATTTAGTCAATGAATAACTCACATGTTTCATGAAGAAACCAGCCCTTCTGCCAGGGAGCCTGGGATGCTATACAGTGGTACCTCGGGTTACGTACTTAATTCGTTCCGGAGGTCCGTTCTTAACCTGAAACTGTTCTTAACCTGAAGCACCACTTTTGCTAATGGGGCCCTCCTGCTGCTGCCGTACCATCGGAGCCTGATTTCTGTTCTTATCCTGAAGCAAAGTTCTTAACCTGAAGCACTATTTCTGGGTTCTGGAGTATGTAACCTGAAGCGTATGTAACCCGAGGTACCACTGTACATGGCTCCGCTTGCAATAAAATTATCCTCATGACGACCCTGTGACGGAGTTCACGTGGCAATGCGTAGCCCACCCAGCAAGCAAGCGACTTGTAGAGGAACAGGCAGAAAGGCAGGGCTGCCCTGGGCAGGAAGAAAGGTAGATGTCAAGGAATCAACTCTGAGTGGGACACAGAATTGCAGAGTGGGAAGGGACCTGATTGATCACCTCGTCCAACCTCCCAGCATTCAGCGAGGCCTCATCTGCATTATACAGTCTATAGCAGTATATCACTTTAATATAATAGTTTTATATACTTTAATATTTGTTATGGGTGGTGAGAGTTGTTAGGAGAGACCCCTCCCCCCCACAAAGAACCCTTTTATTTGGTTTTTCAGATTGAAATTTTACAGTCACATGTGCAACATACAACATAAAAACAAGATTCCAAGGAATTCCCTCCTCCCCTTTGTGGGTCCTATTGTTAATCATTCCCGGCTGCATTTTTTATGATAATTATCCAAATCTTTTACCTCTCCATTGTGTCCAAAATGATTTATCAATGGTATCTAACACCAAGTAAACGGGCAAAAATGTATAAATCTAAATCAAACAAATGCTGGAAATGTAGAGAAAGAAGGTTCTTTTTATCACATGTGGTGGTCTTGTAGTAAGGTTAAAACTTACTGGGAAATGATATATAATGAATTGAAAAGGATGTTCAAAATAACTTTGATAAAAAGCAACAACCCAGAAGATTTCTTTTGGGAATTATAGGGACAGAACTACCTAAATTGTATAAAATTCACCATTAAACCAATCTTACTAATGGTTTTTACAGTTTAAGATAAGTTATAAATTAAAATTTTGGTCTTCCTTATTTCTGATTTTTCAGTCATTTTAGCCATTTCGGCATAATTCATCATCTGGGGACTGCAGTGTTGAGACTTGCTGGAAGACCTCCATTTCCCTTCCAGAGCTACGGACTGGTTTAACAACCAATCCTTCTTCCCAGGGAGCTCTTGGGAATTGTAACTCTGTAAGGGCAACAGGGATGTCTCCCAGCCACTCTCAGCAGCCTTAACAAACTACAGCTCCCAGAATTCTCTGCAGGGAGGGCTGCCGCAGCTGTTTAAAGTGGTATCATAGCGCTTCAAAGGTATGGTGCGAACGGGTCTTGCTGAAGCAGAATCCAGCGTGGCTTCTGCAAGGCCTGATCCTGTCTCTCCTGGCTGAAACGATGCGTGCTGTTTCTCCTGCTCCCCACAACCCCTCTCCTCGCTGGCAGGCGGTGAAGTCTAGCACCGGTCCCGGAGAATACCTGCGGAATGCCTTGTGGCACACGGGCCACACCCCCGACCACGTCCGCCTGCTCTGGAAGGACCCCCGCAACGTGGGCTGGAAGGACAAGACCTCTTACCGCTTGCGGCTGCTCCACCGGCCCCAAGTGGGCTACATCAGGTGAGGTGTGGGGCTGTAGCGGTTGCTTCAGCGGTGCCACGCACCCTTCTGACATTATGCTACCTTCTGAGACTATAAGTCATCTTAATCATTATCTTATATAATTAGGCCATAATAATAGTCAAGGTGGACGTTGCCTCCTAACCTCACTCACTTATTTATTTATTTATTTATTTATTTATTTATTTATTTCTTTATTTACTATTCTTTATTGACTTATCATTGTCAACACATTACTGTTAATTAAATTAAGTAACCTTTAATATTTATTAGTAAAGGTAAAGGGACCCCTGACCATTAGGTCCCGTTGTGGCCAACTCTGGGGTTGTGGTGCTCATCTCGCTTTACTGGCCGAGGGAGCCGGTGTACAGCTTCTGGGTCATGTGGCCAGCATGACTAAGCCGCTTCTGGCGAACCAGAGCAGCGCATGGAAACGCCATTTACCTTCCCACTAGAGCGGTACCTATTTATCTACTTGGACTTTGACGTGCTTTCAAACTGCTAGGTTGGCAGGAGCAGGGACCGGCAACGGGAGCTCACCCCGTCGCTCGGATTCAAACCGCCAACCTTCTGATCGGCAAGCCCTAGGCTCTGTGGTTTAACCCACAGCGCCACCCATGTCCCTTTTAATATTTATTACTGTTACTAGCTAGCTACTAAATTCTGATCACACACTTCCGTCAAGAGCTGACCTCCTCAAGTTTAGGTTTTCGAGTGAAGGCTAGGCTGATTGAACAACGTTTGTCATTAATGTACCATATTGGCCCTAATATAGGCCGCACCCTGATATCAGACACACTTTTAAAATTCACAGGGAGAAAAGAAAAAAAGGAAATACCTGAATATAAGCCACTCCCTTAAAATCCCACAGGCACTCACACCTGCTCCATTTTACCATGTGTCTGTTTCAGCAGTGATATCGTAAAAAATCCAATTTTTGTAAGGCCACAAATTTAAGCCGCACTTTAACGTTTCATGGTTGGAATTTGGAAAAAACGTGTGGCTTATATTTGGGGGGTCAGTATGGTATTATTGATTATTGATTATTATATTCTAATCACACCCTTCCTTCAAAAGCTCACCTCCTCATGTTGAGGTTTCGAAATGAACGCTGGCCCATTAAATTTATTCAGTGAATACCTCACATGTTTCATGTAGAACCCAGCCCTTCTGCCAGGGAGTCTGGGATGCCTCCCCTTGTGATAAAATTATCCTCACAATGACCCTGTCACATGGCGATGCATAGCCCACCCAGTGAGCAAGGGACTTGTAGATCCCCCTCAGTCTGTGTCTGATGTGCTGTTCACTATCCCACACTATTTTCAGGGGTGACTAATACGTTGTTGTTTTTTACTAATATTTTATGGAAAGAATTTCAGTTACAGAAAATAAAGCGATGAAAGAAAGAAGAGAGATAGAAAAAAGTACAAAAAATACAGAAAGAAAGAAAGAAATAGTATAATATAATCAGTTACTCTTCCATACATTATTAGCTAGATATATAAATAAAATGATTGCCTCCTAAAGCATATATGATTTTTAATAGTCTACTGTGTTTGGCATGGGACGCGGGTGGCGCTGTGGGTTAAACCACAGAGCCTAGGACTTGCCGATCAGAAGGCTGGTGGTTCGAATCTGAGCGACGGGGTGAGATCCCGTTGCTCGGTCCCTGCTCCTGCCAACCTAGCGGTTTGAACGCACGTCAAAGTGCAAGTAGAGAAATAGATACCGCTCCAGCGGGAAGGTAAACGGCGTTTCCGTTCGCCAGAAGCGGCTTAGTCATGCTGGCCACATGACCTGGAAGCTGTACGCCGGCTCCCTCGGCCAGTAAAGCGAGATGAGCGCCGTAACCCCAGAGTCGGTCATGGCTAGACCTACTTACGTTCAGCATAAACTCGTTCCAAATGTCTTTACATTTGTCCAAACAAAGTCTGCATCTATAAGCAATCCATTCATATATTGCAAGTGTTGTTTAATACGTTAAAAGTACATCTGGGCCTTCCTTGCGCTGGTGCGGTTTGGCTCACTCGCTCGACTTCTCTAGAGTGGCAAAGGATAATTTGTAGATTGAGGGGGGGGAACTATGAGTCTGTTGGATTGAGTGTGAGAGGGAGACAGTAAAAAGGCCTTGGGGGGGGTTTGAATACTTCTCTTTCCCCATTTCCCCGCCACCGCCAGCCTCCCCTCTCCCAGCTGCCGTAGAGTCTGAGCCATTCCTTGTTTAACAATGTGGCCGGTCCTCTGTGTGTGTGTGTGTGTGTGTGTGTGTGTGTGTGTGTGTGTGTAAAGGGGGGGTGGCTCATTCCACTGGGAACGAGTTCACCCCCACCCCCTCCACTCCCTTCCCCAAGAACCATTCACTGGATGGGCCCCAAGGCCCATTGTCTGGTTCACCATGGCAACCCGAGTCCGGGTGGAATGCTTTTGGCCCTCAGCAGACCTTTTTAAAATGCAAAAAAGGGAGAAAAGAAATCTGGACAATGGGAAAAGGTGGTGGGGGGCAATCCTGCAGAGAATAGGGCAGAGCGGGAGGAGGAGGAATGAAGCCTGGGAACTTTCTCCCCCCTCCTTTGCGGAAAGAGCAGGAAAAGAGTGGGGACGACGACATCTCCCCATCTCTCCACTGCAACTCCACCACCCGGCCTGTGCCCCCCCCCCGCACCTTGAACCGGACTAGATCCCTAGATCTCTGTAGACCATCAAAACACGCCAACTTTTGACAAGAGGCAAAGAGGCCTTACGATGGCTTGCGCGGTTATGGTGGCTTGGAAGGAACATGTCTCCTAACGTCCTTCAGATGTTCTGGGCACTTCAGAGTAGCGTTGTCTTTACTCAGAGTAAAGGGTTCCACCTTTAGTTATGTTTCTGAATGCCGGCCATTGAGATCCACAAGAGACGAAGGCGCTCTTGTGCTCGGGTGCTGCTGAGTTCAGTGTGCTGAGTTCACCGTTTCCAAAACAATGTGTGAAACGAAACCCAGCCACCCCATGAAATTCGCACCCCTCTGAATTTTGCAATGCTATTTCCCAGCCAAATACCAAGAACGAGAATGAATATACAGTGGAACCTCGGTTTTTGAAAACCAAAAACGGAAGCCTCAATACAGAAAACTCAGAAAGGAAGCCACGTTTCCTGTTCGACTTCCGAGGCATGTTTGAAAACCGAGGTGCTTACTTCCAGGTTTTTGGTGTTTCAGTTCCGAAACGTTTGACTACAGAGGCGTTCGAAAAACGAGGTATCACTGCACTGTGGTAAATAGGGAGCTGCCTTGTTTCTGTGACAGCAAGTTGTTTTAAACTGTTTTTAATATTGTGTTTATGAAGGGCGGGTCACCCTGAAATGGGGACAACCTGAAGTGGCGGCCTCACCATTGTCTATACGGGACATATTGCTTCTGTTATAAGCAGTTTTTCCCCTCTCTCCATTTGGAAAGGGTCCCAGAGCAGCCTATGTGAGATCAATATAAGTAAGGCATTCCCTGACCCTCAGGTTTGCAATGTGAAAGGTACAACACAAAAGGAGAAGGGGCTGAGGAGGGAAGAGGAAAACTCCAGGTGCCAGTCCTTACAATAGCCGAGCCCAAAGGTGGAGTGGGTCTTCCATCCAGTCTTTCTCAATATTCAGCAGCTGGGAGGGATGGGCTGTTGCAAGATAAGAGCTGAGGAAGGCTCAGGGTTGTCTAAGACACGACGATCACAGTCCACTCATGTGTGTGCCGGCCCTGGGCTTTGTGAACCTCCCTGCTTCAAAACCATCCTTGCAGGTCGGCTGCCATTCATCTACCTTCTTTTTTTCTCCTGATCATCATGACACACACCGCCAACAAGGATTTTCCAAGCACCTGACCCCCTCCTGTCTCCCCCCACAGGGTGCTGCTATATGAGGGACCCCAGCTGGTGGCCGACTCGGGCGTCATCATCGACACGACGATGCGAGGGGGCCGCCTGGGGGTGTTTTGCTTCTCCCAGGAGAACATCATTTGGTCCAACCTGCAGTATCGCTGCAACGGTCAGCTGTGGGACAATTTGGGGTGGTTCAAAGCAGGGCTTCGCTCACCTGAGCTAGGCCTCATTCTCCTAGACCCGGGTGGGGGGTGGGATTTCCATGGAGGTCTTTAGCACCAAATCAGAGTGGGGGGTAGTATCCCCTCTGCCCTCCCCAAATAGTTGAGCCTGTTCTGGGGGAAATGACAGGATGTTTATATCACCGAGGCTGAAATTCTATATACCAGGTGGAGACAAAGGCAGAATTTGATTCAGTTTGCATTTAAAGCCATGCTTGAAAAGTTGCGCTTTTCTGAATTTTGCAATGCAGTTATCCAACCGGTGCTTACCAAGAAATGCACGTTAGGTAAAAGTATACATCGAAAATGAATATGTTGGTCCAAATAACATAGAAAAGGGGTTTGTATTAGGAGAAATGGCATGCATGATTGCGTGCATTGATCAAAATGTGTTCCTCATGAGAAATTCACACTAAAATGCAGAAGACTTTCATGAGGATTAAAAAACCCCCCACAAAAAATCTGAATTTAACAATGAGAAGATGAAGAGCAACAGAATCAACAGATCCTTCCATCATCAGGGATTGGGGCCCTCCAGGTGTTGATGAACTCCAGCGCCCATCAGCCCCATGATGATGGGAGTTGTAGTTCAGGAATATCTGGAGGACCACAGGGTTCTTCACCCCTTGCCTAGACCCGTGTCCCAACCTATCAGGGATCACATATTCAATACATTTACAGATGTGTAAAGCAGGGATGAGGAGCACATGCCCCTCTAGATGGACTCCTGTCTCCCATCTCCCCTCAGTGTTGGCCATGCTGGCTGGAGATTGATGGGAGCTGGAGTGCAACAACATCTGGAAAGCCACAGATCTTCTCCAGAGCTCTGCTTTCCATAGGTCCAATGCAAAACCTTGACTATGATGTTTCCACTCTACCTAATACGCTCTCTCTCTTTCTCCCTTCTCTCTGTAGATACCATCCCTGTGGACTTTGAGCCGTTCCGCCGGATCTTACTGGAAGGGGCTTGAACTAAGGTCATCAAAAGGGCTCAGCGCCCATCCTAGAAGTGGGCATCATTTCAGACCCCCATACACAACACACACACACACACACACACACACACAATGGACTGGAAAACTAGCAGACCTCACCCCATAAGCTTCTGGAAACCCCCAGGAGTTTGCTGGCAGCAGTCTCTTCTGTCGGGTTCGCAAGATTCCTTGGCCAAAGGACCAGCAAAGGATTCTGGGCCAGCAAGGGCCCAGCCAATCAGAGAGGGTGGCGACAGAGCAAACTCCCACTATGTCCCGTCTTTTGCTGTCTTCATTTTGGGAAACGATTTATCCATAAAAGCTCTGGCTGTTTTTCTAACTTCTTGCTCCTGTTGTTGTTTGGTGAGGGTACCAGTGGGTGGGTGGGGTCCCGAATAGTAGAAGACTTAGTTTTTTCAGTGTTTCACCTTCAAAGTAATCATCTTTCAGCGAGGGAATGAGGGAGCCAGATATTTAAACAGCTGCTTTATACCACTATGACATCCTTTTTTCCCCTGCACCCACAAAGAATTCTGGGTTGAGAAGTCTTTGTTAAAAGAAGCCCCACTTCCCCATTCGACCTCAGAGAGGACTAGAATCCCCAGAGTTTACTGGGAATCATAGACCTGTAGAGTTGGAAGGGACCCCGAGGGTCATCTAGTCCAACCCCCTGCAATGCAGGAATCTTTTGCCCAACGTGGGGCTTGGACCCACTGAGATTAAGAGCTTACTGACTGAGCTATGCTTCATGGACCAATAGCTATTAAAACAGCTGACCTTTATGTGGATCTTAATTTCACATATATGCCCATAGGTTGCTGACCTTGGGATTGTAGTGGATGGAAAAGATCACTCCATTGTGAGACAGCTACGAAAAGGCAAAATTCAGTGCTGGGGATTATTAGGAAAGGAATGAAACTACCGATATTGCAATGCTGTTATACAAATCTATGGTGCAGCTGCATTTGGAATATCCTGTAGGGTTCTGGTCAGCTCTCCTCAAAAAGGATATTGTAGAACGAGAAAAAGATTCAGAAAAGGGCAACCGAAATGCTCAAGGGACTGGAGTAATGAGGAAAGATGCCAGCATTTTTAGTTTAAAGTAAGAGGGGGACATGACTGAAATTTATAAGATTAGGCACAAATGGAAAAGGGGATGAAGAACAGTTTTTCGCCCTCTGCTGTAGCCTTAAATCTTGTGGGCATTTGGTGGAGATGATCATTGAAAGATTCAGGACCGAGGAAAGGAAGTTCTTCACAGAGCAGATAGTTAAATGTGGATTAGACAAATTTATGGAGGATCAAGCTATCACCCACCAGACTCAATGGCTGTGCTCTGCCTCCACTTTCAGAAACGGCATTTCTTTGGATAACAGTTCCTGGGAATCTCAGGAGGGCAGAGTGCTGTTGTCCTAAGGTCCGGTTTGCCCACATTCAGAACAGGAAGCTGGACCAGAGGGGCCATTGACTCTTCTTACGTTCTTATGAATTCTGCATCAGGGGCACTTTTGAGCACTAAGAAAAGCATTCCATATAAAAGTTGAAATTATTAGGAACAGAGAATGCATCAGGTCCATTTGGTCCAGTATTGTCTGCACTGACGGACAGCAGCTGCCCGCCATTTCAGGCAGGGGAGTCTTGCCCCCGCTCTACCTGGAGATACTCCATCACTGAGCCATGTCCCTTTCCCAGGTATAATTAATACTCTCACCACCCAGAGCCGTACCCCAAGACATTTGGGCACCTGAGGCAGACCCCAAAACGGCTCCCGCTTCCCTGCCAGAGAAGAAGGGATGAGGGAAGATCTACCTCAGCAACAAGGGAGAAGAAAGATCAACATTGGGATCTGCTGCCTCAGTGGAATCTGCCGCCTGAGGCAGTCGTCTCGCCAAACAGATTTCCTTCCTGTCACTAGAGAAGGAAGACATGAGAAAGTTTGCACTTGAGGTCCGACAGAAGCGCTCCGATTGAAAATGTGTGTCTCCGTCCTGTTGTTTTGGTGGCTCCCGAATCTCACAATCACCTCTGTCTTGTCTCCAGGTCTCTGGCCTTTGGAAGGAGAGCCTGACTTGGTATCCCGAGAGGTCCTGGGTTAGGTATGTCCCCATGGGGCACCCGTAGGCGAACCCAGGACAGCAGGAGGCCGGGACAAGTGCAATATTAGCAGGAGAACGAACAACACTGCACTGTGCCCCATTCCTCCCGCCAACCTGGAAAGAGGAACACTTGCAGGCCTCTGGTTGAGCAAGTCACTGCTGCGTCACGGCCTGGGCTTCTCCCATGGGAGAGAGAGAGAGGACCAGGCTGCCGGTCCTGCGAAAAGAGTGGATAAATTATTACCATGGGGGTCTCGAGCGATACCCACCTGCACCCTCTCAGAGAAAGCCTCTCCAAGCCCCGTCCAGGCCCCCCCCCACAAGCCGGAGTCGCAACTGGCGCTCTGGAGCTGGGCATTTGGTTAAATAATCACCCGCCCTGGCCAAGACACTCGGACGTTGCTGTGGCGACCAGTGTCCCGGCAACGGCCAAGTGAATGCTGCGCTCTTGCCGGCAGCGAGGAGCCTTGTTTGGTTGGGGGGCGCCCCGCTCCACCCACGCCGCAGAGAGGACCCCGCAAGGCTCCCACGCACAGAGCGGAGAGAGCCGGCAAACGGGACTCCTGGGGAGGCATTCTACCTGCTTCCGCAAACTAAAATAAATTCTCCAAAATAAAAAACAAAACAACGCCATCGATCTCCTCTGGATCCCAGACTTGAGAAAGTTTTCAAATTTTGGAGGGTCACCACCTGTTGTGAGGGTGGGGGGGAGGACCCCCCTCCTTGGCCTTGAGAGGAAAAATGGAAATAAGGGAATCTTGCCCATCCTGCTGATGCCGAAAGACCCACCTGCTGCCTCTGTGGGCTAAGGGCAGAGGAGCGGCGCAGGTGGTAAAGATGTGGCAACCCTGAAAAGCCCCCTGTTGGCCAGGATGGGCATTGTGCCCACAGAAGGAGGGTTTTTGCTCTTTCAGGTAGATCTACTTGCCTTTGAAACGTGTGGCCGGAGAGCTTGTTTTTGGCAACCTCCCCAGCCTGGAAGGTGCAGGATGAGACGGGTCCTGATACAGTTCAGTCCTTCCAGCGTGTTTGGCTGGGGCCCTGACCGCGTCGACTCTCTCGCAAAAAAGTTCTGTTCGGGAGAGGGCTCTCCACCCCCCCCCACTCCGCCTCCAAGCTCGGCTCTTTAGCTACACAATGGAGCGGGCAGGGATGGGAGCGCCCAGCAACAATGGGCATGCATAGACTCCAGCGGCCCATTCAAGCAGCAAAAAGTGTCCTCTTAAAAGGGCAATGCGCAAGGCGGACCAGGGGGATGGGGACACAGCAGAGAGAGAGACCAGGAAACGGGTGGAAGCCCAACTTCAGAATGGAAACGCAGACACTGCCAAGTTAAGGGTGCCTCTGGACATGTGCAAAGTGGAGTTCTTTTTGGAGCGGCTTCAGGCAACCCCTAAGGTAGGGATGGGGGAACTTTCTTTTTTTTCTTTTTAGACCAAGGGAACTTTGGAACTCCCTGCCTAATGAAACCAGGCAGGCCCCTTCTCTGTACAGTGGTACCTCGAGTTACATACACTTCAGGTTACATAGGCTTCAGGGTCCATACGCTTCAGGGTACACACTCTGCTAACCCAGAAATAGTGCTTCAGGTTAAGAACTTTGCTTCAGGATAAGAACAGAAATCGGGCTCCGGCAGCACGGCAGCAGCAGGAGGCCCCATTAGCTAACATGGAGCTTCAGGTTAAGAACAGTTTCAGGTTAAGAACGGACCTCCGGAATGAATTAAGTACTTAACCTGAGGTACCACTGTACTGTGCTTGACACCTGCTAAAAACGTTTTTGTTTCGACAAGGCTACCCAAATGATGCGAGTTTTGATCTGTCCTTTGTCTGTGGGTGTTTTTTTTAAACTTTTCAAAAGTTTTAAATTATGGCCGTTCACTTTCCTTAGTGATAATTTTATTGCTTTATCTTTTTTCATAAATTGCTCTGAGGTTTTTTGTTTTGTTTTTACAGTCAAGCGGCGTATAGATTCTATGAAATAAATAACAGGGATATACGTTCCATCCCAGGTGACTTTCCACACAAGCGGTGGGTGGGATCAAAGGCAAGAGCGGGCGCAGCGATGGATCTGTCTCTCGCCTTTTGCACCAGCAGGCTATATTCCAGCCACTCACAACAGTCCGAGGCTGCTCCACCCACCGCCCCGTTCTCCACGCAAGCTAGCAAGAGGCACAACCACAGCTCAGGGACCCACCTCAGCTCAGGGGGCGGAGCTGGGCCAGCAAGAGGCGTGGCCTTAGAGGGGGTGTGGCCTGGTGAGAGTCTCGAGGGCCAAATAGAAAGGCTTTGAGGGCCGCATTCAGCCACTAGACCTGAGATTTCCCAGCCCTACTCCCAATTTCAAGGGTACATTTTGCCTTTCACTCTCAGTTACACCCCCTTTTACAGTCAAACGGCTTAGTTGTCAAACAAATTGGCTCCTGAATGCTGAAAACCCAGAAGTAAGTGTTCCAGTTTTCAAATGTTTTTCGGAAGCCAAACAGACTTCCGGAACAGATTAACTTCGAGAACCAAGGTATGAGTGTATTTGTATTTATCACTGGTTAAATTTATAGGCCGCTTTTTCCACACTCTAATATTCTATTATTCTATTCATTCCCAGTCTTTCCTCCAATTAGCTCAATACAGGGCCACACTTCTCTCCTCCCCCCCCTTCCTATTTTATTGTTTATACCGTATTTTATGTTTTGGTTTTTTTGTAGCATCAATTAAGTGTATTAAATTTGTTGTTAGCTGCCCTGAGCCTGGTTTCCTGAACCGGGAAGGGCGGGGTATAAATAAAAAATTATTATTATTATTATTATTATTATTATTATTATTATTATTATTTTACCCTCACAACAACCCTGCGAGGTTGTGGAGGCATTCTGTTCTATTCATTTCCCGCCTTCCCTCCAAGGCAGCAAACTTGTTTTTTTCTCTCTTCCCCATCTCCCATTCCACCTGCACAACAGCCCTGCGAGGTTGTTCACCCAGTAATTGGCTACTGTGGTCATAGAGTGAGCTTCACAGGCAGGCATAGATTTGAACTCTGGTATATCCCAGAGCCTAGCCTGACACCCTGGGGGGGGGGGGGGATTGGATTCTGAAAAGTTCACGAGGGGGATGAAATTTTCACGCAGGGGGAAATTCCACAGCTCTTACCACAAATTGGCTTGCAAAATATATATATATCCCAGGAATTCCTAGTGATGTGCCAGCCCTGCACTCTGGCAGAACGTACAGTGGAGACCACTCCATTTGGGCAAATGGGGTGCTTTTGGCCCAATAACCCCAGTCTGTCTTCAGCCAGCCCCTGCCAGCCTCTCCACTTTGCGGGGGGCGGCACTGACAGCCACCTTCCTCCTCCTTCCCCTTCACGTTTCACTTGTAGAAATCAGCGGCGGCAAGAGGAGGGGACAAATTTGCAATGAATGGGTTCTGCAATTATTGGCTCCGGCTGTCACCTCTCTAAGAGTATCCCCTGTGTTGCAAAAGAGAAAACTCTGAACAACACGGCTAATAATGTATTAATGATAAATTTATAACATTACAGTGGTATCTCAAGTTAAGTACTTAATTTGTTCCGGAGGTCCGTTCTTAACCTGAAACTGTTCTTAACCTGAAGCACCACTTTAGCTAATAGGGCCTCCTGCTGCTGCCACGCCGTCGGAGCACGATTTCTGTTCTTATCCTGAAGCAAAATTCTTAACCTGAAGCACTATTTCTGGGTTAGTGGAGTCTGTAACCTGAAGCGTATGTAACCCGAGGTACCACTGTACCTTGTTTCACAATTCATAACCAGCAAACATGTAAAATGTGCATGGAGTCACAATTAATAGGAGTCAAATACAGTAGTACCTCAAGTTACATACGCTTCAGGTTACATTCACTGCAGGTTACAGACTCCACTAACCCAGAAATAGTACCTTGTGTTAGGGATGAGAACAGAAATCGGGCTCCAGCAGCACAGTGGTAGTGGGAGGCCCCATTAGCTAAAGTGGTGATTCAGGTTAAGAACGGACCTCCGGAACGAATTAAGTACTTACCATGAGGTACCACTGTAAATGTTCCATGAACAGAAATATTAGGCGTAGTCAGTAACTATCAAAAAGCCCTTCCTGCCCGCAGACTGTCTTGCCAGAGTGGTGCATGCTCTGGTTATCTCTCGCTTGGACTACTGCAATGCGCTCTGCATGGGGCTACCTTTGAAGGTGACCCGGAAACTACAACTAATCCAGAATGCGCCAGCTAGACTGGTGACTGGGAGCGGCTGCCGAGACCACATAACACTGGTCCTGAAAGACCTACGTTGGCCCCCAGTACGTTTCCGAGCACAATTCAAAGTGTTGGTGCTGACCTTTCAAGCCCTAAACAGCCTTGGTCCAGTATACCTGAAGGAGCATCTCCACCCCCATCGTTCTGCCGGGACACTGAGGTCCAGCACCGAGGGCCTTCTGGCGGTTCCCTCACTGCGAGAAGCCAAGTTACAGAGAACCAGGCACAGGGCCTTCTCAGTAGTGGCACCTTCCCTGTGGAACGCCCTCCCGCCAGATGTCAAAGAGAACAACAACTACCAGACGTTTAGAAGACATCTGAAGGCAGCCCTGTTCAGGGAAGCTTTTAATGTTTAATAGACTATTGTATTTTAATATTCTGTTGGAAGCCGCCCAGAGTGGCTGGGGAAACCTAGCCAGATGGGTGGGGCATTAATAATAATAATAATAATAATAATAATAATAATAATAATTTTTTATTAAGGCAAAAACCCTATCACTGCATATTTGCAGGATATTGACTGTTGAAAGGCTTTTCGCCTCCATCTCAGTGTTCTTTGATCATTACTGACTACTTTTCAACACAACCAGCTCTGCCATTAGAGAGACTGAGGCGGCTGCCTCAGACGGCAAAAGCCCCTGGGCGGCAGCAGAAGCAGCAGCAGGATGGCATTGGAAACTGCTCCGGAACCTGCAGAGCAAAATGGGTGCCAATGCAGCAGGGGAGGCAGAGGACTCTGTTGGTTGTGGACTCTCCTTCCTTGGAGGTTTTTAAACAGAGGTTGGGTGGCCGTCTGTCATGGATGCTTCAGTTGAGATTCCTGCATTGCAGGGAAGAAGAAGAAGAAGAAGAAGAAGAAGAAGAAGAAGAAGAAGAAGAAGAAGAAGAAGAGGAGGAGTTTGGATTTGATATCCTGCCTTTCATTCCCTTTAAGGAGTCTCAAAGCGGCTAACATTCTCCTTTCCCTTCCTCCCCCACAACAAACACTCTGTGGGGTGAGCGGGGCTGAGAGACTTCAGAGAAGTGTGACTGGCCCAAGGTCACCCAGCAGCTACATGTGGAGGAGCGGAGACGCGAACCCGGTTCACCAGATTACAAGACTCCCGCTCTTAACCACTACACCACACTGGCTCTCAGGGGGTTGGACTAAATGACCGTCGGGGTCCCTTCTGACTCTGCAGTTCAGTGATTCTATGAAGCAGTGGCAGTGGCAACAGGCAGAACAGCAGCACATCTGCTTTTCAAGATTATTCCATTCAGTGTCTGTCAGGTGTGCGTGCAGGAGCCAGGCCCTGTGACCAATAAGGCTTCTCAGGCCCGGGGCCTTCCTAAGTTTGATTTTTATCCACCCTGGCCAAGGTGCTGGAGAGTATGGCACAATGGGCAGCCTTCACAGTGATTTTGACATGTTAACAAACTTATTTCTCTCCCAAAACACACACACACCCAAAGATGGAAAGGGGCTAAATGCAATCCTCTCTGTCTGGCGCTGAGAATTCTCCCCTGACTGGGCAAGAAAAATTGATGGACTATGCAGAACTGGCAAAACTGACATACAAGCTACGGGACAAGGATAACTGTGACTTTAAAGATGAATGAGAACCCTTTACAAAGTATTTGAAGATGCAACAAAGCAAATTGGACTCCTTGGCTGGCTTTGAATAAACATTCACAAACTTTTTATTGATAATAATCAGCTAAATAGTTTGAGGATCTATACAACTGCGTAACATGCAGAAAACAGCACTTTTAGAGAAATCAAAGACTGGAACTGATGGAAGTCGGGGGGGGTGGGAGGGTTCTATGGGGGGGAGGGAGGAAAAATGGCAGGAAAATAAGGATGATATGTTTCTGGATAATATGTTTTGTTTTAATTTTGAATAAAAAAGTTATTGAGAGAGAGAGAGAGAGAGAGAGAGAGAGAGAGAGAATTCTTCCCTAAGCTGCACCCATCCCTGGCCCTGGTTTCACACCCTCCTTGAAGGCTTTTGCCCAGCTGGAATGTGCCCTTGAACCCCGATCATTCCTCTTTCTTGTCTGGATGGAGAGCAAAGAGGGGCGTATGCAGGAGTGCATGTGCAGAAACTAGCCTGCTGTTCGGATGTAAACATTCACATGCATTGCTCTGGTCATTGTTGCCTCTGGCCCCTGGGATGTTGTGCAGAAGGAAATGTGGCCCTCAGGCTGGAAAATGCATTTTCAGGATGCTCAGGTGCCGTTTAGAAATTTCATGCCCAGCCGTTGCCTGGCTAAGTTGCTGGCAAAGAAATAGCCAGGAGGTGGTGCTGCAACCCCGGCCATGTGGAAAGTGCCACCGGGTTAGTGTGCTTATTCCAGGAAGGTCTGTGTATATTTGGAAAAAGCAGTACTAAAAAGCCGAGACATCACCTTGCCAACAAAGGTCCATATAGTTCAAGCTATGGTTTTCCCAGTAGTGATGTATGGAAGTGAGAGCTGGACCATAAAGAAGGCTGATTGCCGAAGAATTGATGCTTTTGAATTACGGTGCTGGAGGAGACTCTTGAGAGTCCCATGGACTGCTAGAAGATCAAACCGATCCATTCTGAAGGAAATCAGCCCTGAGTGCTCACTGGAAGGACAGATCCTGAAGCTGAGGCTCCAATACTTTGGCCATCTCATGAGAAGAGAAGACTCCCTGGAAAAGACCCTGATGTTGGGAAAGATGGTGGGCACAAGGAGAAGGGGACGACAGAGGACGAGATGGTTGGATAGCGTTCTCGAAGCTACCAGCATGAGTTTGACCAAACTGTGGGAGGCAGTGGAAGACAGGAGGGCCTGGCGTGCTCTGGTCCATGGGGTCACGAAGAGCTGGACACGACTAAACGACTAAACAACAACAACTAGGCCAGGCTTCCTCAACCTCGGCCCTCCCCCTTTTTTTCAGACTACAATTCCCATCATCCCTGACCACTGGTCCTGCTAGCTAGGGATCATGGGAGTTGTAGGCCAAAACTATCTGGAGGGCTGAGGTTGAGGAAGCCTGTACTAGGCACTGGGGGGTCTGGGGCCTTGGACTTGGGAGGGTGGGGTGAACAGCAGTGCTGGGTTTCTAAAGCGGCAGGTTCAGGGCTCAAACCAGTCTGGAACTGGACTGTCAGGAGTTCTTAGTGCAAAACACTCTGTGCATGCTCAGGATCACTCTCTTCCCCCCTTTCTCTTCTGCAAAGGCTGAGCTCTCTCTGCATTTGCGATTCCCAGTAACTGGTATTCAGAGGTCACCCCAAAACTGGTGTTTGGGAAAAGGCTCAGTGGTTGCAGCATGCAGAAGGTCCCAGGTTCCAATTCCCGGCATCTCCAGGCTCCATATCTGAAACCCTGGAGAGCTGCTGCCAGTCAGTGTCGACAATACTGAGCTAGCTGGAGCACAGCACTGACTCTGTGCAAGGCAGTTTCCTGTGTTCCTATATAAGTCCACCTCTTGCGTAAAATCCTAAAATTGTAGAGTTGGCAGGGATCCCAAAGGGTTAACTAGTCCAACCCGCTGCAATGCAGGAATAGAACCATGAGGTCTAGCACCATGAGGACTGGAATCTAACCAAGGTTCAAAGCTTCTCTTTATACATACTCACTCCTCCAAATTTGTAATGCAGCTCTCCAATCAAAAAGGGTCTGCAAAAAAAATGGCCTGGCAAACTTGGAACTATGCATGGCAGTCAAACAACTCCAATATGTTCTCTATATATGGAGACAACTTTAATTCTCACCTCCCCACCCACCCCTCCACCACTGATGATTTGGACTTTGTATGCAATTGTTCTAATTTGCATGGTTTTTCACTTCTGCTTTTCATATATTATTTTTCATTTCTTGTTATAATTGTCCTCTCTGTTCTGTGCGAACTGAAATTAAAAAATGATGCGTATTAGGGGAAAGCGTGCATTTCAAAATGCATGTATTAGTGGAAATAACATGCCACACTTAGGGAAAACTGCTTGTGAAAATTGTGTACAATTGGGCAGAATAGTGCATAGAAATGCATATAATTTTGGAGAAACCGGGGCTAAAATGCTGGCAGGTTTCCATGAGGACCCTTGGAAATGAAACTGACAAATGGATGCAGATACGTGGTGGAATTAAATTAAACCCGGAACAAGGAGAAACCGAAACAGACTGATCGGCCCATCCCTGTGGTGTGGATCTCTCAAGTTTTGCAAAACAGAAAGGTTGTTTTGGGGAAAAGGCAGCTCAGGCCTGTAGCCAAAAAATTTTATGGATGCCAAAGAACAAAGGGAGCATCAAGGAATGGAACGGAGGTGCTAAAATATTATAACCGGAGCCTTCACTTAAAAGAAACGGAATGCAATGCAAGAATTCTCTTGCACCGCTTTTGACCCTTTGGAGGTTTTCCCTGCGAAGCTCCTCCAGCAGTGAAGAACCTCAGGCCTGGAGGGCCGAATGTGGCCCTTCCAAGCCTCTCTGTCTGGGGGGTTTGTGTGTGTGAGTGTTGAAATCAGCCTCCTCTACAAAATTCACATGGTTTGCTCCGCCCCTTTTTTCTTTGGCCCTGCCCACCATGGCCATGTGATCACGGGGCGTCTGCCCAGAAGGGAACGCATCCCTCGGGGGGGGGGGAGAGGTGCCATAGCCTCGAGCGAAAGTCGCAAGAGCTGAGCCAATAGCAAAGGTCCCCCCAAAAGCTGGGTAAATTGGTTATGTGTGCCACCGAAGCAGCCAGAATTCTGTACGCACATAAATGGAAATAAGTTCTAATAATGAAAGAGGAGCAGACCTTAAAATCATTGGACTATGTGGAGATGGAGAAACTGACATCAAAAATAAGACACCAAGAAGGAGAAACGCGTGCAGAAAAACGGAGAGCCTTTTCTGATTAGTTGAGAAAATATTATAGTCAAATGAAATCACAGGGCCATAGCTGTCAACTTTCAGATTTGAAAATAAGGGATCAGCAGCCTCACCTATCCTGGGGACAGTCTACGGGATATCTAACAATCCGGGATAGCAGCGGGAAACGGCGCCGGAATAAGGGAATTTCCCGCAAAAAAAGGGAAGGTTGACAGCTATGCACAGGACTTGAAATATAGGCAAAGGAATAAGAATGATAAAGGAATGCAATGTAAGATTTATGTGCTCAGTAGTGGCGCCTGCCCATCAGATGTCAAGGAAATAAACAACTACCTGACTTTTAGAAGACATCTGAAGGCAGCCCTGTTTAGGGAAGTTTTAATGTCTGAAGTTTTATTCTGTTTTTAGTCCTCTGTTGGGAGCCGCCCAGAGTGGCTGGGGAAACCAAAATAATAAAAATATGATGATTATTATTATGCTTTAGATAAATATTACATATATGGCAATAGGTGAAAGATTTGAATAGAAACCTCATGGAAGGAAGTCAAAATCTTAAGGGAAGATTGCATTGAAATTGAATTCGTTGAATTGTCTGAAAACTAATAAAACATTGGGGGGGGGAAGGAAACCAAAGGTGTCCTTGCAAGCGACTTTGCTCCCTCCCTTCAGTTCAGGCGCTTGGGTTGTTAAATTTCAATGACCCGTCTTGCCCAACCATAACAGCCGAACGATGTTTCCCCCTCAAATTTGGCTGCGCTGTGACGTCAAAAGACTCTGGAGCTCACACTTTTATCGCTTTATTCATCTCATATTTGCAATGGGTGTGGAAAGGGCCTCTGGGTGATACAGAGACTGGTCTTGAAATGTTTTAACAAGGTTCTTTTATTTATTCTGACTCCTGTTCCCTCCGCCGTCCCCAGACAGGTATGATTAAGTGTTCTGTGCACTTTCTGGACTCATTGCCCTTTGTACGAGTCCATGATCTTCCAGGCACCAGGCTCAGACCCGAGCCAGGATTCGCATGCGCCTGTTCCCAGCGGGGGCTGGACACAGCCCTGGCAGCTAGTCTCCCTCTATAGCCTTGCTATTAATTTGCTGCATTTCCATCCCACTAAAAAGGAGCTCAAGGTGTCTTGAACCTTCCATCACTGGATGTCTGCCATTTCCTGTGTTTACGAGAGAGGGAGAAAGACTTTCCCCTATTCTTCTCCACCGTAGAAGATAGACAGATAATTTATTACGGTCGGAGACCAGCTTATAAAACACACTTGGGGGTACAATCCCAGAAGGAAAACAAACATTTAAAACAATGTATAAAACAATAAATTTAAAATTTATAAATGCGATAAGCGTATAGACACTTAAAACTTTAAGATAAGCTACTGCAGAGAGATGACCCAGAGTCACCCATGGAACCGAGTCTGGGGATTTTCTTAACGAACTAGTTTGGATCGGGGGATGGTCTGCGCCCACAGATGTGTACACAGAAACTGGCGACCATCCGGGTCGTCTTATGATCTTTGCCTAACAAGAAAAGGTCAATTTTTGCTTTTCCGGGAGGTCAGCGAGCCTCACCAGCAGGGGATCGATGGTCTTACTTCGTGCCTCTTCATAAAAGGGACATCTAAAGAACAAGTGCTCTGGGCTTCCTATCTCCCCCAATGAACAGGCGCAAAGTCTCTGAGCATTTTTTTAAAGGATCCTTCCAGGACCTGCGAGGGCAGAGCCGAGCTTCTGGCGAGTGTAAAGGCCCTTCTTGCATTTTTGGATACGAGAAAGAAGAGATATGCTGCCAGTGTGGCTATATATCTCTTGATTTCTCCAATTTTATAGTTGGGGCACCTTGAGCAGTCCTGTTGTCTCTCGGTGTCTATGATTCTTTGCCTGACCATAGCTTTTGCCTGGCCCAACCCCAGACTTAGAAGGGCTTGAGGGTCAAAACCCAGTTCCTGAAGTGTGTTCAGGACTGCTCTCTGCCAGCCTGACTGGAACTGGTCGCAGAGGATCAGTGGGGGTATTCCTCGGGGGAGCAAATTCAATGTCAGCCATTTGTAGATTGATGTTAGGTGGATATAAGCCTCCACTCTCATCATCCCCGTTTCTAGTGTAACCCATGCATTTGAAACACATCTGGGGACTTGTAGGAGAGCTCTAAGGAGTTTGGATTGAACTCTCTCAAGGGAGGAGAAAGCAGAGGAAGGCGGGCCCAGAAAGGATCCATAAAGGAGCTGCACTGTAGAATTGTAGAGTTGGAAGGGACCCAAAGGGGCACCTAGTCCACTGATGCCTTTCTGCGAATACTGAGTACAATATGGGTATGTCTTTAAGTTAACATCTTACATTAAAAATCTGACAGTACCAAACTATCGAAGGCTTTCACCAAAGCCAGACTAAACGTCTTTCCTTCTGCAGTGTTGGATGGCAGGTTGAGAGGAGTTCCCTACCAGGACAGACTTTGCTCGTGCGCTCAAGACATCGATTCCATAAAACGTATTTTGTTGCATGGTGCAAAATATGAGCAAGCCAGGGCTGAACTGATACTACCCTTGCTGGTACCTTTCCCAGGAAAATCAGAGGCTCACTATGTCAGGTTCCTATTGGAAGACCGGACAAATGCTAGAACATTAGCAGTGGCAAAGTTTTTATCGGTGGTTGCAAGAACAAATAATCCCTATATTCTGAACAAAATGCTTGTTTAACCTGGAGTTAGGCTGTATGAATTGTGTATTGCTTTGTAATGATTTGTTGGGTCTCTGGACCGTAATAAAGATTGATGATGATGATGTTAGCTCAGTCGGCGAGAGCGTGGTGCTGATAACGTCGAGGTTGCAGGTTCGATCCCTGCATGTGAGATAGCTGCATGTTCCTGCATCGCAGGGGGTTGGACTAGATGACCCCTTGTCTCTTCCAACTCTACAATTCTACCATTCTCCTCCAGGGATCCTCTTTTCCAGCCCAGCGACTTTCTTTTTTCTTTTTTAAAGATTTTTATTAAAGTTTCAAACATTTTATAAAAACAAAACTAAACAATACAATAATACAAACAAACAGACAAAAATAAAAACAAGTATAATTTCAGTCCCTTATTTTCTTATAACTTACTTCCCTGACTTCCTCATACCTCCCCTTTCTGTATTCCAATTTCTAATTTATTAATTCAGGAAATCCTTTCCCTTATTTTTCATTTAATTTTTAGTCTCTCTTTTCTTTTTTACTTATCCTTTACAGCTGGAAACCACATATTTTCTAAACCAACGTCATTCTAACATTCATTAATTTTACAGTATTTCTTAAGATAGTCCTTAAATTTCTTCCAATCTTCTTCCGCTGTCTCTTTCCCCTGGTCTCGGATTCTGCCAGTCATCTCTGCCAGTCCCATATAATCTATCACCTTCATCTGCCATTCTTCCAAGGTGGGTAGATCTTGTGTCTTCCAATACTTTGTGATGAGTATTCTTGCTGCTGCTGTAGCATACATAAAGAATGTTCTATCCTTCTTTGGCACCAATTGGCCGACCATGCCCAAAAGAAAGGCCTCTGGTTTCTTCACCCAGCGACTTTCACTACGTCTCACGGGAGGGGACATCGTAGTTTAACTATGCGCTGGCCGGGTGAAGAAGCAGCAAAATATGTGGCAGCAATCCAGCTGCTAACCGAATGTAACTCTGACCCACCGTGACACTCTCACAAGGAAAGGCACTGTGTGAAAAAGATTTATTACTGAAATGAGATCGTTCACCTAGCTGCCTAAAAATAGCATCCATAGGATTTAAGTTCCCTTTATTGGTTTTTTAAATTTGTTTATTTTCAACGCCCTTGATCTTACTTCCTCTTCCTAGAAGGGATGAAATTTAACTTGGCTTGCCACGCTGCGCGAAGGAGTTGAAAGGTGACGGGTTTCTCGCCGTTATAGAATCATAGAATTGTAGTAGGGACCCTGAAGGACTCATACTTAATCTGTTAATGTTTTGCAGCCCTGGGAGGGCGGTGGCAGATTTAGTCACGACACATCAAGGAGTCACCGCAATATCCTACTTTCTCTTGGTAGCTGCTGTTCATTTTCCCCATGCATCATGTGTTTGCAGAGGGGTGTGGCCGAAAATAAGGCCATTTTTCCCACCGCTGACCCGCTCCTCTGCCTCTGTTTCCTGGCATGCTGGCAGCTCCCTTCCCAAACTAGAGCTCAAACAATTTATTTATTTGGGGGGGGGGGGGAGCTGTCTCAGCCTTCTGCCTGGCTCACGAGCTTTCCAGAAGCAGGCATCTGTCCCCTGTCAGAGACAGGGTGCTTGGGCAAACGAAACTTTGGTCCGACTGAGCGAGAGTGAGGCGTTTTCCATGGCATGCCAGTCTATCAGTATCTGTTAGTCGTCATAATAGTTGAAGACAGAGCCTCCCTACCCAGAAGCATTCTACCTCCAGAAAACTGTTTGGGCTGTGGGGGGGGCGTGGTCAGAGAAGAACAGCTGCGGGTGATCCAGGAAGCATCTGTCAGTGTGAATCTGGATGCTGGACTGGACAGAACTTGGTCTGACTGAGCAAATAAAGTCTTCCATGCCTCAACACTGCTGTTATTTTACTGGCCATTTCGCCATAATATAAACAGTGGGCCTGGAGAGAACATAAAACCATAAACAGACCATAAAAATGAAATAAAAGCAGCAGCATCTATGCTCGAAATAAGGGGAAATTGCCTGGCAATACTTCCTCCTTCTGTAAAGGTTCTTCTCCGCTCCTGTGTTCTTGCAGCAAACAGAATGATTTTGGGGTTCGCCGTGCGCAGGCTCAGCAGTTAAGAGCGCCCACTGGGTTTGTGGAAGGGGTATAGGAAAGGGTAGGCAACTTGGAGTCCTGGGGGCACATGTGGCCCTCGGCCTAATTTCAAAAGTGATCGGTTCAAGCTTCCGGAGAAAAAGCATTTTTTTCTTTCCTGTCAGCCTGCTGGGCAGAGAGGAAGGAAGAGAAGTAATGATGGAAGGACATGAGAGGATGTTTGAAAGAGAAAGGGGGAAATGGGACACTAGGGGAGAGGGGAGCTTGTTGGAGGCTGAGACCCCTCTGGCTTCTTCACCAGCCGGACTCAGCCCTGCCTCTTGGCCTCCCTCCTCTTCTGCCTCCACTTCTGCCTCTGATTCTGAACTGCTCTCTGCCAGAGACTCTCCCTGCTCACTAAACCCTGTTGCCTCTTCAGCTTCCGACACATTCTGCTCTGAGTCTTCTTCTCATTGTCCCACCACCAGTCTCTGGGCTCTGAGCTGCCTTCCCTGGGCTGGTTTCTTCTACCTCCCCTCTGCATCCAGCCCATCCAGTGCCGGATTTACCTATAAGCTAAACAAGCTATAGCTTAGCGCCCCACTCTCTTGGGGGTCCCCAAAAAGTTTAAAGAGAAAAAAACCCTGGATGTACATTTCCAAAATATAAGATAAAGAACAAATAAAATAAAAGCTATACACAGCAACAGTGTTTTGTGTTGTGTAGGCTCCTGTGTTGTAAGAAGTGGGCCCTGCCTGCTAGCCTGCTCCCTAAAATATCACCAGTTTGCTCATTTCCATATATAGGGTGCCTAAAAAAATGGTAAAGGACCCCTGACAGTTAAGTCCAGTCGTGAACGACTCTGGGGTTGTAGTGCTCATCTCGCTTTACTGGCCGAGAGAGCTGACGTTTGTCCGCAGACAGTTTTTCTGGGTCATGTGACCAGCATGACCAAGCCGCTTCTGGCAAAACCAGAGCAGCACACGGAAACGCCATTTACCTTCCTGCTGGAGCGGTACCTATTTATCTACTTGCACTTTGACGTGCTTTCGAACTGCTAGGTTGGCAGCAATAGGGTGCCTACATTCTGCTATTTATAATTATTAGTAGTTTGCATTATTTCATGTTACAGCAAGTTTCTAGAGACTAGGTTATGAGTCTTTGTAAATTGTGTTTCTAAAGGAACTTTTGTTATTGCCAAATGGCAATGTGTTTGCATTACTAAGTTTGCTATAAATAAAAAATATTTTCAAGTTAGAGCTTAATAATTGTATTTCACTATTTATATACTTCTTCATGTGTTTCAGTTCAACAATTACTTTGTTAAAATAGATATTTTGTTATGTGCACATGGCTTTAGATACCTATTACCGGTAGGTCCATAAATAACCCTATAGCATATAATATAAAAGGTAAAGGTAAAGGGACCCCTGACCATTAGGTCCAGTCGTGGGGTTGCAGCGCTTATCTCGCTTTATTAGCCAAGGGAACCGGCGTACAGCTTCCGGGTCATGTGGCTAGCATGACAAAGCCACTTCTGGCGAACCAGAGCAGTGCACAGAAACGCCGTTTACCTTCCCACCGGAGTGGTGCCTATTTATCTACTTGCACTTTGACGTGCTTTCGAACTGCTAGGTTGGCAGGAGCAGGGACCGAGCAACGGGAGCTCACCCCATCGTGGGGAATTGAACCGCCAACCTTTTGATCAGCAAGTCCTAGGCTCTGTGGTTTAACCCACAGCGCCACCCTAGCATATAATATATTCAACACAAAAAACAGGGCAGCTGGACATATAAAGGGTCCCATTACCTTCATTAGCTTAGGGCTCCATCAAACCTAAATCCAGCCCTGAGCCTGTCCACGGCATTGCAGCTGTTTGAGAGAGCCTGTTCTTTGCCCCATTGAATGAAGATGTTATGCATGCAGGGAAGAACAATGAAGGGCAGGTAGGGGACAAAGAGACTGACAGCATCATGCCATGGCCCATCGATAGTGAAAAGCCACAGGGAATGCAGGGCCCTAGAAGCAACGGAGGGATGTTTTCTCGGTAAATAACATCAATTTACAAAGGCACCCAACCGCTCGGCCTCAAAGATTCCTGATTGCACAGTCTCTGAACAGGTTGTGCAAATTCTGAATCTATTTCTGGAATTCAGAGACAGACGCTGTGGGAGAGCTTGCCGCCTCTGCTTTTTTTTGGTTTTGCGGTTCGTGGGGCATAGGGAGGAGCAGGGAAGCTTTTCCCCTGGGTGATTCCAGCAACTGGCATTCAGCGGCAGTCTCCCTGGACTCCGATAAGGCTCAAGAAGGTGCCATTAATCACCTAAAACAGTAGGAAATTGTTTCTGCAGGTGCCTGTCCACTGGCCTGGCCTTTACCAAAGCAAGACTGAATTTCAGTGAGAAAAGGAGGCAGGAATTTGGGATGTCAAGGGGTGGGAAAAAGGCTGCAGCTCCATGTCCCGACAGTGGAGGCAGAGAGTGTTTCTGAGCACATGAAGAGAGGCTGCCCTTCACCCCATAGAAATCCCTTCACCCGTCATCAAGGAAGGACTAACCCCAAGGCCAAAAAAAAAGGCACACAAGAAACTCAAGGATCACGCCAACGTTTGCTTTTGCTTGAAAGGAACACAAAAGAAATTCAGTTCTGCTAACCAAACCTTTCTTTCCCCCTTTTCTCTGCGTGAGCAAAGTTCATTTAGAGAGCACGAGGTTTCTCAGCAGACCCACAAAAGCTCCTGCTTTTATATATATATATATTATTTATATAAATGAAATTCCTGATGCAATCACTTGATCAGATTACATACCAGTCCATTACTGGTAAACCAGGCTTTGTTTTCTCATTGTTCAATTTCAGCTGGGAGAACTTCCCTAAGTAGCCGAGAAAACTCTTTGAAAGAGGTCCTGCCGCGAAGGTCGGCAGCTTTCCTCCAGCCCCTCTGCCAAGGCCCACATTCCCTGGATCTGTCCGGGGCCACATGCCAACTGTGGATAGAGTATTGGACCTGGGAGGGAGATCCGGGTTCAAATCTCCGCTTGGCAATGATGTTCACTGGAGCCAGTCACTGTCTCTCAGACTGCCTAACCTACCTCAGGGGGTGGTTGTGAGGATAAAATGGGGGTGAAGAGAAGCAGGTGCACCATCTTTAAGCTCCTCGGAGAAAAAGGTGGGATAGAAATGCAATAAAATAAATAAGACACAGGGGAGCAGAGTCTTCTGATTTAGTCCCGGAATGTCCCTATTTGCCCTGCTGGTGCTGCTGCCGCCGAATTTGGAGAGGAGGGTGAGCCAGCATTTGTTCTGAGCAGCGGTGATGATGGAGCATCCCATTGCCTCTACATGGCCGCTGCTGCCGGCCTCCTCCCTTGGCCCCTGGAGACCAGGTGAGAAGGAGGAGAGGTTGATGCTGCCACCCAGGGCCAGGCCCACGTGAAGCACTGGCTCTGAGGGGCAGGCAGAGGGCAGGGCCACCCTGAGCAGGAAGAAAGGAGGCGCAGAGCGGAATGCAAGGAGCCAGTGTGGTGTAGTGGTTAAGAGCGGTGGACTCGTAATCTGGTGAACCGGGTTCGATTCCCCGCTCCTCCACATGCAGCTGCTGGGTGACCTTGGGCCAGTCACACTTCTCTGAAATCTCTCAGCCCCACTCACCTCACAGAGTGTTTGTTGTGGGGGAGGAAGGGAAAGGAGAATGTTAGCTTCTTTGAGACTCCTTTGGGTAGTGATAAAGCGGGATATCAAATCCAAACTCTTCTTCTTGATTTTTTTAAAAAACGCTTTGGGCATCCGCGTCTAATCTTGCCCCTTTCTAAAAAAGATTTACACTGGTACCTCAGGTTACAGACGCTTCAGGTTACAGACACTTCAGGTTACAGACTCCGCTAACCCAGAAATAGTACCTTGGGTTAAGAACTTTGCTTCAGGACGAGAACAGAAATCGCACGACAGCAGCAGGAGGCCCCATTAAAATGGTACCTCAGTTTAAGAACAGTTTCAGGTTAAGAACGGACCTCCAGAATGAATTAAGTTCTTAACCTGAGGTACCACTGTATTGCTGTGTGCTTTTCTTTGTATAAATCTACTGAAATAAAAAATTAACTAATACTGGGATTAAGCGGGTCTTTCTCTAGGACGGTGGAGGGAGTCTGTGCTGTGCCCCATTGGCGCAGTGGCGGTGGCACTTGCCCATCTTCTGATAGGAAATGTTCTGCAGGGAGCGGGGGGGGGGCAAAAATTGGGGGTTGAGGAGGGTCAGTCGGTGGGGAGTGAGAAATGTCACTATTTTAATCTGAGGAATTTTGGAGGGTATGCTGTTTTCTCACCAGAAGCTGCCTTTTCCATAGAGGTGTGGGAAGTATGGTTCTTGCCAGCGGCGGAGCTAGGACACCCTGAGCAGCACACATGTCGTGCACCCGGGGGCAGGGCGAGCCACCCATGGGGCTGGCCAATCCGCCAGGGGGGGGCCGATCCCAGCGCGGCGACGTGATCCACCAGGGGGATTTTGTCATCCCGCTCAGGGATGACACCTGGGGCAGACCGCCCCCACCACACACCCCTTCCTATGCCCCTGGTTCTTACATGTTGTTATGTACTGAGTTGAATAGGATCCAAAGTGCAGCAGTCTGATTGGTCCTAGAACAATAGGATCCAAAAGGCAGCAGTCTGATTGGTCCTAGAACAATAGGATTCAGAATGCAGCAGTCTGATTGGTCCTAGAACAATAGGATTCAGAATGCAGCAGTATGATTGGTCTGCAGGAGCCACCCAATCCAGCTCCAGATGGAAGTGAATCCAATACCTGATTGGCCTACAGGAGAATTCCAGAATTAGCCAATCACGTACATCCCATTGTGTAAATAATGTATATAAAGCAGATACTTTGGAGGGACTTTCATTCCTCCTCACCACTATGAGCTGAATAAAGAGCATGAAATCCACTCTCGACTCCGAGTATATTTCACATGTCATCATTGGCCATCGTACAGTTGGTGCGAGAAAGGGGTGAGGGGCCTCCAGGCCTTTCCACCTGGCCCTCAGGATTCTCCCCAGGCCACACCCTTCACCAGCCCTGCTTTTCATCCTCCTTGAGTGTTCCTGCCTGGCTGGAATGTGCCTCTAAACCCCGATCGTGCCACTTCGCTTGCCAGGATGCAGGGCAGAGAGCGCTATGTGGCCTACCGTACAAAGAGAAAAGTTTGCATTTGATGCAGCTCTCAGGAGGGCTGTCCAGCATGGGATGCAGCTTTGCAAAAAGATTCCCCCACCCCGATGCAAAGGAAGAGGCTTTTTGATTGGGTGCTGGACCAATTCAGTTACCTGAGAAGGGACGTTGCTTTGAAATTCTGAACAGAGCGGAGGGTGGATGGTTACTGGTAGCCCAGTAGAAAATTCTATCAAGGTGTGGCAACAGCTATACAAAGCCACACAGATATTTTATCTAGGTGATAAGGAAGTAGAGAAAGTGTCCAAAATTCTTCCGTGGGGCGTGCCGGCCACAAAGCCATGAAAGACATTTTACACCTCCTGTTCCCAGCAATGCTATAAGTAGCTACTGCGTCACGTGAACAATAACCTCCCCCCTCCCACAAATGTACCCTTTTTGTATGCTCCGTAGAGGCTGGATGAGCAAATAAGGGCCGTCCAGCCATGAGGCGGCCTGAGAGCTTTGCCCTAGGTGGCAAATCTGGGCACGATTTAGAGGGGCACCTTTTGGGCAAGGTCCCCCGAGGACAGATAGAGGTTGTCAGTGCCAGGCCACCCTCAGCCCAACATGGTCATTGCTGCCCTCGTCCAGCAGCAGTGAAACACTTCCATAAGGACATAAAAAGTGTTTGCTGGATCAGGCCCATCTAGTCCAACATCCCATTCTCACAGTGGCCAGCCAGATGCCTGTGGGAAAACCGCAAGCAGGATTCGAAGACAAAAGCCCTCTGCCCTCCTGCGTTTTCCAGGAACTGGTACTGGAAAGCATTACTGCCTCTGGCCATCAATAACTTCTTCCTCCATGAATTTGTCCAGTCCTCTTTAAGCCACCCTAGCTGGTGGTTATCACTGCAGTGGCGTAGCAAGCCCAGGTGGTACCCGGTGCAGAAATCTTTTTGTTACCCCGCACCCACATCGACAGCTCGGGATAGGCTTGGGAATCACAGGTGGGCGGCGAATGTCCGGCCCCCCTTCCTACGCCTCTGCACCCCACCCCCGCGATTCCCAAGTACAGTGGTGCCCCGCAAGACGAACCCCTCGCAAGACGGAAAACATGCTAGATGAAAGGGTTTTCCGTTTTGGATGCGCTTCGCAAAACGAATTTCCCTATGGGCTTGCTTCGCAAGACGAAAATGTCTTGCGATTTCCTGCGGTTTTTTCCCCCTTCCCCCCCCTTTTTCTAAGCAGCTAAGCCGCTTATCAGCTGATCCGCTAAGCTGATAAGCCGCTAAAAGCCGCTAAAATGCTAATAGCGCTAATCCGCTAAGCTATCAATGGTCTTGCTTCGCAAGACGAAAAAACCGCTATACGAAGAGCCTCACGGAACGGATTAATTTCGTCTTGCGAGGCACCACTGTACCCCGAGCCGTTGGGGGAAGGGGGGAGCTATGCCGCTTTGCCGGGGTGCTCCCTCCTTGGCTCGATGTAAAGCGGCAAAGCGGGAGCTTCCCATCCCGGCTCGCCATAAGTGGCTCCTGCCGGCGGCGGAGGGATCCCACCGCCATCCATACGGCTCACGGGCAGCGCCAGTACAGTGAATGTGTGGCGTCACTATGCACAGCGCATGCGTGCGACACCACACATGCGTTGTATGTAGCGGTTTGCCACCAGCGGCACCCAAATGCCATACGGACGGAGGTGGGATCCTCTGCTCACGGCTGCAGCCGCGAATGGAGGATCCTCCATATGTAGCTGCGGTGGCGCAGTGGCTGCTTGGGCCGTCGTGCCCGGGTGGCAGGGCAAGCACGCCGCGGGGTGCCTTTTTGTCACCCTCCCAAACATGGAACCTGGGGCACACCGCCCCCCCTTGCAACGCCACTGTATCACTGCCTCCTGTGGAAGTGAGTTCCATAGTTTAGCTCTCTGCTGCATGAAGGAGGACTCCAGGAATCTCAGATAAAGATGTGAATTTGTACATTTAAACAAAGGGGACTGCAACCTCCCCAGGTTGTGATGTGGGAAGCTGTTGGCCCTGCAGTGTCTTGGTATTCATGCACAAACATTTGCATCAGGTCAAGTAGACCTGCCCTTATCCATTTCCCATTTTTGTCCTAGTTCTAGTTTCCCATCACATTCATTAATTTTTTAAAAAGTCCTCATGAAGTCGTATCAGTTTTGTACCAGTGAGATCCTTTTATACTTGCTGTACTTTTAATTTATATTCCTGTAGGGTGGGGATTAACGGCAGAAGAATGAAAAAGGATTTTGTGTGCCTTTATAGCAGCCAAGAGACTTGTACTGCCTGGAAGAATAAACATCAACACCTATAAATTTGCAATTAAAAAATCCTCATGAAAATTCATAAGTACCTTGAGTTCCATTGTGCCCGATAACCCCCCCCCCCTTTTTAGCAAAGACATTTCTGCATAATATATGGCATTTTGTAGGTTATATTCATTAAGATATTTTTTAAAAAATCAACTAATACATGCATGTTGTCTCCTAACATATTCATCTTCATATGCATTACTCGGCTGGAGAACTGCGCTGCAAAATTTCTGAGGAGTGCGGATTTCGAATAGGGGCTGCATTGCGGTTCGCATCTTGTGTCAAAAAGTACGACTTAAGCAGGTTTGCATTTAAATGCAAACTAAATTAAATTTCTCCCCCATCCCTTGCAAAGAGACAGGAACTTGCAGGAAATAAGCAATGGTACGAAGGCATACAGGTTTTATGACACTCTTCCAAGACAATTCCTCCCCACTCCATAAAATTACATTAGTCCATAATTATGTTTATAGCTCAGATTTTCATGGCTGGGCAGTGGTGGGGCATGGGGGTGGGGCAGACATGCCCTTCTTAAATCTCAGCCAGTCTGTAAGCTCCTTATGCAGCCACACCGGTTTCCTTAGATGCCTCCCACTTTTATTTCTTGTTGGAATTGTCTGCATTTGTGACTTCAATATTTCACCTTTAAGAAACTCCCCTCCATCTTGGGCTCCCTTCTCTTTGGAGTATTTCTGACCATGGGTTCTCACCCTGTACAGTGGTACCTCTGGTTATGTACTTAATTCGTTCTGGAGGTCCGTTCTTAACCTGAAACTGTTCTTAACCTGAAGCACCACTTTAGCTAATGGGGCCTCCTGCTGCCGCTGTGCCGCCGGAGCACGATTTCTGTTCTCATCCTGAAGCAAAGTTCTTAACCCGAGATACTATTTCTGGGTTAGCGGAATCTGTAACCTGAAGCGTATGTAACCCAAGGTACCACTGTAGTTCCTTAAGCTTTTTTGAAATTGGCTTTCTTAAAGCCCAGAGTGCATGTCTGACCACATTCAGCGTTCCCTTGCCTCTGTAACATGAAACCCAAGAGGACATAAGAGTCCCCTGTTGCGAGGCACAGAAAACAGGGTGTTTCCCTGGTAAGATGGGAGATTTGAAGCACATAGGAGTCTCCTGTTGTGATTTAGGTTCCAGCAGATGTGGTGCCGGGGTGCAAATATCTGCCCTGCACCCCCAAATTACCATGGATGGGTGGGGCGAAGCTGCACATTGCCAGCCATGGGGGGGGAGACTCTCCCCCATGCTGCTGCAGGAGAGCAATCCCCCAGAGGTTGGGAGGGAAGCTGCATGTCGGCCAGCCATATGGTTGGGGGGGTGCAGCTTCCATCCGAAGAAGAAGAAGAAGAAGAAGAAGAAGAAGAAGAAGAAGAAGAAGAAGAAGAAGAGTTTGGGTTTGATATCCCGCTTTATCACTACCCAAAGGAGTCTCAAAGCGGCTAACATTCTCCTTTCCCTTCCTCCCCCACAACAAACACTCTGTGAGGTGAGTGGGGCTGAGAGACTTCAGAGAAGTGTGACTAGCCCAAGGTCACCCAGCAGCTGCATGTGGAGGAGCGGGGAAGCGAACCCGGTTCACCAGATTACGAGTCCACCGCTCTTAACCACTACACCACACTGGCTCTCTGCAGGGATTGCTCTCCTCTCACGGAGGCTTGGGAAGGAAGCTGCATGCCCACCAGCCATATGGTTGACGGGGCGCAGCTGGCAGGTGTGCGGGGAAAGGGGAGGCCACTGGCAAAGCCGCGCAGCTCCCCCACTCACTGGGCGCCCCTGAGAGGCCAGCACCCTGGCGCAATGCACCACTAAGCCCTATGGGAAAGACGGCTCTGGTTCCAGCAAAGAATACAAAGGGCATCCCTAAACTGGGACATTTGGAGGGTGTGTGGGGGTCCCTGTTGCAATTTGGGATTAGAGCAATGCCCTGGCTGCAATGAGGGCGAAGGCTATCACATTGCAACATTCAGCAGCTCCCGGAGACGCAAGGCAATGGGGAAAGAGTCTCGGCAAGGCTTGGACATTGGAACAAAACCACACTGAACTAAAGCAACCTACAAACAGCAAGCTGTACTCTGCTTATCAACGTACAGAGAGGCCCTTGCAGTCTCCAGTTCTGACTTTTGAGATCCCATCACCTTAACCCCCTCTGTCAGGGTCAGACACACATGCAGCCCTTGGTTGTTTGGGCTGGGAGTGATAAAGAGTGTGGAATTGACACATCTTACCTGCAGGGCTGCAGCGCAGTTCCCAAGACCAACGGAGGTTAATGAAGATGTTTCCAAAACGGAGACCAGGATCATTTCCCCTGCTGGCCAAACAGAAAGGGCAGAAAATGAAAAATCCTACTGAGTCCAGCATCCCATTTCATTTCTTTTCAATTCAATCATTTGACAATTATAAGAACAATCAAGAAAGCTGTTCCAGAAGAAGTTATTCCTGCTCATGGTATTCTGCAAGAAAATAAATCCCACTGGAATTTGCTTTCACAGGAGGCAATAATTTTTTTGGCAATATTGTGTAAGAGCCCACCAGTTTCTTCAGTATTATTATTATTATTATTATTATTATTATTATTATTATTATTTGTATACCATGCTTCATCCGTAGATCTCAAGGCGGTTTCTATAGCCACTTGCCATTCTTACTTTTAGATGCTACTTTTGCCATTATAGCCAAGTCCAATACTTTATGAAGCCATTTATTCCAATAAGGGAGTGATGCAACTTTCCAGTTTTGAGCCCGTAACATTCTTGCAGGTGTTTACAGATAAGATGTAACTTCCTTATATTCTGTTTATGATAGGTGACATGTACTTCAGTAATGCTTTATTTATTTTTATTATGTATTTTGTATTACTGTATACTTTGTATACTGTAACTTTGAGTTGTGAGCCACCCTGAGACCTGCAGGTATTGGGTGGAATAATCATAATCATAATCGATCCAAGGGAACTTCCTACTTTGATATTTTTGCTTTGACTGTCAGAGCAAAATCTTCCAGTATTTTAGTGCAAAACTACAGGTCAACCACATAGGATAATTGCAGCAATTGTTAGCAGGCATAGGCAAACTCCAGCCCTCCAGATGTTTCGGACTACAATTACCATCATCCCTGACCACTGGTCCTGTTAGCTAGGCATGATGGGAATTGTAGTCCCAAACATCTGTAGGGCCGGAGCTTGCCTATGCCTGGTTAAAGACATTGTGCCTCTGAATACCAGTTGCTGGAAACTGCAGCTGGGGAGAGTTGCTGCCGGGCTCAGGTCCTGCTTTAGGGATTCCTGTTGGCTGGCCATGGTGAGAACAGGATGTGGACGAGATGGGCCACTAGGCTAATCCAACAGGCCCCTCTTCCATTTTTATGTTCCACTGTGCTTTTTGCATCTCTGGCATACTTTCAAATATGATTTATCTGTTGCTCCAAATGTTACAGGGGTGTAATCCCATTTCAAACTGCAGCTGGGAATATGCCTTCAAAAAGCCAACAGTCAGGGGAACAAAATATGGTACTAGACGTATGCTTGATGTTTTATTATGCTTTTATATTTGTTGGCAGCCACCCTGAGTGGCTGGGGCAACCCAGTCAGATGGGTGGGGTACAAATAATAAAATTCTTCTTCTTCTTCTTAGCTTAGTCAGCAAACCTTTTCAGCAGGGGGCCGGTCCGCTGTCCCTCAGACCTTGTGGGGGGCCAGACTGTATTTTTTTAAAAAAATAATGAACAAATTCCTATGCCCCACAAATAACCCAGTGATGCATTTTAAATAAAAGGACACATTCTACTTGTGTAAAAACATGCTGATTCACGGACCGTCCGCGGGCCGGATTTAAGAGGCGATTGGGCCAGATCCGGCCCCCAGCCCTAGTTTGCCTACCCATGGCTTAGAGGATGGTTGCCTTAAAGGGAGATTAGAGAAGTTCACAAGGGATGGGCAAATCTGTCTGTTTCAGGTTTTCTATTTTTCCCAATCTCATATTCAGTTCTCCACGTTGCAGCAGAGGTTTGTGGGATTTTGCTTTTTAAAGCAAAATGAAGATCCGTCAGCGTTTCAGTGCTAACTTCTCCTAATATGAACATGGATCACTAGCTTGGCCTTTGGGCTGATCTAGGAAGCCACTTCTGCTGTTCTTATGGGTAACGACATACCCTCCAACATTTCTCCGATGAAAATAGGGACGCCCTAGTCAATAATAATAATAATACCCCACCCATCTGACTGGGTTGCGCCAGCCACTCTGGGTAACTTCAAACAAATATTAAAACATAATAAAACATTAAACATTTAAAAGAACTTCCCTATACAGATATCATAAAGGTTTCATAGTTTCTTATCTCCTTGGCTCAGGGGTTGCATAACCTCATACACTCCAACATTTCTCCAAAGAAAACAGATGTCCTAAGGAAAAGCTGGACATTCCAGTATCAAATTGGAAACTAGGACAGCTTCTGTAAATCCGGGTCTGTCCCTGGAAAATAGGGACACTTGGAGGGTCTGTAGCGGTGAGGGATGGCTGCTGCTTCCACGACCGGCCTGTGGAATCTGATTGGCTGCTGTGAGGACAGGATGATAGGACAGGATGATGGACTAGCTGGGCCTTTGGGCGTGATCCAGCAGGTCCTTACGTTAATCCCTTCTACAATGAAATGAGATACCGCAGACGGTAAACATTTTTGTTGGCCCATCTCTCTTTAAGATTCAGTCCTTTTCATTTTGCTGACCTTTCAGGGTGCGTCAAATGTTCTGTGTGCCCCCGTGGTTGTTTTGTAACTGAGGGCTTAGCCACACTCACCTTTCCTCTTTCAAGGAACAGTCCGCCATTGAAAGCTCTGCGTCTGAGTGGCCTTTTATTTATTTTTTGCTTTGGAGATTTCACCTCAAAAACCCGCTCTTTAAAGCCCAAAGCTTTGTTGGAGGGGTTGTGGGAACCTTGGAACCTATTTTCATGCTTGGCGGGAATGCAAAATTCAGACCCTCCAACTGTCCCTTTTCTCCAGGAATAGTCCTGGATTTACAGAAACTGTCCTGAGAGCCAGTGTGGTGTAGTGGTTAAGAGCGGTGGACTCGTAATCTGGGGAACCGGGTTCGATTCCCCGCTCCTGCACCTGCAGCTGCTGGGTGACCTTGGGCCAGTCACACTTCTCCGAAGTCTCTCAGCCCCACTCACCCCACAGAGTGTTTGTTGTGGGGGAGGAAGGGAAAGGAGAATGTTAGCCGCTTTGAGACTCCTTAAAGGGAGTGAAAGGTGGGATATCAAATCCAAACTCCTCCTCCTCCTCCTCCTGGAGGGTCTGGGTCGAAATGCTTGGGGAGGGGAAACAGGCAAGCAAATGTGAATAATAAAAAACAAGAACTGTTTAATGTGACGACAGCCTGTTGCAGATCCAATTCAACACCATGGGTTCAGTTCCCATCAAGAAGCAATAGACAACCAGTGTGTTTTCGGGTGGGTTTGATTCCCTGTCTGCTAAACCTGCTCTGCAGGCCTGAGGCACCTCTTTGCTTTAATCCAAGGTACCCTGGCAACAGCATCCCTTCCCTGGTTACGCCCTCCGTGGCGACAGTGATGTCACCAGCTCCACCCGCTCTGGCATCCTCCTCCTCTCCCTCTTAGCAAACAGGGGTGGTGACCTAATGGGGGGAGAGAGAGAGGGAGAAAGAGAAAGAGAGAGAACGGGGTTTCCTCCTTGGCTTGTCAGGCCTAATGAAAAGGGTGGCATGCCAAAAAAAACCTTTCGAGATGGATGAATCTATCAGTTTCAGTTTCTCTCAGGACACGTTCATTCCATACATTTAAAGCGCTACGATATGCTTTAAATGGCTCCCAAAGAAGCCTGGGAGCTGTACAGTGGTACCTCGGGTTACATACGCTTCAGGTTACAGGCTCCGCTAACCAAGAAATAGTGCTTCAGGTTAAGAACTTTGCTTCGGGATGAGAACAGAAATTGTGCTCCGGCGGCGTGGCAGCAGCAGGAGGCCCCATTAGCTAAAGTGGTGCTTCAGGTTAAGAACAGTTTCAGGTTAAGTAGGGACCTCCGGAACAAGTTAAGTACTTAACCCAAGGTACCACTGTAGTTTGCTAAAGGTGCTGACAGTTGTTAGGAGACCCCTCCTTCCCCTCACAGGGCTGCAGTTCTCAGGAGTTTCCTTTGAAGAAAGATTGACTGTTAAAACCAGTGCTATTTTTTTGAGAAAAAGAGGTGCCAGAAGTCATAATGAAACCCCCCATGTTCTCTTATAATGGCAATGGTGCCCACCTGAGAGGTGCCAGAACTGAGTTCTGGTGATTTCTGGCTAAGAAAAGCCCTGGTTAAAACCACTCAGCAAATTGTAGCTCTGAGTGTGGAACAGGGACTTCTGAACAACTCTAAGCACCCTTAACAGCAATCAGGGGTGCCAATTTGAATAAAATATAGGGGTAGTGGGGTTCTTAACCCGAGGTACCACTGTCATTTGTTACAGGTGCTGAGAGTTGTTAGGAAACCCCACCTCCACCTCATATTTACAGTTCTCGGTTTCCCGCGAAGAGGGATTGGTTGTTAACCTGCTCTCTGCCTGGCTGGACTAAGCTCTTGAACTTTGACTGTCTACTTCAGCTCTTGCTTGCCTGGTTGGAGTCCAGCTGGACGTGCCCTTTTCCAGGATACTCCATTGAGTTTCCCTTCCCTCTTGGTTTTCCATTCCCGGACACCTGCCCCCTCCAACAGCCAGCCAGCACTTCATGTCCACTGAGTAGGATCAACTCTCCTGGTTGAGCTCTTTTGAGGCTTCCCGCCCCACCCACCCATAGGATCCCCCCCTCCCCGCTCCAAAGTTGCTTTTGTGATCCCCACCCACCCTTGTACCTGGGTCTTGCTTGCCACATCCACAGCAGACATTAAAAGAACCAGTGTGGTGTAGTGGTTAAGAGCGGTAGTCTCATAATCTGGGGAACCGGGTTCAATTCCCCGCTCCTCCACATGCAGCTGCTGGGTGACCTTGGGCCAGTCACACTTCTCTGAAGTCTCTCAGCCCCACTCACCTCACAGAGTGTTTGTTGGGAGGGAGGGAGGGAGGGAAAGGAGAATGTTAGCCGCTTTGAGACTCCTTAAAGGGAGTGAAAGGCGGGATATCAAATCCAAACGCTTCTTCTTCTTCTAAAAGGTGATACATCTTTTTTATACTGTCATGGATTCCCCCAAGAACCATGGGAACTGTAGTGAGTTAAGGGTGCTGAGGGTGGCTGGGAGACACACCTATTCTCCTCACAGAGATCCCGGGTTCTCCTATGCACTTTCGTGTGTTACAGTGGTACCTCGGGTTAAGAACTTAATTTGTTCTGGAGGTCCGTTCTTAACCTGAAGCACCACTTTAGCTAATGGGGCCTCGTGCTGCTGCCGTGCCGTTGTCGCACAATTTCTGTTCTCATCCTGAAGCAAAGTTCTTAAACCGAGGTACTATTTCTGGATTAGCGGAGTCTGTAACCTGAAGCGTCTGTAACCTGAAGCGTCTGTAACCCGAGGTACCACTGTATTTTCACAAAGATATACATTCTTACGCACACTTTACCCTAGCATGTACATTCTTTGCACACATTACTTGGCTGGGGAACGGCGCTTCAAGAGAAGTGTGAATTCCGACGGAAGACTGTATTTTGGTTCACCTGTTGTTTTGGGAAGTATGAATTGAGAACTCTGCTTTAAATAAGAACAGAGCTGGAATTCTCCCTCACCCATTAGGAATACAGGAAACTTCTTTCTACCCTGTTAGACCACTGGTCCATCCAGCTAGGTGTTTTCTACACTGACTGGCAGCAGCCTCTCCGGGATTTCAGGCAAATGCTCTGGACTTCCCCCTTAAAATAAAGCAATATTCTAGTCCTCAAGGTACGGAGAAGAGGGTTGATTTAAAGCTGACTTATAGCAGGACCACGGGGACATCTAGCTAACCACAGGTATTCAGGCATTCAGGCATCCCTAGCCCTCCCTGGGATTGAAACTTCAACATGCAAAACAGATGCTCTCCCACTGATCTATGTCCCTTTCTATTCTAGAATAATGACATGGAATTGGGATCTAACACTTTCCAGGGTCGCTTTAGTATTCAAATTAAGCTCCCAGCGTGCTGCAGCTCTTGACCTCTCCCGTATTTTAGCTCCCCTATGACTCCCCCACAAGGCATCCCTAAATTGAAAGCAAACCTTCCCTTCCCCAGTGCGAAAACAGGTGAGGCAGGAAAGGAGCAGCCTTTTCTCTCTTCAAGGAAACAGCTCCCCAGGGGCCCGTGTTTCCTTCTGAGTGCTCAGCCCAGCCAGTCCTGTGGGAGGTGGCCTTCCTCCCCGCCCCTTACCTGTGCTCAGGTGCTTCGGCTATAAATTCTTACCTGGAGGCGCTCGCTGGCAATCCCTGATCGCCCTGCTGCTCGGTCGACCTGCCTTGGGAGTTTACAAAAGCCCGTGAGGAAGTGTGCCTCGGACACCTGTCCACCCCACATCCCCGGATCCTCGCCATGGAACGGAATATCCTGCAGACGGTCGCCCTGGCCTTGATGCTCCTGGCATTGTGCCCAGGTGAGCAGATGGCAAAGTGGGTGGCTTGGAGCTTCGGGGGGGGAGGCGAATGGGGAGGGTGATCAGCCCCACAGATATTGTCGGGCAGGGGCAAAACCCCGTGGCAAATCTTGTGCTGGACTTTTGTCAGGCAAGGTGATAACAAAGGGGTGTTGGGCACCTTTAGCAGGTGTGTGGAAAGGGAGAATGGCAGACGGGTGTGGCTGGAGAAGGTGGAAGGAAGGAGAGTCGTTATTCTAGGGAACGGCATGCTCTTTCTCTGTGGAGGTGGGCTGGATGTTGTGGAGTCCTCGAGGTTAAGACCTGAGGCTCCTTCAGGCTGGGGGGGGGGTGTTTCGGTGGATGTATCCTGCTACATGTCATTGCCGCAATAATAATTCATTAGCTGTGGATTTATACTGGGCTGTCCGGACATCATTCTGCTTAGTTGTTTTGCAATGCTTGCCCCCGTGCTGGGAGCAGTGCTGGGTTACTTAGGGCACCAGCAAATCAGGGGCACCTCAGAAAAGGAGGAATTTTTTTGGGGGGGAAGAATTTGACATTTGAAGAAGTCACCACAGGAAAAATCAAGACTTGGTTGGACTTCTTTACATTTCCTTCCCTCTCTTTTCTGCATTTTTTTTGCTTTCTTTTGATTACTTATTCCCCACAAAACCAGGGGGGTGTCCTACTACCAGTGATCGAAATACTGCGAGGAAATCAGATCGTAAATCTGTGTTTTGTTTTGCGTCATTTTGCAGATTTTATTTTACGGTTTAGCATTGTTTGTATTTTGAACCGCATATGGTGAGGGGGCACATAATCATTTCAGTGCTTGGGGCCTCTAAGTGTCTTCAGCCCTTCCTGGTTAACATGGGATTGGTGTCCAGAGGGGCCCTAGGCAGAATCACGAAATCCTAGAGTTGGAAGGGACCCCGAGGGTCATCTAGTCCAACCCCCTGCAACGCAGGAATCTCTTGCCCAATGTGAGGCTGAAACCCATGGCCCTGAGATTAAGAGCCTCATATAAAAAGAGAGAGAGATTAAGAGCCTCGTGCTCTACCGACTGAGCTATTCCACCAATAAAATAAATGCAGACATTTGTGGTATAAAAAGTTGCAGGATTTCAGCAGGTGAAGTTACAGGATGTGTACAAATGGGGGAATGAAGCAGTCTGTCTGCTCAGAAACTCTTCCAGGTGCAGCCGGGACTGGGAGTGGAATCCCGTATAACAGCCCTGTACCAACATAATCATAAACGTACAATTTTTTAAAAATGAGATCTGGAGAGGGTCCAGTTTTGTAAGGAGATCACTTTAATCTCCAGCTCATTTGTTATCGTTCCTGAGCACAGGAATGTAGATGAAAGGAAAACAAATCAGGGGCATGGGAGAGTGGGCAGAGGCCTTTTAAAGTATTGGCCTCTTTTCCAGGAAAACTGATCCTACAATAAATCTGTTGGCCTTCAGGTGCCAACGCTTTAAAGTGTCTCTTTGTTGCTTAGGTTAGGCGGGGTTTTTTACTCATATATATATATATATATATATATATGGAGGCATAATTAGGGTTCCTTAAGGAATTTGATCTTAGGAAGCAGGTCTTTCTAGCTTGGTGTTGCCTACACGGGCTGGCAGCAGCTCTCCAGGTTTGTAGGCAGGAGAGATTTCCAGCCCTACCTGAAGATTAAATATGGGGTGTTCCGCAGGCAAAGCATGTGCTCTGCCGCTGCCCTGGAGCCCTTCTTTTAAATATAATAGTATGATTCTAGTCCTCATGGTTTTGAACAAACGGCTGCTTTTAAACAGGAACATATGAAGCTGCCTCGTACCATCTAGCTCAGCAATGCCTACACTGACTGGCAGCAGTTCTCCAGGGTTTCAGGCAGGAGAGATTCCCAGCCAATGCCGGGAACTTGGGTCCTTCTGCATGCAAAGTAAATACTCTGCTCCTGAGCTATGGGTGTTTGCCAGCTCTAATGCACATCCCTAAGGCACGAGAGGAGCGGAACATAGCGATCCATCGAGTTTCGCACTTCCCTGAATGTGGGCATGCAGGTTTCGGCTAAAAAAAGAGTCATTTAAAAATGCTATTTGGAAAGAAAATGTATTTAGAAATGTGGAAGTTGAGATGGTTGTAGCCAGTGCTAAATCCTAATCAGAGTAAGCCCATTAAAGTTAATAAACAGGAATGACTTAGGTTGGTTAATTTAAACATGTCTAGTGTGAGAAAATTAGGGTTGCCATATGTCCTCTTTTTCCAGGACACATCCCCTTTTTCATGGGTAGAGTTGTCATAGTGATCCATAGTTAAAAGTGGAAGTCAGCAAATACGTCTTCTTTTTTGCTCTTTAAAATATGGCAACGTTAGGCGGAATCTACTTGGAGGCAACCCAACGTATATTTAATAGAAAAATGCATTTCAATCATATCTAAATGTGGACTTCCATCCATTTTTAAACACACACACACTGTAGATTAATGAAAAAGCAGGAGTGCAGGGATGTCTATGGGGACACCTGAGAAAAGAGAAGGAAGGGCTGTAAATCAGACCGATCCCAAAACCAAACAGATTTTCCTGCTGCGAGGAGGAGGAAGGCTTTTCGATAAGGAGAACAGTCCTCCCTTTAGAGGAGGGGGAGAAACAAATTCTGACTCAACCCAAACTGGGAGTGTGATGTGGGAGTGTGTCAATAACAAACCTTGTTAAGACAAACAAGCTTTCCTCTGGTACAGTACTCCTGGACGTGGAAGCTCTACCAGCTGGTTGTCTATTAGGGCTGTAATACTTCAACTAAGGAAAAAGCAAAGGCTGCTTTTTGTGGGGCTGTGGGGAGATTTCCCCTTCCCACTGCTTTCTTCAGAGCCTCCCTAGTGCCCCCTACAGGTGTCATTTTTTGTGCATTCATGATGATCACCAGGGCCGTTATGCGTGCAGGGGCGGAGGAAGGGGGCAGTGGGGGTGGTCCGCCCCAGGTGTCATCGCTGAGGGGGGTGACATTCGACGTGCCGCCCACCCGCGACTCCCAAGCCTACCCTGAGCTGTCGGGGGAGGGGGGAGCTGCACCGCCTTGCTGGAGGCCTTCCCTCCTCCCCCCTTTGTTTTGACAGCTCAGGGGAGGCTTGGGAGTCGCGGGCGGGTGGAACGAATGTCACCCCCCTCAGTGATGACACCCGGGGCGGACCGACCCAGCATGCATATGTCATCCCCCTCCATGATGACACCTGGGCTGCTTCGTGGGCGGGGGGAGCCTCCCCTGAGCTGTCAAAAAGAAGTGGGAAGGGAGGAAGGCTATTGGCAAAGCAGCGCAGGCCCCCCCCATCCAGGAAGCAGCCTGCCATGGGGGTCTTGCGTTGGCCGTTGTGCCCCCCGGGACACTCACCCTGTCGCCATGTGCGACACTTCAGGTGCCAGAGCAGCTAGCTCCGCCTCTTTATGCGTGACCCTGTTTTCTGTCCTGTTTTTTATGCCTGCAAAAGTTTCGGGGCAGACATCGTCCTGCATTTCCAATCAGTGCATGCCCCTTAAACTTCCTGCTGAAAGCCTGTCACCATGATTGTTTTCCTCTCGGAGTGATACTGGATGAAGATTTTTTTAAAACCCCAAAAATCCAGCATTCTTTGTGTGGGGGAGGAAAGGGGGAATGACAAAGGCCCAGGAGGCTGATTCAGACCGTGGGTTCATCTGGCTCAGCCCTGTCAACACAGACTGGCAGCCTCTCTCCAGGGCTTTAGACTGGGGGGTCTTGCATATCTTCCAACATTTCTATGGTGAAAATAGGGACACCCTGTTACAGATAGGTAGCCGTGTTGGTCTGCCATAGTCAAAACAAAAAGGTATCTGAATAAGTGTGCATGCACACGAAAGCTCATACCAAGAACTGACTTAGTTGGTCTTTAAGGTGCTACTGGAAGGAATTTTTTTTGTTTATAGGGACACCCTATTCAACAACACTCCTGCCAACCTAGCAGTTCGAAAGCACGTCAAAGTGCAAGTAGATAAATAGGTACCGCTCCAGCGGGAAGGTAAATGCCGTTTCTGTACGCTGCTCTGGTTCGCCAGAAGCGGCTTAGTCATGCTGGCCACATGACCCAGAAGCTGTACCCAGGCTTCCTCGGCCAGTAAAGTGAGATGAGCGCCGCAACCCCAGAGTCGGCCACGACTGGACCTAATGGTCAGGGGTCCCTTTACCTTTTATTCAACAACAATGTGGGACATTCTGCATGCTAAGGCTAAGCAATGCAAATTCAGTTTGCATTCAAAAGTGAAGTTTTGTAATTTGCACTTTCCACAGTAATTGGCAAACCGAAACCCAGAGTCTTTTGAAATTTGCAGTTCTTCAAGAATGTAGAGTTCTCATTTTTCCAATCTTTTATTTGATTTGTTGTATCTCTAGGCCACTTTTCAATCGAGTGAATCTCAAAGAGGTTCACAAGCAATAAATAGCAACAACGTAATAAGACATAACAGATCATCACGAATATGAGAAAAGATGCATTAGTGGGCGGTAGGTATAAAAAGGCTGACTACCCCTGATCTAATCCAACTCCCTGCAATGCAAGAATACGCAGCTGTCCCTTACAGGGATCGAACCTGCAACTTTGGCGTTATCAGCACCATGCTCTAATCAACTGAGCTATGCAACTGATGCTGCTGGACTACAACTCCCAGCATCCCCAGCTGCCAGCATGGGGGTTATGAGAACTGGAGCCTGACACCTGGAGGGTATCACCTTGGCTGCCTTTGTATTTTTACCACCAGTAAGAAACCTGTAGAGCCTCCAGTTTCCCAAATCCCATCATCCCTGACCACTGGCCATGCTGCTTGGGCCTGATGGGAGATGGATGGCGTCCCAACAGTTTCCCATCCACAGAAATAGTGTATCCTGGAAGAGGGTCATGGATGGCTCACCCAGGGAGTACTCTGCGCTGCAGCATTTCGTTGCAGTGTCCATTTTAGGAAGGTGTTCATTAAATTAGTATTTTTTTAAGGGACAGAACTAAATAAAAGAACAGAGAACAGTCCAAACCTGGACTGTTTGTTGTGTCCTCTAAAAAGAAAACTACCCCTGCCATTTCAAGGCCATCTTCCTCCACTGCCAGAGGCAATGTGCTTCTGAATACCAGTCAGCTGGGAACTGCAACTGCGGAGAGTTGCTGTTGCACTCTGGTCCTACTTGTGGGGTTCCCATCTGGTTGGCCACCATGAGAACAGGACACCAGACAAGATGGTCTCTTTCTGCCTGATCCAGCAGGGCTCTTCTTAAGTTCTTAAGGCCTGGCCAGGCATGTTAAAAGCAGAAGGATTTTTGGAGCAAAACTCATGGGTTGAATGCTCTTTGGATAAATAACGCCACTTCCAGACTCACAGCGGATGGGGAAGGCTCCAGGATGATGCTGGCCACACGCGGCTGTTTTTGTGCATGCCATCTGCCAGTCTCCTACAGAAGCAAGCACAGGGCAGAGATCAATAAAGAGATGTCACTCTTCCTTGCCTATGTCATATCTCCCTGCCCTTGAGATCCCTTACAGTTTGGACTGGACTTGGCTGCACATGCTCACTCGTTGCCTAGTATTTTAAGTTTCCCTGCGCCTATCAAAGAGGCAGCTGGCCTGGTGACTATACACAGCTGGTATTTTCCTCAGGATTTTTGGAAGCAGTCCAGCGTTAGAAAAATAGACTGATTACCCAAAACCGTTCTTTTGAATGTGCCATCCTAGCCAAGTGGAACCTGTGGCACTCCAGAATGTCTACAACCTCCCACCATCCCTGACCACTGGCCATGCTGGCTGCAGGGGCTGATGGGAGTTGGAGTATAACAGTGTCCAGGCTCCCCATCCCTGTTTTACACCTAAGTGCATTTCATGTGTGATCCCTGATAGGTTGGGACATGTGTCTAGGAAATGGGTACAGGAACAACAGGAAGGCCTCTTCTTCACCAGCCACAAATCATTCAGGTGTTTCCCCAAAGTGGGTCATTAATGGGATTCTTTGCTATCTTCCCAGTGATCTCGACCGCCACAGAAACCTCCGACTCTGAACCCTCAACAATAACTTCCCCACCGGCAACCACGTCTGAAACCTCTTCAACAGAAGATTCCTCCACAGGACCAACCACCGGTGAGGAAACCATGAACTCTCAAGGGACAGAAAACCCCTCCCCTTCCCCAAAGGGATCCACAGAAACCCCCACATCCTCAGGAGAACCCCAAAGTTCCACAGCAACTTCCACAACTGGAACCCCACTAATAACATCCCCTACAGAATCCTCCACAACAGCAACCACCTTTGAGGGAACCACAAAATCCCATGTGACAGAAATCTTCAGCGCCTCTACAGAGGGATCCACGGAAACCCCCACATCCTCAGGAGAACCCCAAAGTTCCACAGCAACTTCCACAACTGGAACCCCACCAATAACATCCCCTACAGAATCCTCCACAACAGCAACCACCTTTGAGGGAACCACAAAATCCCATGAGACGGAAACCTCCACCGCCTCTACAGAGGAATCCACAGAAACCTCCACATCCTCAGGAGAACCCCAAAGTTCCACATCAACTTCCCCACCTGGGACCACCCCAACAGCAGCCCCGACTGACCCCCCTTTAACGAATTTCAATATCACTTACCACATTGCAATGGATTTTACTGAGGACTTAAAGAATCGGTCCTCCGAAGCGTACCAGAACCTGAAGGCGAGAATCAGGAAGATGGTAAGTTTTACAACCTTTCCACCCCCCTGGGGGAGGGGGCACAGGGGAGGGGGAATGTTGCCCCCCCAGCCTCTCAGTATGGTGAAGGGGTGGGGCCTGCTCATCTGTAAAGAGTAAGGCAGGTATCTCTCCCCTTCCCCGGAGCTATGAAGGAGTCGGGGAGCTGCATCTAAGGTCCCTCTAGACCTTGGCTTAATGGTGACTGTAAACCCCTTTCTGAGTGCAATCTCTCTTTTTTTTAAATAATATTTATTAAAGATTTTCAAATATAACAGAAAAAGAAAAACATCCAAATTTAAAATCTTATTTTCATTGGCATCTTTCCAGGACTTCCCCTCCCCTCCCCCTCTTGTATTCCAATTCTTTCAAATAAATTCAGCAAATACTTACCCCAAGTTTTAAACTTATTATCATTGACCCAATTTAAAAATATTTTCCCATCCCCTAAAATCGACCTGTTCCCTTCCACGAGTTCCCCTCTTTAATATGCAATACAGATTAGAATAAAGAAAATAGAAAAAAGAATAAGATATAATTTAACACCCTTTGGATTCCAAATTTCCCTCCCCCCTTTCCCGGTTGCGTTCCCAATGTCCATCAATGTCTACTGTCGTCCTGGAGCTCCCACATCTAAGCCATAGTCCTTCACCAGTCCGCTTTGCCGTCTTTTTAATAGTCTTTGCCGTCTTTTGGTCATCTTTAGTTTCGAATGTCCAATCTTGGAAGGAGTCTGTCTCAAAAAGGTCCATTTTTTCCATCCAGATCTTTGTGTTTAAGAGTAAAAACTCCAATTTTATTTCTTTAGACCTTTCAAATCTGGATGTCCCAAATGTTCCCACTTCCAACTTTGTCCAGTTCTTATTATTCTTGTTGTTCTTGTTGATCTCTCTCCTCCTTTTTTCCCCCTGCTCTCCTGCACAAATGTTCTAATTCCAAAGGCTTCTAATTCCTCTGCAGAGGCTTTGTTATTCAGGAACAAAACATTACGTCAAGTCCCTTCCATTCTTCAATAGATAAATCTATTGTCTCCTTTAGTGTATAGACCTCTGTAGACAAAATAGTGTTCCATTTCTGCAGTTTCCCAGGAGATAAAAAGTCCTATTCAAATTCCATGCCAGCAATACTTGTAGTGTCCCACAGCTCCTCTAGAGGGATTATAGTAACTCAGTTTCCTTCCAGATCACACCCAACAGTCAAAGTAACTTGTTATTCCTTGTTTTAAACAATTTATATCCAATTTGTAACAAATGTAACCGGCAAAGTCGTCGTAACAAAGTTCTCTTTTTGTTCTTCCGCTTTGACAGCTCCTTTGACAGCTGTCAAAACCTCTATTTCTCCTCTCCCGGCGCTCTCACGGATCGCTCCCGGGGTTCCGGGGGGGGGGGTGTTGCATTTTAATTCACATTCCACTTTTCTCCTCCAGCCCAGTCTTATAATTTTCCATCGCGAAATTAATAACTTTATCAAAATAAGGTTGCGCTCGATCTTAGTTGTCTAATCCTTTGCTTTAACTCCTCTACAACAGGGGGGAGGTTGACTTCCTTTTTGCACCTCCCCCGCTCGCTCCGAATTTTTTTTAAAAAATTTCCCCCTTTTTAATCCAAGTTCCAATTACTCACGGGTTATTCTTTTAAGTCCAAATTTTCAATGGAAGAAGTCAGCGCTCTCCGTCGAATGGCATGCGGCTTCGCTCGGCAGGGGAAGCGGAGGACTCATAGCACCACCACCCCCTGTCACCCGCTCCGTAGCCTTTAAAAAGGCTCCTTCGCGGGTCGGGGGGGCGCAAACGGTGCCCGCCGAGTCACCATGCCCATGGGTTTCAGCGCCCATGGTTTTTGAGGGTCCCCGCGTCGCCGGCGCGGTAGAACCCAGCCCCTGCCGAGCAGGCTCCCTCCGGAGCTCGGAGGGAGTCCGCCATTCGGCGATGGCGCCAACCCGGAAGTCCTGAGTGCAATCTCGTCTAGCTATGGCTGCCCCACACTTTTCCCTCTGTGACTCTGTATCACAGGGGAGGGCAGAACCAGTCAAGGATTGGGCCCTAGAAACTGAGTTTATCTCCTAATACAAAATGTGTACCTCCCCTTTCTTCCACAGTATGATGACATTTACAACTGCTCTACGTGCGCTGCTAAATATGGGACATATCTTGGATTCACTGTGAACGGATTCAGGTATGGAAGGTGGATTAAATGAGGGCTGGTGAAAAGTGTCATGTTGGGTTTTCTGGTTCTTACAAAAACAAGAGCAGCTTAACTGCACCCACCTGCTCCCAACCCTACGTTGACTGCAAGGGTCTCATTCAGAACAGCTTGTCCTCTTTCTGTAGTGCTGCAAAATACAGCTCTTGCTGCTGAAAGCTTAAGAAATACCTTCACCATGCTCTTCAATATCCTTTAGTGTTGCCCAATTACCTGTAAAGTACTTCACAGCCACATGGAAACATGAAAGCAAGCTGCCAGGGCTAGGTTGGTAGCTCTGTTCATTGAAGGCAAGAGCAGTAAAGGGGTCCCAATGCCAACCAAGTGTAAACTGTTTAATTATTACATTTAATTTTACTGTTTACTATTAGATTTGAATGAATTCTTGAATATTGCTTTATTTGATACAAGTTGTTTATTTTAAAGTTATTTTGAGTTTTTTGTATTGGATCAGATTGCTTTATTATTAATGTTTGATGTTTTATTATTATTTTTATATGTGTTGGAAGCCACCCAGAATCCTGGGAGCTGTAATTTGTTGCAGGTCCTGAGAGCTGTTTGGAAGTCCCTTTTCTCCTCCCAGAGCTACAATTCCCAGATTTTCTTGGGGAGAGGGATTGGTTGTTAAACCACACTGGAAATTTGAGCTCTGGGAAGGAAACAGGAGCCGCCTAAAAATTCTTGGCACCCTTAAGAACCTGCAACTCCCAGGATTCTTTGGGGGGAATCTACATCTCTTCAGTGTGGTATAAGTTTGCTGTAAATGGATGATGTGGAGAGATAGGTAGATAGATAGATAAGTTGTGTACCTTCCTCCTAGGATTACAGGGTGGTTTACAATATAAAACAACAGAAAATACATAACATACTAACAAACAAAAGCAACAGAAAAATTTAAAAGGCGAGATAGATGGTTTAATTAACCAAAAGCCCAAGAGAAGAGGAATATTGTTACCTGGAGCTTAAATATATGTAATGAAGGTGCCAGGTGAACCTCCTTAGGGAAAACATCCCACAAGCCTAGTCAACCTCTCACAGAGGAAGGGCCTCAGATGATGATCAAAGGGTCCAGGTTGGTTCCTATGGGAAGAGGCAATCCTTGAGATACTGTGGTCTTGAGCCATTCTGTATATAAGAGACAAAGACCTGTTGTGTCTTTATTTTCTTACATTAATCATGCTTCTTGATATACAAACATGCCATGGAATAATTTCAGCTCAAAATTCATTGGATGTGGCATCTGTGTACACCCACTCGTACACAATTTGGTCTGAAACATACAGTTTCTCCACTCCCATTTGGACGGCCACATTTCAAATCCAACATTTCCACTTTGAATATGAATTCTCTGCACCACCACCGGTACAAATCATAGTGATGCGAGGGAACTGAAAAGTCACCTAGTGCAACCCCATGCCAATGTGCAGTAAATCCACGGCCACAGCATTGTTGATAGGTGGCACTCTCCACAATAACCCTAACAAAGAGGGGTGAAACAGTTTCTGAATCAGCAAGTTCCACTACTGAAAGTCTTTCAGGGTTGTTTCTTTCGGGCCAGGCACTGAAGATGTATTTCCACAAAACGTTGTACAACATTGAAGTGCCTTGGCGTGCTCAACACAGCCAAGCACTACATTCCAGGGCCAGAATGCAGAATGCTCAGTGGCAGAGGATCTGCTTGGCATGCAGAAGGTCCCAGGATCAACCCCCAGCTTCTCCAGGTAAGGCTGGGAAAGACCCCCGGTCTAAAACCCTGGAGAGCTGCTTCCAGTCAGTGCAGATGATACTGAACTGGGTGGACCAATGGTGCAGCTCACCATATAGCAACTTCTTCTTTTCCTCTGTTTCTGCAAAGCATGCATGTTCCTCCACTGCAGGGGGAAGGAATAAAAGGCCCTTGAGGTCCCTTCTACCTCTACAATTCTGATTTCATGCCAATTTATGCTCAGGCAAAAAACAATCCTCTCTGGCTGCGTTCCCTGGCAAAGCCAGAGATTTAAACTGAGGACCTTCTGCATTCAAAGCAGTTGCTCTTCTGCTGAGTGATGGGAGTGTGGGGCTGTCAAGCTGCAGTTCCAGATCCGCCAACACTTCTCTTTTCCCTTTCCAACGTACAGAAATGGCTCAGTGGTGGCAGATACAACGCTACGCTTCGAGAAAAGCGCAGATGTTTCCACCGAAGTGATCAGAACTGCTCTGAGCAACACAACAGAAGACCAATGGCAGGGTCTCAACCTGACTCAGATTGAAGGTGAAGGGCTGAAGGATGAACGGGGGGGGGGGGGCTGGCTACTAAAGCAAAGCATCCCTCAGGCTGTGTCTGCGACACAAGACTCAGAGCCCCTCATGCATCTCTAGGCACAGAATTCCCTTCCTGGAAGTCTAGGCAGGTTTCCGGCCCTCTGTACTGAAACTGGGATGATTTCTGTAGATTAATATGCACACCGCAGATTGCATTATGCAAAACAAGAGCATGACGCTCAGGCATCAAACACACCAAATATTTATGGCCCTTTGGTTGGACACCAAAGTAGCACTAAACCTCTCCATCTATTGGCACAAGGATTTCTCTCTGCACAGGGGGACGCTCTCCTCTCACCACACCCCTCATGAAACTGCTCTGGGGGTTCCCCTCAAACCTCTGGAGCAGATCTGGAGAGGACACAGGGTTCACTTGGGCGGGGAGGGAGGAGAGGATGAAATGTCCCATTAAGCAAGCAGCAAGCCATGTGAGGACAGGACGCAACAGCTGCATGCCGCCCATTTCAGCTTGCCCCCAAGTATCCTAGGAACAGTGTTTGAGCGCTCACAGAGCCATGATTCCCAGCATCCTTAACAAACCGCTTCACAGGATCCTTGCAGATATCCCATGCATTTAAACATATGGTGGGTACACAGGAAGAGGCATGTAGTGAGGTTCCAGAATCCAACTACTTTTACCACAGATGATCTACCCAGTGAGCTATGGGTCTTCCCGACAGATTTCCCATTCCTTCCCAAAGGGAGAGGAGTAAATGGACATGGAGGGGACTCCCACCCGAAAAACCCATTCCTACCTACACATTCCTTCCATTGCGGGGTGATGGTGGGCTGGAATGCTTGACTGTAGAGGCAGCTTCCGGGTCTCCTTCCGGGGGCTCCTCCTGCTCCAGCTGGAGGACCCCTCTCGCCCCATTGACCTGCTTCCTGCTCAGGTGGTGCCCATAGAAAGAGCAGAAAGAGATGCTCAAACTTCAATAACCCCCGCAGGTGACTGTGTATGGGGATGGAGATCAATGGAACTGAAAAGGGCTGGGAGTGGGACAAATGCAAAGAAGGGGGCTTCCCGTGATTCTGAAAGTAAGACTCCAACCCAAGCTTGAGCACCTCTAGGCCCAATCCCTGAGCAGGGCAGCAGGCCTGCCTCTTCTTCCTCCCCCACAAATCTCTTCCTTCAGGGAGGGGTCCTAATGAGATATTTTCCTTTCACCTCAGTGACCAAGCAGGAAATGCCAACACCGCCTTCTCCCACCACGACTAGCACCAGCTCAAAGACACCCGCACCTAAGCCCCCCACAGAGAAAATGTTCATCATCACTTACCACATCACAATGAATTATACTGAGGACTTGTCAAATTCGTCCTCCGAAGCATACCTCAACTTGACTAAGAGAATCGAGAAGATGGTAAGTTCTTTGGCCTTTCCACCCCCCTGGGGTAGGGGGCGCAGGGGAGGGAATGCTGCCCCCCCAGCCTCTCAGTCCGGGTGTGGGCTGGGGCCTGCTCATCTGTAAAGAATGGGGCAGATATCTCTGTGCCACTGCAGAGCTATGGGGCTTCCAGGTTTGTGACGCAGTTTCCTGGGGATTGTCAGCCCCTATATGCAGTCTTCAATTCCCCCTCGTCCCTCTGCCCCACACATTCTCCTCTGTGCCTTTCTTTTCCTGTGGGGTGGGGTGGGGCAAACAGAAAGTGAGAAGGCTGACTTAATCCCAGCCAAGTCACAAGCCTCAGAAAAAGAGTTAATAGCATAATACAACATTCGTACTACCCTTTTCTTTCCGCAGTATGAGGACGTTTTCAACTGCACAGGATGCTCTGATGAGGGGAAATATCTAGGATACACGGTGAATTCTTTCAGGTACGGAAGGGGGATTAAATGAGGGCACCCACCTGAGCTAGGTGGTTCGTGGGTCCAGCTGAGTCTAGGGCAGCTTCCTGTGTCTCTCTGTGTTTCTGCTAAGCATGTACATGACTCCACTGCAGGGGGGTGGAATAGATGGCCCTTGAGGTCCCCTCGACCTCTACAATTCTGGTTTCATGACAGTTGATGCTCAGGCAGAAAACAATCCTCTCTGGCTGCGTTCCCTGGCAAAGCCAGAGATTTAAACCAAGGACCTTCTGCATGCAAAGCAGCTGCTCTTCTGCTGAGTGATGGGAATGTGGGGCTGTCAAGCTGCAGTTCCAGATCCGCCAACGCTTCTCTTTTCCCCTTCTAACGTACAGCAATGGCTCAGTGCTGGCAGATACAACAGTACGCTTCCAGGAAAGTGCAGATGTTTCCGCCGATAAGCTCCGCACTGCTCTGAGCGACGCACCTGAAGACAAACGGCAGGGCCTCAACCTGACTCAGATTGAAGGTGAAGGGCTGAAGAATGAACAGTGGGGGGCTGGGTACTACAGCAAGGCATCCCTCAGGCTGTGTCTGCGACACAAGACTCAGAGCCCCTCGTGCAATTTGAGACACAGAATTCCCTTCCTGGAAGTCTAGGCAGGTTTCCGGCCCTCAGTGCTGAAACTGGGATGATTTCTGTAGATTAATATGCACACCGCAGATTGCATTATGCAAAACAAGAGCATGACGCTCAGGCAGGAAACACACCAAATATTTAAGGCCTTTTGGTTTGACACCAAAGTAGCACTCAACCTCTCCATCTGTTGGCACAAGGATTTCTCCCTGCACAGGGGGACGCTCTCCTCTCACCGCACCCCTCTTCCTGAGACTGTTCTGGGGGTTCCTCCCAGCCCTCTGGCGCAGATCTGGAGAAGGCAAAGGGTTCATTTGGGCGGGGAGGGAGGAGAGGGGGAAATGTCCCATTGAGCAAGCAGCAAGCCTTGCGAGGACAGGACGCAACAGCTGCAGGCCGCCCGCTTCAGCTTGCCCCCAAGTATCCTGGGAACAGTGTTTGAGCGCTCACAGAGCCATGATTCCCAGCATCCTTAGCAACCTGGTTCCCAGGATCCTTGCAGATAACCCATGCATTTAAACGTATGGTGGGTACAGAGCTTGAGGGATGTAGTGAGGTTGCATAATCCAACTTATTTTACCACAGATCATCTACTCAGTGAGCTATGGGTCTTCCCCACAGATTTCCCATTCCTCCCCAAAGGGAGAGGGGTAAATGGACATGGAGGGAACTCCCACCAGAAACACCTGTTCGTACCTACACATTCTTTCCATTGTGGGGTGCTGGTGGGCTGGAATGCTTGACTGTGGAGGCAGCTTCCGGGTCTCCTTCCGCGGGCTCCTCCTGCTCCAGCTGGGGGCCCCTCTCACCCCATTGATCTGCTTCCTGCTCAGGTGGTGACCATAGAAAGAGCAGAAAGAGATGCTCAAACTTTAAAACCCCCGCAGGTGACTTTGTATGGGGATGGAGATCAATGGAACTGAAAAGGGCTGGGAGTGGGACAAATGCAAAGAAGGGGGCTTCCCGTAATCCTGAAAGTAAGACTCCAATCCAAGCTTGAGCACCTCTAGGCACAATCCCTGAGCAGGACAGCACACCTGCCTCTTCTTCCTCCGCCACAAATCTTTTCCTTCAGGGAGGGGTCCTAATGAGATCGTTTCCTTTCACCTCAGTGACCAAGCAGGAGACGCCAACGACGACTTCTCCCACCATAACTAGCACCACCTCAAAGACAACCACACCTAAGCCCCCCACAGAGAAACAGTTCACCATCACTTACCACATCGCAATGGATTTTACTGAGGACCTGAGGAATTCGTCCTCCGAAGCGTACCAGAACCTGAAGGCAAGAATCGGGAAGATGGTAAGTTCTGTGGCCTTTCCACCCCCCTGGGGGAGGGGGCACAGGGGAGGGGGAATGCTGCCCCCCCAGCCTCTCAGTATGGTGAAGGGGTGGGGCCTGCTCATCCCCTTCCCCGGAGCTATGGAGGAGTCGGGGAGCTGCATCTAAGGTCCCTCTAGACCTTGGCTTAATGATGATTGTAAACCCCTTTCCATGTGCGATCTCCTCTAGCTATGGCTGCCCCACACTTTTCCCTCTGTGACTCTGTATCACAGGGGAGGGCAGAACCAGTCAAGGATTGGGCCCTAGAAACCGAGTTTATCACCTAATACAAAATGCGTACCTCCCCTTTCTTCCACAGTATGATGACATTTACAACTGCTCTACGTGTGCTGCTGAATATGGGACATATCTTGGATTCACTGTGAACGGATTCAGGTATGGAAGGTGGATTAAATGAGGGCTGGTGAAAAGTGTCATGTTGGGTTTTCTGGTTCTCACAAAAACAAGAGCAGCTTAACTGCACCCACCTGCTCCCAACCCTACGTTGACTGCAAGGGTCTCATTCAGAACAGCTTGTCCTCTTTCCGTAGTGCTGCAAAATACAGCGCTTGCTGCTGAAAGCTTAAAAAATACCTTCACCATGCTCTTCAATATCCTTTAGTGTTGCCCAGTGCCCTGTAAAGTACTTCACAGCCACACAGAAACATGAAAGCAAAGAATGTTTGATATTTATATGTGTTGGAAGCCACCAAATTGGCGTGTGCACTTCTGCACATGAATCCCAACCGCACTCTGTTCAAATCCACATCTTCCATTTAAAGTGTTACAATGTCACTTTAAACTGTCATGGCTTCCTCCAAAGAATCCTGGGAGCTGTAGTTTGTTACAGGTCCTGAGAGCTGTTTGGAAGTCCCTTTTCTCCTCCCAGAGCTACAATTCCCAGATTTCCTTGGGGAGAGGGATTGGTTGTTAAATTTTAGCTCTGCGAAGGAAACAGGAGCTGCCTAACAATTCTTGGCACGCTTAAGAACCTGCAACTCCCAGGATTCTTTGGGACAATCTACGTCTCTTCAGTGTGGTATAAGTTTGCTGTAAATGGATGATGTGGAGAGATGATAGATGATAGATAGATAGATGATAGATAGATAGATGATGATAGATAGATAGATAGATAGATAGATAGATAGATAGATAAGTTGTGTACCTTCCTCCTGGGATTACAGGGTGGTTTACAATATAAAACCACAAAAATACATAACATACTAACAAACAAAAGCAATAGAAAAATTGAAAAGGCGAGATAGATGGTTTTTTAATTAACCAAAGGCCCAAGATAAGGGGCATATTGTTGCCTGGAGCTTAAATATATGTAATGAAGGTGCCAGGTGAACCTACTTAGGGAAAACATCCCACAAGCCTAGTCAACCTCTCACAGAGGAAGGGCCTCAGATGATGATCGAAGGGTCCAGGTTGGTTCCTATGGGAAGAGGCAATCCTTGAGATACTGTGGTCTTGAGCCATTCTCTATATAAGAGACAAAGACCTGTTGTGTCTTTATTTTCTTACATTAATCATGCTTCTTGATATACAAACATGCCATGGAATAATTTCAGCTCAAAATTTATTGGATGTGGCATCTGTCTACACCCACTCGTACACAATTTGGTCTGAAACATACAGTTTCTCCACTCACATTTGGACGGCCACATTTCAAATCCAACATTTCCACTTTGAATATGAATTCTCTGCACCACCACCGGTACAAATCATAGTGATGTGAGGGAACTGAAAAGTCACCTAGTGCAACCCCATGCCAATGTGCAGTAAATCCACGGCCACAGCATTGTTGATAGGTGGCTCTCTCCACAATAACCCTAACAAAGAGGGGTGAAACAGTTTCTGAATCAGCAAGTTCCACTACTGAAAGTCTTTCAGGGTTGTTTCTTTCGGGCCAGGCACTGAAGATGTATTTCCACAAAACGTTGTACAACATTGAAGTGCCTTGGAGTGCTCAACACAGCCAAGCACTACATTCCAGGGCCAGAATGCAGAATGCTCAGTGGCAGAGGATCTGCTTGGCATGCAGAAGGTCCCAGGATCAACCCCCAGCTTCTCCAGGTAAGGCTGGGAAAGACCCCCGGTCTAAAACCCTGGAGAGCTGCTTCCAGTCAGTGCAGATGATACTGAACTGGGTGGACCAATGGTGCAGCTCACTATATAGGAACTTCTTCTTTTCCTCTGTTTCTGCAAAGCATGCATGTTCCTCCACTGCAGGGGGAAGGAATAAAAGGCCCTTGAGGTCCCTTCTACCTCTACAATTCTGATTCCATGCCAATTTATGCTCAGGCAAAAAACAATCCTCTCTGGCTGCGTTTCCTGGGAAAGCCAGAGATTTAAACCGAGGACCTTCTGCATTCAAAGCAGTTGCTCTTCTGCTGAGTGATGGGAGTGTGGGGCTGTCAAGCTGCAGTTCCAGATCCGCCAACGCTTCTCTTTTCCCTTTCCAACGTACAGCAATGGCTCAGTGGTGGCAGATACAACAGTACAGTTCGAGAAAAGCGCAGGTGTTTCCACCGAAGTGATCAGAACAGCTCTGAGCAACGCAACAGAAGACCAACGTCAGGGTCTCAACCTGACTCAGATTGAAGGTGAAGGGCTGAAGGATGAATAGTGGGGGGCTATAAACCACAGCAAGGCATCCCTCAGGCTGTGTCTGCGACACAACACTCAGAGCCCCTCATGCAGCTCCAGGCACAGAATTCCCTTCCTGGAAGTTTAGGCAGGTTTCCGGCCCTCATTGCTGAAACTGGGATGATTTCTGTAGATTAATATGCACACAGCAAATTGCATTTTGCAAAACAACAGCATGACACTCAGGCAGGAAACACACCAAATATTTAAGGCCTTTTGGTTGGACACCAAAGTAGCACTAAAGCTCTCCATCTCTTGGCACAAGGATTTCTCCCTGCACAGGGGGACGCTCTCCTCTCACCACACCCCTCCTGAAACTGCTCTGGGGGTTCTCCCCAGCCCTCTGGAGAATACCCAGGCTTCACTTGTGTGGGGAGGGAGGAGAGGGGGAAATGTCCCATTGAGCAAGCAGCAAGCCTTGCAAGGACAGGACGCAACAGCTGCATGCCACCCGCTTCAGTTAGCCCCCAAGTATCCTGGGAATAGTGCTTGAGTGCTCACAGAGCCATGATTCCCAGCATCCTTAGGGAACCGCTTCCCATGATCCTTACGGATAACCTTTGCATTTAAACATATGGTGGGTACAGAGCATGAGGGATGTAGTGAGGTTGCAAAATCCAACTTATTTCACCAGAGATGATCTACCCAGTGAGCTATAGGTCTTCCCCACAGATTTCCTCCCCAAAGGGAGAGGAGTAAATGCACATGGAGGGGACTCCCACCGGAGACTCCTACCTACACATTCCTTCCATCACGGGGTGATGGTGGGCTGGAACGCTTGACAGTGGAGGCAGTTTCCGGGTCTCCTTCTGGGGGCTCCTCCTGCTCCAGCTGGGGGGCCCCTCTCGCCCCATTGATATGCTTCCTGCTTAGGTGGTGCCCGTAGAAAGAGCAGAAAGAGATGTTCAAACTTCAACAACCCCCGCAAGTGACTATGTATGGGGATGGAGATCAATGGAACTGAAAAGGGCTGGGAGTGGGACAAATGCAAAGAAGGGGGCTTCCCGTAATCCTGAAAGTAAGACTCCAACTCAAGCTTGAGCACCTCTAGGCACAATCCCTGAGCAGGGCAGCAGGCCTGCCTCTTCTTCCTCCGCCACAAATCTTTTCCTTCAGGAAGGGGTCCTAATGAGATCTTTTCCTTTCACCTCAGTGACCGAGCAGAAGACGCCAACAACGCCTTCTCCCACCACGACTAGCACCAGCTCAAAGACAACCACACCTAAGCCCCCCACAGAGAAAATGTTCATCATCACTTACCACATCACAATGAATTATACTGAGGACTTGTCGAATCCGTCCTCCGAAGCATACCTCAACCTGGCTAAGAGAATCGAGAAGATGGTAAGTTCTTTGGCCTTTCCACCCGCCTGGGGTAGGGGGCGCAGGGGAGGGAATGCTGCCCCCCCCCCAGCCTCTCAGTTCAGGGGTGGGGTGGGGCCCGCTCATCTGTAAAGAATGGGGCAGATATCTCTGTGCCACTGCAGAGCTATGGGGCTTCCAGGTTTTCGACGCAGTTTCCTGGGGATTGTCAGCCCCTATATGCAGTCTTCAATTCCCCCTCGTCCCTCTGCCCCACACATTCTCCTCTGTGCCTCTGTTTTCCTGTGGGGTGGCTTGGGGCAAACAGAAAGTGAGAAGGCTGACTTCATCCCAGCCATGTCACAAGCCTCAGAAAAAGAGTTAATAGCATAATACAACATTTGTACTACCCTTTTCTTTCCACAGTATGAGGACGTTTTCAACTGCACAGGATGCCCTGCTGAGGGGAAATATTTAGGATACACGGTTAATTCTTTCAGGTACGGAAGGGGGATTAAATGAGGGCACCCACCTGAGCTAGGTGGGTTGTGGGTCCAGCTGAGTATAGGGCAGCTTCCTGTGTCTCTCTGTGTTTCTGCTAAGCATGTACATGACTCCACTGCAGGGGGGTGGAATAGATGGCCCTTGAGGTCCCCTCCACCTCTACAATTCTGGTTTCATGCCAGTTGATGTTCAGGCAGAAAACAATCCTCTCTGGCTACGTTCCCTGGCAAAGCTAGAGATTTAAAACAAGGACCTTCTGCATGCAAAGCAGCTGCTCTTCTGCTGAGTGATGGGAATGTGGGGCTGTCAAGCTGCAGTTTCAGATCCGCCAACGCTTCTCTTTTCCCCTTCTAACGTACAGCAATGGCTCAGTGGTGGCAGATACAACGGTACGCTTCCAGGATAGTGCAGATGTTTCCGCCGATAAGCTCCGCACTGCTCTGAGCGACGCAAATGAAGACCAACGGCAGGGTCTCAACCTGACTCAGATTGAAGGTGAAGGGCTGAAGGATGAACAGTGGGGGGCTATATACCACAGCAAGGCATCCCTCGGGCTGTGTCTGCGACACAAGACTCAGAGCCCCTCGTGCAATTTGAGAGACATAATTCCCTTCCTGGAAGTCTAGGCAGGTTTCCGGCCCTCAGTGCTGAAACTGGGATGATTTCTGTAGATTAATATGCACACAGCAGATTGTATTGTGCAAAACAACAGCATGACACTCTGGCAGGAAACACACCAAATATTTAAGGCCTTTTGGTTGGACACCAAAGTAGCACTAAACCTCTCCATCTCTTGGCACAAGGATTTCTCCCTGCACAGGGAGACGCTCTCCCCTCACCGCACCCCTCCTGAGACTATTCTGGGGGTTCCCCCCAGCCCTCTGGAGCAGATTTGGAGAGGGCACAGGCTTCACTTGTTTGGGGAGGGAGGAGAGAGGGAAATGTCCTATTGAGCAAGCAGCAAGCCTTGCAAGGACAGGACGCAATAGCTGCATGCCGCTCACTTCAGCTTGCCCCCAGGTATCCTGGGAACAGTGTTTGAGCGCTCACAGAGCCATAATTCCCAGCGTCCTTAGCGAACCGCTTTGCAGGATCCTTGCGGATAACCCATGCATTTAAACGTATGGTGGGTATAGAGCTTGAGGGATGTAGTGAGGTTGTAGAATCCAGCTTATTTTACCACAGATGATTTACCCAGTGAGCTATGGGTCTTCCCTACAGATTTCCCATTCCTCCCCAAAGGGAGAGGGGTAAATGGACATGGAGGGGACTCCCACTGGAAACACCCTTTCCTACATACACATTCCTTCCATTTTGGGGTGATGGTGGGCTGGAATGCTTGACTGTGGAGGCAGCTTCCGGGTCTCCTTCCAGGGGCTCCTCCTGCTCCAGCTGGGGGGCCCCTGTCCCCATTGATCTGCTTCCGGCTCAGGTGGTGCCCATAGAAAGAGCAGAAAGAGATGCTCAAACTTCAGCAACACCCGCAGGTGACTGTGTATGGGGATGGAGATCAATGGAACTGAAAAGGGCTGGGAGTGGGACAAATGCAAAGAAGGGGGCTTCCCGTGATCCTGAAAGTAAGACTCCAACCCAAGCTTGAGCACCTCTAGGCACAATCCCTGAGCAGGGCAGCAGGCCTGCCTCTTCTTCCTCCGCCACAAATCTTTTCCTTCAGGGAGGGGTCCTATTGAGATTTTTTCCTTTCACCTCAGTGACCAAGCAGGAGACGCCAACGACGACTTCTCCCACCACGACTAGCACCACCTCAAAGACAACCACACCTAGGCCCCCCAAAGAGAAAACGTTCACCATCACTTACCACATCACAATGAATTATACTGAGGACTTGTCGAATCCGTCCTCCGAAGCATACCTCAACCTGGCTAAGAGAATCGAGAAGATGGTAAGTTCTTTGGCCTTTCCACCCCCCTGGGGGAGGGGGCGCAGGGGAGGGAATGCTGCCCCCCCAGCCTCTCAGATCAGGGGTGGGGTGGGGCCCGCTCATCTGTAAAGAATGGGGCAGATATCTCTGTGCCACTGCAGAGCTATGGGCTTCCAGGTTTTCGATGTAGTTTCCTGGGGATTGTCAGCCCCTATATGCAGTCTTCAATTCCCCCTCGTCCCTCTGCCCCACACATTCTCCTCTGTCCCTCTGTTTTCCTGTGGGGTGGCGTGGGGCAAACAGAAAGTGAGAAGGCTGACTTCATCCCAGCCATGTCACAAGCCTCAGAAAAAGAGTTAATAGCATAATACAATGGTGCCTCGCAAGACGAAATTAATCCGTTCCGCGAGTCTCTTTGTCTTGCTGTTTTTTCGTCTTGCGAAGCACGGCTATTAACGGCTTAGCGGCTTAGCGGCTATTAACGGCTTAGTGGCTTTAAGAAAAAGGAAACAAACTCTCAAGAACTCGCAAGACGTTTCGTCTTGCGAAGCAAGCCCATAGGGAAATTCGTCTTGCGGAATGACTCAAAAAACGGAAAACTCTTTCGTCTTGCGCGTTTTTCGTCTTGCGAGGCATTCGTCTTGCGAGGTACCACTGTACAACATTCGTACTACCTTTTCTTTCCACAGTATGAGGACGTGTTCAACTGCTCGGGATGCCCTGCTGAAGGGAAATATCTAGGATACACGGTGAATTCTTTCAGGTACGGAAGGGGGATTAAATGAGGGCACCCACCTGAGCTAGGTGGGTTGTGGGTCCAGCTGAGTATAGGGCAGCTTCCTGTGTCTCTCTGTGTTTTTGCTAAGCATGTACATGACTCCACTGCAGGGGGGTGGAATAGATGGCCCTTGAGGTCCCCTCCACCTCTACAATTCTGGTTTCATGCCAGTTGATGCTCAGGCAGAAAACAATCCTCTCTGGCTGTGTTCCCTGGCAAAGCCAGAGATTTAAAACAAGGACCTTCTGCATGCAAAGCAGCTGCTCTTCTGCTGAGTGATGGGAATGTGGGGCTGTCAAGCTGCAGTTCCAGATCCGCCAACGCTTCTCTTTTCCCCTTCTAACGTACAGCAATGGCTCAGTGGTGGCAGATACAACGGTAAGCTTCCAGGATAGTGCAGATGTTTCCGCCGATAAGCTCCGCACTGCTCTGAGCGACGCAAATGAAGACCAACGACAGGGTCTCAACCTGACTCAGATTGAAGGTGAAGGGCTGAAGGATGAACAGTGGGGGGCTATATACCACAGCAAGGCATCCCTCGGGCTGTGTCTGCGACACAAGACTCAGAGCCCCTCGTGCAATTTGAGAGACATAATTCCCTTCCTGGAAGTCTAGGCAGGTTTCCTGCCCTCACTGCTGAAACTGGGATGATTTCTGTAGATTAATATGCACACAGCAGATTGTATTGTGCAAAACAACAGCATGACACTCTGGCAGGAAACACACCAAATATTTAAGGCCTTTTGGTTGGACACCAAAGTAGCACTAAACCTCTCCATCTCTTGGCACAAGGATTTCTCCCTGCACAGGGGGATGCTCTCCCCTCACCGCACCCCTCCTGAGACTATTCTGGGGGTTCCCCCCAGCCCTCTGGAGCAGATTTGGAGAGGGCACAGGCTTCACTTGTTTGGGGAGGGAGGAGAGAGGGAAATGTCCTATTGAGCAAGCAGCAAGCCTTGCAAGGACAGAACGCAATAGCTGCATCCCGGCCACTTCAGCTTGCCCCCAAGTATCCTGGGAACAGTGTTTGAGCGCTCACAGAGCCATAATTCCCAGCATCCTTAGCGAACCGCTTTGCAGGATCCTTGCATTTAAACGTATGGTGGATATAGAGCTTGAGGGATGTAGTGAGGTTGCAGAATCCAGCTTATTTTACTACAGATGTTTTACCCAGTGAGCCATGATTCCCAGCATCCTTAGCGCCCTGGTACCCAGGATCCTTGAAGATAACCCATGCATTTAAACGTATGGTGGGTACACAGCTTGAGGGATGTAGTGAGGTTGCAGAATCCACCTTATTCTACCACAGATGATCTACCCAGTTAGCTATGGGTCTTTCCTACAGATTTCCCATTCCTCCCCAAAGGCAGAGGAGTATAGAACATGGAGGGGACTCCCACCGGAAACACCTGTTCCTATCTACACATTCCTTCCATTACGGGGTGATGGTGGGCTAGAAGGCTTGACTGTGGAGGCAGCTTCTGGGTCTCCTTCCGGGGGCTCCTCCTGCTCCAGCTCGGGGGCACCTCTTGATCTGCTTCCTGCTCAGGTGGTGCCCATAAAAGAGCAGAAAGAGATGCTCAAACTTCAATAATCCCTGCAGGTGACTGTGTATGGGGATGTAGATCAATGGAACTGAAAAGGGCTGGGAGTGGGACAAATGCAAAGAAGGGGGCTTCCCGTAATCCTGAAAGTAAGACTCCAACCCAAGCTTGAGCACCTCTAGGCACAATCCCTGAGCAGGGCAGCAGGCCTGCCTCTTCTTCCTCCGCCACAAATCTTTTCCTTCAGGGAGGGGTCCTATTGAGATTTTTTCCTTTCACCTCAGTGACCGAGCAGGAGACGCCAACGACGCCTTCTCCCACCACGACTAGCACCACCTCAAAGACAAACACACCTAAGCCCCCCAAAGAGAAAACGTTCACCATCACTTACCACATCACAATGAATTATACTGAGGACTTGTCGAATCCGTCCTCCGAAGCATACCTCAACCTGACTAAGAGAATCGAGAAGATGGTAAGTTCTTTGGCCTTTCCACCCCCCTGGGGTAGGGGGCGCAGGGGAGGGAATGCTGCCCCCCCAGCCTCTCAGTCCGGGTGTGGGCTGGGGCCTGCTCATCTGTAAAGAATGGGGCAGATATCTCTGTGCCACTGCAGAGCTATGGGGCTTCCAGGTTTGTGATGCAGTTTCCTGGGGATTGTCAGCCCCTATATGCAGTCTTCAATTCCCCCTCGTCCCTGCTACCCCACACGTTCTCCTCTGTGCCTTTCTTTTCCTGTGGGGTGGGGTGGGGCAAACAGAAAGTGAGAAGGCTGACTTCATCCCAGCCATGTCACAAGTCTCAGAAAAAGAGTTAATAGCATAATACAACATTCGTACTACCCTTTTCTTTCCGCAGTATGAGGACATTTTCAACTGCACAGGATGCCCTGATGAGGGGAAATATCTAGGATACACGGTGAATTCTTTCAGGTATGGAAGGGGGATTAAATGAGGGCACCCACCTGAGTTAGGTGGGTTGTGGGTCCAGCTGAGTATACTGCAGCTTCCTGTGTCTCTCTGTGTTTCTGCTAAGCATGTACATGACTCCACTGCAGGGGGGTGGAATAGATGGCCCTTGAGGTCCCATCCACCTCTACAATTCTGGTTTCATGCCAGTTGATGCTCAGGCAGAAAACAATCCTCTCTGGTTGCGTTCCTTGGCAAAGCCAGAGATTTAAACCAAGGACCTTCTGCATGCAAAGCAGCTGCTCTTCTGCTGAGTGATGGGAATGTGGGCCTGTGAAGCTGCAGTTCCAGATCCGCCAACGCTTCTCTTTTCCCTTTCTAACGTACAGAAGCGGTTCAGTGCTGGCAGATACAACAGTACGCTTCCAGGATAGTGCAGATGTTTCCGCCGATAAGGTCCGCACTGCTCTGAGCGACGCACCTGAAAACAAACGGCAGGGTCTCAACCTGACTCAGATTAAAGGTGAAGGGCTGAAGGATGAATAGTGGGGGGCTGGGTACTACAGCAAAGCATCCCTCGGGCTGTGTCTGCGACACCAGACTCAGAGCCCCTCGTGCAGTTTGAGACACAGAATTCCCTTCCTGGAAGTCTAGGCAGGTTTCTAGCACCCAGTGTTGCTTCTACAGATTAGTATGCTCATTGCACATTGCATTATTCAAAACAACGGCATGGTGTTCAAAGCAGAGAATGCACCATACATTTCAAGGCCGTTGGGTGGACTCAAGCATAGCGCTAGATCTTTTCCTCCATCAGCATGAGGATTTCTCCTTGTGCAGGGGGACACTCTCCTCTCCTCACATCCCTCCTGAAACTGTTCTCGGGTTCCCATGGCCTTCTGGAACAGATCTGGAAGGAGCATAGGGTTCACTTTGGAAGGTGGGAGGAGAGCGAGGACTGTGTCATTTACAGGCAGAAATCCTTGTTAATGGTTAAACACCAAACACTTAAGCAAATCTCCCCCACCTCGCCCCTGGATTCTCGGTACTGTACTTTACCACAGGGAGCTACAATTCCCAGCACCTTTAGAAAAGTACAATTCCCATAATCCTTCAGGGTATTCCATTCAGACAGGGGTCTCTCCCAGCCTTACCTGAAGATGCCAGGGACTGAACTTGGAACCATCTGAATGCACTACAGCCAATCACAAGCAAACAATCACACCCTAAGCCAACCCCAACCTCTCTCACCACCAAAGGAACACAAGTGAGCAACACAAGCAACGCTGACACCAAACTCTACATACATTAAACATAATAGAAACACCGCCACCCGACCCCACCCCCATCCATCCTCCCTCTCCCCACCCCCCCTTTCTTTTTTCTTTCTGTTTTCTTCTCCCCCTAATGCCTCAACAAATGAAACGGATTTGTAAAAACGTTACATGGAAGAAGAAGAAGAAGAAAAAAAAACGAGGCACTACACTTCTGTAAAACAAGAAAATCCTTAATAAAAATATTTTTAAAAAAAACACACCAAAAAACGCAGATGAGCCATGGATCTTCCCCACAAATTTTCCATTCCTCCCAAAATGGTCATGGAGGGGACTCCCATTTGAGACACCCATTCATACCCATTCCTCCAGGTTTAAGGTTGTCTTAGCTGCTTCACTGGGCTTCTCCAGAGGCTGATCCTGCCGCAGCTGGGGAGGGCACCTCTCCCCCCACGGATCTGCAGTGTCCAAAGAAAAAACAGAAAGGGACAATAAAACAGGGGGTGGGACATCAACAACACCCTCAGATAGCTAGGAGGACAGAGATCAACAAACTGCTCTTGAATGAAATGGAAAATGGCTGATGGTGAAATGCAATGAAGGGGGCTTTCGGTTACAAAGGCGTATGGAATCCTGAAAATTGAATCAAATCTTGCCCACCTCTACTACCAATCCCCAAAGAGGACAACAGGCATGTCTCTTTTTCATCAGCCACAAATCCCTCAGGTGTTTCCCTAAAGTGGGTTATTAATGGGATTCTTTGCTATCTTCCAGTGACCTCAGACGCCACGGAACCCCCCAACCCCCCACCCTCAACAGCAACTTCCCCCCTGGCAACCACCCCAACAACCACCTCAACTACAACCACCCAAACCACTCACCCAGAGACTGTCCCAGGCTGGGGCATTGCTCTCCTCGTCTTAGTTTGCATCCTTCTTCTTCTGGCACTCATCGCCTTCCTGATCCTGGTAAGTCTCTCAGCCTTCTTTCTCAAAACCAAGCTGGTGGAGGTGCAGACCCACTGGGCCCAAAACAACAGCTCCGCCACCAGCTACATCAACCCGCCAGGCGGCTGGAGACTCAGGGAGCTGGCTCTATATAGACTCAGAGCCAGAGGTGCAAGACTAGTGGGTGTGGTTGGGGCAGAGCCAATGGACCACCTGGCAGACATGGGGAACATAAGAAAGAACCTGCAGGATCAGGCCTCGTGTCTATCTAGCTTAGCATCCTATTTATTACTCAGTAGTGAATCAGACGTGCCTGGCGATTTCTAGTCCTCATTGCCATAACAAGAATAAATGAGGCAAATTAGTGTGCATGTTGCAAATTCCATTGCACAGAACAACAGTGTGATTGTCAGAATGCGTATGCACCATCGTGCATTGGGTAAAATGAAACATAGAGCTAAATCTCTTGTCCCGTCAACCCTCCTGTCTTCCTTGCCACCCCAGTATATGCCCTTTGGAGGTACTGCCATGGAGCATGGAAGTGCCATTGAGCTGCTGTGGCTAAAGAGCCTTAAGAAGAGCCTTACTCGATCAGGCCACAAAGACCCATTTAATCCAGCCCCCTGTTTTCCACTACAGCAGCCAAGCGCCTGCCTCCAAAAAACTCACAAACAGGGCAACAATAGCAGCAGCTGTTACTTTTTCCCAACTGGCATTCAGAGGTAGAGTGCCTCTGGAGCTGGAGGCTTCCTTTAGCTACCCTAGCTAATACCCTTTGATTGCTAATAGCTCTTTGGCCCCACCTACTAGCGGCATGTCGGCCTCGGAAGGTTGCCCAGAAGGGAATGCAGCCCGCTGATGAAAATAGGCTCCCCATTTCTGTCATACGTTGTTACTCAGAAGTAGAACTTGGAGTCCTAGAACTGTAGAGTTGGAAGGGACCAACGGGTCATCTAGTCCAACCCCCTCCTCTCAGAGCTCTCTCTCACCTTCCCAATCCATCTCTCCCAGCAACATGACCTTTCCTTACACTTACTCTTCTTCACTCCCTTCCAGATCATCTACTGGTGTCGACGGAATCACCGAGGGAAACTTGATTTGCTCAGCAACCAAGACTCCTACCACGTCATGAGTGAGTACCCGACGTACCACACACACGGGCGATACGTTGCCCCCGGAAGCAAGCCTAACCCATACAGCGAGGTGAGCAAGAGTCACTCACCCAACCCAAATCCTGGGGTGCTCTTTAGTGACCCAGGACATAGTACATAGGAATGTTAGAAGCTGCCATGCCCCCGAATAAGCCCATTGGTCCATCTAGCCTAATATTGTCTTCACTGACTGGCAGCGGCTCTCCATGATTTCAGACAGGGGGTCTGGAGATGCAAAGCAAATGCTCTCCTCTGAGCTGTGGCCTTTCTCCCTTAAGAGAAAGATTCTAGTCCTTAAGTTTCTGAATGAAGGGCTGATTAAAACAGGATGCTGTTTTATACCGACTCAGATCGTTGGTCCATCTAGCTAAGTGTTGTTTGCACTGACTGGCAGCCCTACCTAGAGATGCAGGGAATTGAACCTGGCACCTTCTACATGCAAAGTAGATGCTCTATCCCTGAGCTACATCCCTTCCCTCAAAAAGAAAGGCCTCATGATTCTAAACACAGGGCTGAGACCATAGCTCAGCTGGTATAACATGAGACCCTTAACCTGAGGTTCATGGGTTCAAGCCCCATGTTGGTTGAAAGATTTCTGCACTGCAGGGGGTTGGACTCGATGACCCTTGTGGTCCCTTCTAATTCTACAATTCTATGAAATAGGAATGGAGGAAGCTGCCTTATACAGAGTCAGGCCCTTGGTCAATCGAGCTCAGTTTCTGTTTCCATTCCTAGTGCCTCCCCCACCTATATCCTTCTAATCTAATTCCTCTCCTCCCCCCCCCCAAAAAAAGAAGCCCCATAGAAATAGTTAATGGTTTCATGCAGGCAGGCATGAATTTGCCACATGGCACCTACTTGTCACAAGTGTTATTTATGTGGGGCTCTGGGGAGGTGCGGCTGGTAGCTTTCAGGAACAATTTAAAAGCATTCCTGTTCACCCAGGCATTTGATGGCTGAAAGACATTGTTCCTGGCAACCCTGGGGTCACTGTCTGAGGGACTGTTTGTAAATGCTGTTAGAAAGTTTTAACTGTTTTTAGAATTATTATTAATAATATTATGCTGTACATCTGACTGGGCTACCCCAGCAACTCTGGGCAGCGTCCGACACATTAAAAGACATCAAACATTAAAAACTTGCCTGTACAGGGTTGCCTTCAGATGTCTTCAGAATGGTGTGTGTATTATTATTATTATTATTATTATTATTATTATTATTATTATTCTCACCCTGGGCACCTTCAGGAGGACACCTTCAGGAGGAAGGGCGAGATATAAATTGAAATAATAATATTTTGAAAACCACCCACATTGACATTAGAGGGACTCCAGGAGTTCAGGCCCCTGCCCGTTAGGTGCTTAAAATCTGAAAAATTGGACAGAAGAAGGTAAACAAACACAGACTTCCAGTCAGGCCTTAAGAATTGGAGGGGTTGGGGCATAATGGGAACTATCCCAAGCCCCACCATGTTTGCAGGTGAGATGGGGCCGCAAGTCAGTTGTTTGCCTCTGATTATCCCTGCCTGTCCTACCCATTTCTCTACCCTGTATTACTCCCTCATGTCAACCTTTACTTTGCAGTCCCCTTGCGGGCAGAGACCCTGCTCGCTGAGCGACATCAAGGGGTTTTCCCTGCAGCCAACATCTCTGCCCGTCATGATGGAGGACACCCTGAAGCCCCTGCCTCTCATCTTTCATGACACTGAAGGGGTACAGTTAGGGTTACCCCAGAAAGCCCTAAAGAAACCTGTTTGTGAATTCCCCCCCCCCCTCCCAGCCAGGCCTCGGCGTACGCATTTAAAAAAAACCTGCATTTCCTCTAAGACAAAAAGCACGAGCTAAGCAGTCCTCTGTAACAAAAACGCTGTAACTGCCCTCGAACCCCAGAGCGGGTTTCCCTGCCCTCCACCTCCGCCCCTGAGTTAATCTTTAATGGGGCAGCCGGTGCGAAAGGCCGCAGCTGTGGTCACCGTGGCAACGGCTGCTTCGGCCAAGGCTTCGGCCTAGCGCACCCGAGGCAGCCTTCGGCCTGTTGCCATGGAAACCTTTTTCCTTCCTCCAAGGCCGAGGCCTGGGGAACTTCCACAGATAACACCCCCCCCCCCTGCTTCCTGACAGGCCGCTGACCCTTGAGAACGGTCAGCGTGACCGTCATGGCTGGGTAGGCCATGTTGCCAAGGCGACCTGCGCCAACCGACCCCAGCAGGGCCTCTCGGGCCTTAGGTGGCTCTCAGGAAGGGGTGGGTGCCATTGCGCATGTGGCAGGGAGAGGCCTGCTAAAGTCACCTCGGCCATGCGCCGTGTCCCGCTCGCTCCCCACAGAGCCGGGTGCATCTGTCCTGTTCCCTAGGCGGCTCTGCTGAGCAAACAGGGAGACGTTGAGCAAATATTTAGCTCGGCACCCTGGGACTGTTTGCAAATCTAGGAGGAGGGGAGAGAGAAAGAGGGAGCAGGGTCAAGCCTGGCACCGCAGGTCCCTGCAATGGCTTCACCCTCCTCCCTCCTCCCTCCTGCCCTGTCCCCTTGCTGCAAATGAATACAGCGGGCATTGCTGGTTAGACCAGAGAGGGGGGACGTGGTGGTGGTCCCAGGCTAGGACTGAGCCCCTTTGCCCTTGGTGTGGTTGCCTGGGGGTACGTGGCCAGCACCTCAGCTGGCCTGGCCGCTCCCCAGCCTCGTGACTGGGCAATGTTTACACACGACACTGAGCTGCTTGTGATGTTTCTGGCCGCCGTCCAAAGCTCTTTCCTCAGCAGCTGGCTGCTGCTCCCAGTGTTTTTAACCCCTCTGCAGAAGCGACAATCAGTGGGGTGGATCTGGGCCCCCTGGACATTGGGGCAATTGCATGCGCACGGCCCTTTAGTTCAGCTTGCTCCACCTTGGCTTTTCCCTTCTCAAAATGGGATAAGCAAGGCGCTAGCCCTCAGTGTTCCACAGGGAAAGGTGGAAATGCACCCGAGCCCTTTGCTTCTCTCCATTTCCTCAGCGTATCAGGCTGGAGAGAAACAGGGGGAAGTGAAGAACATGGAAGGCTGTGTCCAGTGTCTGTGCTACTCAGAGCAAACCCATTGCAATGGATGGCAGTGGCAAACATAGCTCCCCAACGGGTCAACTTTAAGGAGAACTTAGCACTTTAAACAGTCATGGCTTCCCCCTCAAAAAATAATTGTGGGAGCTGTAGTTTGTTTGGGGAGCTAAGAGTTGTTAGGACACCCTCCATTTGTCTCCTGGAGCGACAATTTCCAGAATTTTCTGGGACTGACTGTTAAACCACTCTATCGATGGCTATATTCTACCTCCCCTGTTGGAGGCACAGCTGCTGATGTGCTCAGGTCCTGATTTAATAATAATAATAATAATAATAATAATAATAATAATAATAATAATAAATTATACCCCACCCTCCCCAGCCAAGACCAGGCTCAGGGCGGCTAACACCAAATACCAAAACAATTGATTAGACTACAGCTTAAAAAACAACATTAAAATACAACATTGAAACATTAAAATGCAGCCTCATTTCAGTGGAACTCAATCAAAAACTTTGGGGGAGATAAAAACATCAAGTCTTCACCAAGGCTAACTATCTAGACTGGTCCTACGTGGGCCAGAAAAAGTCCCCAAATAGGAGTTCCAACACAGAAGGAGAAAGGAAAAAAGAAAGAGGGGGAGGGAATCCAATTGATTCCAAGCCAAAGGCCAGGCGGAACAACTCTGTCCTACAGGCCCTGCAGAAAGAAATCAGATCCTGCAGGGCTCTGGTCTCATGAGGCAGAGCGTTCCACCAGGCCAGAGCCAGTGTTGAAAAGGCCCTGGCTCTGGTTGAGGCTAATCTGACTTCCTTAGGGCCCGGGACCTCTAGGGTTTTGCTATTTATGGACCTTAAGGTCCTCCGTGGGGCATATGGGGCTTCCTATGGCAGCATCTGCTTGGCCTCTGTGAGGACAGGGCCACTGGTCGGATCTTGGAGGCCCCTTCTGATGCTCTTATGGGTTTCAGTGAGGAAGGGTCTGGGGTCCATGCCCTGACAGTGGGCTTCCTTTTCTGATGGACCGCTGTGGAGGAAAGGATGCTGGGTTAAATCGGCCTTTGGTCTGATCCAGCAGGGCATTCTTATGTTCCAACAATAGCCAATCAGACCATCCTGTGAAGCTCATGACCCACAGCCGGGACAGAGCCACCCATGTGGGGAACCGTTGCCCTCCCCGATGCTGCTGAACTACAACTCCCATCAGCCCCAGCAAGCATGACCCACAGCCAGCAATGATGAGAGTTGCCGTTCATCAATTTCTTGAGGACCAAAGGTTCCCCACACTTGCAAAAGATGGAGGCACCGGCAGCCTTTGGGAGACCCTTGAGGTTTGCAAAGAAAATATTTTGGAAGGGGGGAACCTAAAGAGCGGGGGTCCCATAAACAACTGGGTAAAGGCAGAGCATGTTCAGTGAGCCTTAGTGCCTTTTGTTTGGGGTGGGTGGAATGGTAAAAGGTAAAGGGACCCCTAACCATTAGGTCCAGTCGTTGCCGACTCTGGGGTTGCGGCGCTCATCTCGCTTTACTGGCCGAGGGAGCCAGCATACAGCCTCAGGGTCATGTGGCCAGCATGACTAAGCCGCTTCTGGCAAACCAGAGCAGCGCACGGAAATGCCATTTACCTTCCCACCAGAGCGGTACCTATTTATCTACTTGCACTTTGACGTGCTTTTGAACTGCTAGGTTGGCTGGAGCAGGGACCGAGCAACGGGATTTGAACCGCCGACCTTCTGATCGGCAAGTCCTAGGCTCTGTGGTTTAACCCACAGCGCCACCCGCGTCCCTTCTGGGTGGAATGGAGAATGCTGCAAAAGGGCAGGGCTGGCAGGCGGGCTGCAGCCTCAGCACTCTGTGTTGCAACTGGGCCCACCTGGCTTAAATGTACAACCCATTTTCGTGTTCCCTTGGTTCAAAGTCGCTCACAAAGATGTTTTCAAAAGCAAGGCTAAGGGATGTTAACAATGTTCCAGGAAGCCTTCACACATGCCGGCCCTGACCAAGGCAAAGCTGTCCACAGGTGGCGTCATCCAAAATCTGCCTTCCCACCCTGCAATAGTACCCTATTTTTGCCTCTTGCCTCACCTGTACACCTTGCAGCTGATATGCCCTTATTTGCTCATATCCTCCAAGTTCCAACCTTTTCAGCATGCAAAGAGCCACATTTGTTTGCTTTTCAATGTTATGTGACAAAATAACTCCTCGTGCCTTTGCTGGGAACAGAAGGCATAATACGTCTTTTATGGGGCCTGATGACTGGCACACCTCACAAAAGAATTTTGGACATTTTCGCTTCTGAACTTCCCTGTTGCCAAGATAAAGGTCTCAGTAGCCTTCTGTGTAAATAGAATTAGCACAGGATATTCTAATATTCAGAATTTTAAAGCCTAAATTTGTCCATGCATAAGTTATTCAGTCCAGCGTCAAATCGGGAAGGATGAAGTTTTACATAGCCAGGAGGCTTTGTTGCCACCAAGCTATAAACCCACGAGTCTGTGAATGGGTCAAGATTTGGACCCACGTCTTCCAGTTTAAACCCTTTCAGATAAGCAGGTTGCTGTTGAATGTTCACAGGATCAGAGCGCATAAAACTGTTGGCAAGTCTGTGTAGATCTCTCTACTTTCTCTCTCTATGCTGTATCCAGTTTTACTCAAAACTAAATCAACTGAAATGCCCGTTAGCCATTCATGGCCATTCATGTCAATGGATCTGCTCTTAAGTAGGGATGAATGGTCCTGCCCATTTTGAGTCTCTCAGTTTCTCATTTTTCCAAGCTTAGTTTCAGTTATCTACGTACCTTCCTACTGTGGTTTGATCTTTTTTGGGGGGCGGGGGGAGTAGGGAGACGGAATCCTCATGAAAACTCATCAACTTATTAGTACAAATTTCTCCTTTAAAAACCCACATTTTTGCATGCAGTTTTGACTTAACATACATATTATTGCAAATAATTTATTCTAATATAATGCATTTTGTATGTGTTATATCCCCACAATATAGACATTTTTAGTAAACGTTATCTGGAGAATTGCATCTCGGAATTCAAAGTACAGATTTCAAAGAATGGCTGTGTTTCCATTCTTGTATTGTTTTGGAAAGTCCAAATTCAGTAGGTTCTGCTTCAAATTCAAACTGAATCAATTTTCTCTCCCGTCCTTCAACCTGAGTTTGAATAATATTGAATACAACACACTGGACAGATAGAAATTCCAATGGTGGAACTTTTTCTGGCACAGCAATGCAAGCATTGCATCTCCTGTTTCATTTCTCTCTTACTAATGGCAGAGGAGCAAAGCCGGTAGAGAGAAGTTGGCAACCCTGGAGCCAAATATGTGAATATGGTTAGTCGCTCAGCAGGGGATGTTTAGTGCCAAAGCACAACTTCCTACATGTCTTAGGTGATTGTACTAACCGTTTCCTTTCTCTGTGTGTTTTTCCCACAGAATCTTCCCAGGAATGGTAATGCTCCCTTCTCCTACACCAACCCCACAATGGCCAATGATGAACTGTAGGCGGAGCACACCCTACAGTGGGACTTGGCAAGGGGGGGGGGGGTTAGCCAGAACCTGGCTGAGCCAGGTAAATTCAGGGATATTGTTGGGCTTCGATGTGAATGTGGGAAGGATGAGTTCTGCAAACAACCTTGGAAATAGCCACTCGCCTACTCACCTGTGGTGAGTTTCAAATTGCCTGAAGGCGAACAAGCAGCACAATTTCAACAACTGAAAGAATCTCTTCTATAGATGTGCCAAAAAAGTCCACCCCTTGCAAATGTGTGGTGAGCGAGCAACCCTCTCCAAAGCAATGAGGACAACTAGGGAATGCTTTGCAAAGCTAGCTGTGTCCCTCAAGCCTGGAATGTTATGCTCTGCCCAGCGGAACTCCCTGTCACAAGGATCTCAGCAAGGCTCAAAAGATCAATGGGACATTCTCTTGCACTGGACAAATTAACTAAGAAGATGAGGACGAAAGGAAACCACCTAAGCTGCTGAACTGTAAATTCTGAGTTTCCAGACTATTTTCCCCATCACCACTATGAAAAAGTTGAACTTTTTTGCTTTTACTAATTAATTTTATTTTTATTAATATTAATATTCTATTAGTGATTTTTGTAAAAAAAAAAAATCAAACTGCAATATAAGAGATCAACATGTACAGAAATAAGCAGGTCCTGCTTTCCAAATGCTCACTCTGCAAGAATTCACTTATCCAAACATGAGGAATTACTACCCAAACCTCGCTATACACATTGCAAATTCAGATATGCAAACAGAGAGTATTTTTTACTTCCTTGTTTGCCTTTTGCTGGTTGGCTGCGGAACAGAACTGAATCGTAGCGATCTGTATTTTAGTAAGGTTTCAGAGGGTTTTCCTAAGGGATGGGTTTAATTTGTATTTATTATGGCTTTTAGAGGCCAAACTTCCATGGCTGGGAACACATTAGAAATTCCCCCATAGGAATCAATGGAAATCGCCAACTCCTTATATGAACTCTTGCCTCCCGAACGATTTCCAGGGGACGCATTGTGTTCAGATAGTGGGACCTGAATGTACTGCCTTTGGGGGGAGATTTGTCAGATTAGGATGCAAAATCTCAACCCCCGTGAAACCTGGGAGAGGGCAGAGTGCAATAATCAAAATAGCAGTGCTCCAATCTTTTCTCCCCCACAATCCTGCTCCACACATGGAACAATCCTTGCTCCAGACAACCTTGCCATCTCTGAATACTAGTTGCCAGGAACCACAGGTGAGGAGAATCGCTGTTGTGGTCAGATCCTGCTTGTTGAGGCATCTGCTTGGCCACTGTGAGAACAGGATACAGGATTAGGTGGACCATTGCCCTGATGCAGCCGGGCTTTGCTTATGTTCTTAAGCTACAGCATGTTCCCCTCAAGTGAGAATGCAGAGGGGCAACGTGCTTCTTGACCTTATTTCCTCCACCTCAACCAGAAAGAGTTCCAGAGGAGTCAAACCCAGACGCATGAAGGAACAAGATTAACCCGAAATATTTATTTAAGGTGGAGAGGAAAAGAGTGTGCCCTTTCTTGCCAACCCAGGATCCTTAAGCTTCAATGCTGGGGTTACCTCTCCCCTCCCCTCCAAAAATCCTATGCTTCCATAGGGATGCTGTCGTTCCAGATCTGCATTGTACAGGAGAAAGTCCACAGTCCTCTCCATACAGGTTTCTAACCAGTCAGCGTTGTAATGGTAAATGCTTTGGAGGGGAGGTTTTTGAAAGCCAAATTTGGCAACTGCCTTATCTGTCTGCAAATCCTGGTGCTCGTGGGTAGTGTCTCAGTGGACAGTTTTGTACAACAGCAAACCTCAAAATTCTTGGGTGAATGAAGGCTTTTGGAGTTGTGGGGGGAGGCAAAGAGGGAGTGGGGAGGAAGCGGAAGTGCCGTGGTTTCTGTGACAAATTCTATATTTATAACATTTAACAATAAACGGATCTACGTTGGTATCGAGGGTGTGTTGCCTTCTTTGCTTTTGGGGTAGGGACCAGGAACTTCAGAGAGAATTTGGTCTCTTTTTATCACCTGGCTAAGGCTGCAAAGTTTGTTACTGGCTTGGCTGACACACACAAAGCATCTGAACCCACGTTTTCTCTGGGCCCGTGTCACTGACTTTTTGGCTGCAGAGGAACGGGAGAAACCCGCTGGAAAACCACCAAAGGAGGAAGGCTCAGAGCCCTGGGATTGGTGGTGGGGCGACGATGCAAGTGGTCAGAGAGAGAAGACTAGGAAGAGGAGGTTTCGGAAGAGGAAGAGGTCACAGGGTTTAGTGAGCTGGGAGAGTCGGTGGCAGAGAGGAGTCCAGAATCGGAGGCAGGAGAGTGGGATGAGGGAGGCCAAGAGGCGGAGATAAGTCAGGCTGGTGAACAGTCACAGGTGTCTCTCCCACCCGCTGTGAGAAGCTCCCTTCCCCACTTGTCTCCCAGAACCAGAAGAGGCATGAAAAGAGTGGAGCAGAGGCTGGCTGCACGCAGGCGCAGTCTCCAATTGTTTGGAAAAAGCCCTGGGGAGTAGGAGACTTAACTGACGACTGTGGAAAGGCAGGGATTTCAGTCCCGGCAACTGATTTTCACAGGGTAAGGCTACCGGAAATAAGCTGCTCTGCTTATTAGGCCTGACACTCAACCACATCTGTGGCGATCATGCTTTTGCTAATAAAGAGATAGCTCCAACTTTGAACGGGACGCGGGTAGCGCTGTGGGTTAAACCACAGAGCCTAGGACTTGCCAATCAGAAAGTCAGCGGTTCGAATCCCCACAACGAGGTGAGCTCCTGCTGCTCAGTCCCTGCTCCTGCCAACCTAGTAGTTGAAAAGCACCTCAAAGTGCAAGTAGATAAATAGGTACCGCTCCAGCGGGAAGGTAAACGGCGTTTCCGTGCGCTGCTCTGGTTCGCCAAAAGCAGCTTAGTCCTGCTGGTCACATGACCCGGAAGCTGTCTGCAGACAAACGCCAGCTCCCTCAGCCAATAAAGCGAGATGAGCGCCGCAACCCCAGAGTCGGTCACAACTGGACCTAATGGTCAGGGGTCCCTTTACCTTTACCTTCCAACTTTGAACAATGTGATTACTGACCAGCACAGTCCTGTAAGTGGAGCAGGGACGGGGTGGGGTGGAGTGGCAGAAACAGAAACATTATCAGTGGCCAGAGATCCCCGATTATCTGTGGGGTAGAAGGGAATGGAAAGCTGAAGGCGAATGGAATGGAGAATTGCCCTCAGACCAGCCCCTGTCTCCTCAGCCTGACCTACCTCGCAAGGTTGTTGGGAGGATGGCGGGTTGAAGACCACCTTGGCCATTTTGAGCTCCTTAGTGGAAAAGCCTGATGTGCTTGTAAATAAATAAAAAACTTGCTGACGCAGTTGGAAGCCTGCAGACCACATTTCTGTCCCATACAACCACCCCTTGCCATTTCAAAAGGAATTACATGGCAAATTGTGGGTCATAAGACCATAAAGTAATAAGATCATACTGAGATGATAAAAAACAGTGAATGATCAAACAGCTGGTGTGTAACAAAGCAACTGTCCCATCTGCGCCAGGAAAAGTTTTCTTGGCAGGCTCCCAAATCACGAATGAGCCACGAATGACGCAGCCACGTTGCACAGGGCTGCAAATCCTCATAGAATCATAGAATCCTAGAGTTGGAAGAGACCACAAGGGCCATCGAGTCCAACCCCCTGCCAAGCAGGAAACACCATCAGAGCACTCCTGACATATGGTTGTCAAGCCTCTGCTTAAAGACCTCCAAAGAAGGAGACTCCACCACACTCCTTGGCAGCAAATTCCACTGTCGAACAGCTCTTACTGTCAGGAAGTTCTTCCTAATGTTTAGGTGGAATCTTCTCTCTTGTAGTTTGGATCCATTGCTCCGTGTCCGCTTCTCTGGAGCAGCAGAAAACAACCTTTCTCCCTCTATCCATTGGCCAGCTACAAAATGTTTTCACAACCTTTTGCACAAAATCTGTACCCAGGAGCATGTGAAATAAATTCTGAAATCAGTATTTTTTTTACAGATCAGCACCTTTGCCTGCTGTTCTGCTTAGCTTGCACAATTTATTCCCAGTCACGGAGAGGGACAATGAGCAGCGATGAGCAGAGAAATCGAGGGTGGGGGGGGTCCCCCTTCCTCCAGCAGGAAACCTGTTTCAAATCTCTGACTTCTAAGATTTTGACTGGCATCACCCACGCACTTTCCGAACCTATATTCCTCTCCATAAGGACTAGAAACCTGCTTGGGAAAAGTTAAAAGAAAGCCGGCCTTTTCAGAAAGCTGGTTATTGTGGGGTTTCCCCCCACCAGAGCCCCAGACCTCCAAGCTGGATAAAGTGCAATAGAATTAAAGCCTGTTTTGCCGTGCAAACGTTACAGGCATTTAAAAATACTAATATGATAATAATAACAGTGGCCATAAAGTGTTTTAGAAACTACCCTGTCCCCTCTTACTTGCCTTTTCTCTAAACTAAAAAGTCTCAAATGCTACAACCTTTCCTCATTGGGCTTAGGCATCTCTCCTGAGAAAAGGAACCTAGGACTTGCTTTCAATCCCCATCATCTTGAGGTAGAATGATGAGGACTAGAATCTTGCTTTATTTTTAGGGGAAGCACCATAACTCAGTGTGTGAGAGAGAGAGCACATGATTCATACATCGAAGGTCCCACCTTCAACTCCTGGCAGCTAGGGTTGGGAGAAACCTTTGCCTGGAGAGCTGCTGCCAGTCAGTGTAAGCATTACTCAGCTCAATGGACCAGTGGTCTGACTGCATAAGACAGCTTCTGACGCTGATTTGTGGAATAGCAGGGGCGGAGGGGAAATGCCTCCAGTTTGCCTCTTGCAACGTGGTGTGAGGCACTTTTTCTTCCCTCAGTCAACCGTTCCAAGGCAGGGTCCTCAAGAATCAGTTGGGCAAACAATAAACGGAGGAAAAATGAGGAAACGAAACTTAATATTTCAACTGACTGCAAAAGTGATGGATGACACTTTCGAAAGAAAAGAATAAGATAGGTTTGTGTGCACAGAGAGAGATGGGAAGGAAACTGGCAGTGAGCCTCTCAATTTACACACACACCAATTTCCACTTTTTTTTCAGTCATGGCTTCAGGAGCCAACTTCCTTTGATCCACACAGTTCAGCCCTTGAGCCAATTTTGGGCTGTGTACACACCATACATTTAAAGCCCAGTTCTCCCCGCCTTGAAAAAAGAAATCACAAAGAAAAATTTTCTTAATTTGAGATTGCGACAAGGACTACAACCTGCAGACCCTTTTTACATGAGTTGGCATTCCTTTATACAGCGGAACCGTCATTTCCAAGAAAAGTCTGGCAGATCTGGAAAGACGCTTGGCAGTTGAATAACACTCATGTTCTTTATTTGGACCTCATTCTTTTAACCCTTGTGCAACTCCTACTCACCCTACAGGCCTATTTTATAGTTTGCCTTTCCTCTTTCAATTTTTGTCTGTTGTCATAACTGTTCTCCCTGTTTTATATACGTGGCGCTGTGGGTAAAACCTCAGTGCCTAGTGTGATAGGAATTTTATGGTCTTAGATATATGGCAACGTTCATAACCACACGTACATAGATCAGCACAGGAAAGCCAACCTGGAACCATTTTGATTCCTAAACTGAGCAAATGTTTCTCTGCATGGTCAAAATGGAAAAGTCTCCCCATTGTCTCTTTCCTCACAAATCCTGTCTTAAGGACACATTTAAGATACAAGGTGTGAGCCTGTGACCTGGCTCAGGAAATAAGTATTTTACCACTACAAAAGAATGGCCAGGCTCCCCAGGAAATCCAATCAAGTAACCTGCCAGACAGGAGATAAACAAGGACAAGAGAAAAACAACATTTAAATTTCTGTGATGTAGGTGGGATGTATCTGAGGGGTGGTCTTAGGTTACACCCCTTCTGTGATGTATGCATAATGTTTCTGGGGGTGGTCTTGATCTACAGGGTGGCAATTTCAATAGTCTTTATAAGGCCTTGCAGGCCATTGTTCTGGGTCCTCCTCCTTTCCTGCATATGAGGGGAGTACCCTGTTGCAACAGTTCAATAAAGATCAAGCTTACTAGCTGCTTTGCTTCTCAATATTCTCTGGTTGGCCTCTGTTATTTTCTCCTACCAATAGGGAACCTATGTAAGGACTCTATTTGGGCTCTTGGATACCCCATAAGGGAAAAGGGCATATTTTTATTTACAGCACTAGGACCTGCCGATCGCATGGTCGGCGGTTCGAATCCCCGCAGCGGGGTGAGCTCCCGTCTTTCGGTCCCAGCTCCTGCCCACCTAGCAGTTCGAAAGCACCCCTAAGTGCAAGTAGATAAATAGGTACCGCTTTATAGCGGGAAGGTAAACGGTGTTTCCGTGTGCTGCGCTGGTGCTGGCTCGCCAGAGGAGCTTCGTCACGCTGGCCACGTGACCCGGAAGTGTCCTCAGACAGCGCCAGCTCACGGCCTCTTAAGCGAGATGGGCGCACCACCCTAGAGTCGGACACGACTGGCCCGTACGGGCAGGGGTACCTTTACTAAAACGAAATTAAAAATCGTCACCCCAAAAAAGAACGAGAGTGAAAAAAGCACTTCTGATACTCATTTTTCACCCTGTCAAATTTCTCCCCACAAAATCCTGCCAGTGCCTGGTGGAATCAGGGGCAAAGAGGAGCAAGCAGGAACCATCAAGACAGGAATCCCAGTCAAATCCAGCCTGTGCGTAACTGGGTGAGACGGGAAAGGAGTCCATTAAACACAGAAAATGTGGGCTGGGAGGGCAATTAATTGAGTGCCAAGGGCTGGGTCTGTGGTGCAAAAATCACTGCCAGTAATAGGGGTAGGACAGGGTAAACAAGAATGTGAGCCCTTCTGGGAAATGCCCAAACGGATGTTCCAACGTGACTGTCCCTGCAGTATATTTTACATCGTCCTGCTTCCTTGAGTACCAGAGATGGGTGGTGCTGCCTGGTTAAGCTTCCATTGGTTACAGTGGTGTAGCGTGGGTTGTTAGCAAGGCAAGGCAAGTAATTTGTGCCCCCTAACCCGTGGATTTGCGCCCCCTAACCCTAACCCCCATATGTTGCGCCCGGTGCGGCCGGCCCCCCCCCCTGCACCCCCCACGCTACGCCACTGCTTGGTTAAGAGAACACTGGAGGAACTTTTGAGGACTTTGCATTATTTGCTTTAGAATCATGGAATTGTAGAGTTGGAAGGGGCCGTAAGGATCATCTAGTCTATATACCATATGTGGTGGGGGTATAAGGTGGTAAGACAATTTTGGAACGAGATCCATGAGATCAAAAGATCCTCGGGAGCTCTATTTCCAAAAATACCAGAGTTATACTTACTGAGTTTATTGACAAACAACATACCCAGGGACAAAAGGAATATATTTTTATATATAACCGCAGCCACAAGAATTTGTTGTTGTTGTTGTTGTTTAGTCGTTTAGTCGTGTCCGACTCTTCGTGACCCCCTGGACCAGAGCACGCCAGGCACTCCTGTCTTCCACTGCCTCCCGCAGTTTGGTCAGACTCATGTTCGCAGCTTCAAGAACATTGTCCAACCATCTCACCCTCTGTCGTCCCCTTCTCCTTGTGCCCTCCATCTTTCCCAACATCAGGGTCTTTTCCAGGGAGTCTTCTCTTCTCATGAGGTGGCCAAAGTATTGGAGCCTCAGCTTCACAATCTGTCCTTCCAGTGAGCACTCAGGGCTGAGTTCCTGCAGAATGGAGAGGTTTGATCTTCTTGCAGTCCATGGGACTCTCAAGAGTCTCCTCCAGCACCATAATTCAAGCCGCAAGAATACTTATGGCAAAATATCGGAAAACAGAAAAAGTACCACAAAGGACAGCATGGCAAGTTAAGATTTGTGAGTTTGCCGAGATGGCAAAAAATGACTGCAGCAATCAGGGGCTGCTCCAATCAAAAATTCTATGCAGAATGGGAATGCATAGGGGAACAGATGAAGAAATATGGTGTTAAAGCAGAACTCTTAATACGCAATTGTTAGGCGTGTAAGGACAAAAGAAGTAATTATAATTTAACAGTTTTCAAGTTACTCTATTTTATCAAAGCAACTAGAAAAAAAATATATTATGAGGGAAGATCTCACACAGGTGAAGGGAAGCAGTGGGGAGGAGGGGAGGGTTAGGTTGAATTTGGGAATAAAATAATATATGGGACAGCAAAGGCTATGACAGATTCTTATAGAATAGTAATATATTGTAACCAGAATAGAAGTTTAAAAGGGGGAGTAAAGGTACTTTTAGTATTTTCATTATTGTAAGTTATTATTATTTCTTATTGGTAGAAGGCAATGTTAATTTAGACTTCTTTGTTTTGCTGTCTGTATAATCTGTTTTTCTTTTTTAAGCCAATAAAAATGGGGGGGGGAGGATCATCTAGTCTAACCCGCTGGAATGCAAGAATCTTTCTGCCCAACATGGGGCTGGAACCGCAAGCTCTACTGCCTGAGCTATCTCAGTAGAAGAAGAGAGGAAGCAAACAGATCATCCTACGAAGCCAGACTCCCCCCCCAAAAAAAAAGTGATGGGGAGAACTGTAGCCTTTCAAATGTCGGTGGACTCCAACTCCCATCGTTCATGACGCCTGGCCAGCGCTGGCTGGGGGCTGATGAGAGTTGTAGTCTGACAGCACATGGATGGCTGGAGGTTCTTCAGGTAAGAGAATATTACCCCTCTGCATTTGGTGTGCGATCCCTGCTTGGTTGGGGCATGTATCTAGGGCAGGGCTGGAGACCCTGTAGCCTCGGAGATGTTGGTGGACTACAACTCCCATGATCCCTGACCACCGGCCAATGCTGGCTGGGGGATGATTGGAGTTGCAGTACAGCAGCATCGAGAGGAGAGGGCCCACTGGTTCCACCTGCTTTGGATTCTTCCAGCTCCCCTTCCCTAGCACAGCCTCTTGCGTTCTCCAAACCCAGGTGCGTATTGCATTCGAAAACACAGAGAGGCCCCCCAGCTATCAAGAGCGCATTCCCTAATAAAATATCACAGGAACATCTGATGCTGACAGATCACTGGCCCATTAGACTCAGTATTGTCAACACTGACTGGTAGCAAGCTGACACAACTCATGACAGACCTAGGGAAACCTTCTTCCTATATATGATACATTTTTATTTGTGTGGGTTTTTTTAACATACCATTTTCAACAGTAATTAAACATATTTTTACATCTTATTCAATTTTTTTGAATAAAAAAGTCCCGTCTGAAAATGCCAGTCCTATCTGAAAATTTTCCAATCTAGTCTCTTAGTATACATTTCTTATTTTCCCTGTTACATTTAAAACTCATAACCAATATCTCTATTCTTTATCTACTTTGTAGCACTTTATATATTCCTCACAAAAGTTCTTGTAGTCCTACTAGCGTAATTTGTTGGTTACAATTGCTTTTCAAATAGTTCATATACTTCTTCCAATCTTCTGTAAATCTCTGGTCCCGCAGGTTTCGAATCCTTCCTGTCATTTTGTCCAATTCTGCATAGTCCATTAATTTTGTCTGCCATTCTTCTTTCATCAGAATTTCCTCTTGTTTCCATTTCTGGGCTAACAATACTCTTGCCACAGTTGTTGCATATAAAAACAAATTAACATATTGCCTATTAATGTCCTGACCTATAATACCAAGAAAAAATGCTTCCGGTTTTTTATTTTAATGTATATTTCAACATCTTTTTCATCTCATTATATATCATTTCCCAGAAGTTCTTTACTTTTTTACATTCCCACCACATATGATAAAATGTTCCTTCTTTTTCTTTACATTTCCAGCATTTATTATTTGTCTTATACATTTTAGCTAATTTCACTGGTGTAATATACCATCTATACATAAATTTCATCATATTCTCTTTCAAAGCATTGCAGGCTGTAAATTTTATCCTTTCATTCCACAACCTTTCCCATTCTTCAAGCTGTATATTACCGTATTTTTCGCTCCATAAGACACACTTTTTTCTTCCTAAAAAGTAAGGGGAAATGTCTGTGCGTCTTATGGAACAAATATGTGGTCCCTGGAGCCGAATTGCTCAGGGGCAGAAAGCAGATCATGCTTTTTTTGGGGGGGGGACAGGGAAGTGGGTGTTGAAACAAAGCCGCTGATTGCAAGCAATCGGAAGTGAGATAAGGGACGCTAGCAATAAAGGAGGCTGCCTGGGAGCGGGGAGGTAAAGACAGCAAACTTGCAAGGAGAGGAGACAGGAAGACTAAAGCAATGAGGAGAGAAATTAGAAGAAAAGGAGGAGCAAAAAACTGCTCCAGCTAAGGAAAAGCACTAAGGCAAACAAGAGGGAAGGGAGTGTTGAAAGGAAGCAGCTGATCGGTAGGATCGGGAGAGAGATAAGGGAGGCTAGCGATAAAGAAGGCTGCCTGAGAGCGGGAAGGTAAAAGCCCATGGATCCTCAGGATTTTTACATTGGATCACCCCAAATTCACCATCAGATCACACAGCATATCCATGGCTACAGCCTGCTCCCAAAAAATCACGCACCCACTGTTGCCTGGGGCTGCAGTGGTGCAAAAACGTAGTTACAAAGCACGGATCCACATGGATCCTCAGGATTTTTGCCCTGGGCTACCCCAAACTCACCATCAAATTACATGTCTGTGGCCACAGCATGAACCACAAAAATCATAAATCCCCTGTTTTGTTCAGAATATTTTTTTTTCTTGTTTTCCTCCTCTAAAAACGAGGTGCGTCTTATGGTTAGATGTGAAAAATACGGTATATATTAAACCTTCTTCCAATGCCGTTGGACTCCAGATCCCATCAGTCCCAGCCAGCATGGCCATGGTCAGCGATGATGGGAGTTGCAACAGCCATAGGAAAGGCAGAGCTATGCTTCATCAAGCCATGCTCCCTGTTTCCAACAGAGGACAGCTGGATGCTTCCAGGCTACATGAAGGCCACAGCCCTCCCTCTGTCGTTTGTTCATTCTGCCCCCTCCAATTTTACTTGCAAGGTAGACTGTCTCTGTTGCTGGAGGTTCTTGGGTCAACAACCTGCTAAGACGTCCTGCGCTTCCTAATTGGGCGATATTTTTATTTCTTCCTTAAAGCAGTGTTCAGGGATAAGAAAACACAGTAGCCAGTATTGTATAGACAAGGAAACGGGAACGAAAAATGCTCAGGGTGGGAAGAAGCGAGATCCGGGGCTGGCTGGCTTTCGTTCCACAGTTTCCCAAGGCAACAATGAAAGCAAACATTCCCTTTTTTTTAATTATGTAAGCAATGGGGGCGGGGGCAGCGGTTTGGCAGTAGGAAAGTATATTTGTGTAAAGTAAATAATAATGAACAATAGGGTTGCCAATTTGCTTATTTGGCATGAGCGCTGATGCATTAAATCGACCGGTGGTTGATTAGGGTCAAGGGGAAAAAGCAAGCAACTGACTTCTTGAATTCTTTGATGGGAAGGACTGCAGCTGAGCAGCGGAACATCTACTTGGCATGCAGACGGTCCCAGGTTCAAATCCTGACATATTGTGGCTAGGTATAAGGCAGCTTCCTGTTTCGGCCAGCCCTTTAATCCAGAATCATGAGGACTAGAACCTGACTTTATTTCTCACTTTGAAGCTCCGTGGCAGAGAACCAGTTTTGCATGTAGGGAGTTCCAGGCTCAACCGCCGACATCCCCAGTTTTAAAAAGGATAGGGCAGACTTCTTTCTGCCCATCACTCTGCAGAGGTGCTGCCAGTCAGTGTAAGCAATACTGGGCTTGATGGGCAATTGGTTAAACCTGGTACAAAGCAGCTGCCTCAGTTCTTCCCTCACCCCCCTGGCCTTGATCTTGCTGTTAACAGAGTGACTGGAATAAAGCAGATGGGAGTCAAGAGAGAAAGAAAACGGATCACACTTTACTGAAGTAAAGTGAACAAAACAGTATATAAATATGCAGGAGGGGTATTCTTTCTTAGGGTTCAGGCCTAGTCCAGGGCAGGGTTAGTAGCTTGAGCACTGCATTCTGGCTGGTTGTTAGGAAACACCTCCTCCTCCTTCACCACCCCTCTTGGCTAACTGTCTGTCAACAGAATTAACCCTTTAGTTGCTGGCCGCAGGATCCCTGCTGTTATATTTCCAACACCTGCAACCTTAGCAACAAGCCAATTAACAGGAAGGATTCGAAACCTGCGGGACCAGAGATTCTTGGAAGACTGGAGTAAAGATACAAACTCTTTGAAAAGTAATTGTAAAGAACAGATTACGCTAGTAGGACTGCAAGAAGTTTTGTAAGGAGGACTATGCATTCCAGTCTGGCTTCCGCACGGGTCATGGGACCGAGACGGCTCTGGTCGCCCTAACAGATGATCTTCGTAGACGGCTGGATCGAGGCGGGTCGGGGCTGCTGATTCTTCTAGATCTGTCAGCAGCCTTCGACATGGTCGATCACGAACTCCTGGACCACCGCCTTGCCGACGTGGGGATCCAGGGCACAGTCCTTCATTGGCTGCGCTCGTTTCTCTCTGGTCGGGGACAGAGGGTGGCGCTTGGGGGGAATTGTCATCGCGCCACTCCTTGGTGTGTGGAGTGCCTCAGGGTGCGATACTCTCCCCGATGCTTTTTAACATCTTTATGCGCCCCCTCGCCCAGCTTGTCCGGAGTTTTTGGCTGGGCTGCCATCAGTATGCTGATGACACCCAACTCTATCTGTTGATGGATGGCCATCCTGACTCGGCCCCAGACACACTGACCAGATGTTTGGAAGCTGTGGCTGGATGGTTACGTGGGAGCCGGTTGAAGCTAAATCCTTCAAAGACAGAGGTCCTGTGGCTGGGCCGGGACGATATGGGATTGAGGGGGCAACTCCCATCTCTTGCGGGGGTGCAATTAGTGCCAGCACCATCCATTAAGAGTTTGGGTGTAATCTTCGACACCTCCCTTTCCATGGAGGCGCAGATTGCAGCTATAACAAAGGCAGCATTTTTTCATCTCCGCCAAGCTAAGCAGTTGGCTCCTTACCTCTCTCGCCCTGACCTAGCCACTGTGATCCATGCGACGGTCACCTCCAGATTGGATTATTGTAACTCGCTCTACGTGGGGCTGCCCTTGAGACTGACCCGGAAACTCCAGCGGGTGCAGAATGCTGCGGCGAGACTCCTTACGGGGTCCTCGCTGCGAGATCACATTCACCCGGTGCTATACCAGCTGCACTGGCTCCCAGTGGGGTGCAGGATCAGGTTTAAGGTGCTAGTTTTAACCTTTAAAGCCCTATACGGCCTAGGACCCTCGTACCTACGGGACCGCCTCTCCTGGTATGCCCCACAGAGAAACTTACGGTCTTCAAATAAAAACATCTTGAAGGTCCCAGGCCACAGAGAAGTTAGGCTGGCCTCAACTAGAGCCAGGGCTTTTTCGGCTGTGGCTCTGATCTGGTGGAACGCTCTGTCACTAGAGACTAGGGCCCTGCGGGACTTGACATCTTTCCGCAGGGCCTGCAAGACAGAGCTGTTCCACCAGGCCTTTGGCCAGGGCACAGCCTGACTCCCTCCCTCGGCAATCTTCGTGGAGCTCTGGCACAATGGTTGCCAGTGGCTTGATTTGAATCAATTTTATAATGAATGATTTTAGAGTGTTGTTTGTGCTATACTTTTGTACTGTTTATTGTTGTTAGCCGCCTTGAGCCCGGCTTCGGCTGGGGAGGGCGGGATATAAATAAAATTTATTATTATTATTATTATTATTATTATTATTATTGTTATTGTTATTGTTATTGTTATTGTTATTGTTATCTGAAATATGGCAAGAAAGACTATGAGGAGAATTATTAGTTAAGGATAATTAAGAGTAATAGAGAAATTAAGAAATGCAGAATAAGTGATAAAGAAGGGGAAATCATCAGAGGTGTTGACGGAAGTCTAAAACATTGTATAAAATAAGAAGTTACGTTAAATTATTGTTGGCAATGATGTTAAAAAAAACAATAAATGTGTTTGTGTGTGTGTGTGTGTGTGTGTGTGTGTGTATAAACAACCTTAGCAACAAGCCTTGCTGCACCCACTCAAGAATCAAACCAGCCACGAGTGCCTGCCTCTCTCGACACTCAAAAAAACATACAAAGGGCTGAGGCACTCAACACCAGGAAGATGAAGTGCACTCAAGTCATTCTTTTCAGCGATACCCTCTTGAAATTGTGTTCTTTTTTTTAATGTTTGCAAAATCAGACTTCCCTGGTTTGTTTAATCCAGGGTGGGGAAGCTTTTTCGGTCCTCCTAATTCACTGTTGCTTACACTGACTGGCAGAGGCTTTCCTGGATTGGGATGCAGGTGGCGCTGTGGTTTAAACCACAGAGCCTAGGGCTTGCTGATCAGAAGGTCAGCGGTTTGAATCCCTGCGACGGGGTGGGCTCCCGTTGCTTGGTCCCTGCTCCTGCCAACCTAGCAGTTTGAAAGCACGTCAAAGTGCAAGTAGATAAATAGGTACCACTCCAGCGGGAAGGTAAACGGTGTTTCCGTGCGCTGCTCTGGTTCGCCAGAAGCGGCTTAGTCATGCTGGCCACATGACCCAGAAGCTGTATGCCGACTCCCTCAGCCAATAAGGTGAGATGAGCGCCGCAACCCCAGTCGGCCACGACTGGACCTAATGGTCGGGGGGGGGGTCCCTTTACCTTTTTTTACCTGGAAATACTATCAGGGATCCAAAATGGGACCTTCTGCATGCCAAGCAAGTGTCCTGCCACCAAGCTTCAGCCATCTCTCCAGAAATAAGGAGCCCAGTCTTCATGCCTGTTATGTACTGAAGTTGTTAATTGACTCCCCCTCTGCCTGGTTCCGGTGGTAGAACGCATGGCGGGCAGCAATCTTGGATGGCTTTGGCGTTTAGTGGTTGCGGAGCTTCTCTTGGATCGTGTCCCATGGTGTTGCCTGGACTGCTACAGGCGCCACCAATGCTCAGCCCGTCTCAAACACCTCAGGCCCACAGAGGCTGAGGAATAGGCCCCGCTTCCGCTCCTGTGATACTTCTGTCAGCTCGTTGGCTTGGAGGTAGCAGTCGAACCGAGCGAGGTAGCAGTCCCATGATTCAGAGGCTGGCACAAACGGCGGTAGAGGCACAAGTGAAGCCATGATTCCGATGCCGGCGTGAAGGGCAATGGATGGAACACAGTGCTCTTGCCAGAACAGTCAGCTCTGAATTGGTTCTGTTCAGTGATTTCGCTCGGTGTTTCAGCTCAGTGATCCAGCTCAGTTCAGAGGGTGGCTGCATCTGGCGGTGTTCTGATGTCCATCGATCCCATCCTTGTCGCCAGTGTTAAGTTGTGGGTGAACATATCAGACGACACAGCGATTCTTCAAACAGCTCTTGTTTATTCACAAGCCAGAACAGAACTGAACTGAAGGGTTCAGCCAGCCTGCTTATATAGAGCTCTACTACAACACAACAGTAACAACTTTCTGTAACTATCCAATCACTGAACGTCACTTTCGATCCCTTATTTGCATATGTGGACCTGAGTGAAAACTATCTACAGTATCCCCCTGCTGGCCCAAGGTGAGAACTTCAGTACATAATAATGCCCTTGGACAAATGGCTGGTTTTAAATAGGGCGCTAGGGAGCTGCCTTACAAAGAACCAGACCTCTGGGTCTATCTTAGCTCAGTACTGTCTGCACCAACTGGCAGCTGCTGCTCTCCAGGGTTTCATGAAGGGGTTAATTCCCAGCCCTACCGGGAGATGCGAGCGGTTGAACCTGGGGCCTTCCCGTTTGTCCCGTCCCCCCCCCCATAATTTTTTTTTTCAAATATCTTAAACACAATACAGCTTAACAGTATTATTCTTCTTTCAATCTATATCTTATCCGAATTAACTTCCCTCCACCCCTCTTCTCTACATTGCTCTTACTTAAGCGCGATTACTATATATACATTCTGTAAGGTAAAGGTAAAGGGACCCCTGACCATGAGGTCCAGTCATGACCGACCCTGGGGTTGCGGCGAGGGAGCTGGCGTTTGTCTGCAGACAGCTTCCGGGTCATGTGGCCAGCATAACTAAGCCGCTTCTGGCGGACCAGAGCAGCGCACGGAAATGCTGTTTACCTTCCCGCCGGAGTGGTACCTATTTATCTACTTGCACTTTGACGTGCTTTCGAACTGCTAGGTTGGCAGGAGCAGGGACATCTGAAGGCAGCCCTGTTTAGGGAAGCTTTTAATGTTTAACAGACCACTGTATTTTAATACTTTGTTGGAAGCCACCAAGAGTGGCTGGGGAAACCCAGCCAGCTAGGTGGGGTATAAATAATAAATTAATATGATTATGATTATGAATGTTTATATTATTACTACTACTACTACTACTAGACAGTAGCCTTTGTTCAGATCATGGATGAGGCAGACTCTAGCAAATGAAAGTGCATGCCATAATAATGGAGCCTATCCCTTAAGATGTTACCAGACTTCCTTCTTTCGTTGTTGCATTTGCAAACAGAAAACACTGCAAAAATGCCATGACCTCTCTGCAACCCTCACTCTGCAGGTACGAACCTGCAAAAGGCTGCCCTGTGGAAACTCCCTCAAGTCACAACAAAACTAGCAATTAATTATTGGCTGGAACAGCATAAACTTAAATATCTCTGTTCCTAGTGCTGCAGTGCCCTCTGCTGGCTATTGCCAGAACCAAACACCTGTTGAAAGAACCGAGCGGCCCAGGGACAGTTCTGAGGGCCGCATAGAGAGGCACAGAGGGCCTGAGGCTCTTGCTCCGTCCAAACGTACACGCCCTTTTATTCTCTGACATGTGCAGGAGAAGGACCCACTAGATCACGTCTGCATAGGCCAGAAGGATCCACCCATCTCTACCTAAAGGTAAGGGTAAAGGGACCCCTGACCATTAGGTCCAGTCGTGACCGACTCTGGGGATGCGGCGCTCATCTTGCTTTATTGGCTGAGGGAGCAGGCGTACAGCTTCCGGGTCATGTGGCCAGCATGACTAAGCCGCTTCTGGCAAACCAGAGCAGCGCTCAGAAACGCCGTTTACCTTCCCGCCAGAGCGGTACCTATTTATCTACCTGCACTTTGACGTGCTTTCGAACTGCTAGGTTGGCAGGAGCTGGGACTGAGCAACAGGAGCTCACCCCATCACGGGGATTCGAACTGCCGACCTTCTGATCGGCAAGTCCTAGGCTCTGTGGTTTAACCCACAGCACCACCTGCGTCCCTCCATCTCTACCTAGGAGGCCCTTAATGGTGGCTGAAAGTGACTCACCTTACTTTCTTTTGGGGGGGGGGTAGCAGCTATCAGGGAGTGGGGGGGGGGTTTCCTGCGGGGATGTCTGTTCTCCTTACACACTGACATTCAAAAGAAAACCAGGCATTGCAACTTAGAATCATAGTGAATAATAGTGGAAACCATAGTGTTATGTTCTGGGTGTGAAATGAGGCTTCCCTAGGGAACCGTGAGGAGATTTCAGGTGTGTGAAGGATCCATTTTAGGGACCTTCCTGGAGAAGCAACATCCAGAAAACAAATGCAGTCAGTCAGAAGAGAGCCGGGTGCGATTCACCATTCCGTTTAATGTTTTTTGTTTTTAATATCACAACAATCCTGAAGTGAACAGGCAGATCTACACTATAAAATCTTAAACCTGCACGAAAACAGTTTTGATTGCCTTAGTTCACCCCTGCCCACCCCCCTCTGTCCCACCCCCCTCCCTTTCTCCCTTGGAGGGGGACTCTCAATTCCCCCCCCCAAACAGGGGTGACTTATTCATCCCATTGCCCTTTCACACCCTTTGCCAAAAATCCAGAAATCCACGGTTTGCAAAACCCAAGACAGATTGGAAAAAACAGACTTTGACATCATGTAGACAAGATAAGAGATGGGACTCGATCCAAAAATGAGGAGGGTGAGGCACCTGTGAGGCCTTGCAAGACTTGCAAAGTTGGGGAGGGGGCTCTTTGGAAGGGGGGAGCTTTAAAAAACATTCAGTTCAAAATTGGAGTCAGACCAGGAGAGACGCGACAGGTGCCAATCACCCCATCGCTGGTGGTGGGGTGTCGATGGAAAGATGTAGGGGGAAGAGCACAGATGGATTACAGAGTTTTAAAAAGGGAGATTGTATGTGATTAAAAACATCCCTAATTCGTCCATGCATCAAACGAAACATCCTTACCTCCTCCACAGATGAAAATTCCTGCCCCACAGGGAGCTAGGTTCCTTCAGAGTCTTTGGGGCAAGCATCCCAACTGGGAAAGCGCCCCCCACCCCAAGGCACAAGGACACAGAGGGACCAGAAAAGATGTTGGGGCATAGCGGGGGTAGGAAAAACAAAGGACCTGATGAAACAGAAAGACATTCCTGCCCCCCACAAGCACACACAGTGCAGCTTATGGGGGCAGCACCCCGCTCTGTCCCGTCCCCGTCCCCCACAAAATTATCTCCACAGCAAACGTTCTACGAGGGGAGGTCTACGACAGGATTGCGGTCTTTCGAAAGGCAGAGTCTCTTCTATCCGCTGGAAGGTCCATCAGCCCGCCATCAGTATGGCCCGCGAGCGGAAGGGCGGCCATTTTGTTGTAGGCCCCGGGCATCCTCCGCCGCTTTCAACAGGCGCTCAGAGGCCCGTTTAGCGGGAGGGATGACTGTTCTCGTGCACCGGAGGCAGCCTCCCGCTCGGTTTCCGCCTCCCTCGCGCCAAGAGATGCCAAGAGACACTCAGTCCATCTTGGAGAAGCCGCCGATGGTGACCTTCCGCTCCTGTCGGTTGGCCACCAGCTCCTGGAGGTGCAGGGCGCCGCCGCCGATGAAGCAGAAGGCAGGGCAGACGGGTCCCGAGCAGTCGATGCCGCACTCCCAGAGGCTGCGGAAGGAGACGGCGTCGAAGAACGTCACCTTGCCCCGCTCATAGTCCAGGCAGATGCCCACGCGGGGAGGCAGCGGCACAGTGCAGTTGCCGGGGTCCCGCGAGGTCAGCGCCACGCCGTGCGAGAGGAGGATCTTGCCCATGCCGATGGTCAGGAAGGCGAAAGGCGGCGCCGTGTCCAGGGTGGTGTCCTCGGCGCCGCTGTCATGGCCGCTGTCAGGGTCGTATCTGAGTCGCAGGGAACGAGGAGGCAAGGGGAGAGGAGGAGTTAGGACTCAGAGCAACAAGTCCGATGGCACGTGAGCCTAGGAAGTTGGCTCGCACCGTGGTCAAGGCCCCAGCCCCCTGGGAACCTCAGGGTCTTCCTTACCATGGGAGCTGGAGTCCAAGAACTACAGCTCCCACCAGCTCCGAGCCAGCCATGGCCGAGGTGTTTTCAGACTCCAACTCCCATCAGCCCCCAGCCAGCCTGGGCCGAAAGATAAGCCTTCGCAAGAAGCGACTGACGGTTAATCATCGTCATCATTTATTTCTTATACGCTGCCCATCTGGCTGGGTTGCCAGTCAGATCAGACAGCTTCCAACAAGACATAAAGGGACAAAGCAAACATTTAAAAATTTCCCAAAAAACGGGTTGCCTTCAGATGATTCTAAAAGTTGTACAGTTATTTATCTCCTTGAAGGAGCGTCTCCACCCTCATCATTCAGTCCGGACACTGAGGTCCAGCTCTGGGGGTCTTCTGGTAGTTCCCTCCCTGCGAGAAGTGAAGTTACAGGGAACCAGGCAGAGGGCCTTCTCGGCAGTGGCACCCAGCCTGTGGAATGCCCTCCCATCAGATGTCCAGGAGATAAAGAACTATACAACTTTTAGAAGACATCTGAAGGCAGCCCTGTATCAGGAAGCTTTTAATGTTTGACGTTTTGCAGTGTTTTTATTATGCTGGAAGCCACCCAGAGTGGCTGGGGCAACCCAGTCAGATGGGTGGGGTACAGTATTATTATTATTATTATTATTATTATTATTATTATTATTATTATTATTCCAACTGGAAGCGGTCTTAAGGATCATCTAATCCAACCCCCTGCAATGCAGGAACACGCAGCTCTCCCATATGGGGATTGAACCAGCAACCTTGGCGTTATCAGCATCACGCTCTAACCAGCTGAGCTATTGCAATACAGCAGTATTTCTATTTATACCCTGATCAATAAGCTGATCAATATTACAGTCAATATCCTAATCAATATCCCTTCTGCAATACAGTTTGGTGGAGGTTTTTCTGTATACAGTGGTACCTCGGGTTATATACGCTTCAGGTTACAGACTCCGTTAACCCAGAAATAGTACCTCGGGTTAAGAACTTTGCTTCAGGATGAGAACAGAAATCAGGCTCCGGCGGCGTGGCGGCAGCAGGAGGCTCCATTAGCTCAAGTGGTGCTTCAGGTTAAGAACAGTTTCAGGTTAAGAACGGACCTCCGGAACGAATTAAGTACTTAACCCGAGGTACCACTGTATATATAAACTTTATGAAATTAAAAACACAATTTCCTTGAGAATACCTGCCCCTCTTCCCCCTCCAGAACAGCCGCTGCTCACCTGGGGCTCACAACATCCTGGGGTACCTGGAACCACTCCTGCAACTTACTCTCCAGCCCGACGCCCACCTTGACCAGGTAGGAACTGGGGTCCACGCAGCAGGCCCAATAGCTGCGCCCCTGGGTGACGGCCACGTCCCCAATCACCAGGTCGATCGACAGGTGGCAGCTGGTCATCAGCCGCTCTGCGGCAAACAGCATGGGCAGCCCCGGCACGCTCCGGACGGCCCGCTGGTCCTTGCTGATCGCCAGGCGCTCCCGGTTGAACCCCCACCGGTTGTCCAGGAAGAAGTTCAGCACTTGGGAGAAGGCGAAGGTGGGAGGCAGGCACAAGGAAAAGGAGAAAGAATCTTAACTAGGAAGAACCCGTCCCCCCAAAAAAGCTGCTGAGGTGTAGAAACTTTAGACACATCGACACTTTAAGCAGCCATGATTCTCCCCCAAATAACTCTGAGAACTGTAGTTTGTCAAGGGTGCAAAAAGTCATTAGGACGTCCCTATTCCCCACCACAGAGCTACAATTCCCAGAGTTCCCTAGGAAGAGGCACTGATTGTTAAACCACTCTGGGAATTTGTAGTCCTGGGAAGGGAATAAGGGTTCTCCTGACAACTCCTAGCACCCTTAAAATATTAAGAGTTCCCAGGATACTTTTTGGCTTTCTAAAGCGGTCTGATGTTGCTTTAAACCTACAGTGCAGATGGGGCTCATTCATTCATTCAAATATTTGTATACCGCTACATCATTTAAAAATAGCCAAGTGGTTTACAGCAGTAAAACTGTGAACCACCCCGATGAAGGGCCGTATACAAATTCAATAAACAATAACAATAAAACAAGAACCGTACAGGACAGTGATACCTTGTTTCTTGAGCAGCTTAGTTGTTGAACAACTTGGAACCCGAACGCTGTAAACCCAGAAGTGAGTGTTTCGGTTTGCAAACTTTTTTTGGAAGGTGAACGTGCTCCAATTTGAGTGTTACACTTCTGATTTGAGTGCCACACTTTCTTTCTGAGTGCCACACGCTGAGGACTGTCTGTTTATGCTATTTATTTTGCATTTTTGTGGTGCTTTTTTTGTTTTGTTTTAGTGACTATGTGGAACCCAGTTCAGCTACTGGTTGCTTGGTTGATTGATTGATTGTGTGACTGCGGAAATGGATAAAAGCTGCAAAGCCACTTTAGACAGTGCATGTAAGAAAAAAGATACATTTTCATTTTTATCATCTACAATATGTGTTTCATTGATTTTACAGTACAGTGCATTGGTTTTGCTTTCATTTTATGGATCAATGGTCTTGCTAGATAGTAAAATTCATGTTGAATTGCTGTTTTAGGGGTATTTTTTAAAAGTCTGGAACGGATTAATCCGTCTTGCATTACTTTCTAAGGGAAAGCGCGCCTTGATTTTGGAACACTTTGGTTTTGGAACGGACTTCCAGAACGGATTAAATTTGAGAACCAAGGTACCACTGTAAAACCATAAAAAAAGTTTAAAATATTTTTCAAAAGCTTGAAACAGGCATGAATTAACCATTGGGGAAGGACGCATTCTTCGCCGCCTGCCTGGTGGGATAGGAAAGTTTTCAGCAGGCTTTTCAAAGTTGGCACAGAAGGCGTCTGCCGAATTTCATGGGGCAGATAGTTCCACAGGACCGGGCCAATGGCTCGAATGGCTTGGTTTCTCGTTGTTGCCAACTCGGGAAAGGGCTGACGACACGCCTGCAGATAATCTCAGTGATTGAGCTGGTCCCCGAGGTCCCCTGGACCCAAAGAACCTTGAAGCTGGTTCAGTATTTCCAGGTAAATGTGCCCAGGGCTGCCCTGGTTGTCAGAAAGACAGACTGCCTATATTTTTAGGAGGGTCTTACCCATAGCTGTCAACTTACAGATTTGAAAATAAGGGACCAGCAGCTTTGAAAAAAAAAGGGACCAGCAGCCAAAATAAGGGATTTTAGTCAACCAGTTAAAAGGGACCAGATAATTTTTGGAGAGCAGCGCTGGTTTTTAGCCCTTCGTTTCCAGAGGTTGCTGCTCAAGACACCAGCCGATGAAACACTGCAATTAAATAACTACAAGCAGCAACCACTTTTCGCACAAAACGAAGTCCAAGCTACGAAGATGCTGCTGCAGTTCTGTATCTTTTCTCTCGTGCTCCATCTGCAGCTCTCAATTCCATCAGGTGGGGCGGGAGGAAGGGGGGGGGGAATAGCGCCCGAAGTAAACCTGCAGATCAGACCATCTATGCTAGTCTACCACTACAAATCTATGGGAGAAGTGCTTGCGGTCCTTCCCTTGTAGCCCTTGGAACACCTGCCCACGCCTCTTCCTCCTCCTCCTCTTCCTCCTCTCTCTGAACTGCTTTCTCTATGGTTGCCCTCGCTCTCCTCTCAAGGCTCCTCAGCAATTCATAGACCATGCCAGGCTGCCCATCTCATTCGGGTCCTTCAGCAGCACAGCTGCAGTACAGCCTAGTGGGAGCGGGAGCGGCGGTGACGGGCAGAGGGGAGGCCCCAGGCAGAGACGCTCAGTTCGCCGGCGGCGAGGAGGATGGTGGCGGAAGGGCCTGAGGCTCCCACCAGTCCCGGTGGGGAGGGATTCCTGGGGGCGGAGGCTGGTGAGAGGAGGCCGGAGGAGGGCAGACCGGGCAGCCAAACAACACAGTTGGAGCCTCCCTCCTCCCTGGCCGGTAGGGAGGGAGGGAGAGGAGCTGCTTCCTTTGAAACCCGGGAAATTTAAGGGACATCCATCAATAAGGGACAGCAGCGGGACATGGTGCTGGAATAAGGGACTGTCCCTCCAAATAAGGGACGCTTGACAGCTATGGTCTTACCGGGCGCTGGCGGCGTGTGCAGGTAGATGTCCTCGCTGTAGTCTCCGAACCCGGCCTTGTTGTACCCCTTGACCCGCAGGACGTAGACGCAGTCGGTGTCCAGGTACTCCACCATGGCGCTGGTGCCACGCACCTCCTCACGGCGCTGCCACAGCTTGAGCGCCTTCCCTTTGGGCTCGGCACGCCGGAACTCCACCGTGTAGTGCCAGGCCGCCGGCGAGTGCTGCGGCAGGCGCCAGCAGAGGAAGATCTGGTCGTAGGCGTAGGTGCGCTGTGTGTCGATCACGGGGGCCTCCGGCGCTGCGGTGGGGGAGAGAGAGAAAGAAGGAGGGAGAGGGGGCAAAGACAGGCGATGTCAGGCGCCGCCACGGACAACAGGCAACGGGCGCTCCGCACGGACCGACAGACAACCAGCTACAGGCTAAGGGGGTTCCAGAAGGCGAAAAAACGGGGTGGGGAGGAGAGCTGTCGGGAAGACGGGGCAAGCTGCTGAGAGACTCCGGGGAGCAGAAAGAGGCTGAGTGCGAGAGTCGGGGAGCAGGGTGGGAAGGGAAAGGGGGAAGAAAGAGAGGAGGAGGAAGAGGAGAGGAAGAGCGGTGGCATCGAGGCAGGAGGAGACAGACCATGGCTGGATAGACACGGAAGAGAAGGAGAGAGCTGAGGCGATATGGTGATGGCCTTGAGAGGGCCAGGACATCGATGGAGAGGACTGGGGAGCCAGATATGAGTTTCCCCTACTCCTGCCGTAGGACCCAAAAATGAATAAAAGGGGACTGAATGATTGCCGCAAGTCCCTTTGAGTTGCTTTCAGTAAAAAATGAAGCGACTAGTAAGTTTCATTCGGCCCAGAAAGTGAGGTCCATCGCCGAGGGCCTTCTGGCGGCTCTCTCACTGCGATAAGTGAGGTTACAGGGAACCAGGCACAGGGCCTTCTCAGTAGTGGCGCCCGCCCTGTGGAACGCCCTCCCATCAGATGTCAAGGAGATAACTGTCTGACTTTTAGAAGACATCTGAAGGCAGCCCTGTATAGGGAAGTTTTAAACGTTTGAAGTTCTACTGTATTTTAATTCGCTTGAATCCGCCCAACGTGGCCAGGGCAACCTTGTCAGATGGGCGGTATATAAATTATTATTATTATTATTATTATTATTATTATTATTATTTCTTGGTGATGATGGGGAAAGAGAAACGAACCCTTTTGGAAACAAAATATGCAACTTAAACTGCAGTCCACCGCAGGAATTGGTCCCACTGCATTCAGTGGGGCCTAGAAAGGCAACGTGAGTTAATTAACCTCAGATTTTTTTGATCAGTTTGTTGGTTAAATTGGAAGAAGACTGTAATATTTTGCAGAGGAGGGAGGTGATTTTCAAAAACAAGATTCAGGCGGTTGTATCCAGTCACCAGTGTTAGGCCCCATTGAAAAATGAATGGATATGACATTTGTTTCAATGCGTGTAAAAATTCAGTTAGATGTAACCCGGGACCTCTAAAATGAAAAGGGTGAAGGAAGAAAGCCAGAGAATTAAAAGGGTATTATCCATGTTTTTGTTTGGGCACCAGGGAGTAAAGTTGCTTGAGAGTCCTGGCCCCTTCAACCCAGACCGCTAATCGTCAAAAAATCAAAAAGTGTCTTCTTCTGGGAGCACCACTTTCCTCTGGGTGGCTCCATCCTGGGGCGATTCAGGATTACCTCAGCCCTGTCCAGGCAAACCCTGGATCAGCCCCATTCAGTTCAGGATCTGGGATTTGTCTAACGCTGGTACACAGCCCTACGCAACCTCAATTCTCCCCAACTGGTGTTCAGAGGCCTAATGCCTTTCTACGATGATTTTGCTGTTGATGTCCTCCAGAACACAACAGATCTCCACAAACTACAGGAAGTCTCTCTCCGATATGGAACCGTCTCCTTCGGGAGGCGGTGGGCTCTCCTTCCTTGGAGGTTTTTAAGCAGAGGTTGGATGGCCATCTGTCATGGACGCTTTAGCTGAGATTCCTGCATTGCAGGGGGTTGGACTAGATGACCCTTGGGTCCCTTCCAACTCTACGATTCTATTATTCAATGATATTTACACAGCTGAGGCAGCTCACCAACTCGATCCTGGTATTTTGTCACCTCAGGCGACTGCCTGGCTTGCTTCCCAGGAATAAGGGTGGCCCCCAGTTCAGACAGGACAGAAATGTTTAAATGAAAACCAGAGGTAGCCAACCCTCTAGAATTTTGCTTTCCTGCAACCCCATTGCCTCCGGGGCTGATGGGACTTAGAATCCAGCAACATTTGAAGGGGCTGAATTGTGGCCGAAACCCCTGAATTATACAATGGAGAGTTTTGGCAGAAGCCAAGATACAGTGGTACCTTGGGTTACAGACGCTTCAGGTTACAGACGCTTCAGGTTACAGACTCTGCTAACCCAGAAATATTACCTCGGGTTAAGAACTTTGCTTCAGGATGAGAACAGAAATCGCACGGCGGTAGCAGGAGGCCCCATGAGCTAAAGTGTTACCTCAGGTTAAGAACAGTTTCAGGTTAACTACGGATCTCCGGAACGAATTAAGTACTTAACCCGAGGTACCACTGTTTTGGGAGAAAAGCTTTTGAGTTTTGAAACAGCAGGGAAGAACTAAATTTAGTTGGGGGGCAAGGAAGGGGCAGTGAAGCACATAGGACCCCTAGAACTCTCTACGCCAAACCAGCACCCCTCTGTGTCATGCCTTGCGGAAGAAACCGAAACTATTTCGTTGTCCCAACCGTGAACGCTTACAGTGGTACCTCAGGTTACATACTCTTCAGGTTACATACACTTCAGGTTACAGACTCCGCTAACCCAGAAATAGTGCTTCAGGTTAAGAACTTTGCTTCAGGATGAGAACAGAAATCGTGTTCCAGCGGCGCAGCGGCAGCAGGAGGCCCCATTACCTAAAGTGGTGCTTCAAGTTAAGAACAGTTTCAGGTTAAGAACGGACCTCCGGAACGAATTAAGTACTTAACCTGAGGTACCACTGTATTTGGACACCATTGACAGCAAAACCTAAATCGAGAATCAGCGGTGAGTGGGAAGGAACCCTGCGACCGAGCAGTCTTTTTTTTTTACTCTGCACGCGCTCAGAGGTGCTTGGCCCGGCCTGAGCATCTTGAGGACCTGAACCAAATATAAGCCACACAGGGGGACGGGAAGATGCAGGCGAAGGATGCAGGATGGAGGCGCGAGGGCTGGCGATGGGGGCAGAGGGAGGAGAAAGAGAGAAGTGAGAGAGTGTGTCAGGCGGCTCAGGGAGGGCTGAGGTGGAGGGAGGGGGTCAGCTGGGCGGGAAATGACTTGCCTCATTTTTTTACTTCGATGATGACTCAGCAGCAGCCAAAGCCTATAAACAAAGAGAGGTAAAGCAGGTCTGAGATGGGTCAACAGCCAGGCACGGGGCGGAGGTGGGCCGCTGGGGGGACGGGCGCTGCGCCTGGAATATCGGGTGGGCTATGGATCATGGGATGCAGGGGTCGCAGGTCAGGGGGGTGAGATGTAGCTGACCGGGGCCAAGAATCCCAGGGTGCGGTCCAGAGGCGATGTGAGATACGGGGTGGCGGGGGAATCGAACACCCACCCAGCCCACCTTGGGTCTGGAGGGGGATGCGTGAAGTGGGAATGGGATGAAGCAGAATGGAAGAGGGGGGGGAAAGCCCCCATACTTACCCTCCGCGCCCAAGGGCCGTGATCTGTCAGATCGGCAAAAGCTACCTTCCCTCGGAGAATCACAGCGCAGGCCAAGCCCCACTGTTAGGGGGCGGCCCCAGGGCTCCTGGGAGGGGGTCACCCCTCACAGGCCCCAGGCAAGGAGGAATTCGCTTGTCCTGCTACGATCAAAAACAAATCTGCGCCCGCTGCTTTTCACGCAAGGTCGGCGGTTCCTTCGGCAAACCGGACCGGGTGAGGATTTCCTCCGGCGGAAATGGCACCGGCACAGAACGCGAGGGCAAGGGAAGGGTGCCAGGACCCTGCTGCCCCATCCCTTAGAGGCCCGCTTCCTACCACGCCAAAGCCCCCTCGGCCGCCGCACATCCCGTACGTACCTTTGATGAAGGTGAGGTCCGTGAGCAGCTTCAGCTCTCGGCTGACATCCACCTGGAAGTGGCTGAAAGATGAACTGGCTGCCGGGCGGAAGACCTGGAGGGAGTCGGTCGCCCGGACGATCCTGCCGGCGGGTGGGGTGGGGGGTTTGGTGGAAGGAAAGAGGGGGTCAGGCAAAGAGGACCAGTTTCCCAAGGCAGGTCCGAGACCTACTGTCCTGCCCAGCCTTGCGTCCTCTGGGCGCTGGGCGCTACGATTCCCATCACCCTGACCCATTGGCTGTTCGCGCTGGGGGTGATGGGAGACGAAGCCCAACAGCACCCAGAGGGCAAAGGTCAGGTGAGGCTGAACCGCGGTAGAGATACACTCTTCTCTTCAATATATCTGTACTATTCTCATTATTTGTGCTCAGGGGTCATTCAGACGTGGGGAATATTGCATTAGTTTTCCTAACTACAGTGGTACCTCGGGTTACATGTGCTTCAGGTTACAGACGCCGCTAACCCAGAAATATTACCTCGGGTTAAGAATTTTGCTTCAGGATGAGAACAGAAATCGTGCTCCGGCGGCGCGGCGGCAGCAGGAGGCCCCAATAGCTAAAGTGGTGCTTCAGGTTAAGAACAGACCTCCAGAACGAATTACCGTATTTTTTGCTCTATAAGACTCACTTTTTCCTTCCTAAAAAGTAAGGGGAAATGTGTGTGCGTCTTATGGAGTGAATGCAGGCTGCGCAGCTATCCCAGAAGCCAGAACAGCAAGAGGGATTGCTGCTTTCACTGCGCAGCGATCCCTCTTGCTGTTCTGGCTTCTGAGATTCAGATTTTTTTTTTCTTGTTTTCCTCCTCCAAAAACGAGGTGCGTCTTGTGGTCTGGTGCGTCTTATAGAGCAAAAAATACGGTAAGTTCTTAACCCGAGGTACCACTGTACAATGTTTTTTTAATGTTCATTTTGCGCCCCAGTACCTGTTGCATAACAGAACCACAGCTTTTTGACCAATGTACTGGCATGTTGACTTGAATTTTTATATACACCACTGGGTGTGCCACATGATGAAACAACAAAAGGCATTGGGCCACGTTACTATCTCTCAACACACAACATTCTCGTTCCGCACATGCCTGCTTCTGTCATTATTAAAGGCATTACAAACTGCATTCCAGTTTGGTTTTCCTACTCATATTGAAATACTGCCCCTCAATGAGGCCAAACTTTCATCAGTAAAACACCACACACCCACATTCCACACTGCTTCACACATTAAACGCTCGCTTCTGTCTGAGACTCAGAAAATGTTGTGACAGGAAATGTAGCCGCCATCAGGGGTAGCAACGGAACTGACAATTCACCGTGCTAGAGAAGAAACTAAAAATTTAATTATTTTTAGTTTCTTCTCCTGTTCAATTCACAAAATGTTTAGGGGTATGCGTACCCCTGCGTCCCCTCAGAAAAAAGCACTGGCATAATGAAGGAATACCGACCCGCCGTAAGAAACCCCTCGAAAGCTGACACTTGTTGCTCGATTTTTCTACCAGAGCTAACTGCCAAACTTTCCACTGCCACATGGTGGCAGGTGCTCCTTCCAGAAACTTCCAGTGCTAGGTTTCTCACCTAGCTGCCGACAATAACTGACCAGTAAGACGTTAGGAAACACACGTTTGTGTTACCTGCCAAGAAAAAGTTGAGGGAAGCAAGCTCCCGGGGATTTAGCTCTCTCCCATTATGGTACGAACTTCCCTGGGTGCCATTTTAACTTTGTTGCATCCACACACACACCTGTTATGCAGCTGCTTGGCAGCCTGGACAAAACAGGGTTGGTCCGTCTCCTTGAGCACCTCCTGGGTGTAGCCCACCATGCCGGAGTTCTCCATCATGGCACGGTGTTCGTGCAGCTGCGCCCGCAGGTTGGAGACACGGTCCTGCCGGCACTCCTCGATGGCGTTGAGCAGCGACGACTGCTTCTCCTCCAAGAGGGCGCTCAGGCCGCGCATCAGCCGGGCCACTTCCTCCTTGGCCTGGGCACCATTCGCCTGCAGGGAGGCAAAACACGTGGGGACTGCGTTCAGGGAGGCAGGAGGGGATATACACTGGTACCTCGGGTTAAAAACACTTCGGGTTACAAACACTTCGGGTTACAGACTCCGCTAACCCTGAACGAGTACCTCGGGTTAAGAACTTTACCTCAGGATGAGTACAGAAATCGCGCGCCGGCGGCAGCAGAAGGCCCCATTAGCTAAAGTGGTACCTCAGGTTAAGAACGGTTTCAGGTTAAGAACGGACCTCCGGGATGAATTAGGTTTGTGACCAGAGTACCACTATATTGTTTATTAACATCCTTCCTAACTTGCGCTAGCAAGTTCCTTAACTTAGCAGAGTTTTGCATTCCCCTTTTAAATGCACGGCGAGTAGCTGGTTGCAGACTTGTGTAAGCCTCTTACTATTAGGTTCCTGGCAAGTTCCCTTATATCCCTCTTAAAAAGGAAAAACACGCCACAATCTTGAGTAAAGCCAATAAAAGTAGTTTACTCACATTCAGTTCACAGTTGGATCCCCGAAGGCAGACTTAGTTACAGAATATATACATGTGGATCTATCCCATATGGGGATAATCCCAGTGTCCTCTGTTGGCTGAGAGCCAACAGAGCATATCTAGCTAAAAAGACAGAGGAAGTCAAAGAGAGAGAGAGAGAGAGAGAGAGAGAGAGAGAGGCAGCGTGCCTTGTCCTTTTGTTACCTGGGCAGGTGAGGTCACACCCACCTCTAGTCACATGCAAAGGAAGTATGTCCCAGCCAGGAGGAAACAGGAAATTTCTGACTGGCTGGGCCAAACATTCCCCCACATGTCCACTCTAGGGAAACAAGGAATGTTGTACTTGACTGCTACTTATGTATCACATCCCACAAAACAGAGGACAAAAAGTGGTGGTGGCAGCAGCTCTCTGGTTTGCAGAGGGTCATCTGTGGCTCTGCTCCTCATTCAGCTACTAGAAGGGACACCAAGGATCATTCAGGAATCCCAGCTGAAGACTCCCTGACAGATGGTCATCCAGCCTCTCTTGAAAACCCTCCAGCAGATAAGAGTCTGCCACCTTCTGAGCAAGTCAGTTCCGCTGTCAAATAGCAATCACCGTCAGAAAGTTCTTCCTGACGTTTAGTCAGAATCTCCTTTCTTGTCATTTGAATCCATTGGTTTTTAGCCCTACACCCCCGGGAGCAGCAGAAAACAGGCTTGCTCCATCTCCCATGTGATAATTTTGTTGTTATTATTAATGCAGCGTAAACACCGACAACTGGGAAACACTGGCCTGCGAGCGCTCCAGTTGGAGAACAGCCTTTGCCAATGGTGTTGTGGGTTTTGAAGGCGCTCAAACTCAGGACGCAAGGGAGAAACGTGCTAAGAGGAAGGCACGCTTGGCAAACCCTCACCATGATCAACTCCCACCCAGAAACCTATGTCCCCACTGTGGAAGGAGGTGTGGATCCAGAATTGGCCTCCACAGTCACTTATGGACTCACTTTTGAAAACCGTGTTTATGGAAGACAATCTTACTCGGCTACGAGGGATCGCCAAAGAAGAGGATTATTCATATGCCGCCCATTTGGCCGGGTTGCGCCGGCCACTCTGTGTGGCTCCCCACAAAATATTTAAAGCACAGCAAAATATCAGACATCAAAAACTTCCCTGTACAGGGCCGCCTTCGGATGTCTTCTAAATGTCATATTTATCTGCTTGCCATCTGACACAATCGCCTGAAGACAGGTAATAAGAAGAACCGCAGCCTCTCTTTCTGAAACCCTTTCAAAACATATTTGGGACGAGGGAACTGGAATGACAGACGGCCCCGCTCCATCTGAAGCAGGAAATGTGAAACAAGAACAATGGACGCGAGAGCAGTTTGTACCTCGGTGAGTCGCAGGGTCTCTTCCAGCTCACTGATTTGGGCCTGGACTGTGTCTTGATTGCTCAGAATGTAAGTCAGGCTTTTGGTCAGTTTATCCTGGATGTGCAAGGAAAAGAGAGAGCGATGTGAGCAGCAAAGCATTATGGTACACATTTGACACCAAGCTCTGAGGATCCCCGATTCTGCCACCCCCACCCCACCCGATCCCTTGAGAGTCACCCACTCCTCCTTCCTCTGCCTACCCCTGCCCCACAGCCAACACACGCCACCCCAATGATACAGACCCAAAATACGCTGCTCCAGATGCGGCAGAGACGCGTACATTTGTGCCAAAGAGAACCAGAGTAGCAGTTAAGAGTGCTGAACTAGGACCTACAAGACCAAGGTTCGAATCCCCGCTCAGTCAGAAAACTGGCTGGGCAATATTGGGCTGTTTCATTGCCGGGATGTTTACTATGGAGGGACTGTCAAAAGGCAAAATAGGGGAAAGCAGCAGGAGGATGGGATATTGAATTAAATGGGGGTCTGCATGATATAGTGAATTTCTATTTAATTATAATTTGCTGATGTTTTGGCAGTTAACTTTACTGTATACTGTTATATGCTAATAGATGACTGAATATCGCTTTATTCGATGTAAGCCGTACCATTTTAAAGTTTTATTGTTTTATTGTGACTTTTTGTATTGGATTAGATTATTTTAAGGTGTGCAATCTTTGTTGTTATATTTTCTTGCTGTAAACCATCTTCGGTATAGCAATATAGAAAGGCGGTATGCAAATTAAAAGTAAAATGAAATGGAATACAGGCGCAAACCACCCCATCAGTCTGTTACAACCTAAGCTGCTCCAGATTCCACAATTTGGATGGAAAGGCCATCCCTCAGCCTATTTTACAAGCAGAAGGTTCAACATACATATCTCTGCACAGACCTGAGGATAAAGACTCCAGGCCTGAAACCCTGGAGAGCTTCTGCCAGTCAGTGTGGGCAATATTGAGCTAGGTGGACCAAAGCTTTGGCTCTGAATAAGGCGGCATCCGACGTCCCTACTGAAGCCAGCCCTATAAGCATGGAAATCTTAAGTGCTTCCTAGGGGAAGGCTGATGCAGAGTGGCAGAACATGGCATCTGCTTTGCCAAAGGTTGGAGGTTCGATTCCCGGCCCCTGTAGGTATACCTGAGAGACTTGCTGCCCAAAATCCTGAAGAATGGCTGCCAGTCAGTGTGAGTAGTATGAGGCAGTTTCCTATGCCCCTGTTTAAAACCCTGTTAAAAACTTAAAACCTTTAACTCAGAACCATGAGAACTAGAATCTTGCTGTCATATTTAAGAGAAGGGCCATAGGTCAGCAGTGCAACACATGCAGGAAGGTACCAGGTGATTGATTGATTGATTGACTGACTGACTGACTGACTGACTGACTGATTGAATTTATATCCCGCCCTATATCCGGAGGTCTCAGAGTGGTTCACAGAATAAAATCAAAATATGAAACCACAAAATACATAATCAAAATAAAAACAATAACCCAATAACACCCCCTCCAAAAAAATACATTTTAAAAGGACACGGGATCCTCACAACATTTAAAGTAAGACAATGAACAAACCTGGACAGGAGCCACTCGTTGGAAAGACCATGATGTCAGAAATGTCTGTGGCAATATTTATCAGTGAGGCAACACAAAGCTACATGGACCATTTGGTCTCACTCGCTATATGGCAACTTCTTTCTTTTTAGATTTGCACATCTAACAAAATCTTTTCGATTTTCCAATTATTTTTTAACGTTCTCAATCAGATGTAATTAACCATAGAAATAATAGACACAAGATTCCCTGACATCCTTGGACCTCCCTCCCAGGGGTTCCATGTTTAACATTTCCTGCTGCATATTTCATGTCCTCCATTTATTCCATTTATATTTTATATCGTAAGTCTCTGTTAACTCACAAGTGTTATTTCAGCCCTGTTAAAGAGCTCAGCTGTTTACAGCGCTCTTCCAGGTATAAAATAAATTTCCTCCAGTCTTTAGCAAAACCTTGGTCTTCCTGGTTTCTGATATTTCTAGTCATTTTCGCCATCTCAACATAATCCATGGGTTTAACTTGCCGTTCTGCTTTGGTGGGGACTTTTCCGTCTTTCCATCTCTGGGCCAGCAACTTCTCTACCTCCCTTTCTCAACTCAGCCATTTTATCAGAACCGGGCGGGCAGACAGAGGTGAGGATGAAGGAGACAGATTAAATCCCACAGAAAGCCTCACCTTGAGGGCCTGGTAGGCGCTGACGACGGGCGAGATCTTGTGGCCCGTGTGCGTCCGGCGAACACGGCACAGCTGGCAGACTAAGCGCTGGCAGCTCTTGCAGTAATGCGTCACCTCTTCCCGGTGTTCTGGGCACGTCAGACCCTGCGCAGGACACAGAAGGAGGCAGGTTAGTCACGGTTTTACTTTGTTCGAAGTCCCTGGCACTCACAGACACAAACGCAGGCTGCCTAATCTTTGTGGGATGAGGACTTTCCCTTTGAATCCGTTTCTGTTTCTTTAAAACAGGAAGCCTCAGACCCACGGGCTGCAAATGAACTGGAAAGCGCCTAAGTGTACCTTAGTAGCTCTCTGGGAGGGGAAAAAGGCCTTCAGGAACAAGAAACAAGACCAAGGAACATTCCTAATGCGTACCGCTTGAGAAAGGCCCTGGATTGGGAGAAATGTGGCTGCTTCTGACATATATGAAAGCATAATAAAACATTACAAAAGACTTCCCTAAACCGGGCTGCCTTCAGATATCTTTTATTTCAGATAAGTCAGATTTATTTCCTTGATATCTGATGGGAGGGCATTCCACAGGGCAGGTGCCACTACCAAGAAGGCCCTCTGCCTGGTTCTCTGTAACTTCGCTTCTCACCGGGAGGGAACCACCAGAAGGCCCTCGGAGCTGGATCTCAGTGTCCAGGCTAGACGATGGGGCTGGAGACACTACTTCAGGTATACAGAGCCTGTTTAGGGCATGGGTAGGCAAACTAAGGCCCAGGGGCCAGATCCGGCCCAATTGCCTTCTAAATCCAGCCCGCGGACAGTCCAAGAATCAGCGTGTTTTTACATGAGTAGAATGTGCCATTTTATTTAAAATGCATCTCTAGGTTATTTGTGGGGCCTGCCTGGTGTTTTTACATGAGTAGAATGTGTGCTTTTATTTAAAATGCATCTCTGGGTTATTTGTGGGGCATAGGAATTAGTTCATTTCCCCACAAAAAATATAGTCCGCCTCCCCCCCCCCCCAAGATCTGAGGGACAGTGGCCTGCCCCGCTGCTGAAAAAGTTTGCTGACCCCTGGTTTAGGGCTTTAAAAGATCAGCGTCAACACTTCGAACTGTGCTCAGAAACATATTGGGAGCCAATGTAGATCCTTTAGAACCGGTACTTTATGGTCCTGGCAGCCGCTCCCAGTCACCAGCCTGGCTGAGTTGCTGTTTCCAAGTCACTTTCAAATAAAAAGTCTTCCCTCCTGGCCCTCGGAGGAGCTGGAGGAAGCCCCTTACCTTGGGCCGGAACGTGAGCGTGGGTGGGGTGGGCTCGTGCTGGGCTTTCTGGGTACCCCACGGGTGGTAGAGCTTAAAGCACTCGTTGCAGAAGCTGGATTTGCACTCGGTGCAGCCCTTGGTGGCCTCCAGCTGCGGCGGCTTGCAGAACTGGCACATGATGGCGGCGCTGACGTTGATGGTGTGGCGGTAGCGCTCCACCACCCTCTCCAGCGTCAGGTTGCGGAAGAGGCTGCCCAGGCCCCTCTCGCCCAGGTCCACATCCCTCTGGCACAGCGGGCAGGGGAAGAGCACGCTCTGGGGGTGCAAGAGGCCGCCTCGCTTGCGCCCCGGGTATGTGCCGAAACCTGCAAGCACGGGGACACCAGAACACAAGGCAAGGTGACATTGCGCACACAGAAGATGCTTCCCCAGAAGATGCAGGGACTCCCATCAGCCTCGGGGAAACTGGCACATGGGCAGGGCTGATGGGATTTGTAGTCCGGCAACATCCAGAGGGTCACAGGTTCCCCACCCTTGTCCTAGAATCATGTCCCAGCCAATCAGGTGTGGGGAACCTGCGAGCCCTCCCGCGTCCTGCTGGACTCCAACTCCCATCAACCACAGCAAGCATGGCCAACAGTCAGAGGTGATGGGGATTGTAGTCCGTCGACATCTGGAGGGTCACAGGTTCCCCACTCCTGTCCTTGACAAGTGTCCCAGCCAATCAGGGATCACAAATGAAATGCGGTCAGGGACTGGCTTGGACGCTGAGGAGCGGTGGCTGCATACTGATGAGCGGCCACTGGGAGGAGTGGGATTGGGAAAAGGATCTGGGGGAGCCTGTAACAGCTAGGAGGCGAGAGGCAGGAGAAGCTGCAGGATTGGAGGGTGAAGAACAATTACAGGAGGAGAGAGAGATGGGTCAGGCTGGTGGAGAGTCACGGGCTTCCACACCTCCTCTCCTGCCTCGTCTCTGTCTCCACTGTCTCCCGGGACCAGAAGAGGACTGAAGTGGGAGGAGCAAAAGGCTAAAAGCAGGCGTAGTCTTCGCCTGCTTGCGTTCAGCTCAGATGGAGGAGATACACAAGCCAAAGTCAGGGACGGGGCCTCTCTGTTGTGACAACAGGTTCATCATGTGAACACCCAGGAGTAGCTGAGAGACAAAAGACTGATGGACATCCCTTTCCTTTTGACAATAGTGAAATCCTTTCCCTGGACTTTCCTCGTCTGACTGTGGCATGTAAGCAGGTGTGAGGAACTTGTGGGCCCTCCAGATCTTGCTGATAACCCAAAGCCCCTCTTTCCACTTTCCTCCCACAACATTTCCCTGGTGCCAAATTTTAATTTGTAACATCCTCGGGGCAAGGATTGCACTTGCAGCATGAACTGCAAACATTCCTACGGCCCAACCGCTTTTACCTTCAACCAGGTAAAGTTAAAGGTAAGGGACCCCTGGACAGTTAAGTCCAGTCAAAGGCGACTATGGGGTTGCAGTGCTAATCTCGCTTTCAGGCCGAGGAAGCCGGCATTTGTCCACAGACAGCTTTCCAGGTCATGTGGCCAGCATGACTGCATTGCATCTGGCACAACAGGACACTGTGACGGAAGCCAGAGCACACAGAAACACCAATTACCTTTCCGCCAGAGCTGTACCTATTTATCTACTTGCACTGGTGTGCTTTCAAACTGCTAGGTTGGCAGGAGCTGGGACAGAGCAAATGGGAGCTCACTCCATTGCGGGGATTCGAAACGCCGACCTTTGGATTGGCAAGCCCAAGAGGCTAAGTGGTTTAGACCACAGCACCACCCATGTCCCATCTTCCACCAGGAGGGGGTGCCCTCATCCTACGTGTCCCTCCCCCGCCAGCAGAGGGTGCCGCTACACTGCCCTCCTCCCCACCTGACTTGAGGAGTCGGTCCAGGCGCTCTGGCTTGGGAATGACCCGGCGGCCCAGGCGAGGGCTCCGCGTGGCTGGCGTGGAGGCCGGCGAGGTGGGCTCGGAGGTGGGGTCCGGACAGACGTAGCCTTGCTGCAGCAGGACCTCGGTGGCGCAGATGTGGCAGACATTGTGCATGCAGGGAAGCACCAGGGGCTGCTTGTACATCTCCTTGCACACTGGGCACAACAGCTCCCTCTCCATGTTCTTCATGCTGGTCTGGAGGGACAAGGAAGGAGTGGAAAGGAAAAGAGGGTTCAAGAGAACAAAACCATGATTCCTGCAAATAGAGGCTGGTTCTAACTCAACACCAGTATTATAACATACTCTGGGATCCCTCGTGGAAGGGCGCTAAGAGGTATGGGGACAACAACAAGGGGTGCTGAGGGTGTAAATGATTACCAGACTGAAAAGCTGGTATCGCTGGATCAATTTTGTTCAATTACTTAAGGCTGAATAGTTTTAATTGGCTTTTGAACGCATGTTCAATTAATTTTGCTTTGATCTGATTTACTGCATGCCTGCGCCGCTTTTCGTTCGAATGAATCCCAAAGCGGCTTACAAACAGTGAATAGCAATAACACAACACCACAAATGCAGCATAAATCCCACAGAACAATTAACAAATCATCAGCCTAACTGTTGCAACCTATGAAACACCGTTAGCAAAGCAACAACTACAAAAACAAGCTGAGCATGGCAATGAAAGCAAAAGTTGTCTTACACGATTAACAAACCAATAGGGCATTTATAATCTATTAAACAAAAATTAACGACGCTGATGAAATAGCAACCAAAAGAATAAACTGAGCACTGCTAAGTTCACGCACACGCGCTGCACACACCCTTTTTTGTTCCTGTTTTGAATTTTATCACGTTACCATCTTCCTTAGTGGGTCGTCATGCAAACCGCTATTCAAAGAATCACAGAACTGTAGAGTTGGAAGGGGCCACAGGGGTCATCTAGCCCAACCCCCTGCAATGTAGGAGGCTGCAGGAGGCTCGAACCCACTACTGTGAGATTAAGAGTCTCATGCTCTACCAACTGAGCTATCCTGACTGCTCTGAACAGTACTTTTTGTAGGGGGTGCTGTGGATGTGTTTATGTAACCAAGGCATAAACGAAAAAGTTTGGGAACCACTGGCTTAAAGGAAGGGTGGGGGGGGAGGAGGAAATACAGGGCAAAATAATAATTAAAAATAATAATTAAAAATAATAACGATAGCGGCTTCCTCCTCGCCCTGTGGAACGCCCTCCCATCAGATGTCAAAGAGATAAACAACTCCCTGACATTTAGAAGACATCTGAAGGCAGCCCTGTTTATGGAAGTTTTTAATGTGTGACATTTTAATGTATTTTTAATCTTTGCTGGAAGCCGCCCAGAGTGGCTGGGGAAGCCCAGCCAGAAGAGCGGGGTACAAATAATAAATTATTTTAATTATTATTGTGCTGCCCGTAGGAAGAACAGACCAACGGTGCGCCTTAGAACACTTCCCAGAATCCTTTGCAACATGCTTTGTTCCATGGCCAATGTGCAGGGGAGGCAAGTGTTTCCCTGCAGCGGCTAAGGGAAAGGATCCTGGTTGCTAGTTGCAATTATACCCCCCCAAAAAAACCCAAAAAAAATACAGGCTCTGCCTTGAGATTTATATTCATCTCTTCAGGTTATGAAGTCTGATGTCGCTAAAATAGCATCACCCACGCACAAGGTTTGTAAATGTACCCAAACCAAAAAAAGTTTAGCGAGAAGGGGGGGGGAACCTGAGCTGGGGGCTGGGGGGCAAGGAATACAACCGCACAAGGACTGAGCATATTCACTGCGCCAACTAACTGTTGCGAAGAATGGGGAAGGGAACAAAAAACTGAGAGAGGGAATGGAATGGAGCCTCTGGCTGGCTGGGATCCTGACCAAAAATGGCAAATTTTGTGGCATATCCCATCTGTATATTATAAGTATTAATATATCATATTTGTAGTAGTTGTAAGTATTCTGCATTTGCTGTCACGCATAGGGTGTGTCTCATTTACATCCTCACAACGACCCTGCGGGATAGGCAAAGCAGAAAGCAAAGTGCATCCATTAAAGCTTTGGGGGTTGCATGCGACTCAAAAATTCTGCCCACGGGTGCAAGGAAGCCATTGAGGTCTCTGTACACACCCACCCACCCACAAACACACCCTCCTTCAAAAGAGCATAGAGATGAAGGAGGAAGTTGCAAGAGTGGCACTCTTTCCCACTTCCTCTTTCAGCTCTATGTGCTTTCCATGTGCTTAATTTACCGCTTCCGACTTTTACCCAGATCCCTTCAAAATGGCTGCATTTTCTATCTCTTGGCGGGTGCAGCAGGGAGGAGATTTGGGGGACAACAGACCAGGAAGGGAGGCGACGCCTGTGATGTTCACTCAAAAGTGCAAACGTGCCCACATGCCTGAAAAGGTTGCCGACCCCTCTAACCACTGTTCCATGCTACCTCACTAATAATGCTTAGCTGTCCTGCTTCACGTGTGTTCAAAGGGTCTCATTAACCCGCCCCCCAACCACCTTGTAAACCAGGCCACTGTTTACTATCCCCATTTTGCAGATGGGGCTACAGGAGTTGAGGCACAGAAATTTGCATCAGGGAACTTGTGGGAGCAGCAGCGAGACCTGGGAACGTTTTGCAGTTCAATTTTCCTTCAACCATTACACTGCAGTGTTTGTCCTCAGAAAATAACAAGACCTGACCAGTGACCCATCTAGTCCAGCATGTACTAGGATTTGGGTTCGAATTCTTCTTGAGTCACAACGGCCGACCAGATGCCTCAAGAAGGATTCGAACCCAAAAGCACTCTCCTTGCCTGTGTTTTGTAGAAAATGGGATTCAAAAACGTTACAGCCTCTGACCGTGGAACCCCCTAAGCATGTACAGAGGGCCAGTCTCACTCTTGAGGCAACCCAACAAGATTGCATGTGTCATGAAAGGGAGAAGTGGCAGAAACATGAGTACAATATGAGCCAAGCTTTGAGACTATGTACAGCTCCTTCACTCCCACTCTAGATTATGTTACAAAATAAGGTGCCTTATACAGAGTCACACCACTGGTCCAACGAGCTCAGCACTCCCTGCACTGACTGGCAGCAGCTCTCCAGGGTTTCGGACAGGGGAGATTCCCAGTCTTCCTTGGCAATGCTAAGATCCTTGGTCAAGCTAAGGATCTGACCTGCTATTTATTTCACCACCCAATGATTTACACTGTAATATGAATAAATTGCTGAAAAATCAGAGCGGTTTAACAATCAATCCCTCTTCCCAAGGAACTCTGGGAATTGTAGCTCTGTGAAGGGAATTGAGGTCTCTTAACCACTCTCAGCATCCTTAACAAACTACAGTTCCCAGAATTCTCTGGGGGAAGCCATGACTGTTTAAAGTGGCTTCATAGTGCTTTAAATGTAGGCTGTGGATGTGGCCCATGTCTACTCAGAATTAAGTCCCACTAAATTCAAGGGGGCTTACTCACTGGTAAGTGGAAGCAAGACTGCGTCCTTAGTTATAGGGTAGTAGTTAATAGCAACACTGCAATGGATTGTAGGCAAGTCACTTGTGGTCTTTTGGTGTTTTTGTAAAAAAAAAAAGAGCTCAACAACTTTGGGGTCTTCCTAAAAGAAAGCTCAAGAACTTTTGGGGTGTCCTGGCTTTTACTTTTTGAAATATGGCAACCCTAGCATTGGTGAAGTCTTTTCTAAGGGTGGTGATACCGTGAGGTAGGGGTATATCAATAATAGAAGCATGATTTATTTATTTTTAAAATCTATTCACACAGACATAAAATAGATTCCTAGAGTTTCTAGGGATTGAACCTGGAATCTTCGGAATGCAGGGCATTGTACTTAGCTACTGAGGTATGGACCTTCTATAATCCCGCCCAAAAAAATCCATCAGGAATTTATTTATGTTCTTACAATATGCAGAGACATGACCATTAGCGAGAGAAACAGCACTCATTTCTGAGGACAAAGAGATTTCCCAAAGGTCAATAAACTATATGTGCAAGGGGCATAGCGCCCACCTTGCATGCAGAGGGTCCTGGGTTCAATCCCTCACACCTCCAGGCAGGGCTGGGAATGTTCCCTGCCTGAAACTCCGGAGCACGGCTGCCAGTCCGTGTCCACAATGCTGAGCTAGATACACCAATGGTCTCATTCATTATAAGACAGCTTCCTCTGCTCCTATCTAAATCAGGCCTTTCTCTACAAACAGGAGGAGTGGGGGCTGTCTTTTATTTGTAGGGGGTGGCCCATAGCTGGGGGGGGGGGCAGAGCATCATCTGCTTTGAAAGTCCCAGGTTTTAATTCCCAGCATCTCCAGGCAGGGCTGTGTCTGAAACCCTGGAGAGCAGCTGCCAGTCAGTGCAGAGAATATAGAACGTAATGCTCCAAATCAGCGTCAGCCGCTCACGCCCACCCACCCAGATTCCCCACTCAGTGCAGCTCAAAGGCAGGGCCGGCCCGCTTTCCCCACCGCTGGGCACACAGGCGGACGGGGGTTAGGGAGAGAGAGACCCCGCCTCCCAGTTCTTACAGGCAGTTTGGCAGCCAGCCCAGTCTCTGCTGCGTCCCATTCAAGGGCACTCTTGTCCTTTGGCCAGGGAGTGGGGTGGAGGGGGGCTCTACCGCCCTGGCGGCACCCCTGCCCCAAAGCTGCATTGCCTTCCGCTCCGGCTGCCCAGCGATTCAAGGCACCCGGGTAAGAAGGTGGTCCAAAAAACAGGAAAGAATCCCCAGCATCTGATCTTTTGCCAAAGAACCATTTGTCTTGCAGTTTCCCAGCCAAGGCTTCCCCACCTAGAGATCTGCCACCACGGGCCCCGAAGGCATTTCCCTTCCCCTGCCATCCATTCATCCCCAAGGGACGGGCACTCACCTTGCCCAACGCCCGCCTGGATGCCATCTCTCTTGGCAAGCGAGAAGGGACACACACACACACATACACACACACAAAGCAGGAGGAGAGGGGAGGGGATGGATGGATGGATGGAGAAGGGCGGGGAGGGAGGGAGGGAGAGAGCCACAGCGGAGGCAGACGCTGGACCAGGCAGGCCCTGGCAGCCAGCCCTGGGAGGAGGTTGCCATGGCGACGGAGAGATGTGCTCGGATGCTCACAGCATCCTTCACTTAGCCCTGAAGGGAGTCCGGGGAAAAGCTGATGGAGCTTGTGGGGTGGGGGGAGGGAATGGGAGCGTCTAGGCTAGTTGTCAAGAGGGGAGGGGCAGCACCTATTTTATTTGCGGGGGGGGGGGTGATTTCCAGGTTTTTTTGCGGGGGGGGCGGCTCTTTTGATCCCAGCGGCAGCAACATGGATCCCTCATCATGCCGACGCACTCGGGAGACAATGGGATGCCCATACTAGATCTCTCTTCCTCACACCCCCCTCCCGCAAAGCATCCCTTCTCATGGCATATAGACAGTCACCCCACATCGGCTGCACTAGATTGGGGTGTTTTCTCCCCACACCCTTTTTCTCTCGCCCCCCCCCCCGTTTTTCTATCCCTTGCGTTGCCCACCCTCTCCCCCCGCCCCAGGTTCTCACGCTGATCCGGACGAGGGCATCCATGATCGACGTGAAGGAGTGGAGGTCCTCGCCCTCGGCCATGACTCCCGGGGGGGACGGGGGGCTTCCGGCCTCCGCACCCCCGCGCCGCCCCGGCAGCGCTTTGCAAACGCCTCGGTCTATTGCGGCCGAGAGCCCGGGCGAGCCGTCGGGGAGGGAGGAGGAGAGCCAGCAACGCGCATGCTCCTCCGGAGAGGCTCGGCTCCGGGCTCCCTGCCTCCCTCTCGCGTCCCCCCCCCCGCGCTTTGAAGTGATGGAGGGCGCGTGTGAGTGTGTTGGGTTATTAATAATAATTATTTTATTGCTGGTGCAGCAGATCCCACATGCAGAGCGCTTTAGGGGGAAGGAGGAGCAGCCAAGGGGAGCGGGGGGGGGGGCAGAAGGTTGATGGGGAGCTGCCAGTCGCCACATGCCATCCCAGGGTGTGGTCATTTGTTGAAAGGCTTTGGTCCTGCTTTCCACAGGCTTTGCATGGGCAAGGGTGCATCTGAGCATAGGCAGAGTGCATCCCCTTAGCTTCTCAATCGGAAGGTGTAAGGTTTCAAGAAGCGGTACACTTTGCATTTATTACCATCGTCGTATTATTATCGTTAAACTCCACTCAAGTGACCAGGCCTACAAATGCGGAGGCGGGACTCGAACCTGCGACTTCCCGGGCATGCCGGCGTTCTCCAGCTCTGGTCCTTTGTTCGCTGAATGCGCGTGCGCTCCCCCTAGCGGCCAGCCGCAGGAAATGAAATGCAGCAAAGCCTGCCATGGGCGCCGCCGGCCGCTAGGCGGGGAACGTGGCGCGACGCAAGCTTCTCCGCCCCTCTGAGGCGGCGGGCAGTGAGGTGTGCGCTTGCGCGGAAGCGCAAATTACACGTCTCCGCTCAGAGCCGCGCCTGCGCGGCAGAGAGAACTCCCTCTTGCCGAGGGAAGGAGGTGCAAGGACGGCGCATGCGCGAGGGAAAAAGGAACCAGGGAACTTTGGTTCAAACCGGGAGCGGACACATCGGAGGGCGCTGCGCGGTGTATTATGGGTAATGTGGCATGGGGGTTGGGGAGGTGGGCGACATGCATGCTCCTGGCCTGGAGAGGGGTGGGCACTGCTGCCAGCCTGTGCTCAGGGCGCCTTGTAGGTGAAGAGCATGGGCAATGGTGGCAGAGGGTGTGCTTTGAGTGCAGAAGGTTCAGTCCCCAGTGGCATCTCTGGGTAGAGCTGGGAACAGGCCTCCCCTGTCTGAAAGCCTGGGGAGATGCTGCCAGCCTGTGTTGTTGTTTAGTCGTGTCTGACGCTTCGTGACCCCCTGGACCAGAGCACGCCAGGCACTCCTGTCCTCCACTGCCTCCCCAGTTTGGTCAAACTCATGCTGGTAGCTTCGAGAACCCTGTCCCACCATCTCGTCCTCTGTCCTCCCCTTCTCCTTGTGCCCTCCATCTTTCCCAACATCAGGGTCTTTTCCAGGGAGTCTTCTCTTCTCATGAGGTGGCCAAAGTATTGGAGTCTCAGCTTCAGGATCTGTCCTTCCAGTGAGCCCTCAGGGCTGATTTCCTTAAGAATGGATAGGTTAGATCTTCTTGCAGTCCATGGGACTCTCAAGAGTCTCCCCCAGCACCATAATTCAAAAGCATCCATTCTTCGGCGATCAGCCTTCTTTATGGTCCAGCTCTCACTTCCATACATCACTACTGGGAAAACCATAGCTTGAACTATACGGACCTTTGTCGGCAAGGTGATGTCTCTGCTTTTTAAGATGCCAGCCTGTGTAGGCAACACTAAGCTAAATGGACGCAGTATAAGGCGCCTTCCTGTATCGGGGAGGCACTGTCGCTCAGTGGCAGAGCATTGACTTGGTCCTGGGTTCAATCCCCGCCATCTCCAAATAGGCCCCCACCTTCCTCAAACCCCAGAGAGCCACTGTGAATCATCAGGGACAATACTGAGCTCAGCAGATGAATGGCCTGGCTGAGTTGAAAGGCAGCTTCCTAAGCTGAGGAGAGGCTGGAGCTCAGCAGTGGACCATTTGCTTTGCATGTAGAAGGACCCAGTTCCAGTCCCCTGCACCTGTCCAGTTACGAGTAGACCAGGGTCTGGGCATCTCAGACCTGGCAGCCAAATGCGGCCCAGCAGGCCCCTATCTCATGCCCTCAGGCCGTGCCACACCGCTCCTCCATATCATACACCCCCACCAGGCCCTGCTTGACATTTACCTTGAGTGATTTTTGGGTGTCAACTTGTAAACCCAGTTTGAGTGTCAGTTGGTCAGTTTCAGGGGCAGCAGAAAAAGCGGGGTTCGTGGCACAAAAACTTTTGACACCAGTTTGGAGTCAGTCAGGCAATGTTCAGTTTTGGGGTATACCTGTGGCCCCCAGTTTGAGCATCAACTACTGTGGTACCTTGGGTTACAGACCCTTCAGGTTACATACTCCGCTAATAAAGCAATAGTGCTTCAGGTTAAGAACTTTGCTTCAGGATGAGAACAGAAATCGCGCGGCGGCAGCGGGAAAGTGGTGCCTCAGGTTAAGAACAGTTTCAGGTTAAGAACGGACCTCCGGAACGAATTAAATTCCTAACCAGAGGTACCACTGTACTCAGTTTGCGGGTTGGGGGTGACAGAAAACACAGGGTTCACGGCACAAAACTGGCACCGGTTTGGAGTTGATCAGACAATGTTGGGTTTCGGGTATTAAATTGTGACCCCAGTTTGCTGTGTCAGTTACTCAGTTTGGGGGGGCAGCACAAAGTGTGGGGTTCATGGCACAAAACAGCCTGAAAATGTCGTGCTCACGTATTAATGGCGCTTGTCCTTAGTGCTCCTGCTAGCAGAGGCGAGTGACCCTTGTCTCTCTCTCTCTCTCTCTCTCTCTCTCTCTCTCTCTCTCTCTCCCCAGCTGTCGGCACGGGTACGTCGTTGGTGCTTTCGTCTCTCCTGTGCCTCCTGCTCTTCACCGGGATGCAGATGTACAGCCGCCAGCTGGCATCCAGCGAGTGGCTGACCATCCAAGGGGGCCTGCTAGGCTCTGCCCTCTTCATCTTCTCCCTTACCGTATCCTCCTATGTGCAGCATTTTGCTTGGGCATTTTCAGCCGGGCTGAGGCTGTCAGAATGGGATGAGGTCAAAGGGGGCACCCATCGGCATCAGCTGATCCAGCAGGAATGTGACGCATAAAGGGCTGCAGCTCTATACGTAGTAATAATAATAATAATAATAATACAGTGGTGCCTCGCAAGACGAAATTAATTCGTTCCGCAAGTTTTTTCTTCTTGCGAGTTTTTCGTCTTGCGAAGCACGGTTTCCCATAGGAATGCATTGAAAATCAATCAATGCGTTCCTATGGAGACCGTCCGGGGATAGAGGGGAAGGCGCTTCCCCGCTATCCCCGGAGCTTGCGGGGCAAGCTTCATTTTGCGAAGCGAGCCCATAGGGAGATGCGTCTTGCGAAGCACCTCGAAAACGAAAAACTCCTTTGTCTAGCGAGTTTTTCGTCTTCCGAGGCGTTCGTCTTGCGGGGCACCACTGTAATAATCATAATAATTTTTATTTATACTCCGCCCTCCCCAGCCAAGGCCGGGCTCAGAGCAGCTAACAAGCAATAATAAAAACAAGTTGAATGAATACAACTTAAAAACAAGATTAAAATACAACGATTAAAATATTGAAACATTAAAATCTTAAAATGCAGCCTCATCACAGGAGAAAGGAAAAGGAAAAAGAAAGAGGGGGAGGGACTCAAATTGGCTCCAAGCCAAAGGCCAGGCGGAACAACTCTGTCCTACAGGCCCTGCGGAAAGAAATCAGATCCTGCAGGGCCCTGGTCTCATGAGGCAGAGCGTTCCACCAGGCCGGAGCCAGAGTTGAAAAGGCCCTGGCTCTGGTTGAGGCTAATCTGACTTCCTTAGGGCCTGGGACCTCGGATGTTGCTATTTATGGACCTTGAGGCTCTCCGTGGGGCACACCGGCAGAGGCGGTCCCATAGGTACGAGGGTCCTAGGCCGTGAGGGTCTACTTTGCGGGAGGTCCCAGGTTCCATGCCTGTCATTTCCAGGTAGGGCTGAGAACATTCTTGTCTGAAACCTGGGCGTTTTGCTGCCAGTCAGTGTAGGCACTCCTGAGCTAAGAGGGGCCAGTGGTCTGGACTGCAGCTTCTTACGTCCCTGTGTTATAAGTGGTTCAGCCTCTGCTTTGCAGTGCAGAAGGTCCCCTGGCATTTTCAGGTAGAGCTAAGAGAGGCTTCTGCCATTTTCTTCTAAATGTTTTATTTCTTCAAACGGTGCTGCGGAAGTAATATTGATTAAATACTAAATATAAATTAACTGACCCACCCCACCCCCAGCTTGAACGCTGTTTTAAAACTCAGGTTACATTTCTTGGAAGCGCAATATATTCTACAAATAGCACTGAGAATCTTTTTTAAACATAATATTCAAAGTGCTATTTTTCTAGAAAAAGAGGTGCCAGAATGCAGCGTGAACACCTCCATTGTTTTCTTAGAATAGCAATGGTGCCCATCTGAGAGGTACTGGAACTTAATTTCAGTGAAAAAAGCCCTGATAATAATAGTAACAATAATAATACAGTGGTACCTCGGGTTACAAACACTTCGGATTACAGACTCCGCTAACCCGGAAATAGTACCTCAGGTTAAGAACTTTACCTCAGGATGAGAACAGAAATCGCGCAGCGGCAGCAGCAGGAGGCCCCATTAGCTAAAGTGGTACCTCAGGTTAAGAACGGACCTCCGGAACAAATTAAGTTCATAACCAGAGGTACCACTGTACAGTGGAACCTCAGTTCTCAAACGCCTCCGTTGACGAACGTTTCAGAACCTGAATGCCAGAAACCCGGAGGTAAATGCTTCTGTTTTCAAACGCGCTTCGGAAGCCAATCAGCTTCCACTGCATGTTTTTCAATTTTCACCACTGAAATTGACATTCTCCCTTTGCACCTCAGTTGTTGAACATTTTGGAATTCGAACGATCTTCCGGAACAGATTACGTTCAACAACTAAGGTTCCACTGTAATAAAAATAATAATGTTATTATTTGTACCATGCCCCAGCCACTCTGAGTGGCTTCCAACAGATACAAAAGCATAATAAAACATCAAGCATTAAAAACTTCCTAATTATTATAATAAATAATACTAATTTTTCGTTTACAGCGTTCATTGTTTTCAATAACCTGTGATCAAAACGCTCTAGCTACAAGCAATATATATTACAGATTGCTTTACAGTTGGAGAAATAGAAATAATTCATTGCAAGTAATGTTGGGACAATACCCTCATTTGGGCCAGGAAGTTCCGCAACAAAATGTTGCAGTAGAGGGTGCTTCTGTTTAGGGAGCCAGCCAGCCATGCCCTTCTCTGTAATACTCCATTGCGCTCCCCCTCCCACCGGGTTTTCCATTTCCCCCCCAACAGTAAGCCAGTCATCTGTGGTCGCTGAGCACACACAAACCTCAGAGTTCCCTCAGGCTTCCTGATCCCTTCCTCTTCCATGTAGGTGGTTTGACTTTGACTACGTAAAAGGGTTGTCACTAACCACCTGAACTTTGGAAATAGAGGGAATCACATGAAATGACATCAGAAACGTGTAACCACATGTTTTCAATTCCCCCCAAATCATTAACCTTGCCTGATTCAGCTTTCTGGAGAAGTTGGGAGGGTTGGCTTTGTTTTTTACTAACCTCATTAAAAAGGTAAAGGTAAAGGTGGCGCTATGGGTTAAACCACTGAGCCTAAGGCTTGCCGATCAGAAGGTCGGCGGTTCGAATCCCTGCGATGGGGTGAGCTCCCGTTGCTCAGTCCCTGCTCCTGCCAACCTAGCAGTTCAAAAGCACATCAAAGTGCGAGTAGATAAATAGGTACCGCTCCGGCAGGAAGGTAAACGGCGTTTCCGTACGCTGCTCTGGTTCACCAGAAGCGGCTTAGTCATGCTGGCCACATGACCCAGAAGCTGTACGCCGGCTCCCTCGGCCAATAAAGCGAAATGAGCGCCACAACCCCAGAGTCGTCCGCGACTGGACCTAATGGTCAGGGGTCCCTTTACCTTTAAAGGACCCCTGACAGTTAAGTCCATTCGTAGACGACTCTGGGGTTGTGGTGCTTATCTCACTTTATAGGCCGAGGGAGCCAGCGTTTGTCCGCAGACAGTTTTTCCGCGTCATGTGTAGCATTATCCCTATTGCATCGCCAACAGATACCTTAGATAGCCCTTTTTTAAACAAGTGTAATGTTCAGAAAAGAAATTAAAACGCTAGATAGACGACTTTCAACACATCTAGATAGTCTTGCTGAAGCAAAAATCTTTTTGGTGGGTGCTGAAAAGAGCACAGCAAAGGGGCTTGCCTAGTGTCGAAAAGGCAGGGACTTCCAACACGCAAAGATCGGTTTTTACAAGTGTGGAACGCATATTATGTGGCACCTGCAATCTCGCAAGCAAACTGGGAATTTTTATTATTTCATAAATTTGTATACTGTACCACCCTTTGTCCACAGATTTCAGGGAGGTTCACAACATTTCCCCCCTGGCCTGCACTTCTGGGTGAATGGTTCTACTTTGGCTACGTAAAGATGGTAGACCCCAGATCTTGTCCATTTAGCACGAAGAAGCTTTCTGGGGAACTTGAAAGCTTACACATTTCTGACGTTTTTCCTCTGTTTAGCCTGAAGATGCTTTCTGGAGAACTAGGAAAGCTTACTCATTTCTGACCTTCCACCTCAATCTCTCTTCTTTCCAATGACCAAGCAGTGAGTGACAATTTTATGTAGCAATAGAAGGGAGAGGATCTGTACGTCTGCAAGAGGGGGGTGGGCTTCTCACTTCCCTGACATGTCAGCAAATGTTTTCCTTGACATGAAACCCAGGCCTTCAACAACCTTGAAAATTTGATTTTCGGCAAAGGATTCCAAGCTAAGATCTTCCCTGAAAGTAAGCTGAATGGATTTAGGGTGATCATTTTCTTTTCAGAGAGGTGGGGGGGCTGAGAAATCGGCTGGCTTGTATGTAGCAACTGGTGGTTGGCTGATATGGGGAGGGTTTTTTTAGGGGGGGTTGGGGCGGGGGTTGTTTACAAAATGATAATTTCTCGTCACTTTTTTCCCCTTGCCAAAACGCACCTCCTTTCCCCCCCACAGTTATTACCTGCCTGCTGCTGGCACTGTTTGCTTCAGGGCTGATTCATCGGGTCTGCGTCACCACCTGGTAAGAACGGGGGGTTGTGTCCCAACACACACACACAGGTCGTAACAGATCCGGATTAAGGAAATCCAGCTTGCATCACATCTGAAGCTGCTGTCAGGGCCAGATCAGGAACAGAAGCCCCCACAATGAGCAGAGCAAACAGGAAGGCCCCCAAAACACGGCCAATTGAAACAGGAATGACAGAAGCTGCCTTATACTGAATCAGACCACTGGTCTAACTCAGCATTGACCACACTGACTGGCAGCAGCTCAAGCAAGGGCTGCCAGGGACTGAACCGGGAGTCCTTCTGCTCTGTTGACGTCCTCTCCCCTAAAAATAAAGCAAGATTCTAGTCCTCAACGTTCTGGAGCAAGGGCTGGTTTAAATAGGGAGCTGCCTGATCTTGAGTGAGCAGATTCTCCATCAAGGTCAGTGTTGACTTCACTGACTGGCAGCTGCTCTCCGGGGTTTCAGGCAGGGGGCGTTCCCAGCCCTACCTGGTTTTAACCTTTAAAGCCCCATATGGCCTAGGACCCTCGTACCTACGGGACCGCCCCTCCTGGTATGTCCCACAGAGGAACTTACGGTCTTCAAACAAAAACATCTTGGAGGTCCCAGGCCACAGAGAGGTTAGGCTGGCCTCAACTAGAACCAGGGCTTTTTAGGCTGTGGCTCCAGTCTGGTGGAACGCTCTGTCACAAGAGACTAGGGCCCTGCGGACTTGACATCTTTCCGCAGGGCCTGCAAGACAGAGCTGTTCCACCAGGCCTTTGGTCAGGGCACAGCCTGACTCCCGATCCTTTGGCAATCTTCACAGAACTATAGCCTAATGGTTGCCATCAATTTGAGTTGAATTAATTTTAATGAAATGATTTTAGAATGTTGTATTATTTTATTGTTTTTAGCCGCCCTGAGCCCGGCTTCAGCTGGGGAGGGCAGGATATAAATAAAATTTATTATTATTATTAATATTACCTGGAGATGTCAGGGATTGAACCCAGCACCTTCTGCATGCAAGGCAGATGCTCTACCACTGAGCCATGGCCCTTTCAAAGACATTGTTACACATCTGCAGACAAGCAACTCTTCCCTCGCAAAAGCTTGGACTCCTCCCTGGCTGCTGGCCGTGCTGCTTGGGGGCTGATGGGAGTTGGAGTCCAACAAGCTCTGCAGTTTCCCATAGCTCTGGTTTAGCAACATCACCTCTCCTCCGGCGGCAGTCGGGGCTGATCGTCAGAGATGCAAACCTGGGTGCGCGGGTCAAGTCGGTCTGTCTGTAAGCTAGCCCATCGCACAACGGCAAAGATGTGCATTTGCCGGCACACCCACTCTTGCACGTGGCCCCCGGGGAAATTGCTCAGAAGAGAATGTGGCCCTCGAGGGGGGGAAAGATTCCCCACCGCGGAACTAGGGAGCCGAGCTATGGAAAGGGAGGAGGGCCTTTGGGGTGCTCTCTGCGGGCCACGCCCCTTCCTCACAAGCCACGCCCCCTCCTTTGCAAAGCAGATGGTCTAGCCTTGAGCCCTTCCCTGCGATCGAGTCTTCCTTGCAACCCACTCACCACTCTGGCTTCTCTTCCCAGTTTCATCTTCTCGATGATCGCCCTATACTACATCAACAAGATCTCCTCCACGCTGTACCAGTCGACCACGCCGGTGCCCGTGGTTGCCAAGACTGTCAGTAAAGGCAGGAAGAGGAATTGAAGCGGAGGACCATCCTCAGCGCAGTCGGAACAGCCAATAAAACATTTCCCTTTTTAAAAACAAACAAGACCGCGTCCTCTTCTGAGCTTGTTATTTCAGATAAGGATGGGGGGAGAGGAGTTTCCGCCCCAATGTGCTTGCATTCCAGAACAGGTGTGGAGAAGCTTTGCCCCTACAGATGTTGCTGTGTCAAAAACCATAATAATAATAATAATAATAATAATAATAATAATAATAATAATAAATTATTTGTACCCCGCCCATCTGGCTGGTCTTCCCCATGCCTGATCATCTCAGCCATGCCACCAGGGGCTGATGGGAGTTCAGCAATATCTCGAGGGCAAAGGACTGCCCCCCCCCCTGCGTCAAACCTGTAAGTGCATTTGGTACGTGATCCCTGATTGGTTGGTACATGTGTCCAGGACAGAGATGGGGGACCTTCAGTCCTCTAGGTCAGGGTCCCCCAAACTTGGGTCTCCGGCTGTTTTCAGACTACAGCTCCCATCATCCCTAGCTAGCAGGAGCAGTGGTCAGGGATGATGGGAATTGTAGTCTCAAAACATCTGGAGGGCCCAGTTTAAGGAAGCCTGCTCTAGGTGTTGCAGGACTACAACTCTGTAATCAGCCCTGAACTATCGGCCATGCTGGCTGGGGGCTGATGGGAGTTGGAGTCCAAGAGCATTGTTGAACTACAACTCCCATCAGCCCCTGCCATTGGCCACATTTGCTAGGGCTGATGGGAGCTGCAACATCCGGAGGGCCAGAGGTCCCCCACACCTTGCTTGAGGAAAACGACACAACTTGGGAAAGAGGGAGCCAAAGGGAAGCACATGGGGGAATTGGGAAATTATTATTAATAATCATAATTGTACCCCACCCATCTGACAGGGTTGTCCCAGCCAATGGGCAGCTTCCAACATATATAAAAACATAATAAAACAGTACACATTAAAAGGCTTCCCTATACAGGGCTGCCTTCAGATGTCTTCTAAATGTCATATAGTTATTTATCTCTTTGACACCTGATGGGAGGGCGTTCCACAGGGCAGGCACTACTGAGAAGGCCCTCTGCCTGGTTCCCTGTAGCTTCACTTCTCACAGTGAGGGAACTACCAGAAGGCCCTCGGAGCTGGATCTCAGTGTCTGGGCTGAACAATGGGGGTGGAGATGCTCCTTCAGGTATACTGGGCCGAGGTCTGTTAGGGCTTTAAAGGTCAGCACCAACACTTTGAATTGTGCTCGGAGATGTACTGGGAGCCAATGTAGGTCTTTCAAGTCTGGTGTTATGTGGTCCCGGCGGCCGCTCCCAGTCACCGGTCTAGCTGCCGCATTCTGGATTAGTTGTAGTTTCTGAGTCACCTTCAAATGTAGCCCCATGTAGAGCGCATTGGCGTAGTCCAAGCAGGAGATAACCAGAGCATGCACCACTCTGGTGAGACAGGTAAGGTCTCAACTGGTGTCATGGCTAGTAACCGTCAGTAGCTCTCCATGAATTTGTCTAAGTGTTTTTTATAGTCAGCCTAGGTTGTTGGCTGCCGCTGCCTCTGGGAGCCAGTTCCATAGTTTTTAAATATGCACCTCATGGGAAAGGACTTCCTTTTATCTCTCCACGCTTTCAAGTAGTAGGGCGTGCTCCCAGCCTTACCTGGATCAAACCTGCAACTCTGCGTGCAGGGTGGACGCAATTACATACTCCAGCGGCAAGTAATACCAATATTTCAAGCAACATTGTGTTTCCGCTGTCAATCGCCTGAGTGAACAATAATGCCGTTTAAATTCCTCCTGGCTGTGAACAATGGAGGCAGACGCACTTTGCCAGGAAGGGCATTTCGTAAAAAGAGCTGCCGCCAAGACGGTCAGGTATCCATGCCAACTAAGCAGTCCCGTCCCCCGCAACAGACCACTCCTATGGCTCCACTGCCAGTTGCGCAAAATAATACACCAGTCATGTGCCCATTACTAATGTGCCAATCATGTGCATTGCAGGGGGTTGGACTAGATGACCGTTGGGTACCCCTCCCAATTCTACGATTTCCCAGCCTTGGGTCTCTCTTGCTCTCTTGCCACCATTGCAATGTGAGGCAGCGTCCGCCAGGGGGCGCTGCAGGACTGGCAGAGATGTGAGTTTTTATAAAGGGTCTGGATTGAGGAAGGCAAGCTGCAAGCCTCTGTGGTTTTAAATCACTGCAATTGTTGCACAAAAATAAAAGTGATTAGAACAAGCCTTGTTGTCTCTCGGGACGAAGCTTCACGAACAAAAAGGGCAGACGCACGTGTGCAACAAGCCTACTATTCATTAGTTTGTAATGACAACAAACAATAACACACAGTCATGTCCGACTCTTCGTGACCCCCTGGACCAGAGCACACCAGGCACTCCTGTCTTCCACTGCCTCCCGCAGTTTGGTCAAACTCATGCTGGTAGCTTCAAGAACACTGTCCAACCATCTCATCCTCTGTCGTCCCCTTCTCCTTTCCCAACATCAGGGTCTTTTCCAGGGAGTCTTCTCTTCTCATGAGGTGGCTAAAGTCTTGGAGCCTCAGCTTCAGGATCTGTCCTTCCAGTGAGCACTCAGGGCTGATTTCCTTCAGAATGGAGAGGTTTGATCTTCTTGCAGTCCATGGGACTCTCCAGAGTCTCCACCAGCACCATAATTCAAAAGCATCAGTTCTTCAGCGATCAGCCTTCTTTATGGTCCAGCTCTCACTTCCATACATCACTACTGGGAAAACCATAGCTTTAACTATACGGACCTTTGTCGGCAAGGTGATGTCTCTGCTTCTTAAGATGCTGTCTAGGTTTGTCATTGCTTTTCTCCCAAGAAGCAGGCGCCTTTTAATTTCATGACTGCTGTCACCATCTGCAGTGAGTAAGGTAGGATACAATACGATAATTATCTTCCTTTTGTAGGTGGGGCGAAAGGAGGGAGGTTGTGGCAGAGATACAATAAAGTCATGAAGGAATAAATTGGTTTTTAAGGTGCCACGAGACTGTTGTGGTCTCTCTCTCCCCCCCCCCCATTTTATACCCACATCCATCCTTTGAGGTATAGGTTAGGCTGAGAAACAGGGACTGGTCCATTGTAAGCACCTTGGCTGAGTGGAGGACTGATTCCTGGTCTCAGAGTTGAACCCAAACCGTTCCACCATGCTGACTCTCCTAAACACACTCACCTGGGAATAAACTCTGAAAAACAAGGAGGGTTACTTCTTATGCCTAGGACTGCAGTCGCGCAAACACTGATTTTGGAGTAAACCCCATTGAAGCCAATGGGACTTACTCCTGTCCTGACACAGGGCTGGACGGATCCATCAGAAAATTGTACAATCGGAAGGGACCCCAGGGGTCATCCAGCCTGACCCATGCAATGCAGGAATTGTAGCTCAATCCCCGTACCGTTCTCTCCAATTCTCCTTTTTCCAACCTTAAATCTAGTTTCCCGCATTTCCTTGTGAAAATGTGTCAGAGTGTAACATGGATTTTTCCTCACACGTTTCATTTTGACTTAACATACAGATTTTGGCAATGGATTCTTCCTAACAGAATGTGTTTAGTATGTTCTATATGGTCATGAATACACACACACACACACACACACACACACACACACAGTATACATCTTCATCCACATAGTACACATTTTTGGCAACTACCATTTGGCCCGAGACCTTGCGCTGAGAAATTTGGAGAAAGGTGCATTTCAAAAAAAGGCTGCATTTTGGCTCCTGCATCCTTTCAGAAAGACGGAGGCCCTCTGTCCTGGATACTTTATCTGAGATTCCTGCATTGCAGGGGGTTGGGCTAAATAATAATAATAATAATAATAATAATTTATTTATACCCCACCCATCTGGCTGGGTTTCCCCAGCCACTCTGGCCAGCTTCCAACAAAATATTAAAATACAATAGTCTGTCAAACATTAATAGCCCTTGGATGTTCCTCCCAACTCTACGTATACCTCTGGCTACGTACTTAATTCGTTCTGGAGGTCCGTTCTTAACCTGAAACTGTTCTTAACCTGAAGCACCACTTTTGCTAATGGGGCCTCCCGCTGCCGCTGTGCCGCCAGAGCACGATTTCTGTTTTCATCCAGAAGCAAAGTTCTTAAACCGTGGTACTATTTCTGGGTTAGCAGAGTCTGTAACCTGAAGCGTATGTAACCCGAGGTACCACTGTATATTTGGATGGGTGCCCTTTCCCTCTCTCCCACAAACTTCCTTGCAGATGTCAGACAGCTCTCCTTCCATAAGCTCCCTGCCCCACCTCTTGAATTTCAGCCTGGGGGAGCAATTCAGGCCGGGATGAAGACCACCTCGTCTCTCCCCCTCTGCAACAAACCTGCCCCAGGTAGGTTCAAATGTCAGCCCCTCCTTTCCAACACCAAGGCCTCCTTCCACCTCTGACCTCTGTCCCCCAGGCCGCAGGGAAAGAAAACAGTTGCCAGCCTGAGATTTGGGGGGGGGGGGGGAGGCCAAGGGTTTAGCAACAAGCGAAGGGGGGCTGAGCCCCCTTCCCTATTCAGCCGCATTCCAGAGCGAAATCGCTCAACGCTCCTGTTTGTTTTGTAACTCAAACCTCTCCACAATTGCCTGTCTGCTCCTGTCCACGTTAACTTTCTGCCAGAGCTGAAAACCGATCCAGTTTCCCCTCAGCTCTTTTTGGGGAGGGCAGGGGGCTTTTCTCAGAAAGAAGCTGCGTCCTGACTGAGGAAGGGGCTGCGAGGTCTCCTTCCCACCCACCCTGTGCGATTTGGGACACGGGTGCAAAAAAAAAGAGAGAGATCAGAGAGTAGGCGGGCAGATTTTCTGAAATATTATAATAATTCAGGAGAGCAGGGGCCGTGTTCGCAGCCGGAGGGCCACATTCTATCCTCTGAGGGCCACATGCCAGGGTGGCTGGGGCCAGAGGCCAGAGTGTGCAGAGCAATGGGTGCGAGATTTTGCTGTTGTTCGGGATGCTTGTGTCCACACACTAGGACTGCCCGATACACAATGAGCAAGAGACACGGCGAGGAATTCAAGGGCAAATTCCAGCCAGGCAAAAACACTCAAGAAAGGTCCGAAGCAGGGACGGCAAGGGGTTGTGGCAAGGGGAAAGAGTTTGAAGGGCCAAACAGTGAGACTCAGAGGGCCAGGTCCTGAATTTCCCCACCCTTGGCAGAAAGTATTTGGGACTATTATGGGGGCCATAAATAGAGACCTATACATTGGGACAGAGAGAAGCGGTGGGAAAGGTTTCTTCCCCAGCACGCCTTCCCCTTCCCATCCCATAATATTTAGAGCTCAGGATCTCCCGGCGGAGTTGATTTGCAGCAGAAAAGGAGAGGATTAGTCGCATAATCCATTGGCGGAATCTGTTGCCGCAGTGGAAAATGGGCTCAGACACCTCTGAAGGGGGATTAAGGCAAATTAGGGGAAAAGGAGACGCCCGTCCACGGCTGGGTGGGGTTGATCATAAGAGCGAGACGCAACCCTCCATATCCCAAAGCAGTCTATCTCCCTATGCCTTATTGCTGGAGGCAGTCAGCAGGGGGAATCCTGTTTCGTTCCTGCCCGGCTGATGGGCTTCGCAAGAGGCGTCTGCCTGGCCTCAGCAAGGAAACAAGAATTTAGGCTCGACGGGCCTGTTAGCCATCATGGTTAGGAGCCGAGCATCCCTGCTCAGAGGCAGTCTACCTCCGGGTACCAGTTTCTGGGTGGCGAACAGGAGCCAGGAGGGGTGAAGGGGATACTGAGTGATCCTTCACATCCAGGATCAGCCAAATTTCTGCCATTGGAGAGCAAGATGGGATAGCTCAGTCAGTAGAGCACGAGACTCCTATCTCAAGGTTGTGGGTTCAAGCCCCACACTGGGCAAAATGTGGGTTCCTGCATGGATTGGAATTGCCCAAAAAAAGATGTTGGATTATTTTTGTATGCCACCACAGCGGTAAGACTGCTATTAGCAAAAAAATTGGAAATCTCAAGAAACACCAACGGTAGAAGAATGGCAGATGAAGATGTTGGAGTTTTGGGAGCTGCCTGACCTGACTGGAAGAATCCGCGAATAGAAAGAGGAGGAATACCAAGAAGATTGGATGAAATGTAAAGAATATTTAGCCAAATACTGTAATATAAGATAATTCAGAAGATACTTGAAAGTATTAAACAGGGCTAGGATTATAATATGAATGTTGTACTGTATAGTAAGATGGATTTAAGACAATAAGAAAAGAGATGAAGATAGTAAATGGAGGGAACTGATCATAATAGAAAGATGTTTGGGAGAACTGTTACAAGGGAACATACTAATGAAATCCAGTTAGGGGGGATTTGAGGAAGTCACGTAATAACGGAATTTAAAATGAATATAAGAAAGAATATGTTTTTTTATTTTTCTTGTAGTATTGTAGTGTGTGTTTTGTTTTGTATGTTTTATTCGTTATAGATGTAAAAAATCAATAAAAAAAAATTGGGGGGAAATGTGGATTCCTGGCTAGGACCAAATGATTCTTGTGACACCTTCCAACTCTACAATTCTATGAGCCAGGCTGGAAGGACACAGGCCATGAATTTAAAACTATGGGGCTACAGGGGCTGGTGGTTCTGATCTGGCCATGGCATTATTGACGACCTTCTTTCTAAGCGGAGCCTCCATGGAGAGGGGCAGTCTATCTCCATGCACCTTGGGACAGCCAACAGGAGATGGCAGTCCTGATCAGTGGTATTCCTAGCAAGAGCCAGCCGGCCACTTTGCTGGACTGGGAGGGCCAGAAGGGAATAAGAGCCCCGCCGGGTGCAGAATATTTCCCACCTGCGTTCAGCCGAAGTTCAAAGCCTGAAGCGCAGGGCTCAGCAAGAGTTTTAGAGGCATTAGACCTGGACCACACAGATGTTTGTGGATCCTTCCTCCCCACCTCTTCATCTCCTGGGTCTTTTCTATTTTCCCCGCACAGCCTTTGTCCCGGGATCGCCTTTCCTCAAGTTCCAGACTCCCAGCGCTTACTCATAACACAGCTGTGCTCCGTAGGCTGAGCTTTTTGAAAACGCAGCATATGTCTCACTGCTCTGGGAGACGCCATGAATGAGTTGCCTGCCTGCCTGCCTCGAGGGGTCGTCGTAGGGACTGGTTGGAGTTCGCAACGCTGATCAGGATGTGTGTGTTTTTACTGGGGCGCTGGTTGAAGACAGACAAGCTGCTCCACCCTGCAGGTTTTAAAGGTTATGCAGACTACAATAGTACTTCAGGTTACATACGCTTCAGGTTACAGACGCTTCATGTTACAGACTTCCCTTAACCCAGAAATAGTACCTCAGGTTAAGAACTTTGCTTCAGGATGAGAACAGAAATCGTGCTCTGGCGGCGCGGCGGCAGCGGGAGGCCCCATTAGCTAAAGTGGTGCTTCAGGTTAAGAACAGTTTCAGGTTAAGAACGGACCTCTGGAACGAATTAAGTACTTAACCTGAGGTACCACTCCATTGGTTGTCTGCAATCTTAGCCCTACTGAGAGTAGTCCCACTGACATTAATAGACCAACTTAGAAAGCAGCTGTGAGTTTTAATCTGTTTGCAGTCTATTGCTATTTAAACTTTGTGGAAGCTTTAAATTATTGTCATTAATTTTTCCTGTTGATCTTTTCGTTCTATCTTTTTGAAAATCGCTCTCTTTTTTTACAGTCAAGGGGCATATCAATTTTATGAGATAAATCAATTTACGCGCATTAATTTTCTCTTTTTTGTAACTGTATCTTGTTCTTTTTTTCCATCTAGAAAGTTACAATGGTTACTCAACAATTATATTCCAATTCAAAAAAACTAGTGACATTTGTACTCACCCAAGGGACTCAGGTAGCGAAAGGGACACGGGTGGCGCTGTGGATTAAACCACAGAGCCTAGGGCTTGCCGATCAGAAGGTCAGCGGTTCGAATCCCCGCAACGGAGTGAGCTCCCGTTGCTCGGTCCCTGCTCCTGCCAACCTAGCAGTTCGAAAGCACATCAAAGTGCAAGTAGATTAATAGGTGCCACTCTGGCGGGAAGGTAAATGGCATTTCTGTGCGCTGCTCTGGTTCACCAGAAGCGGCTTAGTCATGCTGGCCACATGACCCGGAAGCTGTACGCCAGCTCCCTCGGCCAATAAAGCGAGATGAGCGCCGCAACCCCAGAGTCAGCCACGACTGGACCTAATGGTCAGGGGTCCCTTTACCTTACCTTTAACATTTATGTTTGATTTCATCACAATAATTTTCAGTGCGTCTACTCACCCTATGTCTATAGCCCCTAAGGAGCTCAAGATCAAGCTGGCATACAGAGCCACTTCCCCTCCTTTTTATCCTTACAACCCTGGGAGGTCGATAGGCAGTGACTGCCCCAAGGCCACCCCAGTGAAATGCATGGCCGAGTGCAGGATTTGAACCCTGATCTCCTAGGTCAAAACACTATGCAGACTCTCCTGTGCACATATTTAACTGCAACCCTATAAACACATACCTGGGCATAACCTCTCCAAAGAAGCTTACTTCTCCTGACCTAAAGGCTGCCACCCCATAAGTGCACACTTTCCTGGGAGTAAGCCCCGGGATTGCCTGGAGAGGATGGCACCAGGCTGCTTTTTAAAAATAAAATAGCCTTATTCACACGGCGCATAATTAAACTGTGTAATCGGCTCCCAGGAGAATTAGCGATGGCCAGCAACTTTGGATGGCTTTAAAGAGGATTAGATAAATTCATTCAGGAGACTATCAATAGCTACTAGTCAGAGCAGCTTATATATTTGCCTCCAGTATCTGAGGTAATATATCGAGCGACAGAATAATTTTGCCACAATAAGGAAATTTTGTCCACCGTATGAATATTTCCCACCTAGTCGCTGTGACACTTTGGCACCCGATTTGCGAAATTTTAACAATTCCAAAATGCAGATGTGCTTTCACTTTCGCAAGATTGAATATACTGCCTTCGGCTGTACTTGAGGGTCGGTTTCAAAAAATTCCACTGTGGGAAAAAATGGTTCTGTCCATGTAGAGATGGCAGAATGGAGTCGGTGGCTCATGTGCTTCTGGCTTGCAATCTTTATAAAGATTTGAGGAGCGAGGTTATTACCCCTCTATTATTGTCCATGCCGGGTCGCTTAACAACCATTGCTACCGTGTTCTTTCTTTGAGCAGATCAAGGTGGTCAGGTGACAGCAAAAACTGCAAGGTTTTTAGTGGGGGCAATTAGAATAAGATCTATTATCTGATTATTAATGTAAACCTCCAAAATGTATTTTGTGCAGTTAAGTTTCTACCTCTGTCTGCAGTGTTGTTGTTTAGTTGTTTGGTTGTGTCCGACTCTTCGTGACCCCCTGGACCAGAGCACGCCAGGCACTGCCTCCCGCAGTTTAGTCAAACTCATGCTGGTAGCTTCAAGAACACTGTCCAACCATCTCGTCCTCTGTCGTCCCCTTCTCCTTGGGCCCTCCATCTTTCCCAACATCAGGGTCTTTTCCAGGGAGTCTTCTCTTCTCATGAGATGGCCAAAGTCTTGGAGCCTCGGCTTCCGGATCTGTCCTTCCAGTGAGCACTCAGGGCTGATTTCCTTAAGAATGGAGAGGTTTGATCTTCTTGCAGTCCACGGGACTCTCAAGAGTCTCCTCCAGCACCATAATTAAAAAGCATCAATTCTTCGCCGATCAGCCTTCTTGATGGTCCAGCTCTCACTTCCATACATCACTATTGGGAAAACCATAGCTTTTGCTATACGGACCTTTGTTGGCAAGGTGATGTCTGTCTGCAGTACGTATTATTTTATTGCTATAGCTAGTGGCTAATGCAAATAAAGATTATTATTGTTCTACTCGCCAGAGCAGCTTATATATTTGCCTCCGGTATCTGAGAAAATATACCTTTGAACACCAGTTGCTGGGAATCTGTTGCTCTCAGGTACTGCTTGTTGGCTTCCTATTGGGGCACCAGGTGGGAAAAGGATGTTTAGCTAGATGGGCCTTTGTCTGCATCCTCTTAGACACATAGAATTGTAGAATTGGAAGTGTCCCAGGGGTCATCTAGCCCAACCCCCATAATTCAGGAACCTTTTGCCCAACTTTGGGTTCGAACCCATGACCCCTAAGAGTCTTATGCTCTACCGACTGAGCTTTCCTGCAGAGATCTTCTTAGGCTCTTCTTATCATCCTTCAGGGACGCGGGTGGCGCTGTGGGTTAAACCACAGAGCCTAGGGCTTGCCGATCACAAGGTCGGCGGTTCGATTCCCCGCGACGGGGTGAGCTCCCATTGCTCGGTCCTGCTCCTGCCAACCTAGCAGTTCAAAAGCACGTCAAAAGTGCAAGTAGATAAATAGGTACCGCTCCGATGGGAAGGTAAACGACGTTTCCATGCGCTGCTCTGGTTCACCAGAAGCGGTTTAGTCATGCTGGCCACACCCACACGACCCGGAAGCTGTACGCCGGCTCCCTCGGCCAGTAAAGAGAGATGAGCGCCGCAACCCCAGAGTCGGCCACCACTGGACCTAATGGTCAGAGGTCCCTTTACCTTTACCACCCTTCAGAGAAAAGCAGCCAAATCCTGCAGAGATCTTTTAAGGATCTTACAAGATCTTAACAATCCTTCTGAGGGAAAAAAGGAGATGCACCCTTTTCACACTGGGGATTCTATGGCGTGATCCTCACTAAGTTTGCAACTCTGATGCAATTTTAATCTCCTCTTCAAGAAAAGATCGTTCCCTTACATCCAAGAAAACATATCGGCGTAACTCCTAAGCAGCCAGCAGGGTCAAGCATGATGGGAGTTGTAGTCTGTCAACATCTGGAGGGCCGCAGGTTAACCATTCCTGATTTAGAGGATCCAGAGGCCCTGCCTGGGATCAGCCAGGACATTCCACAGAAATCCGCTTGCTCCGCTCCCCCTCTACCCTCTCTGTTTAGACCTGCACAAACAGCCAGGGAAATCCTAGGAAAACCAGGCAGGTAGGAGCAGGCCCAAGCGCTGAGAATCTATTTACTTGACATTTAAAACAAGGGCAGATATTCTCTCCTTTTTTCCTCCCCAGAGGGAGGCAGGGCTGGAAAATAACCACCTGCCCTCCTCGCCTGCTGAGATTGGACTCCAGGCGACCAGGCGCATTGTATATTTTTGCAAAGTGGAAGAACGTCGTTTCTTTTCTTTTCTTTTTTATCGCTTTCGGGCTAACGGAAAGGTCCCCCCGAAAACCAAGTACAGTGGTACCTCAGGTTAAGTACTTAATTCGTTCCGGAGGTCCGTTCTTAACCTGAAACTGTTCTTAACCTGAAGCACCACTTTAGCTAATGGGCTCCTGCTGCTGCTGTGCCGCCGAAGCCCGATTTCTGTTCTTATCCTGAAGCAAAGTTCTTAACCTGAAGCACTATTTCTTTGTTAGCGGAGTGTGTAACCTGAAGCGTATGTAACCTGAAGCGTATGTAACCCGAGGTACCACTGTATATACACAAAGTATCAAATGTGGTGACAGTAATAATAATGCAACAAAACAACAACACCACAAACAGCTTGTAAGTATAAAACCAAATTTACTAGAATAACAACTAGAATAGAGATAGACTTGTAACCATTCAAGCCAAGCCAGCTTTCAATTAGGTCTGGGAACTCAGAAAAGACACTGCAATTCCTGGCTTTCCCCCTGCCTGCTGCCCACGACTCTGTTCAAGGGCGACAAAGCAGGTTGAGCCCATGTGTGCGGCGCATGTTCTCAGCCACCACCTCATGCGCCCAGGGCCAAGGCACTTTAGAGTCCCTGCTACCTACAAGAAATGGCATACATTCATTGGGTTCTTTTGACAGGATCTCTCCTGGCTCCGTCTCGCTGACTGACGGAACAGGTGGAAGAGCCTCTCCCAGGCCAAAAAAAAGTTGAGATGTCAACTCTTCGGTGTGTGCAAAGAGATGTATTTTGCATCCTGAGCGTATAATATACATTCAGCATCGCAGGCGTAAACGTCTGTCTCAGAGCTGCTGTGTGAGCATCCTTTCGTTGCAACCTACCATATTTTTTGCTCTATAAGACCCACTTTTTCCCTCCTAAAAAGTAAGGGGAAATGTGTGTGCGTCTTATGGAGCGAATGCAGGCTGCGCAGCTATCACAGAAGCCAGAACAGCAAGAGGGATTGCTGCTTTCACTGCTCAGCGGAGATCCCTCTTGCTGTTCTGGCTTCTGAGATTCAGAATATTTTTTTCTTGTTTTCCTCCTCCAAAAACAAGGTGCGTCTTGCGGTCTGGTGCGTCTTATAAAGTGAAAATTACAGTAATCATCTATTTGTTTCATTTCCCCCTCCTTTTTTCCTTTTTTTAAATTTTTAAATAAAATTATTCTTTGGTAACCAACGAAAAATTCAAGCTACCCAGAAAAGAAAGTCGCAGCAAATAAGCCAAAATTCCTAACCATATATCGCCACAGCCTGGAAGGACCAAAATACAAAGATGCAGGGATAATTAAAAATTTACTCACACTTACTTGTGGGATAGTATTTATGAAGAATTGGGGGGGGGGGGGATGTTCGAACGAACTTTCGTCAAAAAGCCCGAAGCATTTCTCTTGGGTTTACTATTGTCAGATATCCCAAGCAATAAAAGAAGGATATTTTTATATACCCCTACAGAGGCAGGAATGCTTATTGCCATAAAATGGAAGCTGGAAGAGATTCCAGTAATTGAAGAGTGGCAAATAAAGTCATTTGAATACATTGAGGTGGCTAAAATGACAGAAATAATTAGGTTTCGGTTTCGGGACGGACTTCCGGAATGGATTAAGTTTGAGAACCAAGGCACCACTGCACTGACCCAGGTAGGCCAATTTGGTCTGATTCTGGAAAATGCAGTTCTCTGTGTGTCAAAGCCAAAGGGAAACCAGATAGAGGAAGAATCATGGCTGTTTTTGCTGTAGTTACCAGCATGGGAGAGAAACTAGCGGGGGTGGGAGGTGGGGAGTCAGAGATGGGGCAGAAAGTGCCTGGGGGCAAGTGAGGTTATTTCTCATAAATGTTGGACTGCATGGAGCATCTTTCCCCGGACTTGTCACTATTTCTCTTTCGGGACGTCATTTCTGCAACAGCCTGACGCACAACCCAACCTTTGGAGTGGAACAACCTCAGCCAGAGGAAAAACCCATAATATTCAAGCCGGGGCACGCTTGAGGTGGTCTGGGGAGGTAGAGTTCTTGTTGTTGTTGTTGTTGGTCAGAGAGGCACGTTCTAGAGGCCAAGGCTCCTTCCTGGCAGAACTAGATCAGACTGACCCAGGTTGGACAGGGTCAGCTCAGAGTTCGGAGCTGGAAGAGGCCTCCAAAATAATCTAAGCTGGGGGACCTTTGGTTCATCGGAGGTTGCTGGGCTCTGCTTATCCCTGCCAATTGGCCATGCTGGCTGGGGCTAGCCCAAAAGCCTCTGGGGGGGGGCATGAGCTCCCCATCCGGGCTTTAAGGTAAAGGGCGCTGTGGGTTAAAGCCTCAGCGCCTAGGACTTGCCGATCGAAAGGTCGGCGGTTCGAATCCCTGCGGCGGGGTGCGCTCCCGCTGCTCGGTCCCAGCGCCTGCCAACCTAGCAGTTCGAAAGCACCTCCGGGTGCAAGTAGATAAATAGGGACCGCTTACCAGCGGGAAGGTAAACGGCGTTTCCGTGTGCGGCTCTGGCTCGCCAGAGCAGCGATGTCACGCTGGCCACGTGACCCGGAAGTGTCTCCGGACAGCGCTGGCCCCTGGCCTCTTAAGTGAGATGGGCGCACAACCCCAGAGTCTGTCAAGACTGGCCCGTACGGGCAGGGGTACCTTTACCTTTACCTTTACCTTTTAAAGGGACTCCTGACCATTAGGTCCAGTCATGACCAACTCTGAGGTTGCGGCGCTCATCTTGCTTTATTGGCCGAGGGAGCCAGCGTACAGCTTCTGGGTCATGTGGCCAGCATGACTAAGCCACTTCTGGTGAACCAGAGCAGCACACGGAAACGCCATTTACCTTCCTGGCGGAGTGGTACCTATTTATCTACTTGTACTTTGACGTGCTTTCGAACTACTAGGTAGGCAGGAGCTGGGACCGAGCAACGGGAGCTCACCCCATCACAGGGATTCGTACCGCCGACCTTCTGATCAGCAAGTCCTAGGCTCTGTGGTTTAACCCACAGCGCCACATCCCGGCTTTACACCCCTGCAAATGCATTTAACATGTGGTCCCTGATTGGTTGGGACGTGTGTCTAGGAGAGGGACGGGGAGCCTGCCGGACACCAGCTCTATTATTATTATTATTATTATTCATTTTTTAATATATCATTTTCAACAGTCATTCAACATAGGTCACATCTTATACAGTTTTTGGGGGACTTTCAGCAACCACATCTGAAAATTTTCCAATTTTTCCACTTAATTTACATTTCTTAATTTCACTATTGCTTTTAATTATCTTATCTATTGACTCTTTCATCATAGCCTTCCTTACAATATTTCATATACCGGTATTCCTTCTTACAAAACTTCTTGCAGTCCTACTAGCATAATCTGTTGATTACAGTTGCTTCTCAAATAGTTCACATATTTATTCCAGTCTTCTGAGAATCTCTGGTCCCGCACGTTTCGAATCCGGACCCCAGCTCTCAACATCCCTGACGACAGTCCATCCCAGATGGGGACTTCAAGAACATTGTTGAATCAGAACTGCAACTCCCAGAATCCAACCAGCTCAGTATTGTCCACACAGACCGGCAGCAGCCCTCCAGAGTTTCAGGGAGGGGAAATTCCCAGCCCTACTTGGATGCCAGGGCTTAAACCTGACTTATGGCCCACTGACTTCACAAGCAGTGCTTGAGATATTGAAACAGGTTGGCTGTCTGTGTGTCTGTCAGGCACGCTGGAGTTGCTGGAGTTGCAATTTTCCAGCGTCTTATTACAGTTTGATGTCCAGCAGAGTGCTTCTACGTTGCATGTATTAGGGGTTAACGATTTTGTCCCGTTTACTAATTGTATGTTTAGTATTTATTGCCGTCTAATTTGCCCCCTTAAATTATTCCTATCAGAGATGTGGCAACCTGCACATCAATGCCAACCTTTTTGCTCGGTGTCAGGGAAGCCATCAGCGGCAGAATTCCTACATTTAGTGGTGGGGTTGGTCTAGATGAACTTGGAGGGCCCACCCAACTTTGACCATTCTGTCCTTTTGCCCTCTGACCACCTCCCCAACTTGCTGAAGTTAGCTCCGGCCCTCTGAAGAAGCTGTGGAATGGAAACTGATGAGAGGGCAGGATCTGGGCGATTGCCCTCAGGGTGCTAGATCCGCCCTCGTTCAGGAGGCAGACGGGTGCCGGGCTGAAGGAGCAGACGCCACCTCCATAGCTTAGAGATTCCCCCGCCAGGTTTGCTGGTTTCAGCAGTTTTTCGATAAGCTTCAAACCCCCCCCCCCCCCAAAGTCTGTAATCTAATGAGAGACACATTCCAGGACAGACGCCTTAAGGGAGACCTTTGCAGACTGCAGCTGTCTGCTTCAAAAGGCTTTGCAAAGGGAGAAAAGCAGGCGTGTGGAACACCTGGCAGTTTGTGTATGCTCAGAGGAAAGCCGGGTTCTGCCTTCTGCTGAAACAGGGCTGTGCCAATGAAACCGATTAGTGAGGTGGTTCAGAAAAGCCAAAAAATGCTTCTTCACACGGCACAAATTTATTAACTGAACCAGCTTGGGCTCCATAATGCTCCACTTTTAGTGGTCATTACCCCCCCCCAAGAATTCTGGGAACTGTAGTTTGTTGAGGGCGCTGCGAGTTAGGGAGGTCTCCTATTCCCCTCTGAGAGCTATAACTCCCAGTGATCCCCGTGAAGAGGGATTGGTTGGGTCTGAAAACCTAGCTTTCTGAGGAATGGTGGAGAAAGTTGGGTATGGAGAAGAGTGAGAGGCGATATCAGGGCTTTTTTTAAAACTATGAGCTCCGGCCATTAAAAACATCAGATGTTTTCTAAAAGTCAGGTAGTTGTTTATTTCCTTGACATTTTATGGGAAAGCCATCTTCTAATATCTGAAGATGGAGTTTGCTTGTTTTCTCTTGCTCTAAAGGGCAGGACTAAAATCAATGGATGAAAGGAGATTTTGACTAAACATTAGGAAGAGCTTTCTGAGGGAAAAGCCCTACCTGGTCTGGAACGAAAACTCCCCACGCTGCAACATTTTGTTGCAGCAGCAACCCACTTGTTTTCTTGAAAGCCATGAGTGTACTAGTTAGGTGGTGTTGACAGATCCGTCTGCTTCAATTCAAAGGCCTCCCACGATCTCCATCCTGAGTCTCACACTTCGCCAACATTTCCTTCAGCTATCGTCCGAATCCCAGCCTCGGCCGGACACGGAGGAAGCCAGATGCTTCCTGCCAAAAGCCGCCTCGATTCTTCCAAAGAGCCACCGAGAGGAGAATAAAACAAATCACTGCTTCCTTCCAGTTGATTCTCGGAATCAGGCACAGTTTGTGGAGAAGGTGAGGTGGCTCTGTTTGTGGCAGAAAGTCTGAGCTGTATCCAACTAAACCCTGCTCAGAGTAGACCTACGGAAATCCAAGCCCATGCCTAACTTAAGCCCGTAAATTTCATGTGCGCCATACGTTTAAAGCCATACGTTTAAAGCCATGTCCTATCACAGGGACGCGGGTAGCTGTTGTCTAAACTACAGAGCCTAGAACTTGTGGATCAGAAGGTTGGCAGTTCGAATCCCTGGACCCGGAAGCTGTATGCCGGCTCCCTTGGCCAATAAAGCGAGATGAGCACCGCAACCCCAGAGTCGGTCACAACTGGACCTAATGGTCAGGGGCCCCTTTACCTACCACTTTAAACAGTACCACCCCAAAGAATTATGGGAACTGTAGTTTAAGGGTGCTGAGAGTTGCCAGGAGACACCCCCCATTCTCCCTCACAGAACTACAATTCCCAGAGTTCCCCGGGAAGAGGGATAATTGGTTGTTACATCACTCTGGTAAATGTAGTTCTGTGAGGGGGAATAGTGGGGAACTCCTAAGAACTTGCAGCACCCTTAACAAAACACAATTTCCCAGGATTCTTTGGGGGAAGCCACAACTGTTTAAAGTGGTCTGATACTGATTCTGCCTTGGTCAGACCACACCTGGAATACTGCGTCCATTTCTGGGCAGCACGGTTTAGGAAGGATGTTGACAAGCTGGAAGGTGTGCAGAGGAGGGCAACTGAGAGGGTCTGGAAACCAAGCCGGATGAGGAATGGTTGAAGGAGCTGAGTATGTTTAGCCTGGAGAAGAGGAGACTGAGAGGAGATGATAGCCATCTTCAAATATCTCAAGGGCTGCCCCATGGAAGATGGAGAAAGCTTGTTTTCTCCTGCTCTGGAGGGCAGGACTCGAACCCTTGACTTCAAGTTTCAAGAAAGGAGATTCCGACTAAACATCAGGAAGAACTTCCTGACAGCAAGAGCTGTTCGAAAGGGGAACGGTCTCCCTCGGGAGGTGGTGAACTCTCCTTCCTTGGAGGTTTTTAAGCAGAGGTTGGATGGCTTAAGCTGTCCTGGATGCTTGACGTTTCCATCCTCAAAAAAGTTTTTGATTTGAGCTTCCATTGAAATGAGGCTGTATTTTAATGTTTTAATGTTGTATTTTAATCTTGTTTTTAAGTTGCATTTCAATCGATTTGTTTTTGTATCAGGTGTTGGCCGCCCTGAGCCCAGTCTAGGTTGGGGAGGGCGGGGTATAAATAAAATGTATTATTATTTAGCTGAGATTCCTGCATTGCAGGGGATGACCCTCGGGGTCCCTTCCCACTCTACGATGATTCTATGATACCACTTTAAATGTATATTCAGCATGTCCGTGGAATGTGGGAGCTGAAGTCCTGCAACATCTGGAGGGCCACGGCTTTTCCCCGCTCCTGTTGCAGACACTGCCAAGCTAGATGCCCCGACTGAGTCTCGGGCAACTTCCTCTGTTCCTCTGCCACCAATTAATCCACCTCCATGCCCCACTTGGGTGCCAAGTTTCGTGGGCCCCGGGCTGTGCTGAGACAGGAACTGGGTTGGGAGCTCAGAGGGGGCTTGGCTGCCTGCTCCTGGCTGCGTGCTTGCAGCCTGGCACTGATTAGAAACCATTTCCCTCTGCCTTCCTTTGTGATGTCAAAGTGGGGAGCTGGGCACTGGGAACCAGCCGCTCAGAGGTTCCCACTGGTCTAAGCCACACGCGAAACAAGGCTCTTGACCAGGGTCCCCATTCTGACATCAGCGGTCAGGGAAGTTCAGAGTTCGTGCCCAGCCAGGCACCGATCCAGGCAGGAGGCGCATGCGAACAGGAGCCCTGCCCTGGTTTGCTTTGTTTTGATTTCTTTGAATTCCCCAAACTCCTGCTTTTTACATGCTCTTGTTTATTATATTTGTGTTTTGCTGGATTTGTGCGACGTTTTGGTTTTTCAATGAGACAGGCTTGTTTTTTTAATTTTGACAGAAAGGATAAATATCACGAAAGAAACTATTGTTTGCTGCCCAAAATTAACATTGCTGAATATTTTTGATGGTACCATACAGTGGTACCTCGGGTTAAGTACTTAATTCGTTCCGGAGGTCCGTTCTTAACCTGAAACTGTTCTTAACCTGAAGCACCACTTTAGCTAATGGGGCCTCCTGCTGCTGCCGCGCGACCGGAGCACAATTTCTGTTCTCATCCTGAAGCAAAGTTCTTAACCTGAAGCACTATTTCTGGGTTAGCGGAGTCTGTAACCTGAAGCGTATGTAACCTGAGGTACCACTGTACTGTCAAAGGACCGATCTTATATAAGATCTTTGCAGTGCAAATAGTAATTGCAGCTCAGTGGAAAACAGCCCAAAATCTTACACTGAACACTTGGTATTGGTCACTCTGGCACATAGCTATAATGGAGAAAAATACATATAATTTGATATTTTTGACAAGGGCTGGAACCTCCAAGCACATGAATGACTCAAAGTTTGTCATGCCCATTCTATTCAATGGGCGTCGTCTCAGCACAGCTGGCATTGGATTATTTATTTTATGTTGTACGCCGCTTAAAGAGATTTTAAAACAAAATATTAAGCAGTTTATAATAATAATATATATAATAATAATTTATTATTTATACCCCGCCCATCTGGCTGAGTTTCCCCAGCCACTCTGGGCAGCTTCCAATCAAGTGTTAAAAACAATACAGCATTAAATATTAAAAACTTCCCTAAACAGGGCTGCCTTTGGATGTCTTTTAAAGATAGGATAGCTGCTTATTTCCTTCACATCTGAAGGGAGGGCGTTCCACAGGGCAGGTGCCACTACCGAGAAGGCCCTCTGTCTCGTTCCCTGTAACCTCACTTCTCTCAATGAGGGAACCGCCAGAAGGCCCTCGGTGCTGGATCTCAGTGAACGATGGGGGTGGAGATGCTCCTTCAGGTATACAGGACCAAGGCCGTTTATAAAAGCTTTTGAAATTACAGTGGTACCTCGGGTTACATACACTTCAGGTTAGAGACTCCGCTAACCCAGAAATAGTACCTCGTATTAAGTATTTTGCTTCAGGATGAGAACAGAAATCGCGCTCTGGCGGCGCGTTGGCAGCGGGAGGCCCCATTAGCTAAAGTGGTGCTTCAGGTTAAGAACAGTTTCAGGTTAAGAACGGACCTCCGGAACGAATTAAGTACTTAACCCGAGGTAAGGTAAAGGTAAAGGTACCCCTGCCCGTACGGGCCAGTCTTGACAGACTCTGGGGTTGTGCGCCCATCTCACTCAAGAGGCCAGGGGCCAGCGCTGTCCGCAGACACTTCCGGGTCACGTGGCCAGCGTGACATCGCTGCTCTGGCGAGCCAGAGCCGCACACGGAAACGCCGTTTACCTTCCCGCTGGTAAGCGGTCCCTATTTATCTACTTGCACCCGGAGGTGCTTTCGAACTGCTAGATTGGCAGGCGCTGGGACCGAGCAGCGGGAGCGCACCCCGCCGCAGGGATTCGAACCGCCGACCTTTCGATCGGCAAGTCCTAGGCGCTGAGGCTTTAACCCACAGCGCCACCTGCGTCCCTAACCCGAGGTACCACTGTATAAAAGATTGCAAGTAGAGGATCCTATCCAATTAGACCCCCTTCTGAAGTACACATTTAAAGCAGTACCATACCACTTTAAACAGACATGGCTTCCCCCTAAGAACTCTGGCAAGTATAGTTTGCTAAGAGTTGTTAGGGGGGACCCCCCCCCGCAGAGGGAGCTACAATTTACAATTCCCAGAGTCCCATGGGAAAAGAGAGGGACTCTTAAACCAAACCCCTTTCCCTGCTGAATTTGTCTAATTCTCTTTTAAAGCCTTCCAAGTGAGAAGTCAGTGGCCATCGTCGATGCCTCTCGGGGGAACGAATCTCATAGTTTAGAGCCGGGGGTGTGGTGTAGTGGTTAGGGTCACAGGTCCAAGATCCGGGAGAGGCCTGGGTTCAAATCCCTACGCGGCTGTACAAAGTTCACTGGGCATAACGTCGGGAAGCAGTCCCTGCCCTACCTCAAGGGGTTGTTGTGGGGATTAAATGAGGAGGTGGGAGAGCCATGCAGGCCGCCTTGAGCTCATGCAGCAAGTAAATAAATAAGTGTAAAATGAACTACTGGCTTTTTGCAGGAGTCTTTCCCTTTTTACTTGCCCTGAACCTTCCCACATTCTTCTTCTTTGGATGACCCCGGGTACCAGGACTTTATTACAAGAGAGGGAAGCGGGGCAGCGGATTTCTCCATCGACTTTCTCCCCAGCCTGGATAGCTCGGTTGGTTAGAGCTTTGTGGCGATAACACGAAGGCTGCAGGTTCACACAGCTGCATATTCCTGCATTGCAAGGGGTTGGGCTAGATGACCCTCAGGATCCCTTCCAACTCGTATGATTCTATGATTTTATATCCCAGTATGATGCCTCTTTTCGCCTTTTGTCTTCCCTAAGAAGCCTCGAATGTTGTGATTTTTCCTCACAGGGGAGTTGCTCCAGTCCCTGGATCATTGGGGGTGCCCCCGTTTTCTCAACCTTTACCAGCTCCGCAACATCCCTCACTCCAAGAGGGCATCCCCTCCCGTCCCAAGTGCGTGTCACGCGACTGCAACGCGTTAATACTCTGCACATGCTCAGGGGCGCCCTTTTTCTCTACCTACCTAAGGCTGGAGAAAAGGAAACTCCGGGGAGGGGAGGAGGAGTCGTATTAAGCCCCGGGAGAGGTTTATGAAAAGAGAGAGAGAGAGAGAGAGAGAGAGAGAGAGAGAGAGAGAGAGAGAGAGAGAGAGAGAGAGAGAGAGAGAGAGAGAGAGAGAGAGAGAGAACTACAACTCCCCGAATGCACCGCGGCGCGCAGCCTAATGTCTATCTCCCGGAGGAGGCGGTGATTGGCTGGGAGGGGAGATGGCGTCACCCCGCGCGCGACGCGCACAGGAACACAGCGCCAAGAGCAGAATCCCGAATACAGCGTCGCTGCTGACCAGGAAGGAAATTCCAGGTGGGAATTCCAGCCTAGGAGAGGAAACTGATAGTTGGTGGGGGAGATGGGCAATTGTTGCAGAAATCTGGGAAGATTGCATTGGAGAAATCATAGCATTTACCCCATTCCTTCTTTTAAATGCATAGGAAGCATGCTTGGGGCTGCCAACTTTACTCTCTTGCAGGGCTCCTGTGGAATTTGCTGCCAGGGAGTGTGGTGGAGTCTCCTTCTTTGGAGGTCTTTAAGCAGAGGCTTGACAACCATATGTCAGGAGTGCTCTGATGGTGTTTCCTGCTTGGCAGGGAGTTGGACTCGATGGCCCTTGTGGTCTCTTCCAACTCTATGATTCTAGTGTTCCTCACTTCGTCTCTCTACTGTCCATTCAGCACGGATTAAGCCTGCCGCCAAATGGGTGCCTTGTCTCTGGATTTGAGGCAGTGTGGCATAGTGGGTAGAGTGGGAGAGACCAGGGCTTCCCAGCGAGGCAAAGCAGGGTGCAAAGTGGGATTGGCGAGGGGTGTGGCTTGCAGAAGGTCCCGCAGGGCCAGGCAGAGAAGTCTTGAGGGCTGCACAGCCCAGAGGTCCCCTACTCTTGCTCCCGAGTGCTGACACATCTCCTCTTCTCTAGGCTCGCTCAGCTGCGCCGCCATGACGAAACTCCTGCAGTGGCTCTGGACTCTGTCTATCCTGGGCGCCGTCTGGGCGGCTCTCACTCTCAACCTTTTGGGGCTCGACCCCCTGCCCCCAGCCTGGCACCAAGTTCTGTGGCCCCTGCCCACCTACCTGCTGGTGGCCTTTGGCTGCTACTCCCTGGGCGTCGTCGGCTACCGCTTGGCCACCTTCAACGACTGCGAGGAGGCGGCGAGAGAGTTGCAGGAGCAGATCCGAGAGGCCCGGGAAGACCTCTCCCGCCGCGGACTGCGGTTCTGACCCTCCCTGCCGCAAGGACTTGAGCACAACACCCCGGTGGAAAGAAGCACCCCGTCTGGAGCAATAAATAAAATTTCAGAGAACATGACTGAGCTCTTTGGTGGATTTTTAAAAGAATCGAATCTGCTTGGAGTGGATTGCCTAGGTGCCGGTGCAAGGCAAAAGATTGTGAACCAGTGTCTCCTATATTACACATTTCCCCCCCCCCCCCTGAATTGTAGAATATACACTGCCCTATTTTCAGCATTAGCAGAAGCTGGCGGGTTGTCTACTCCGCAGCACTGGCACATTGGGGCTCCTGAGATGAAGAGAATCTCATTTGTGTTCTTCAACAGGGGCGGTGATGGGTCCCTCAGACTAGTTGGGGATAGCTGGGCTAGATCGGTTAGCTGAACTGAAGCGGGCGAGAGAAAAGCACTTTGCACATGCTCCGGATAACTCTCAGTGGTGGGTGTGGGTGTTGTTGTTTTTTAAGCACCTTGTGTTTCAGGACTGACATGTAAAGAGAGCCGATGGTGGTGTAGCAATTAGAGACTAGGACCAGGGAGACAGGTTCAAATGCCCACTTGGCCACAAAGCTCACTTGGTTACCTTGGACCAGTCGCTGCCGCTCAGCCTGGCCTACCTTCCAGAGTTGTTTAAGGGATTTGAGGAGGGGGGAAACCATGTATGCCACCTTGAGCTTCTTGGAGGAAAAGGTGGGATATAATAAATGAAATCAATCAATCAAGATATCCCCAACCTGATCTTTGATAAGGATACACACAGTGGCTCTGCATGTGCCTTTAGGGTAGGGTGGTCGTGGAAATTTTCCTTCTGCCTTATAACTGGATCCCAAAATGGCCTAGTTTTCATGCAAACTTAAGGCTTTGTTGTTGGCACCGTAACTTTGGAAGACTGTTCCTGTTGAAATCAGGAAGGTGCTTGAAATCCTGATATTTTTGTCACCTGCTGAAAACATTTCTGTTCTGCCAGGTATTTTTAGATAATTAATTTGATTCAGTGTGGGACATTTGGCCTGCATTTTATGATTTCATAATTCCATGGTCTTTTTAACGCTTTTTTCATATGCTGCCACGAAACAGTTTTGCACAAGTCGTCAGTTCAGAAAGTTTCCTAAAAATGAGGCAAATAGAACCTTCTGGTTCAGGGGCAGTATACCCTGATGAATAGAAAATATCAAGGAGGGTGAATGGGGAGGCAGGGCTGTTGCTTCTGTGCCTGCTTGTGGGGTTCTTTAGAAGTTTTGGATTGGCTGCTGAAAAGGGATGATGGCTTTGGAGTAACAGGGAGGGAGGGTCTTGACCAGGGGTCAGCAACCTTTTTCAGCAGGGGGCCGGTCCACCATCCCTCAGACCTTGTGGGGGGCCGGACTATATTTTTTTTGGGGGGGGGAGAATGAATTCCTATGCCCCACAAATAACCCAGAGATGCATTTTAAATAAAAGGACACATCCTACCAATGTAAAAACACGCTCATTCCTGGACCGTCCCCAGGCTGAACTGAGAAGGCGATTGGGCCGCATCTGGGCCTTAGGTTGCCTACCCCTGGTCTTTACTTAGGACCAAACGGAGAGTTTCCTGGAAGGTTGCTGGTTTGATCTAGCAAGGCTTCTTCCTATGGCTTTACAACTATTTCTCAAGCATCAGGTTGACATTTCTCTGCCTTGAGAGACAATTAGCAGCACCAAAGTGACCTCCTTGGGGCGCAAGCCTGGGCCGAGTGTCTGGAGCAGGGGTCAGCAAACATTTTCAGCAGGGGGCCAGTCTACTGTCCCTCAGACCTTGCGGGGGGGCGGACTATAAGCCATCCCCCCAACTCTCCCCTCCTTTCTCCACAGCACTGGATGAGTCCCGGTGGCTGCTAACCTGTGTCTTGCGAGCGGCCGGGGCTGGCAGTGTGGGACGATGAGCAGCGCACAAAAGGGCTCCGGAGAGGAGCTGCTTAAAATGGCGGCTGCTCAAGCGCTGCTGCTGCTGCTGCTGCTGCTGCTGCTGCTGCTGCTGGCACCAACAAAACCCAGTCCCCTTCCTCCTCTAGGCAGGGCGAGGAGAATCCAGGAGGGAGGGAGGAGGCACCACTGCCAAGGGAGGGAGGGAGGGAGAGAGAAAGAACGTGTGCACTGGTGATCCACACAGCGATTCCTGGGCCGGATCCAGAAAGCAATTGGGCCTGATCCAGCCCGCAGACCTTAGTTTGCCGACCCATGGTCTGGGGGGTCTGGACTGCCCACACAACATCACACACACACACCCCGGCCTTGAAGATGTGGTCCAAAGGTAAGCAGAGCAAGATGTTTGGCACCAGTTTGGGTACAGGAGATGCTGGAAGGAGACATACAAGGTGCCACCCAACTGTCTTAGGGACTCCGCTCCAGATTTGTGCAGTTTTTACTCCTTAGCCTTTTCTTCACTGGAAGATACCCTGCAAGGCAGCAGAACAACTGTAATCAAGTTTTTAAAATATGGAATGCTTGGTCCCTGCTCCTGCCCACCTAGCAGTTTGAAAGCACCTCAAAGTGCAAGTAGATAAATAGGTACCGCTCCGGCGGGAAGGTAAACGGCGTTTCCGTGCACTGCTCTGGTTCGCCAGAAGCGGCTCAGTCATGCTGGCCACATGACCCGGAAGCTGTACGCCGGCTCCCTCAGCCAATAAAGAGAGATGAGCGCCGCAACCCCAGAGTCGTCCACGACTTGACCCAATGGTCAGGGGTCCTTTATCCAATGTTCAATACAACCCACTATTTCTTTCCTGGACTCTATAGTCTGCAAAAGAATCCTGCATGACTCAGAAGCTTGCAACCTCTGCCCAAAATGCTAGTTGACCCAATTTCTCTTTAAAGTTATCCTCTCTCCACAGTTGCATTTCTTGTTCCGCGGTGCCAAACGCAGCCCCTGAAGCCGCGATCGTCCAGAACAGCCTGCCCTGTTCGTCAGGCGAGCTTCTGCCATAAACCGGGACCTCCCCGTCCTCCTGGCCCTGCCAAGTCTCTCTTTGTTCCAAAGCCAGGATTTTCTAGATTTTTAAAATTAGCACCTGCACAGCTGGCGTGGCAAAGTGAGTTGGATAATTAGCAGGAGCGAACTAATGAGTGGCTTCCGGGGATATCGGTGGCTTCGAGGACTGGGAAGGTGTGGTGCGTTTTTCCCTAGAGTGCAGCACACTTGAAATATTCTGAGGAGGCTGGTCACAATGCGTGGCCTTAAAATCTTGGCTCCTGAATCACGAAAACCTGTTGGCGAGGGAGGCGCACTCTGCACGTGAACAGAGGCATGGCGCTGCTGTGAACCACAGGACAGCTCTGGGATTAGAAATGGGTTCAAGCTCCCAGAGAGAATTACGAACGCTTCTACAATTAGCCCATTTTGGGGCGGGAGACGGAGACGTTCAAAGGGGGGACACCCCACCCCACCCCCCAAGTTCCCTAAGGAAGAAGATGTCCTTGCATAGCACATCAAGGCAGCTTGTGCAGGAGAACTTCCTGCTGGGTGGTGGACGCAAGAGTCCTCATAATGGAACTGTTCTTGAAGGAAGAACTGTGAGGGGACAGACTCCATCAGGCAAGGCCTTCTTCGACCTGCCTTGCTCTACTCTCTAGTCTCTGCTTCTCAATGTGTATTGTATTGTTTTATGTACTGTGGCTTGTCGTCATTTTATTGATTATAGTTTAGATATTATTTATTGTAACTGTTGAGTGGATTTCTGTTTAACTTTTACATGTTGATATTATTATTTTATACTATTCTAATGATTGTTGAATGTTACTTTTTTGATGGAGGTTGCCTATTTTAAAGTTACGTTTTATTATCACATTTCCGTATTGCATTAGATTGTTATAAGATGTACATTTTTTGTTTCTTCAGCTTGTAAACCGTATTGTAAGATAGAAAGACGGTATATAAATTAAAAATGATGATGATGAAGAAGAGAGAAGCAGGGCCGTTCCACCAGCTTTGCCGAAAGGGCACTCCTACCCCTGGGCTCTTTCTGTGCCAGCCAGTCATTATGTAAGAACTGCTATCTGAGAGTTGGCGCCTGAGTTTGCTTTCTTTCCTCTTCCCTCCCTGATGCTCTTTCCTCTTTTGCTGTTTTTCAGGCTGTAAGCCTGTGGGGAAGGACTGCCTTGTTTTAATTGATGTAAGCCACTCTGGGAGTCTTTTTGGCCGAGAAGCAGGGGACCAAATGCACTAAATTGTCAATAAACCAACCAACCGAAGAGCCCTGTTGGACCAGGCCAAAGGCTCGATTAGTCCAGCTTCCTGTTTCTTATAGTAGTCAATTAGATGCATCCAGAGAAGGCAACTGCCCTCTCCGGGATAAAAGAAAGGACTGAGATCTTTATTTCTAGGCAGAGCATCTGCTTTGCATGCAGGAGGCTCCAGGTTCGATCCCCGGCATCTCCAGGGAAAAGACCCCTTGCCTGAAACCCTGGAGAGCTGCTGCCGGTGAAGTAGAAAACACTGAGTTATGTGGATCAATGAGCTAGGCAGCTTCTCATGTTCCTATTTAAATCAACCCATGAGGACTGGAACCTCTCTCTAGGAAAGAGCCACAGTTCAGTGGCAGAGCACCCGGCTGGCAGAGAGAGACTGCCTTGCCTGAAACCCTGGAGAGAGCGGCTGCCAGTCAGTGTAGACAATACTGAGCTACATACACAGCTGAGCTACATAGGAAGTACAATGGCAACTTCCTCAATTCCTACATAGAAAGAAGGAGGATGCAAGGCACGTTCTCCTCCCAGAAAACAACCTGGTTTATTAAAAGGCACTTTGTGTGGAAAGTCACAGCTTCTTAGGAAAGTCCTCTTCTGGAGCTCAGAGCTGAACAATCGCTCCAGAGACTGGGGGAAGAAGACAGGGGCGGAGGGGGTGTTTGTGGGGCAGTGAGACGAAGGGGAAAGCAGGGGCAGAGAACTTGGTCAAAAGGCACTCCCGGAGGACGGAGGTGGAAACTGTGAAGTCCTCACTGCTTGGGCGGCAGAAACGGTTGTCCGCAGAACAGGGGGAGAAAGTCGCCTTCTGGAAGTAATGCATTAAAGCGAGGAGGCCCCCAACATTTTCTTTTTGGGGAGCAGGGAGGTCTCCACATTTACACCTCCCAGGCCTAGGGTGAAGAACGTGGGTGGCTGGTTAGGATGCTCCTGGACCCCAAATCCCATCAGCTCCAGCCAATGGTGAGGCATGATGGGAGTTGTAGTTCAACAATGTTCCAGGACTCCAGCTCCCATCAACCAGCACAGCTGATGGGCAAGGGATTATGGGCGTTGTAGTTCAACAATGTTCCAGAACTCCAGCTCCCATCAACCAGCATGGCCAATGGGCAGGGATGATGAGGGTTGTAGTTCAACAATGTTCCAGAACTCCAGCTCCCATCAGCCAGCACAGCCAATGGGCAAGGGATGATGGGAGCTGTAGTTCAACAATGTTCACAAACTCCAGCTCCCATCAGCCCCTAACCAGCACAGTCAGTGGGCATGGATGATGGAAGTTGCAGTTCAACAATGCTCCAGGACTCCAGCTCCCATCAGCCAGCACGGCCAATGGGCAGGGATGATGGGAGTTGTAGTCCAGCAGCACCCGGTGGGCCACTGTTGTACCCTGGAAAAGCAGCAGAGATAGGAGGTTGGTTACTTCATCATTTTCCTGCTCTGGCTCCCTGGTTTTCAGTCTGCACCATGCAGCCAAAGATGGAGGAGGAATTGTTCCTGCCGCGGAGTCCACTTGCGCAGTCCGGATGGTCGGGGGGGCGGGCTCCTGAGGACGCAAGGAGAGGTGGGACGCAGCAGCCACACCCAGCCGAAACTCAGCGCTTTCCCCCCTTCCTTGGCCAAGAGCAGTCATCAAACCCATTCCCTGGGTCCTCAGGCCTGCAGCGACTTGTAGGTTTTGTTGAGGTCCGGTGGGAAGCGCCAAAAGAGCCAGAACCGGATGAGGCTGGTGGCTATGCCTGGAACGTTGGGGACCTGGAAGAGGCAGAAAGGAGGTCAGTGGGAGACCATCTGCTTTCATAGCTGTCAAGCGTCCCTTATTTGGCGGGACAGTCCCTTATCCCAGCGCCATGTCCCGCTGCTGTCCCTTATTGATGATGTCCCTTAAATAAGCTACTGAAGGTAATGGGGCCCTTTCTATGTCCAGCTGTCCTTTGTCAACAACAAATTGTTGCTGTATTTTTGTGTTGAATGTATGCTATATGGTAATTTATGGACCTAATAGGTATCTAAAGCCATTTGCACGCAACAAAATATGTATTTCATCAAAGTAATTGTTGCTCCCTTATTTTGGCTGCTGATCCCTTATTTTCGAGGCTGCTGGTCCCTTATTTTCAAATCTGTAAGTTGACAGCTATGTCTGCTTTGTTTGCAGAAAGTCCCCAATGGCACTTCTCCAGGCGGGGGGCTGGGAGAGAGACCCCCGCCTGAAACCCTGGAGAGACACTGCCAGTCAGTGCTGACAACACTGCGCTCGATGGACTCAAAAATCTGACTCTGCATAAGGCAGCATCTTAAAATCTCTTAACCCGGGAGGGAGATACGGGGAGGAATGAGGTGAAGGGCAAACAGGAGAAGGGGGTGGGGGGAGAAAAACCGATTAAAAAAAATCCAATTGCATCACCACCACCCGCTCTCGTGTTCCTCTCTGCCGAGGGTGGTTTACTGGCCTCTCCGTTTAATTAATTAAAATCAATGCCGCATGATTTATCAGAGGGCAGGGACGGAGGCACAACCGTTCAACGGACACTGCCGTGGCCACCTCCACGTGCACAAAAATTGGGCGCACACAAACGTGTGCTGCTCACCGCAATGTAAACATCCTGAAGCAGAATCCCATACAAGGTCCAAGAGGCCGAAGCCAGGAAGGTCGTGACTGTTAGCGGGAAGGAGAGGCACTGTGTGGAGCGGCTCCTCACGATCTTGGCCTGCGAAGACGCAAAGAATTGTCCGGTTCAGAGGTGTCAGAACCGATAATAATAATAATAACTATTATTATTTATTAGTTATACCCCGCCCATCTGGCTAGGTTTCCCCTGGGTGGCTTCCAACCAAATATTAAAAACAATACAGCGTCAGACATTAAAAACTCCCCTAAACAGGGCCACCTTCAGTTGTCTTTTAAAAGTAAAATACAATGTACCTCGGGTTAAGTACTTAATTCGTTCCGGAGGTCCGTACTTAACCTGAAACTGTTCTTAACCTGAAGCACCACTTTAGCTAATGGTGCCTCCTGCTGCCGCTGCGCCGCCAGAGCACAATTTCTGTTCTCATCCTGAAGCAAAGTTCTTAACCTGAAGCACTATTTCTAGGTTAGCGGAGTCTGTAACCTGAAGCGTCTGTAACCCGAGGTACCACTGTAGTTGTTTATTGCCTTGACATCTGGTGGACGGGAGTTCCACAGGGCAGGTGCCACTACCGAGAAGGCCCTCTGCCTGGTTCCCTGTAACCTCACTTCTCGCAGCGAGGGAACCGCCAGAAGGCTCTCGGTGCTGGACCTCAGTGTCCAGGCTGGATGATGGGGGTGGAGACGCTCTTTCAGGTATACAGGACCGAGGCCGTTTAGGGCTTTAAAGGTCAGCACCAGCACTTTGAATTGTGCTCGGACCATAAGGACCGAAGCCGAGCCTGACTGCTGGACCTGACCCCCAAGCCCACCTGGGTCCACCACCCCAGTCTTGCAGTGGCCATCCAGATGCCCTGATAGGAAACCTGCCAGCAGGACCTGAAAGTTCCAGGTTCGATCCCTAGGTTGGGCTGGTGTGGAACCTGAAACCCTGGAAAGCTGCTGCCAGTCAGAGTAGTAGTAGAAGTAGTGATGATGGTGATAATAATAATAATAATAATAATAATAATAATAATAATAATAATAATACTACAGTGGTACCTCAGGTTACATACGCTTCAGGTTACATACTTTGCTTCAGGATGAGAACAGAAATCGTGCTCCGGCGGCGCAGCGGCAGTGGGAGGCCCCATTAGCTAAAGTGGTGCTTCAGGTTAAGAACAGTTTCAGGTTAAGAATGGAGCTCCAGAACGAATTAAGTACTTAACCTGAGGTACTACTGTAATAATAATAATAATTTATTTATTTATACCCTGCCCATCTGGCTGGGTTTCCCCAGCCACTCAGAGTAGACAATACTGAGCTATATGGACCAATAGACTGTGTATAAGACAGCTTCTTATGTATCAGGTCTGACTCTTCCCTTTGTGCAGCAGGTGATTTTCTTGTCAGTCACAGACACACACAGGTGCATCCCCCATGCAGGCCGGCAACTGCTATTTAAGGACACATTTTGGCCAGGAAAAAGGTCTCAAGGAGAGGGTACAGCAAGGAGGAAGAGAAGGGGGAGGAGTTTGGATTTGATATCCCCCTTTATCACTCCTCTTCAGGAGTCTCAAAGCGGCTCACATTCTCCTTTCCCTTCCTCCCCCACAACAAACACTCCGTGGGGTGAGTGGGGCTGAGAGACTTCAGAGAAGTGTGACTAGCCCAGGGTCACCCAGCAGCTGCATGTGGAGGAGCAGGGAAGCGAACCCGATTCACCAGATTACGAGTCTACCACTCTTAACCACTGCACCCAGAGCCAGGTTTTCCCAAACTTGGGTCTCTGGCTTGTTTTTTGTACTACAATTCCCACCATCCCTGACCACTAGCTCTGCTAAGCAAGGGGTGATGGGAGTTGTAGTCCAACAACAGCTGGAGCTCTAGTCTGGGAAAAGTCATGCAGGCCAGAAAAAGAAGACGAAAACCTCTTAAAGGCTGAATTTGGCCCGCAGGCCTTAGTTCCTCTCAGATCCGTGCACCAAACCACACTTCCCAGTTCCAAGTGAACTGGGACCAGTGTGTTCGTTCAACAACCCGAGTCCTGCAACTTATCTGGTTTCTCGGGATCACGAATGCTCACTCTCTCTTTCTCTCTCTCTGAACAAGGACATTTCCTTTTCACCTTAAGAAAACAATAATAATGAAGGACTTGCCACGCCGCCACCTGGCAGGCAGGCCTGGCTTCCGGAAGATTCCGGTCCTGCCGTTGTCTCATCACAGGAAAAGGCACCAGCCTCTCTAGACACCTGAGCTGCAGTGCGCAAATGTTTTGGATGGCTAAGCAGGGTGGGGATGGGATCGGGGCCAAAGCGGAGAGTTACGCAACACAGGATGAAGCCACAGGGATGACTAGGCCTGATAGGGCTATGCCATCTGAGGGCAGGCACTTATTTAGTTGTAAATTCACCTATCTTAATCATTTCTTTTTTAAAAAACCAACAACACCCTTAATCCGTTTATATCCTGGCCCTTCCAAATAACAGTTTCCAGGATGCTATATTTAATTGGTCAGCTGAATGACCAGAGGGCGGACACACCTCAGACTTGGGGGGGTCAAATGCGGCCCTCTAAACCTTCCTATCTGGCCCTTGGAACTCTCACCAGGCCACACCTGCTTTGCAGCCTCCTGGGGTGTTTTTTCCCCTGGCAAAAATGTGCCCTTGAACTCTGTTCGTGCCTCTTGGCTTGCATGGGTAGAAAAAACCCCAAACACTTGAAAATGTACGCTTGGGAAACATACAGCGTGCCAACGGCAAACTTGAGTTCCCATTAGCAATTTCAAATCAGCCCTTTTTTTAAAACTTGGGGATTTTAAATGACGGTTTTGAATTGCCTCGATTAAAACTGGTTCGCCCTGAAATGCGTAGAGCAATAGAACCGCAACGCCCATTGAGGCGCCTGGTCGGCCGTCGTGTGAGAGCTGGACTATTATGGGCCTTGGGCCTGGCCCAGCAACCAATCTCTTTCTTATATGGTCTTAGGCTCACACAGTGCCTGTGGAACTCACTCCCACAAGACGGCTGCCCACTTGGATGGCTTGAGAAGGGGCCCGGAAAATTTCAGTAGAAAATGGGAATATCAGTAGCTACTGGCCACAATGGCTGCATCCTGTCTCCTTTGTTGAGAGGGCAATATTACTCCTATATGTTAGTTTATGAGGATGGCAATCTCTTTTTTTTTTTTGTAGCATACCAGGTCAGCCAGTGGCGAGAGGTACATGGTGATGGTGAAGAGGCTGCAGAAGAGACCCAGGCGCGTCAGGCGCACGGAAACATCCGGAACCAGCAGGTTGAAGTAGCCATAGCCAAGGAGGAGCACTGCCAATAAGCCCATGGTCTTCAACAGCACAGACCGCTAGACAAGGGAGGAGAAAAGGAGGTGGTTATTTGGAATCAACAACACTCACTATTTAAATTCTACTCCATTTATTATTATTTAAATAATTCCTTATTTAAACTAAGGATGGGACACAGATAGCCCTTCGGATGCTGCTGGCTTACAGCTCCCATCATGCCAAACCACAGATCCTACTGGTTGGGGCTGATGAAAACTGGAATCTAACCATTAGGCTGCCCATCCCGGACTTCTACATAAGATCGGGATCCTGTTTTCTCGCTCCCATCTGCACCATGTACTTAAAATATGGATACCAGATGTCCCCATTTCCTGGGGACAGTCCCCAGATTTACAAATCTGTCCCCGGACAAAATCCGTCCCCGGATTTCATTTAATGTCCCCGGATTTCATTTAATGTCCCCGGATTTCATTTAATGTCCCCGGATTTCATTTAATGTCCCCGGATTTATATTTTAAGTGTTGTAGATTTATTAGTAGGGAATGAATGTTGTGCGATTGGTTCAACAGCACAAGACACATCGTATGGGGATTTCCGGCGAGGCAAAATGGCGGGCGCCATGGCAGCGAGCAGCTCCTGAAGCCAGCCAGAGCCAACTGCACTACCAGGCTTGCTCCGGGCTGCTGAGGCTGCTGCTGCTGCCGCTGGGGAACCAGGGACACCCGGTGCGCCAACTGGGGGAACCGCTGACACACACACCCCACGACCCAAATCGAGCCAGGAGCGAGAGCGCCTGGCCACCCAGTCGACTGCCCAGCGGCGCTCCGGGGCCAGGAAAACCTTGGAGCCGACGCAGGGAGAAGGAGGAGAGGAGGAGGAGAAGGAAGAGAGAGAAAGAGGAAGGAGAAAAAAGAGGGGAGCCCTGCCGCCGCTGAGGAGGAGAGGTGGGAGATCACCGGGAGGGCAAGCACATGTGGCCGAGCCCAGGCCCAACCCAAGCCTACTCCACGGCGGCTAGCACTCCAAGAGAGCAGGCTGGGGCCCAGAGGAAGGCCGTGCGACAGAGGAGACCACAGAAGAGAAGATATTACTTCTTTGTTGAAAAAATAACTAATTTTTTTAAATAATTTTTTTCTCTTTTTTTCAAAAAAGTGTCCCTGGATTCTTTGAAAAAAATCTGGTAACCTTAACTTAAAAGCGGTATCATAACCACCTTAAGCAGTCATGGCTCTCACCAGGGAAGTTATGCTTGGAACCATCACCAGTTATTTTTAAGGATCGGGTCAAAATGTTTCTTTTCAGCCAGGCTTTAAATTAGCAAATTTTATACAGTATATCGTGGCGTATTTTAGTATTGTATTAGACCACCTTTGATGTCTATGCATGTTGTTAGCTTTTATTATCTTTTCATAGAATCATAGAATTGTAGAGTTGGAAGGGACCATTTAGTCCAACACCGCGAAATGCAATAATATTTTTGCCCAGCTCAAGGCTCAAACCCATGACCTTGAGTCTTCATGCACTACCAGCCAAGCTATATTTTAGCTTGGTTTCAATTTTTCGTATTCTACTGGAAGCTGCTATGAGTTTATTTTTTCACCAGAAAAGTGACTTAAGAAGTGCAATGAATAATAATTATATACATTATGCACATTAAATATATACATTTAAAAAATCATGCAACGCACTTGGTTGTTAAAACGCTGATTTTGTGTGTGTAATACAGAAGTCTCCCTCCATCCTTCCGCCGTGCCCTGCAAGTGACCCAGGGAGAGTAAGTCAGGCGTGGCTGGAACACTATGGAAAATTTATGGCCCATCAAAACGTGGCATGTTGTTGATTCAAGATACCAGCCCTCTTGAGTCAACAGCCTCTGAATGTAGGCTTGAGGGTGCCAGGAAAGAGCCAATTGGAGCGCTCGTTACAAAACGGAACATGGTACAGGCATCCTGGGACTTGAGCAGGTGCAGGGCTCACGAGCCAGGAAAGTCCTCCCTGTATGTAAAAAGCTAGCATCTCAGGGAGAAAGGGTTCAGGCCTTCCAGAAAGCAGGATGCTGGACCAGATGGGCCTTTGGCCTGATCCTGCAGGGCTCTTCCAGTGTGGTTAACATGTCTGATTTGGGCCACAATCCCCACCCACCTTCTCGGAGCTGAAGTAGAAGTAGACCAGGATGTAGAGAGTCTGCAACGTCACGCCCACTGCGTTGACGATGATGAGAGTCCAGTCTCCCTTCAGGAAGCCGTAACTCAGCCAGCTCAAATTACTGATGAGGAAAGAGAAGGTAAAAGTTGTTGCTTTTAACGAGGACAGCCATTCCGGTAACTCCAGATCACACAGTGTAGCCGGCACAGGACGTACCTCAGAAGGGGTCTGGCTGCCAAAAGAACTGCATCTCTGCTAATATCCATATCACGATTATGTACACCCAGAGCTCAAGTTAGCCTGCAGCAGAATCGTGGCCTAAGCTACCAGGTGCAAGATTTCTGCGTCCCAAGAACCTCAGGCTGCATTTGTAAGATGTCAAGTCTCTAGTCCTTATGGGCAAAGCCGCCCAAACAATCATGCGTACTTGGTAAGAGGGAGGTGGGATTTCTGTCTGCTGCTCTTTTAATTACAGCACAACCCTAACCATGTCTACTCAGATGCAAGACCTGTTGAATTTAATATTATTCCCAATAGTTGGGGTTAGAAATACAGCCGGGGATCATTTTGAGTGCTTGTTGTTTTTAGATGCCCTAAAATATAATGCATTTTTCAGTATTGTTACGTTGCCTCAAGACATTTTTGTAGTAGATATGCAACAAATGAAATTAATAATATGATGATAATAAAGATAATGTAAGAGGGGAAGAAAAATGTTCATTTCCTATCTTCTGGCAGATTGCTATTATTATTATTATTACTACTATTATTATTATTATTATTATCACCATCAGCAGCATTCAGTGTCTTGCATGAGTAGCAAATCAGAATAAAGTATTTAAAAAAAAATGTTTTAATGTTACATGAAAAAAAATACGAGACATTGCACATACTTTTGTAAATCAAGAAAATCTTTAATTAAAAAAAAAAGAATAAAGTATGAATCAAACAAAGTAAGAAATCATGCAGCCATAGAAAAATATGCTTTATTCAGGCTGCGGAATCTGGTGCAGAACAATTGCTGATTTTAGCAGAGCTCACACTACAACCTTGTTTACATCGCCCAGGTTGCAGCTCCAACCCCAAAGGCTAAACCTCTGCACTTGTGCAGACTTGCCCAACGACCACCCAAAGACAAGCAGCAGCAGGAGCCCGATCTGCGCAATCCCAACCACTCAGGGATCACCTATTAAATGCACCTACAGAGGTGTAAAGTAGGAATGGGGAACCTGCAGCCCTCTAGATCATGGGTAGGCAAATTAAGGCCCAGGGGCCGGATCCGGCCCAATCGCCTTCTAAATCCGGCCTGCGGACTGTTCGGGAATCAGCGTGTTTTTACATGAGTAGAACATGTCCTTTTATTTAAAATGCACCTCTGGGTTATTTATGGGGCCTGCCTGGTGTTTTTACATGAGTAAAATGTGTGCTTTTATTTAAAATGCATCTCTGGGTTATTAGTGGGGCATAGGAATTCGTTCATTTTTTATTTTATTTTTCAAAATCTAATCCGGCCCCCCACAAGGTCTGAGGGACAGTGGACTGGCCCCCTGCTGAAAAAGCTTGCTGACCCCTGCTTTAGATCGTGTTGGACTCCAATTCCCATCAGCCCCTGTAGCCAGCATGGCCAAAGGTCAGGGGTGATGGGAGTCCAGCAGCATTTGGAGGACCACCCCACTCCCCACCCTTGTCCTAGACACAGGTGGTCCCAACCAATCAGGGATCACCTATTAAATGCACCTACGGAGGTGTAAAGCAGGGATGGGAACCTGCAGCCCTCTAGATTGTGTTGGACTCCAATTCCCATCAGCCCCTGCAGCCAGCAGGGATGGTTAGAGGTGGAATCCATCAACGGTTGGAGGGCCGCAGGTTCCACAACCACGTTAAGCAGAGCTCCCCCAAAGAGTCCCAGGCCATACTTGACATCGGTGGTGAGGAACGGCAGAAACTGGATGTTCTCCACACTCTGGGTTGCAAACATCTGCTTCAGGTCAGACCTGGAGAAGAGGCGAGAGAGGATACCTTGTCGTCATGGAGGCTGATGTAGTTCCCCATTTGATTACAACCAGGCGCCTGTGTGCCTACAGCTCCATCACCCATCCCACTGCTCTGCCCCACATCTCTTCACCCCAACGTGGGATCCATCCATGCTCGTTTCCCCCACTCACATACCCAGCTCTGCGCCAGCTGACCCCGTTTTTGTATTCATATTTAAAGCACCCACGCCTGCACCAAAGGATCCTGGGAAATGTCCTTTCCTCTCCCTGCACTACGATTCCCAGCACCCTGAGCAAACTACAGTTTCCAGCATTACTGGGGGGTGTATGTGTGCTCTAACTGTGTACGTAGTCTGTGTTCCCCACACCATCCTTGGTTCTGCTTGCCCCACATCAAAACACTACCCATGCCTTAACCCACATAAATTATAAGTGTGGCACTGAACCAAAAAGTCGTTGGGAGCGAGAGAAAACACCAAGAATAATAAAGATCTGAACCTGAGCCTCTTGCCCATATATCCTGCTCCATAGCAACCCACTTCCTGGTAGGTCCGCCCCATACAACTGTTACTGTCAACACCTCTCACCCACAGACACGTCGCTGGAGCGCTGCCCCACCGCGATACGTGTTACACTCCAAGGCACGTCGCATTCACACGTGCACAGGGCGGTATTTCGCTAGGGGAGCCCCACGTGTCTATCTCGGGGGCTGAGCCTGGCACCTGCTGGGGAAGAAGGGCAGGAGATCCACCTCCCCACCTGCTACAGCCCCACATCCCTGACCCAACCAGAACCCCACCCCACCCCAGGCCTTCACGTGTTTTGCCCCCTCCCCACAACCAATGCCCCCCACCACAAAATGCGCTCACAGGCCAGTCCCGAACATGCCCAGGGAGAAGAGCAGGCAGGCCCCCGAGAGCAGCTGCAGCCCCACCGGACCCATCGCCGAGGCTCCGTGCAAGATCGATCCCCGGGGAAAGCCCTGCGGGGAAGCGCTGGCTGCCTGCCTGCCTGCCTCCCGGGCAAACCCCCCGCGATGGGGCGCCCGGCCGCCCTCCTTCCCGCCTCGGCCGGATCCTCCTCGTCCGGACCCGCCTCCCGCTCCGCTCCGCCCCGCAGCCAAAGCGGCTGCGGCTCCGCCTCGGACGGGGCGGACCCGGCGAAAGGGCGCGGCGTTCAAGGCTTCCTAAAGAGCAAGGAAGGATAGGTGCCGGGGCTCAAGCAAAGGGGCTCCGTGAATGGTTGGGGAAGGGATCTCAGCCCCTGCACCTTTTTTCTTTAATTCTCCCCCCTCGATTGGGTTTTGAAAGGGAGGGAGAGGTTCTGGGGCTCACACATGGAGGGAAATAGGCTTCAGGGTTCAGTCCCTGAACCTATTTTCTTTATTTCTCCCCCCTCGATTGGGGTTTTGAAAGGGAGAGAGAAAGATAGAGGTTGTGGGGCTCACACACGGAAGGAAATGGTTTCCAGGGTTCAGTCCCTGCATATATTTTCTTTATTTCTCCCCCCTCTATTGGGTTTTGAAAGAGAGGTAGGGGTTCCAGGGCTCACACACAGAGGGAAATGGGCTCCAGGGCTCGGTCCCTGCACCTGTTTTCTTTATTCCCCCCCCCCCTATTGGCTTTTGAAAGAGAGGTAGGGGTTCCAGGGCTCACACACAGAGGGAAATGGGCTCCAGGGTTCACTCCCTGCACCTATTTTATTTTTATTTCCCTATTGGATTTTAAAAGGAAGAGGAGAGGTTAGGGGCCCAAACAAGAGGGGAGGGGGATATGCTGTGGGGTTCAACAACAGCACCTATTTCCTTTTTTGTTGTTGTTGGGTTCAGATAGCAAGGAGAGAGGTTCTGGCACTCAGACATGGGAGTAATTTTAGCTTCTGGGGCTGAGAAAATACGGTGCCTATTTTCTTTTTTCTTACTGGGTGGGGAACAAAAGTGGGAGAGATGCCGGGGCTCAAACATGGGCTAATAGGTTCTGGGGCTCAGCCCCCGAACCTATTTTCTTGTTCCTGTTGGATTATAAATAAGCGGGGAAGAGGCGAGGGAACTCGAGAGAAGGAATACCAAGGAGTTCCGGGGATGGAGTGCAAAAGTGTGTAGAAACTCCACCCACTTTTGCCACTGGCCCCACCCACCAGTAGCATGTGGCCCTTGGAAGGCTGCCAAGAAAGGAATGTGGCCCTCAGGATGGAAAAGCTCCCCCACCCCTTGCTTAAGGGGCAGGGGAAAGAGACACTGAGGCTCAAACAAGGACTTCATGGCTTCCAAGGCCCAGGCCCAGCACCTATTTTTTTCTATAGGGTTAAAAGAAAGGGAGGGGGGTCAGGATGGGTGCTGGGGTTCAAACAAGGGCATAATTGGCTCCAGGATTCAACATCTGCCCTTGTTTTGTTTTTTGAAAAGGAGGAAAGATGTACTGGGCCTGTGATGCAGTAGTTATGGGTGATGGAGCTTAGCCCCTGAAACTATTTTTTTTCCCGTGTAAGATGGGTGGGGAGGGGTGCTGGGGCTTAAACAATGGGTTCCAGAGTTCAGCCCCAGCATCTGTTCCCTTGTTGTTGTTGTTTAGTCGTGTCCGACTCTTCGTGACCCCCTGGACCAGAGCACACCAGCACTTCTGTCTTCCACTGCCTCCCGCAGTTTGGTCAGACTCATGCTGGTACCTTCGAGAACGCTATCCAACCATCTTGTCCCCTGTCGTCCCCTTCTCCTTGTGCCCTCCATCTTTCCCAACATCAGGGACTTTTCCAGGGAGTCTTCTCTTCTCATGAGGTGGCCAAAGTATTGGAGCCACAGTTTCACGATCTGTCCTTCCAGTGAGCACTCAGGGCTGATCTCTTTAAGAATGGAGAGGTTTGATCTTCTTGCAGTCCATGGGACTCTCAAGAGTCTCCTCCAGCACCATAATTCAAAAGCATCCATTCTTCGGCGATCAGCCTTCTTGATGGTCCAGCTCTCACTTCCATACATCACTACTGGGAAAACCATAGTTTTTACTATACGGACCTTTGTTGGCAAGGTGATGTCTCTGCTTTTTAAGATGCTGTCTAGGTTTGTCATTGCTTTTCTCCCAAGAAGCAGGCGTCTTTTAATTTTGTGGCTGCTGTCACCATCTGCAGTGATCATGGAGCACAAGAAAGGGACAAGAGGTTCTGGGGCTGAAACAAGGACTGGGTGGGAAATGGGGTGGGTGGGGGGAGAAATAGGTGCTGGGGCTTCTGGAGGAATTAATGGGTCCTGGGACTTTGTCATCAAGGCTCCATCCTGCTGTTCATTTTCTCCTGCCTCCCCTTAAACAAACACGCAGTATTAAGAGTTTTAGCAAGCGAGACAATTGGCTTGAACAAAGCGTTAAGCAGCCTAAGACAACAGATCGATACGGAACACAACCGAACACAATAACAACGGAGAAAAAGGAGAAGGAAAGTTAATTGTTCGTCTTTCTGAGTCATTATTCTTCGGCAGATGCACCCAAACAGTTAGATTGCGTGGGATGAGGGTGTGTGTGTGTGAGAGAGATGTAAATAGAACATTTCCAGAGGGACCCTACACGAGTCGCTATAATTATAACAATAAAAAAACAGTATTTATGTTGTGTTAGTGGGTTGTTCAACATGTTCCAAGTTGCACCCAGCTAATGCCCCGTCTGTACTATGCATTTAAAGCACGACTGTATCACTTTAAGCAGCCGTGCCTTCTCCCAAAGTCTCCTGGGAAGTGTAGCTTGCTAGCTCAGTTGGCAGAGCATGAGATTAATAATCTCAGGGTTTTGGGGGGTTGAGCCACACCTCGGGCAAAACATTCCTGCATTGCCGGGGGTTGGACTAAAGGACCTCTGAAGGTCCCTTTCAACTCTACATAAAATTACAATATAAAAGCTGCAAAACACATAGTAAAAATAAGGACACCAACCAGCCAATAACCCACCCCCTTCCCACAACTCATTTAAAAGGGCATCGGCTGTCATTCAGTACAAGGTCTGGTTGAAAAGGAATGTTTTCACCTGGCGCCTAAAGGTGTATAATGAAGGCGGCAGGCAAACTAATGGTCATTCTGTGAGTGTTCACATTTGAAATTATAAAGCTTTACAATTACACCAACCCATTTTGCTCGTTGATATTTATAATTTTTATTTATGATTTTCAGTTTTATATATATACATTACAATAGTTTTACAATCATTCTAACATTTCAGAACTTGAATTTCTTCCTCTTCCTGCGGTTCCTTAAATTTATCTTTTTATATTTCCTGCATATTTCAAATTAACTTATTCATGTATTTATCTACTTTAAATATATACTAAATATGTATTACAGTAATCCTGCCAATGTTCTTATCTGTTTGCAGTTTGTAAATATTTCAATAAACCATTTCCATTTTTTAATAAAAAAGTTTGTTACCTTGAATTCTTATTTTTTCCCCAGTAAGTTTTGCCATTTCTGCATATTCCATACGTTTTTGTATCCATTCTTCTTTCATTGGGACATCTTCTTTCCATTTTTGGACAAATAACATTCTTGTAGTCACATACATGAATAATTTTTTGTGCAGTATGGGTAGTTCTGCCTCAATAATTCCCAAAAGGAGAGCTTTTGGGGGATTTTTTTTACAAATGCTATTTTAAACATCTTTTCCAATTCATTGTATATCATTTCCCAGTAAGCTTTGACCTTACCACAAGACCACCAGATAAGATTAAAAACTACTTTCTTTTTGCATTTCCAACACTTATTCGATTTTGATTTCTACATTTTTGCCAGTTTACTTGGTGTTAGATACCATGGATATAACATTTTCATATAGTTTTCTCTTATAAACCATAAGACGCTGTGAATTTTATATCTCTGTTCCACAATCGTTCCCATGCTTCCGTATCTATATTATAACCAATATCTATTACCCATTGTATCATGGAGGATTTTACTTGCTTATCCTTCGTCTCCCATTCCAATAACATCTTATACATTTTAGACAGCACATTAACATTACATTCCAACAGACTTGTCTCCAGTTGTGATGTTTGTTATTGTCATTTACTGTATATACTTTCGTGGCCTCCATGATCACTGCAGATGGTGACAGCAGTCACGAAATTAAAAGACGCCTGCTCCTTGGGAGAAAGGCGATGGCAAACTTAGACAGCATCTTAAAAAGCAGAGACATCACCTTGCCAACAAAGGCCAAGATACTTAAAGCTATGGTTTTCCCAGTAGTGATGTATGGAAGTGAGAGCTGGACCATCAAGAAGGCTGATCGCCGAAGAACTGATGCTTTTGAATTCTGGTGCTGGAGGAGACTCTTGAGAGTCCCATGGACTGCAAGAAGATCAAACCTATCCATTCTGAAGGGAATCAGCCCTGAGTGCTCACTGGAAGGACAGATCCTGAAGCTGAGGCACCAATACCTTGGTCACCTCATGAGAAGAGAAGACTCCCTGGAAAAGACCCTGATGTTAGGAAAGACGGAGGGCACAAGGAGAAGGGGATGACAGAGGACAAGATGCTTGGACAGTGTTCTCGAAGCTACCAGCATGAGTTTGACTAAACTGCGGGAGGCAGTGGAAGACAGAAGTGCCTGGCGTGCTCTGGTCCAGGGGGTCACGAAGAGTCGGACACGACTAAATGATTAAACAACAACAATATCTGTATATACATAGGAACCTAGAAGGCTTCCTTATACAGAATCAGATTATTGGTCCATCTACCTCAATAATGCCTGCACTGACTGGCAGTGGTTGTCTAGTATTTCAAACAGGATACACTCCCAGCCCTAACTGGAGACTGAACCCAGGGTCTTGATTCAGGGACCCCTGAGCTATGGCCCTTTGATTCAATGCAGCATATTCAGTGTACACAGTAACACCCAGGCCGCAGGTCCCTGCCCGCAAGGAGCCTACAGTCTTTAACTGTCCAGATTATTTGGGGCATAAAGTGGTGCTCCCTGGACTAGAATTATCTTTAGGCCCGTCGATATTTCTATTACACTGTATGAAAGATGTACCAAATAATAATCAAGATCCCATTTTGAAGATGGCTGCTAGGATCGGCTACGCTAAGCAATGGAGATTGCGAATCGACTGCACTCGATATTGGAGCTGGAAAATAAATTATGAGCACAGAACAGCTGCGTCGAAAAAGTATAGAGAAAGGAAAGACAAAAGAGCCAGTCAGGTGTCTGCTGTTTACCAGCGGCAAAATAAAACCCATCTGTCCACAAAAATGGCTTGAAGTCACAAGTTTCCTTTTTCATATGCATTTATTATGTAACCAGGATTCCTTGCGCTATAGTCATTCTGCAAAGATGGTAATATTTTAATACTGTAGTTTCAAAAATAAAACTTACTATGCATAGATATTACCGGTATATGCCTTAGCTCAAAATTGTAAGATTCCTAGGCAATCAGCAATATTAAAATGGACTTTTATTATATGATTACCCCGACTGCGAGGGACGCAGGTGGCGCTGTGGGTTAAAGCCTCAGCGCCTAGGACTTGCCGATCGAAAGGTCGGCGGTTCGAATCCCTGCGGCGGGGTGCGCTCCCGCTGCTCGGTCCCAGCGCCTGCCAACCTAGCAGTTCGAAAGCACCTCCGGGTGCAAGTAGATAAATAGGGACCGCTTACCAGCAGGAAGGTAAACGGCGTTTCCGTGTGCGGCTCTGGCAAGCCAGAGCAGCGATGTCACGCTGGCCACGTGACCCGGAAGTGTCTCCGGACAGCGCTGGCCCCTGGCCTCTTAAGTGAGATGGGCGCACAACCCCAGAGTCTGTCAAGACTGGCCCGTACGGGCAGGGGTACCTTTACCTTTACCTTTTACCCCGACTGCTGGAGCAAGTGTTAGGCCAGGCATAGGCAAACTCGGCCCTCCAGATGTTTTGGGACTACAACTCCCATCATCCCTGACCACTGGTCCTGTTAGCTAGGGATGATGGGAGTTGTAGTCCCAAAACAGCCAGAGGGCCAAGTTTGCCTATGCCTGTGTTAGGCCATAGACTTGACACAAGATCTCATCTTTCGATCCTCTTTCTCAAAGTGTATGGGCGATTTGGGATGAGAAAATCACTCTGTATGTCCTCAGAGCCTGCCTTAGTAATAGCACCTAGCTTTATAAAAGGGAAGCCCTCACTCTAATCTGTAAGCAACTTATATGAAATTAACACACACGAGCTTTTGAATGACACCCGGGTGACAGCAAACAGCATTCCAGGCTTAGGTATGTTGTGAGCCCCGTTTGACAGTTGAGAAACAGGCAGAGAGAAAGTGACTTGCCTGAGCTTAGGGCCGTTGAGGTTGAGCCTGACAGGTTCTGCGTTCGAGTCACGCAGCAGCATAGTCGCAAGGTAGAGTCACTTCCAGCCAGGGCTTGTCCTCTGGTCTTTCCAGTCTGGCATCCTGTCTCTTCACACTGCTCATTACGAGATGCTTAGCGGAGAAGCCGTCAGGAATTGGGGCGACTGGGAGAGGGCAGGGGAGCCAAAGTTAGCCCACTGCCGTCCACTCCCAGTTCATGGCAGAAATGGCTTTGATGCAATGGAAGGACAGATCGATTTTCCGTCTCCTTTTTCTGTCGACCCATTCCAAAACGCTTAGGCTGTTTTATCTTTCGCTTATGGACGGTCCGATCCATCCATTCAGCAGTTCTGTTTAGTGAATGCGAGTGGGATCTGCAACCAAACGTTGCAGTGCAGGTGCACACCAACCAGTCCTGCCCTTCTCTACGATACTCCATTCCGCCCTACTTTTCCCCCTCTTCACCCCAATTTCCAGCAGTCTGTCAGCATTGCATGACAGACACTGAGCCTGCTCATTCCTCACTGGGCTGTTTGGGGGTTTCTGTCCCCTCCTTAATGTTGGGGAAGGGGGAATATTTGCTGTGTTTCTGGGAACCTTCCTCCAACCTTGCCTGGACAGCGCCATTTTGGCTACATATGGAAAAGCGCTAACCATGAAACGCCAGATATAGAGGGAATGGTGAATGTAGCCCAAACCTTAGCAGTGATAATAATAATAATAATAATAATAATAATAATAATAATAATAATAATTTATTTATACCCCGCCCATCTGGCTGGGCTTCCCCAGCCACTCTGGGCGGCTTCCAAAAAAATATTAAAATACTGTAATGCATCAAACATTAAAAGCTTCCCTAAACAGGGCTGCCTTCAGATGTCTTCTAAAAGTCTGGTAGTTGTTGTTCTCTTTGACATCTGGTGGGAGGGCGTTCCACAGGGAGGGCGCCATTACTGAGAAGGCCCTCTGCCTGGTTCCCTGTAACTTGGCTTCTCGCAGTGAGGGAACTGCCAGAAGGCCCTCGGTGCTGGAACTCAGTGTCCGGGTAGAACGATGGAGATGTTAAAAAAAACCTTGTGATCCCTTAGAAACAAATGAGCTTCTTTATGGAATAAGCAATCCTGGACCCACAATGCCATTATACGTGCATTTACTCAGAAGTAAGGCCCACTTGGTTGAATGATGTCCGCTCCCAGGTAGGGATGGGGAAGAAATTGGGTTCCAGACAAACTAACCTAATCTGCACTTTCTAAATCAATGCACGAACCAAAACACAGAGATGTCTGATGAAATCTGCAATGCTCTGAATTTTGCAAGGCCGTTTTGTAGCCTAGTAATGTGTACAGAAGTGAATCTCACAGGGTAGAGAGTGTACAATATCCATTAGCAACGCTAACATACCAAAAATGCTTTATATTTGGGAAAATGCCTTTTGCAAAAAATGTGTCTGTTAGACAAACTTGTTTCCAAAAACGTGCATCTTTAGGAGAATCCCAAACTAAAATACTGGTGAGGATTTTTTAAAAAATAAATAAATAAATTGCAAAATGCTTTGGAGATGTGAGGAAATGAATTGAAGCTTGGAGACATGAGAAGCTGAGAGAAAATGAAATGGACAGATTCTCCCTCCCAGGTAAGTATGAATTGGATTGCACCCTAAAGGCCACTTCATATGGAAGGGTTTTAAGAGCTGTTAGGAGACTCCTTCTATTCCACCAAAGGAGCTGCAATTCGCAAATTGGGAAGGGGTTGATTGTTAGGCCATTGTGGGAATTTTAGCTCTGGGGGGCAGGGTTCTCCTAAAAATTCTCCGCTCTTTTAGAAAACTGCCATTCCCAGAATTATTGGGGTGGGGGAGAGAGAAGCCATAAATGGTATCTTTTTAAAAGTGTGTGGATATGGCCAAAGAAGGGGAAGAAATGGAGGCAGTGAGAGATTTCACTTTCTTTCCATGATCACTGCAGATGGTGACAGCAGCCACGAAATTAAAGACGCCTGCTTCTTGGGAGAAAAGCAATGACAAACCTAGACAGCAGCTTAAAAAGCAGAGACATCACTTTGCCGACAAAGGTCCGTATAGTTCAAGCTATGGTTTTCCCAGTAGTGATGTATGGAAGTGAGAGCTGGACCATAAAGAAGGCTGATCGCCGAAGAATTGATGCTTTTGAATTACGGTGCTGGAGGAGACTCTTGAGAGTCCCATGGACTGCAAGAAGATCTAACCTCTCCATTCTGAAGGAAATCAGCCCTGAGTGCTCACTGGAAGGACAGATCCTGAAGCTGAGGCTCCAATACTTTGGCCACCTCATGAGAAGAGAAGACTCCCTGGAAAAGACCCTGATGTTAGGAAAGATGGAGGGCCCAAGGAGAAGGGGACGACAGAGGACGAGATGGTTGGACAGTGTTCTCAAAGCTACCAGCATGAGTTTGACCAAACTGCGGGAGGCAGTGGAAGACAGGAGTGCCTGGCATGCTCTGGTCCATGGCATCATGAAGAGCTTGAACTTTATGGGCCTTTGTTGGCAAGGTGATATCTCTGCTTTTTAAGATGCTGCCTAGGTTTGTCATTGCTGGTAAAGTTTGCAAACCGGGATGCTATTTCCGGTTTTGCAAAGTTCGTAAACCGAATAGTTCGTAAACAGGGCTGTTCTTAAACCGAGGTACCACTGTATCAATCAAAGCTTGTGGCCTGAAATGACCCCGCCAGACTCTTCCATCCGTCCCTGTGCTCCTCGCTGTCGCCACTTTTCCCTTCCCGTTTAAAAACAAAAACACAACCCATATGCTTTTACCCTCTGAATAACCCCGCGGCCCAGAGTACCACAAGCTAATTATATATTTGGTAAAAGCTAAACTTCCTGGGGTGTAGTTTGCATGGGCAGAGCCCTCCCGACTGCACACATCTTTATAAATATGTGTGTTTGCTTTCTCCTTCGGCTCCCATGTTGTTTTCTTTCTCAAAGCAAAGATAACGATTCCCAGAATGCCCTGGGAAGAGCGGTTGACTGTTTTGCTGCTCGGGATAGACCCCCTTGAAGTGAAACAACATGGCTTACTTAGGTCCGTACATTTTAACAAGTCTGTTTTTAGTAGAATCTAGTTGGAGACAAGCCAGGGTTGTTTGTTGTCAAAGAGTACAAGTGTCTGCCCTTCTCTGAGGAAACCCATTCATAATAATGGACAGGACCTAAGTTAGACCCATTCATTCCAATGGAGTGTTAGCTTAGGCCGTCATCTGCACTATATTACTTCACTATATATTAAAACAGTCGTGCCTCCCCCCCCCCCACTTCAATAATCCTGGGAACTGTAGTTTCTTGAGGGAGCTGAGAACTCCCCCTCACAGAGCTACAATTCTCAGAGAGGCGTACAAATCAATCCCTTTTTTCAGGGAGCTCTGGGAATTGTAGCTCTCCAAGCGGAATACGGGGCTCTCCTAACAACTCTCACCGCCCTCAAACTACAGTTCCCAGGAGACTTTGGGGAGAAACGATGCCTTTTTTACAAAAGTGGTATGATTGTACTTTAAATGTGGTATGATATTGCTTTAAATCAAGATGTGGCTGTGACCAAAATCTGGCCTGGACTGACGTACAGAGGGGCTCACCCAAGCACCCTGATTTTACTTCTCTTCGCCTCAGCACACATGCAGTCGGTATCCATATCCCTTTTCTACCCTTGGAGCTCGACGATAGAACCACTAGCCTAGCCTCGGCAGATTGCTTCCATAGGGCTTTCGGGCTGTGAAATGCTTTGGAGTTAATTGGGCAACGCTAGAGGAGACTGAAGCACGTGATGATGCAACTATTTCTTAAGCTTTCGGCAGATGAAAGCTGTTGCAGCACTACGGAAAGAGGAGGATCTGTCTTTGCAGACAGCTTAAACTGCCCTTGTTTTTGTGAGGACCAGAAAAACCCTTTCCATGAGGAGGACTCCAGGATCAGGCCAGTGGACCTTTGCAGGCAAAGCTATTGGTTTCTGGAATAAAGACTTTTAGCTATGCAGTGCCAGTCCTACTCAGAGTAAGACCATCAGAATGAATGGAAACAACTAGCTTAGGTCCGTGAATGTCCACAGGTCTAATCTGAGTAGGGCCTAGCTGGCTACCAAACCCACATGCTGCATCTCCCCCTCATATAAAAGCACATAATACACCTTCCATAATCAAGGCAATCGATTCTCTTTTCTACACTGTGATCTTAAACCTGCAGCCTCTCTTTAGGGATGGGTGTTCCCTGCTGTTTGGAAAATGAGGTAAGGGAAAATATTCCCACTCACTTTCTCCACCACTCATAATCTTGCTGCAGATTAATATTATCATCAAAGGGGTGTTCCCCACTGGCAGATTTTTTTTTCCTTTTTCTTAATCGTCGCCGCACACCGCAAAGCTAATAAGTTGTGCTAGCTAAGTAGAACCTCCATGCCCGGAGGGAGTCTACCTTCAAATGCCAGCTGCTAGGGAAAAGACATTGCTGCCTGTGTGCCCAGTTGTGGCACAAATTCATAAAATGGGGTCCCTTCGGGATAATCACAGCGACACCCCCTTCGAAGATTATACAGCCGTCTAAGGCTGCGCAATAGCCTTCTAATTATGCAATAATCGCAACGAGGGAGGCATTGCTGTGATGCATGCAGATCTCCATGTGTGGCCTTTCAGCCAGATCTTCTAGTTTACCCGTGCATGTTCATGGGCAAATGAAATAAGTGCTCCAATATCTTATTTCAGAGTGACTTCAGTTTCCTTGGGAGTTCCATTGTCTGTAAAAGAACTTTCACCCCGTTCTCTTGAAAAGGAAGCACCGTTTGATTGCAATGTTCCTAAGGGCTTAGCTTTGGAGCATAAAACTCCTCCATGGGGTGCCCCCGCCCCCCGAGGTACTACCCTTCCCCTTACACCCCACACACCCCAGGATAAATATATACAGACACACAACACACACATTCTGTATTCTGTATATAGAACTAGCAGCCACATACAGTGGTACCTCGGGTTACAGACGCTTCAGGTTACAGACTCTGCTAACCCAGAAATAGTGCTTCAGCTTAAGAACTTTGCTTCAGGATGAGAACAGAAATCGGGCTCTGGCGGCACGGCGGCAGCGGGAGGCCCCATTAGCTAAAGTGGTACCTCAGGTTAAGAACAGTTTCAGGTTAAGGACGGACCTCCGGAACGAATTAAGTACTTAACCCGAGGTACCACTGTACTCACCATGGCTTGGGAATTCTAAGAAACGGTGGGGTGGGGGGGTAGGCAGGGGGGAATCAGTGCAGTTTTGAAATCAGGGCATTAAAATCCGTCCAATTTGAAAGATTCAGTTGACCATATTGATTCAAAACAGCATCCGTTTGCATCTAAACGTAGGCGAAAAGTTGCTCTTTGATCTCAGGAAATACCATGCAAAATTTGATGACGGTATTTTAAGAGATGCCCAGATTCACCAAGGCATACAAATTTCCCTCTAAAATGTAGACCTACCTACACACACACACACACACACACACACACACACAAAATATAAATAATATAAATATAAAGGGGGGGAGATTAGCATCTTTAAATGTTTTGCAAATTTGCGTCCTGGTCTTGTGACCCTGAATCTTCCAAAGATCTTACTAGCAGCCCTGCCGTGTAGGTCTCCTCGTGACAGTTCTGCCTTCCATGGAACATGAAACCAATTCCCTGCGGTGATCCCAGCAGTGGGAAGTTAAAAGTGAAGTTTTGGCAAGGAACTCAAAGGCCCTCTGGGAACAAAGGTAGGATCAAAGAACATTCCTTTCTCTCCCACCTGCGCCTGTTTCATAGGCACACAGCGCCTTTTCGCTTCATGTTGCGTACACCCTGTGCCAAATTTGTATACTGGCATCGCAAGCCAAGCTTTAATTTGCCTGGCACAACAGCAAACAGGTTGCCTGGATATATTGGACCAAATGTTCCACCTAACCTAGGATCCAGTTTCCAACAGTGGTCAGCTGAGGTGAGGGATAAATTAGATTCATTTTGCATTTAGAGGTAGGCTTTTTTTTTTATTTGTACTTTCTGAATCAACAAACACAGCCACCCTTTGAAATTTGTACTTTGTCACCTCAAATGATCATGGGAACTGTAGTTTGCCCCCCAGAACTATAATTCCCTGCACCCATAACAAACTACAGTTTCCATAATTCTTTTTGAGGGTGGGTGGATTATGCTTTGAGCGTCTGGTGTGAGAGCACATTAAACCATCATGGCTTCCCCCAAAGGATTCTGGGAGCTGCAATTTGATATAGTTGCTGAGTTACTAGGTCAGTGTTTCCCAACCTTTTTTGGGCAAAGGCACACTTGTTTCATGAAAAAAATCTCGAGGCACACCACCATTAGAAAATGTTTAAAAAATTAACTCTGTGCCTATATTGACTATATATAAAGTAACTCTCTTTAATAGGCATCAAATAAACACAAAGAAAGTATTTTATAATTACTTTATTATGAAATAGTAAGTACCGTATTTTTCGTCCCATAGGACGCTCCGTCTCATAGGAGGCACCTACTTTTTTTGGGGGGGGGGAAATAAAGGAAAAATTTTTTCCCTTTATTTCCCCCCCAAAAAACCAGGTTGGGGAACAGTGGGATGGCGGTGCTGCGCCTCCCCGCTGTCCCCCGAGCTTGTGGGACTGGCCCATGTCTGCCTGGCACGAGGGGCGCTCTGCTTCAGGGCGCCCCGCGCATCGGGCGGCAGGCTACAGTCCGCAGCATGGGGAACCCTCTGTTTCAGGGCGCCCCACGCGCCCCCCGGGTGCGCAAGGCTTGCCAACACGAGCGCGGAGCACGGGGCGTCCTCCGAAGGGTGCCCCGTGCTCCGCGCTGCCAGCTGCCGCCCGCAAGCCTTGCGCTCTCGGGGGGAGGTCCCCTGGGTGCGCAAGGCTGGCCAACACCAGCAGGGAGCACGGGGCGTCCTCCGAAGGGTGCCCCGTGCTCCGCTGCCAGCTGCCGCCCGCAAGCCTTGCGCTCTCGGGGGGAGGTCCCCCGGGTGCGCAAGGTGGGCCAACACCAGCGCGGAGCACGGGGCGTCCTCCGAAGGGTGCCCCGTGCTCCGCGCTGCCAGCTGCTGCCCGCAAGCCTTGCGCTCTCGGGGGGAGGTCCCCCGGGTGCGCAAGGCTGGCCAACACCAGCGCGGAGCACGGGGCGTCCTCCGAAGGGTGCCCCGTGCTCCGCGCTGCCAGCTGCTGCCCGCAAGCCTTGCGCTCTCGGGGGGAGGTCCCCGGGTGCGCAAGGCTGGCCAACACCAGCGCGGAGCACGGGGCGTCCTCCGAAGGGCGCCCCGTGCTCCGTGCTGCCGGCTTCCGCCCGCAAGCCTTGCGCTCCTGGGGAGAGATCCCCCGGGTGCGCAAGGCTGGCCAACACCAGCGTGGAGCACGGGGCGTCCTCCGAAGGGTGCCCCGTGCTCCGCGCTGCCAGCTGCCGCCCGCAAGCCTTGCGCTCTCGGGGGGAGGTCCCCTGGGTGTGCAAGGCTGGCCAACACCAGCACGGAGCACGGAGCGTCCTCCGAAGGGTGCCCCGTGCTCCGCTGCCAGCTGCCGCCCGCAAGCCTTGCGCTCTCGAGGGGAGGTCCCCTGGGTGCGCAAGGCTGGCCAACACCAGCGCGGAGCACGGGGCGTCCTCCGAAGGGCGCCCCGTGCTCCGTGCTGCCGGCTTCCGCCCGCAAGCCTTGCGCTCCTGGGGGGAGATCCCCCGGGTGCGCAAGGCTGGCCAACACCAGCGCGGAGCACGGGGCGTCCTCCGAAGGGTGCCCCGTGCTCCGCGCTGCCAGCTGCCGCCCGCAAGCCTTGCGCTCTCGGGGGGAGGTCCCCTGGGTGCGCAAGGCTGGCCAACACCAGCACGGAGCACGGAGCGTCCTCCGAAGGGTGCCCCGTGCTCCGCTGCCAGCTGCCGCCCGCAAGCCTTGCGCTCTCGGGGGGAGGTCCCCTGGGTGCGCAAGGCTGGCCAACACCAGCGCGGAGCATGGGGCGTCCTCCGAAGGGTGCCCCGTGCTCCGCGCTGCCAGCTGCTGCCCGCAAGCCTTGCGCTCTCGGGGGGAGGTCCCCGGGTGCGCAAGGCTGGCCAACACCAGCGCGGAGCACGGGGCGTCCTCCGAAGGGTGCCCCGTGCTCCGTGCTGCCGGCTTCCGCCCGCAAGCCTTGCGCTCCTGGGGGTAGATCCCCCGGGTGCGCAAGGCTGGCCAACACCAGCGCCGAGCACGGGGCGTCCTCCAAAGGGCGCGCAAGGCTTGCCGACACCAGCGCGGAGCACGGGGCGGCCGACCGAAGCGAGCGGCGATGGGATGTGGGAGGGAGCTCGCTCGCCGCCCCGCGTGTGCTCACCGCCGCCGCCCCGCCTCTCGCCGCCCGCCTCGCCCGCCTCCCTCCCACGGCACACCAGGCAACATCTCGCGGCACACTAGTGTGCCGCGGAACACCGGTTGGGAAACACTGTACTAGGTGGTCCCTATTCCCCTCACAGAGCTAACAATTTTCAGAGTTGCCTGAGAAGAGGCTTGATTGTTAAACCCCTTTGAGAATTGTATATTTGGGGGGAGGAGTTTTGAATAAGGATCTTCCGACAAGTCTCCGCACCCTTAGCAGTCATTGTTTCTCCCAAAGAATCTTGAGAACTGTAGTTTGTTAAGGGTGCAGAGACCTGTTTGGAGACCCCCTGTTCACCTCCCAAAGCTACAATTTCCAGAGTGATTTAACAATCAATGTCTCTTCTCGGGGGAATTCTGGGAATTGCATCTCTGTGAGGGGAATAGGGCAGTCTCCTCACAACTTGCAGCGCCCTTAACAAACTACAGTTTCTGGGAAACATTGGTGAGAAACACTGTTTAAAGTGGCACCATAGTGCTTTAAATATATGGCGTGAATGTGGCCTATTGCCTGGACTTTTTTTTTTTTTTTTTTGAGGATTTGTTCTGATTTGTTTGCAGGGAGGGCATAAGACCGCGAGACTTCATCCCATTTTGCTTGCATTCAGCTCCTTTCCCATTACCTTCCCTAACCACAAAAAAGTGTTGTTGTTTTTTAAAAGTGGATTTGTTGTGCTGGGCTGGCTGCAAACATTAATCCACTTTAATTGCACAAACCTAAATTTCCAGGCATGTGCTTGACATCTCTCTTGCGAAATACTGATGCTGCTGAGACGACCTTTTTAAAAGCCACATGTTTTGTAAGCTTTCTTCACGGGGCCACGATCATTCTGTTTGGCCTTTCCTTCGAAATTATGATCAGAGGGAGGAAAAACACCCCTCTCTTTCCCCCTGGAAATTATCATCAGATGGGGGAGGGGGGGAAATGCACACACCCTCTCTCCTCACCCTGCTCTGAAATCTTACCTAATTTTAAAAACCTGAATTAGTGGCAAAGCGCCTCGTCTCTTCCCTTCCACCCACCGCAACAAGCGGCGCCTCACTTACCTGCGAACAAAATCTCGCAACCTTGTCGCTGTGCTAATGAATTTTGAAGGTCTGAATAATTTAGCGTTCGGGAACGGCTGGCTGAGGCGTCAAAAACTGTTCAAAGTTATGATAACATGCATTATGAAAAATAATGTGCATTCTGGGGTGTTTTTTTAAAAAAATATATTAAAAAAGGCCTCATTTGAAGCAAACGCTTTTGAAAATTCTTGGGGGATGTAATTGACAGCCACCAAAGGGAACTAGCTGTGTTGATATGTTCCTTTTATTCAACACCCCCCCACCCCAAAATACAAGCCCTGGGTGGGTGGGATTTCAGATAGCTATGCTGATCCACGGCAGGGGTAGGGGTTTGAAAAGTTTCAAGTTCGTAGAATTGTAAGGCACCACGAGAGTCGTCTAGTCCAGCCCCCTGCCACACAATAATCTTTTGCCCAATGCCAGACTCGAACCCACAACCCTGAGGTTAAGTCTCATGCTCTTCTAACTGAGCTATCTATATAATAATAATAATAATAATAATAATAATAATAATTTATTTATACCCCGCCCATCTGGCTGAGTTTCCCCAACCATTCTGGGCAGCTCCCAATCAAGTATTAAAAACAATACAGCGTTAAATGTTAAAAACCTCCCTGAAGAGGGCTGCCTTCAGATGTCTTTTAAAGATAGGATAGCTACTTATTTCCTTCACATCTGAAGGGAGGGTGTTCTACAGAGAGGGTGCCACTACCGAGAAGGCCCTCTGTCTGGTTCCCTGTAACCTCACTTCATGCAATGAGGGAACTGCCAAAAGGCCCTCGGCGCTGGATCTCAGGGTCCGGGCTGAACGATGGGGATGGAACAGTGAACACAGGCCAATGAGTGCAGAGAGGAGACCAGGCGCCTCTGGGAAAGCCCACAAAACCAGGAGACGCAATTTGCCTTTCCTGTGCATGCCCACCCCTCTCAGCAATCTGGTAGTCTGCCCTGGACATGGAGGCTCTGCTGAGTTTTCCTAGCACCCTCCATCTCTCTCCACCTCCCGAAATTGTCAGATCCACTTTCATAAGGCATCCGAGCCTGTTTTCCATCGCCACACCTTGTTGAAACAAATTCCACGTTAATTATGCATTGTGTGAAGAAGGCTTTCTCCCCCCACCCCCTTTTCGCTTATCTTGCCCGACTCTCCTGAGCTGAGTTTCATCTGGTTTGATGAGAGAGAGAGGAATTCTCACTCACTTCTCAGTGCACTTCCTCCACACCAGACATCCCTTTCTTAAACCTCAATCGAGGTGTTCCCCCTAGTCGGAGTTTTTCCCAGACAAAAAAGTAGTCTCAAACGCTTTCATCTTCGCTTGTAGAGAAAATAACTCCGGAGCCCCAATTTCCCACAAACTTTACACGTTCTACGACCCACGTAGAGGCTGAGGATTGTCCTCATTTTATTTTGAAGAATACGTACATTGGGACCTTGGTTCTCAAACTTAATCCGTTCCAGAAGTCCGTTCCAAAACCAAAGCGTTCCAAAACCAAGGCGCGCTTTCCCATAGAAAGTAATGCAAAACGGATCAATCTGTTCCAGACTTTTAAAAACAACCCCTAAAACAGCAATTTAACATGAATTTTAGTATCTAACGAGACCATTGATCCATAAAATGAAAGCAATAAACAATGTACTGCAGTCATACACACAATCAATCAATCTATCAATCAGTAGCTAAAATGGGTTCCACACAGTCACAAAAGCAAAAAAAGAGCCACAAAAACAAAAACTGGGACATTCTGGGATCCAATCAGAAGCCGGGATGGCTTCTGTAAATCTGGGATGTCCCGTTTAAAATGGTACAGCTGAGGGGCATGGACCCTTGGCCCACCCATGCCTAGCCTGACGCCAGACGGTATTATGTATGGGCCTGTTTTTTTCTTTCATGTAAGCTGCATGGAGACCTTTAGGTGACGAGTGTCTAGTAGGTTTATTCCATAAAAATACTTTGGTGTTCTGTAAACTGCCTGATTGTCCAAGTCAGCCTAACCTCCACACTCATTCCTCCGCGTCTGTCATGCTCATCTAGCTGCTACTTATGCCATGACATTATAATTGCCGTGCCGGTTAAACCAGTGCTGAGACTGACCTGGCTCAGAGCCGGCGCACTGTGGGAACCCAAAAAAGTCTACAGGCTTGAGAAGCAGCAATGACAACATTTTGTACACAAAGAACAAGTCAAACATTTTGGCTCCTTGTTTTCTTTTAGTGGTGAGGGAGGAAGGCAGCCAAGGAGGAACATGGCAGAGGTTTGTGACATCGTCCGTCTGTGTGAGTGGAGACAGATCTTGCGCTCCATCTCATAGCGCTAGAACTTCAGGGTGGGCCAAATGCAGTCCCTCCAAGTGTCCCTATTTTCCAGGGATTTACAGAAGCCGTCCCAGTTTCTGATCTGATCCCTGAATGTCCCGCTTTCCCTTAGGACGTCCCTATTTTTCATCGGAGAAATGTTGGAGGCTGTGGAGTTATGCGACCCTCCGAGCCAAGGAGATCAGTAACTATACAACCATTAGAAGACATCTGAAGACAGCCCTGTATAGGGAAGTTATTAAAATACATATATACAGTGGTACCTCAGGTTATAGACGCTTCAGGTTACAGACACTTCAGGTTACAGACTCCACTAACCCAGAAATAAAAACTTTGCTTCAGGATGAGAACAGAAATTGCACGGCAGCGGCACAGCAGCAGTGGGAGGTCCCATTAGCTAAAGTGATACCTCAGGTTAAGAACAGTTTCAGGTTGAGAACGGACCTCCAGAACAAATTAAGTTCTTAACCCGAGGTACCACTGTATTAATGTTTTATTATGTTTTCATATGTGTTGGAAGCTGCCCGGAGTGGCTGGGACAATCCAATCAGATGGGTGGGGGATAAATAATAAAATTATCATCATCATCATCATCATCATCATCATCATGGAATAGCATGTCCTTATTTTCATCGAAGAAATGTTGGAGGTTATGCAAATGCGGCCCCCAGACACCTCTCTCTCTGGCCCTTGGAACTCTTCCTTATCCTTTTCTAGAAAACTGAGCAATTCCAATTGCAACCTCTCTTGACTCTGCCTTGCTGTTGACGGGAGGGCTGCCATCTTGGTACAGGAGACGCCGGCCGGCCTTCACCCAGCTGTGCTTTCAGATCACTGCTTGCAACACACAGGGAGCAGTTGCCTGGGGCCTGGAAAATATAGACAGCAGGACACCTGCACAGCTGTGACTGTGGAACAGAGAGGGGGCAGGATCTATTGTCATGTTTTCTGTGTCATATTTTCCAGCTACACCTTATTTATTGTGAGATGTGCAGGTTAAAATGACGTGGGATGCAGCCTGATACTGGGTCATGACGTTTTTTCCATCTCGTTCAGTATTCAGATGTATACTGCCTTTGAACCTGGAGGCTTTATTTAGCTAATAATGGAAAACGTTAGTCTGCCTGCTTTAAAGTGCCTTTTCCCACCCTTGAAGAATCCTGGGAACTGTAGTTTGTTATAGGTGCCACCGATGGCAGCTCAGGGAGGGGTAAACTGCAGTTCCCAGTATTATTTGGGGGAAATAGCGTGCTTTAAATGTATGGTGTGGATCATGCAGCCTTGGTGGGGCTCCTTGGACGAAGGGGGGCAGGGAATACAAATATAATTATTAAAAAACCTCTCCTCCATTATTTTATTTGACTGAATTCAGGGAAAGAATCCCTGAATTCTAGTTTTATGGGAGAAATCAAAAATAAATAGACACAGAAAGAAAAGAAACAGCTACTTTCTTCAGACCTTGCATCATATATACGTAAACTTTGCGGAAAATGGGAATTGGATGAAGCATGATAATTACAAGTATCGTATTTTTTGCTCTTTAAGACTGACTTTTTCCTTCCTAAAAAGTAAGGGGAAATGTGTGTGCGTCTTATGGAGCGAATGCAGGCTGCGCAGCTATCACAGAAGCCAGAACAGCAAGAGAGATTGCTGCTTTCACTGCGCAGAGATCCCTCTTGCTGTTCTGGCTTCTGAGATTCAGAATATATTTTTTTTCTCGTTTCCCCCCTCCAAAAACTAGGTGCATCTTGTGGTCTGGTGCGTCTTTTAGAGTGAAAAATACGGTACATACAATAACTTGCCATACGATTGGAACTGTGTTGTAGAAGAGGGTTTGATGGAGCCAGGAATATTGTTGTGGACTTAATCATCCTAGCACAGTTGCCAAGCACATAAACGTTTTTTGTTAGGGGGATTGGCTGACTGTTCTCAATAGCCTGCCTTTTGAATAGCTGGGAAACAAAACACTTATCCCCACCTCCCAGCGAAGGATGATGCAATCTACGTGTTTTTGGATGTAACAAAGGAAGAGGCTGCAGTTATCTTGACTGAGATCTGGAACATAGGGAGATACACTGTATTATATTGAGTTGAGCCCTTGGTTTATCTACCTCCATACTATGTCTGCACAGACTAACCGCAACAGCTCTCTACACAGTAGTTTGAGGCAGGAGGAGGGTTGAAGGAGACATTTTAATCCAGTATGCCTTTAAAACAGGATCTATTAAATTTGCTCCTTCCAGAAGCGAAAACACAGCAGTCCCTCGAAATTGGCACTTATCCGAATTTCACGACGCAGTTCTCCAAACAAACAACATTAAGAGAAATGCATATATTGGGGGATTTCCTAGTGAAAATAACATATACGAATGCAAATTTGGGGAAATTGCTTTCCCAAGTTAGTATAAACTACATGTGTTTATTGGGAGAAATTTGCACTAACTGCAGATGAATTTTAATGACAATTTAAAAAATAAATTGCTGTGGGATATGGAGGACTGAATTTAAGATTTGAAGAATGAGAAACTGAGGGCTAAAATTTGGGACAAGTTGAATTTATTTGCCTTGAATGGCCATAAAAGTGTCTTCTTCTTTTTTGGCTCTTCAGAATACAGCAACTCTACGACCTCAGCAGGAGGCTTTCTGAACACTACCTAGAGATGTTGATGATTGAAATTGCAACCTTCTGCATGCAAAGCAGATGCTCTACCCACTGAGCTATACAACCATTTCCCAGATCCAGAAAAGTGACTTCCAAATTACCTTATTTCTCAAGCATTTGCCTGCACAGAGTTTGTGGGGAAGTGAGACCATGACAAACTGTTTACTGAGAATCCATGCAGATTTATTTGCAGGAGAGTCATTAGCTGGCTCAAGCAAGCATTTTCCCACCTTTCCAGTGCATTCTTCCCAGCCACTTTTGTTCTTGCAAGAAGTCCAATTGTTTTGGGAAGCAGATCTGTTGCGTAGGAGCACCAAATCAACTTTCATTAGGCCACCTGGACTTGTCAGTATCCCACGCAGAGATAGCAACAGTTTTGGTAAAAGCTCCCAGCATAAAGAGCGCTGAGATTAGCCAGACTCATTGGGGCACCTCTGGAATGACCCTTTTCAGTAGGCGAGTCAATCACATAACTGGAAAATTCAAATTCCTCTACCTTAGGTCACATTCACACCATACATGTAAAGGGAAGTTTTTTCAGGGTTGGTGCTTTATTGTGTTCTTAATATTTTGTTGGCTGGGGCAACTCAGTCAGATGGGAGGCATATAATAATAAAACAGCAGCAAGAACATTTAAAGCACTGTGATAACACTTTTAACCGTCATGGTTTCCCCTCAAAGACGACAGGTCTGGAAACTGTCGTTTGTTATGGGTCCTGAAAATTGTACAGAGTCTACCGTATTTCCCTTCCCTGAGTTCCCCAGAGAAGAGGGATTGATTATTAAACCACTCTGGGAATTGTAGCTCTGGGAGAGGAAATGTTCAGGTCCCTCAAGAAACTACAGTTCCCAGGAACAGCTAACCCAATCAACCCCTCTTCCCAGGGAACTCTGGGAATTGTAGCTTTGGGAGGACAGCGGTCACCGCACAACTCTGGCTACCCCACGCAAACCGCAGCTCCCAGGATTCATTGGGGGAAGCCATGGCGGTTCAAAGTGGTACCATAGGACCAAAGCCTTATTTCAGGCATGTCCAACCGGTCGATCGCGATGGACCCCCCAGCTCAACAACGTTGGTCATAACAAGCCAGTTTTTTTTATACTGGGAGTAGATCGCAGTCGCTTGGAAGTTGAACGTGCCTGCCTTATTTGAAACTGGCAAGCGGGGTTGTAGCTTCCATACATCGTCTCTTCTGGAGAAACCCAGCCTAGAGGCATTTCAATAAGCACAGCTTACTCTCGCCTCCGACCCATCGCCCTCTTTGCTAATTTTCTCTCCCCACCCCTCCCCGGGGTAATTTTCCTCCCTTTGTAAAGCCAGTTAATTAATTAGCTAATCAAAAGAACCCCAGCGGGCAGGGCAGCGAAGGTCAGCAGCTCCAGCTCAGAGGGCCTCATCTGCGGAAGGCAGGAGGGACGTTCCAGGCAGCTAGAAAGGGAGACGGCTTTCCAAATGTTCCAGCTGTTCCTGTTTGGATCATTTGGATAATTTATTTGGGAGGGGGCAGGACAGAGGTAGAATGTTTCATTTTAAGAAGACCAGAGTGGGGAATCTTAGGCCCTGGGACCAAATGCGGCCCTCTAAGCCTCTCTTGGGGACGCGGGTGGCGCTGTGGGTTAAACCACACAGCCTAGGGCTTGCCAATCAGAAGGTCGGCGGTTCAAATCCCTGCAACGGGGTGAACTCCCGTTGCTCGGTCCCTGCTCCTGCCAACCTAGCAGTTCAAAAGCACAAAGTGCAAGTAGATAAATAGGTACTGCTCCGGCGGGAAGGTAAACAGCGTTTCCGTGCACTGCTCTGGTTCACCAGAAGCGGCTTAGTCATGCTGGCCACATGACCCGGAAGCTGTACGCCGGCTCCCTCGGCCAGTAAAGCGAGATGAGCGCTGCAATCCCCGAGTCAGCCACGACTGGACCTAATGGCCAGGGGTCCCTTTACCTTTAAGCCTCTCTTATCTGGCCCTCAGGACATTCACCAAGGCCACACCTCTCACAGAAACACGCCCTGCTTTCATTGAGTGCTTTTTCCTGGCCATACCATGTCCCTGAACCATTTTTATACATTTTGTTTCTCTGGAGGAAGATGTGTGCACACATAAAATCTAGCCTACGGTAGCAAGATAAAATTTAAATTATTTGCTCTACCCACTTTTGTTTCTGGCCACGCTCACCACAGGATGCTGAACTAGATGGGTCACGGGCTGTATCCCAGCAAGCCCTCATTCTGTACTCTTCACCTTTGTTATTTCCTTTTAACCTCATGGCTTACAATACCCCCTCTACTTTACACCCAGATATATAAAATTGCCTGCCAAAGGCGAGCATTTGACAAAGCGGATTCAACTAGTCTACAATCTATTTTCTTTTGTGCCATCACCACCTGCTTAGGTTTTTCCCCCCTGGTGCCACAGGACTTTTAGCTGTGCAAAGAGGTTCATCTGTGAGCTAAAGCATTCCTAAGTTTCAAAAGACTCTGAAACCCAGAGGGCCGAGCAGGAGGGCTGACACATTTCAGACATGATATATAAAAATAGAAATTGAGTGCGATCAGCTTGCTATAAGCACAAGGCAGCTTCTGAAGGCTCTGCAGGACAGATGGGTGGAACATTTGCAAGCGTGGCAGAGGTGGTCTGGTTGCAGACCTGAACCCCTGCAAACAACATAGGTTTTTCAAAACCAGTTCCAATCCATTTTGAAAGGTCATGTCTTTCTTCACTCCAAAGGTGTACAGCGTGTGGTTAAGTGAACAAAAAGCTTTGAGCAACATGCAATGGGGTGTGTGTGTGTGTGTGTGCTGGTACAAAGGCAAACACCTTTGGAGCAAAAAAAGGGATTTTACAAGTACCAAGGACTTTCCAATTTCATCTATCCACAGAGAACAAGGCTATATATATGGCTCTTCCCCTGGCCACCATTTGAGCCTCACAACAACCCTGTGAGGTTCAGTTGAGAAAGCATTTGGCTCAAGATCACCTGGTGAGGTACCAGACCCTCCAACATTTATCCGATGAAAATAGGGACGTCCTAAGGAGAAGCGGGACATTCTGGGATCAAATGAGAAACTGGGACAGCTTCTGTAAATCCAGGACTGCCCCTGGAAAGTAGGGACACTTGGAGGGTCTGAAGTACATGGCAGAGCAGGGATTTGAACCCAGGTCTTGCCCCACCCAATAATGTCCTTGGCTACCTTCACACCGTACATTTAAAGCTGTAGTTTGTTAAGGGTGCTGAGAATTGTTAGGATTCCCCTCCCAGAGCAACAATTTGCAAAGTGGCTTAGCAATCAATCCCTCTTCCCAGGGAACTCGCTTGGGAATTACAGCTTGGGGAGAATAGGGATCTCATAGCAACTCTCAGCACCCTTAAACTACAACTCCCAGAATTCATGGGGGGGAGCTATGGCTGTTTAAAGTGGTATTGTAGTGATTTAAATGTATGGTATTGTAGTGATTTAAATGTATGGTGTGAATGTGGCCCTTGCTAAACACCACATCAACTCCCAGAGATTCCTCTGTGGAATATTGGGAGGATGCCCGAAGAATTTTATAACAAGTCCCAGCCAATCCTGAGGCTTCGTGCTGACAGGGCAGCCAATGGCCAGGACCGATATTACTGTTTCAATACCTTTCCATACCTATAGGGGGCTCTGTGCCCCGAGTCCATACGATCCCTGCACAACCTACTACTAACAGGCTTCACCTTCTGCACTAGGCCTTGTCAAGCAAAGTGCAGTCAGATCCCCTGTTGTTAATTTCCCCCTGTTTTAAGGCAGGAGCATTAAGGGGCTTTATTTTGAAGGGGTGCAAATCCTTTCCCTCCAGGTTATTTCAACAGCCTGTGAGTGCTACTGCTTCCATGAAAATCAGCACCTCTCTTCCCTTCTTTGAGGCTGCAGACACAACACACATTTAAAGCGTCTTCCCTTCCACAAAGAATCCTGGGAACTGTAGTTTTTAAAAAGGATGCTGGGAACTGTAGCGCTGCACAGGGGAAAACTACAGTTCCCTGGATTCTTTGGGCTTAATAATGTGCTTTAAATCTATGATGTGTGTGTAGTGCTTAGAGATTGTCACACTATGGGTGCAAATCCCTACTCGGGCATGAAGCTTAATGGATGGCCTTGGGCTGGTCACCATCTTTCAGCCTAACCTACCTCACAGGGCTGTTGTGAGGATAAAATAAGAAGGGGGAAAACTATATGTTGCCACCTTAAGCTCCTTGGACAAAGGTGGAGGTTTATAAATATAATAAACAAACCCTCCATGATTAACAAACGGTGGTTTAAGGGTGCTGGTGAGAATTGTAGTTCTGTGTGGGGTGAATTAGAGTTCCCAGGGTTCTTGAAGCAAGGCTGTGCTTTAAAAGTATGGTGTGTCTGCCGCCCCAGTCTGCTTTAAAGCACAGAAGATAAAAACAGAAGTCACAAGATCAGACCACAGATGATCTGTCTCACACCCGTCTGAGCCTGCGAATCATCAGCCTCTCCCTGATGTGACTGGAGATATGGGAAAGGAATTGTATTCCAGCTAAGAAACAAAACCAAAGTAAGCACAAGAAAACAGTGACCCTAAAACCAACTTTTGACAAAGACCACAAAAGCAGCCGCTGTGGTTCAGCTGAGTAACAGCCGCCTGTCTGGGCCAGGTCACTTTCCCCGACTCTGAATGCACCACAACAACAAAACACAGACAAGTCCACAGCACCAGACAAATTGCTTCCATGACTTGCGCCTGTCGGATAAGCCCCCTGCTGCTGATGCATCATCAACAAACCAATTACATTTTCACCTTTCTACAGGTTTCCCTGAGAGGTACATGGCAGAGAATCAGTCTGTGATCATCCCAGTTTTGTCTCAAAAGCCTCCTCCAAACCCTTCTCCCCTAAACCCTTTGGGCGCAACTATCTTGGTCCGCCAATGGGAAACTGTTTTCACCCCAAGGGCCAAATTCCTGTCTAGAGAAGCTTCCGGGGGCCACATGCCTGTGGAAGTGGTGGGTGGGGGAAAAGACTCTTACGTTTTATCTTTGCAAAGTAGGCTAGCTTCTCACACGCCCTTCTCTATTCTCCATCCAGGCAAGGAAAAGGCATGATCCGACCTCCAAGACACATTCCAGCTGGGCAGATGCTTAAGCAAGGTATGCAGCAGGGCTGGTAAGGGGTGTGGCTCAGGAATGGGCATGACCTGGGGAGAATCTTGAGGGCCCAATATTCAGGGCTAGAGGTACGTTTGGCCCCCGAGCCTGCTCCCATCTTAGTCCTTGTCCCTTGCTAAAAGGCAAAACTAAGTACAGTACATTTTAACTGAATCTCTATCCTTCCCCAAATTTTCTCTCACTTCCATCCTACCCTCTGGTAAATTTGTGATTGTAAGCACCATGTGCTGATGCCTTCTTGACGATTTACCCTTTAACAATTGCCAGTACAGTGGTACCTCAGGTTACATACGCTTCAGGTTACAGACTCCGCTAACCCAGAAATAGTCCTTCAGGTTAAGAACTTTGCTTCAGGATGAGAACAGAAATCGTGGTCCGGCGGCACGGCAGCAGCAGGAGGCCTCATTAGCTAAAGTGGTGCTTCAGGTTAAGAACAGTTTCAGGTTAAAAACAGACCTCCGGGACGAATTAAGTACTTAACCTGAGTTACCACTGTACAGTGGGATGCGGGTGGAGCAGGGGTCCAAACCACAGAGTCTAGTAGATAAATAGGTACTGCTCCAGCACTGGCTCCCTTAGCCAGTAAAGTGAGATGAGCACCGCAACCCCAGTGTCGTCCACGACTGGACTTAATGGTCAGGGGTTCCTTTACCTTTACCTAGTACGTATGTATTAAAAACGAATGTAAAGCAATGTAATTTTTGCAGAACTGTTCTGGACAGAACTAAGCAAACTCAATGCAGGTGCCCAGATGTCACACATTTCCATTATTTTTTCACTCCTTTGAAAACCAAGTTAACTTGCTGCTGCTGCTCACAGTAGAAGTGCGAAACTCTCACCCTCTCCCCGTTCACTGGAAGTCTTTATTCAGCAACTCCTCCATCTGGGGTTTTTAGAAACATAGTCCACACACTGTCAAGTGGATTTGTGCAGCCCTTAAGGACTAGAATCTTGGCAGGGGGTTATTTAAAATGAAAGCAGAGAGTTCTCTTATCCACGCGCCCCCACTTGCTAGTGCAATGTAGCAGAGATTGGAATCAACGAATACTCTGGTTTTAAACCAGTCCCTGATTAGCATCAACTTGCAACGTTAATCATTCACCAGGTCTCTGGTCCGTAAAATGGAAACATCGCTCAGCTGCTTTATGGAAAAGAAAGGTTAAATTGCCTCCTTGACAAAATTAATAATAAAAAACCTGTAGAAATACCAAAAAGCAGCCATTGTAGCATGCCCAAGGGGGGGGGGGGTCACATGATACACACTGCCCCAAAAGTATCTCCAAAAGTAGCAACCCAATTTTAAAAGATCAGTAAAATTCCCCAAGTTTCAACATTTGACATTTTGTCCTACTTCCCTGGGTTTTCTAGGGAAAAAGTAAAAATTCAGGTGACAGAATATTTAACAGCAAAAGCTAGCCCAGGCTTCCTCAACCTTGGCCCTCCAGATGTTTTGAGACTACAATTCCCAGCATCCCTGACCACTGGTCCTGCTAGCTAGGGATCATGGGAGTTGTAGGCCAAAAACATCTGGAAGGCTGAGGTTGAGGAAGCCTGAACTAGCCTGACTTGTAGGTTTTTACTATTCTTCTTCTGTTGCTACAATTTTCCTTGTTTCAGCAGGCATGTTAAGGTGGTGCTCATTTATATGATTTTTTTTTTAATCTTCCCGTTTTCTGTGATATTTATTTTTACACACTCCGCTTAGAAATGGGTATACTTAAGCAGTGCATTAATGTCTCAAATAACTTAACTAAATAATAAGTATCACTTCAATCACTTCACCATCAGGTTCCAGGGAGCTAGTTACAGTAATAATAAAAAACCACATTAAAAATCAGTTTAAAACAGATTACAATCAAGGTAAGAGGGTGGGTCCGAAAATATGTATCTGGTCTCAAAGGCCGGAGTGCATCTTCAGCAAAGGACTGATGCTTTGTAATGAAGGTGGTGGATACATCTTTGTGGAAACTCTACAACTTTCAGGGGTCAGCAAACTTTTTCAGCAGGGGGCCGGTCCACTGTTCCTCAGACCTTGTGGGGGGCCAGATTATATTTTGAAAAATAAAATAAAAAAATGAATGAATTCCTATGCCCCACAAATAACCCAGAGATGCATTTAAAATAAAAGCACACATTCTACTCATGTAAAAACAACACTGATTCCTGGACCATCCATGGGCTGGATTTAGAAGGTGATTGGGCCGGATCTGGCCCCTGGGACCTTAGTTTGCCTACCCATGACTTCGGCGCTGCCATGGACAAAGTTCTTTCCCCCACCGTGACACCCTGAACACCTGAGAGTAGTAGATATACGAAGAGGATCTATAGGAGGAAAAGTGTCTCCAAAATATTCAAAGCCCAAACGAGTCTCTGCCACTCAGACTCTGCAAATAGCCCATTTCCCACAAAAAACAGCCAATTCCACCACCAGGCCCCACCCCTCAATATTCAAATCACCTCCCATTCCTGGGTTCTGCCCCTACACCAGAGGTGACCTGCAAGTTCATACGGATCGGCACTGCAGCGGAGCACAAACACTGATGTAGCACGTTTCTTCTGGAGTTATTTATTCAGTATAAAAATAGATATATATATATATATATATATTACAGAGGTAAAAAGCTCTACAACATTATCTCCCCTTCCCCTCCGCACACAGAAATATATATATATTTTTTGCAGTCTGTTCATTTCTCTGTCCTTGTGATTGACTATCACCCTGTGCCAAACAGGGGCATTGCCCTTTGCTGTCCTCAACAGGTTTGCGTATACAAGACACAAAATGTCCGCCATCCTGCCAGACTTGAAAATGAAACCTCCCTGGGCAGAGGCAGTATACCAGAAGCTGATGGTGGCCATGGGTAAGGAGCACGGGGAGGACTGGTAGTGCTTCCTGGAGATAAATGGCTGACCACTGCCAAGAAAGAAGATTCCAGCTAAACATTAGGAAGAACTTCCTGACAGTAAGAGCTGTTCGACAGTGGAATTTGCTGCCAAGGAGTGTGGTGGAGTCTCCTTCTTTGGAGGTCTTTAAGCAGAGGCTTGACAACCATATGTCAGGAGTGCTCTGATGGTGTTTCCTGCTTGGCAGGGGGTTGGACTCGATGGCCCTAGTGGTCTCTTCCAACTCTAGGATTCTAAGCAGGATGCTGGACCAGGTGAGGCCCTCATTCTGATCTATCACATCCTCAACACGACTGGTCTCCAGTTTGATGCTTTCAGGTACAAGGCAGCATCTCTGGGCGCAGGCAGGGGGAAGAGTCGTCGTCAAAGCGGGGCACACAAAACAGGGGATTCCTCCCCACTCCAAAAATTCCAGGGCCTGCCTGTTTGATAGTCACATATATATTTTTTGCACTGTACATAGTCCCAAGGTAACTGTGTGTTTCCAGTTTCATGGTGTGCCCAAAAGTCCATAAGCATCACCAACAGGGCGCGATACAAGGTGGCATTCCTGCCCGCAGGAAACTCAGCGCCACAACCTTTGTGGCAGGGCCGGATCCATCCAAGCCTTGTTTGCCGCCGGGGAGCCAAACAGAGTACCCATCTGGTCCATGTCTGTCTGCTGGAGGGAGATATCTGTCCACAAGACCCCTCACCAGTCCCAGACCCCACCAGCCACATTCCTCATAGGGCTGCCAGCGATTTGATCCTGGCGCTCAGCCTGCTATAACTGACTGGTGCACTGCCGCATCACACGGAGGCATTGCTGGTGCGTGGAGACTCGCGTCCCCCACACCACACTGTGTTGGGTGTGTGTGTGTGTGTGGCGGCAACAGAACAGGCGCTGCCCCCTTTGCTGATGGCTTCATGCTGGGGAACTGGGTGCCATCAGGGGCCCTGCGGCATCAGCAGCGGCAGCAGGAGGACGACAAAGGTGAAGGGGCTGCAGAGACGGGGGGCCGAGTTGTGCCCCACGCTGCGAAGCATCGTTGCATCAGGGTCGTCTGCCGGGAGAAAGAGAGACAAGCAGGTGAGAAAAGGGTCTGGTAACCAGCAAAGTTGGGCACATAGGACAAGAATAATATGTGGCATGATGAGAGGTGGAAAATGCTTTGGAATTCAGACCGTGGGAAGTCAAAAAAATTAAGATTGCAATTTGGAAGTCCAAGATTACAATTGGACTTTTTTATTTTAGTTTTTTTTTATTTTTATTGGATTTGATATGTTAATTGGATGTTCTTATTGGTAATAATAATAATAATAATAATAATAATAATAATAATAATAATAATAATTTATTTATACCCCTCCCATCTGGCTGAGTTTTCCCAGCCACTCTGGGCGGCTTCCAATCAAGTGTTAAAAACAATACAGCATTGGAAAATTGGAAAATTAATAAACATTTAAATAATAATAATAATAGTAATATGTGGCACGCAAAATTCAACCCAAATTCAAATCCTCTCCTCCTGAACCACTTCCTAAACCCACTCACTTCCGTCCTTTTGGAGGTCTGACGCCCTGCATTTTCCCTCCTTGAGTCTCCTTCCTCACCACCATTTCTGCCAGCTCCTTTCTCTTCCCCGCCATACCCGCACCACCATACGTTTAAAGCACTACGACGGCACTTTAAAAAGTCACGGTTTCCCCCAATGAATTCTGGGAAATCATATTTGCTGAAGGAGCTGAGAGCTGATATGAGACACCCCTACCCTGAAATTCAGAACTGCAGTTCCCAGGCAAGAGGAACTGATTGTTAAACCACTCTGGGAATTGTAGCTCCGGGAGGGGAATGGGATGTGTGTGTCTCAGCACCTATAACAAACTACAGCTCCCAGAAGACTTTGAGGGGAACCCACGACTGTTTAAAGTGATACCGTAATGGTATAAATGCGTGTTGGGGCGTGTGGCCTCATTCTCACCACCCCTGTTGCCTGGGCCTGAGTGCGAGGGGGTTGGAAAAACAGCAAACACAGGTCCAGAGGGGTCTCTTGTCAATGGGTCCCCTGCAAATGGCTGATTGTGCCGTCCCTATTTGCGGCACCTCTACACACCCCACCCCTACAGAACAAACTCTCGCCCATGGACCTACCTGACTGAGGTCTCCCCTTCAGGGTGGGGCTGCGGCTGGGGGGCATCCGACCTAAAAGCGAATGGAGACACACAGTGAAGGCCGGACCCCAGAACACAGCCAACCTAAATACTGAGCCCATGGTTCTCAACCCCAGCTTAAATCTCAGCCTGCAGCCCCTGTTCTCTTGATGCAGGGCAATACCACTGGGGCAATACTATTTGCAACTAGGGGGCAATACCCCTTGCAAGGAACATGGAGAGCAGGCTTCCTCAAACTCAGCCCTCCAGATGTTTTTGGCCTACAACTCCCATGATCCCTAGCTAGCAGGACCAGTGGTTAGGGACGATGGGAACTGTAGTCTCAAAACATCTGGAGGGCCGAGGTTCAGGAAGCCTGGTGGAGAGGATGCAGGCAAACAGTTTTGAATACTGACGTGTGTCAGGTATTATTATTAGGCTCAAGATCAGTCACATAAAAAAGTGGGGGGGGGTGAGATTAGACCAGAGCATTGGCATCAAGGAGAGTATAAACCTTCTCCCCCTCTCTCACACATACAGTTACCCCAATTTATATCGCTCCCCACCAAACTGCCAAGTATCTCACCTTATGGAATAGGAAGTGGAGGGGAGACAGGGACTCATATCAGATCTGTCTTATTTCTCCAAGGCAGCCTTCCCCAACCTGGCGCCCCCCCCCCCCCCCGATTTCACTGTCATCCCTGGCCCATTGGCCATGCTGGCTGGGGCTGATGGGCACCAGGTTGCAAAAGGCTGTTGCAGAACTTGGCAGATAGCATTTGCAGGCCGGACTAGAGACAGACAGACAGACAGACAGACAGACAGACAGACAGACAGAGAGAGACAGACAGACAGACAGTATCAGGCACTAGAAAACTCACCATTCTTTCCAACCACTATGACTTTCAATTTAAGGCAAGATTCTCCGTGGTGATGGATAGGTTTTGCTAATAGGGAGGAATTGAGAAAGAGATTTTTATTGGCGAGAGTTGAAACAGCCAGGTGGTTTTGTGTAGGTATTGGGGGACATCTAGTCTATATGAATCTGAGACCTGGTAACTTGACACGGACTACAGAAGCTTTTGGTAATTTTTATCTACTGGTGCATCTATTTTGGGTGGGTAGGTGGAGGCTAAAATTATACAACACATAACTTATCTTCAATTAAACTACACCCCACCACAGATCACCCCAAATCAGCTCCTCTTTCATTCGTTACCCTCCGCCCAAATTAATTCACCAACAAATCCTGTTCCTATCAAGTTTGATTAACCCCAATAACAGCCCCCAAATTTCCAGTACAGAAGTCATTTTAGTTTAGTTCAATCCGCAAAATTTATATCTTACTCAGTAATCCTGATCTATTTCCCTCAAATTCATTACCAGGCCCAAAACAAGAGATTTGGGGGCCCTCAACTCACAAACCCGACCCAATTCCCTGCACTGCTGAAAAATTCAGCCTTGGCCTCTGGCTGAGATGGATTTAAATGAGGGTTAAACACAAACCTTCCTACCCCAGTGGATGTTCTTAACCAAAACCACAAACATTAGGAAAAACCCGTGACAGATCTCTCTTATAGGTCGGCCCTTAAAGTCCAGGGCCTGTTAGAAATAAAAACCACCATGTATCTCTTAGGCTAGTTACTCTCGTTCCCAGCCTCCTCTTTCCCCATCTGTAAAATGGGCTTAAATAAGTGACCTTCCACCATCTCAGAACGACACAAGACAAGAAATCTTAGGAGTGCTCAAACGGAAAAATAAACGACAGCCGGTAAGGGTGTGTGTGTGTGTGGTTTCTCTGCCATTGACACTTACAGATATAATAGTATTCGTGGCCCTCCCGGAACTCTTTGCCCAGCGTGAAGGGAGTGTAGCGCTGGAATTTTTCCGAAAACCGCTCAGGGCCGTGCAGGGCATCTGGCTTGTTGCACTCCCACCGGATCTGCTCCTTTGAGCGCGGTTTGCAGGTCTCGTACTCCTCCTGCTCCACCAGGTATAGGGTGTAGCGTTCCATTGAGTGAGGAGCCACGCTGCTGTCCTCGTAGTGCGGGCAGATGATGTCCAGGTAGTCGTTCAGCCGCACCTCGACGGAATAGCTATCCCACTGAAACCTGTATCAGGAGCAGGGAACCACAGCGAGATTAGTGCTTGCAATCGAACGCCTGCGTAAACTTCCTCTACAAGCAACCCTGTAAAGTAGGCACTTTCAGACAAGGTTGGTGGCGGTGGAACAGGCAGACACAATTTTGAAGCCAATGCCGTTTCGTCTACAACCTCCAATAAAGTTAACGTTGCGAGAAATGTCTAGGAAATTCTTACAAACTATCTCCTAGCCCCTTTGTAGAAGGCTTGTGGGCAGGGGGAGAGCAGACACTGTTTGGAAATCGATACCATTTCAATTGCCCCAGCACCCCAATGAAATAAAAGTGTCACAGTTCCATCGCCTCCCCGCTAATAAAATAAAAGTTACAATAAATCCTCACAAAACAGCCTTGCAAGATAGGAATCCCTTCGTAACTCCCCCCTCCCCCCAATAGCTTCAACATCCTAGGCTGGAAAAGTAAAATTTACTACAATATGGCTATGACAAGGAATCAGCCAATTCTATTCAGATGAAAAGAGGGGAGAAAACGGACTTTAAAAAAAATGGCAACCCATTGATTCAGTGGCTAACAAAGTACCGGCATGCTTTTCTAAGGATTCCGTGTATTTCTTTCATACGCTACTCAAAGGGAGCTTTTGTTAAGCTCTTCCTGTATATCTTTGAGATGGATTTTTAAAGAATAGAATAAAAACAATGCATACAAACAACTTCCTCAAAGTGGGAGACTGCTGAAACACCCCTCCCTCCAGTAATTATTTGGGGCTGGCTCTTAACCTAAATCATTGCCACTTTACCCAAGTGTTACTATTTTCTTAAGTTGACCAAATGCATTTAAAGAAACTTTTATGCAACTCTCATAGCTGCAAGGCAGATGCTCCCCTACCCACCCCCTAGCCCAAAAGAAAGAACAAACTTCAGCCTGGCCATTTGCTAAAAAATAAAATAAAATCCACTTTTTTTACAGCGTTTATGAGCCTTGGAACTGCTGCACACATGTTAATCCGGCTGACATCTTTACAACAGCCCCAAGGTAAATCAGTTACATTATACCCATATTGCAGATAGTGGTGGAAGAAACACTGAGGCCAAAGGCTAATCAAGCGAGCCCATCACAGAGGGGAGATTTGAACGGGGGAGTCTGGATGTCACAACTTAGGTTACAAGCCTGCATGTGCTTAGTGTTTTTATTTTTTTAAAAAACAGGTTTTTTATTAAGGATTTTGTGATACAAAACAAAGAAAGAAAAGTTGTGAGTAAGACCCACTGAAGTCAGCAGGCTTACTTGTAAATTATCTGGAGATAATCTCCAGTGGCATAACCTGAAATCCTGCCTGAAATCTGGAAGAACTGCTGCCAGCCCGTGTGGACAATATTGAGCTAGGCGAGTGGTAGAAGGCAGCTTCCTCCATGGGCAAGTTTGCAGCGCGAAAGCTCAAGAAAGATTCCAGTCCTCACAGTTCAAAATAGTTTAAATGGGAACACAGAAAGCTCCCTTATACAGTCAGAAAACTAATCCATCTAGCTCAGTGCTGTCCACACTGACTGGCAGCAGTTCGCCAGCACTGGAGACAGGTGATACTCCCAGCCCTACCCGGAGATGCCATTGGGGATTGAACCCAGGATCGAAAGCAAATGCTCTACCCACTGAGCACACGACACAAGAGCATTGCTTCCCCCTTTCAGGGCTGGCCCGGGACGTTTGCTGGGCTAGCCCACATTCCCAGCAGAGAGCCAAGGTGTTTATTAAAGCCTCGCCAAGCCAGCTGTGGAAAGAGGGACTCCGCCCTGAGTCACAGAAGCTTTGGAAACCGAAAGACTCCCCAGGAGAACGAACCCACAAACCGGTTTGGCCGCCCGAGGCGGGTGGCAGGAGGCAGCAACGAAGGATCCACCTTATCTTGGCCTCAGGTGCAGCAGGGTCTGGGTTGGGGGGGGTGTGCGCCCACCCACCCTCCGTCTGTCTCTTCGCCCCAGGGCACCACCCAGAAGTCTTGACCCCCTGGAAGATCCCGAAGCAGCTGGCTGATCCTTGTCAAAACAGTGCAATCAAATGCAACAAGAAGAGCCAGTGGCCCTTCTGAGCCTCATCCATTTATTTCAGGGCCTTTATGCACCGCTGGGTTGCCACAAGCCCTCAAATCAGCCGGCAAGACAACAACAGAAGTATCCTCTTTTAAAAAAGGCAAGTGTTTTTGGACACTCCCAAAAAATAACAACATCAGCTATAAGCGAAAACCAGATTAACAACACACGGCGGTTTCTACATGTCTGGATAGGCTTGACGAAACAAAACAAAACAACATCGCTTTTAGCAAGCGCCCCAAAGGGTATGGGGAAGGCGCCTGCCTGATGTCACAAGGCAGCGGGTGCCAATCCTGATAGGTCCAGAGTGCTGTTCTGCAGGGGCACACCAGATGCTTAAGGGGAGCCTGCAAGCAGAGACCCTGAGCACCCCCTCCAGCGGTTTCCAGCAACTGGGATTCAGAAAGGCTGCTAGCTGGTGGCTAGTTTTAGATGGGGCAGGCACCCCCAAATTCATGATCCAAGGGACAGCAAAGTGTAAAACTGAGTGATGCACTCAGGGACAAATGGTGCCTGATGACATCAGGTCCGGTGGTGGTGCTTTTCGAAGGGTTTTTGCTTTTTTCTGTTTTTGGCAGGAGGGGGATTATTGGCATGCAAAGGCTGGGCATTTAATTCTACACAGCAAAGATCTGGCTTCCGGGTTCATGTGGCCAGCACGACTAAGCCGCTTCTGGCAAACCAGAGCAGCGCATGGAAACGCCGTTTACCTTCCCGCCGGAGAGGTACCTATTTATCTACTTGCACTTTGACGTGCTTTTGAACTGCTAGGTGGGCAGGAGCAGGGACTGAGCAACGGGAGCTCATCCCGTCGCGGGGATTCGAACCGCCGACCTTCTGATCGGCAAGTCCTAGGCTCGGTGGTTTAACCTACAGCACCACCTGCGTCCCTTAATTAATGGAACCAAGTTAGTCAGGGTCATTAATGGGTCTGCTCTGAATAAAAGTGGAGTACAACACGGAATGAGAAACTGTAGATCGGGGTGGTGAATGCACTGTTACAAACTCAGGTATATAAGCCAAGCGCCATATGGCACCATAAACCCTGGTTACCAGTGGCCACAATGGAATGTCTATCCGCCAGGGGGTTGGACTAGATGCCCCATGGTGTCTCTTCCAAAGCTACGATTCTGTGATCTCAACTGCACCGCTTGGCTGTCGCTTGCTCTTACAACCATTCGCTTGTCCCAGTACGCAAGAAGGAGAAACACACGGGGGAAATGATACCAACTATGCAGAAGTTTATAAACTGCGGTCGCCAAACCTGGCGCCCAGAAATCTCCACGTAATCGCAATTGGACTTGCACCAGTAGCAAACACACTGGCTATTTTCAAACACTGGTCCTCCAGATGTTTCAGGCTACAGATCTTATCATCCCTGACCACTGGGCATGCTGGCTACTTGGGGCCGAGCAGGGCTGGCGTTCAATTTTCAACCTCCATAATCTGCAGCCAGCATGGGCTAGCGGCTATTCCAGAGAGTGACAAAGTTGGCCGTGAAAGGCAAAGCCATAATAAGTCCAATAGTTCTTTAAGGAGTCACAGCTGGGGAGGCTGCGTCCCCCCAGATGTTCAACTCCCAATTTCCGTTGCTCCCAGCCTGGGAACTGTAGTTTAAGGGTGCTGGGAACTGTAGCTCCACGAGGGCTAAGATCCTTTTGGAAAGGAAGCAATGTGCTTTGAAAGTAGGGCATGGATGTGATCACTGCTGTTTCTGACAACCAACAGGCCAACACAAAGCGATTAAGGCTGCTCCCCCTGGAAGGAAACTGACCAGACACAGCTGCCTCAGGGTTTTCCACCCTGCCGGAGGTGGCCACATCTGGGCCCTGCAATCTCCTCTGCCTGGACTCTCACCCGCCACAGCAACTGCCTCCTCCCTGCAGGGGCAGGAGCTGTATACAAAACACCCCCCTGCTGCACGCTCCATTCCTCCCCCCCAGCCAGGTTGGCATCGGACTAGGCCATCTCTTAAGCCTCCGTGCCAAAAAGACGGTTTCGCCTCCAGCGTCCTGGGCGGAAAAAACACAAGTTAAAATATATATCTTAACAACATGTTGGTTTTTTTAAAAAGGAGAAAGATTTCCTGCCCCGCGTGCCCTTGGCGCCTTCCCTTGGGCTCTCGCCAGCGCCGGGCGGGAAGGAAGAGGCCCACGGCTAGCAAGGAAGGGGGGAGATGGACCCTGGGAAAGGAAGGATCGGCTGGCCAGCTGCGGCTTTGCTCTCTTCCAACTTTCTCCAAGCTGATTCAGCCTTGCTGGCCAAGACCCACCACCTGCTGCCTGCCCCGCTTGAGAACTTTGCCCTCTTGGCAGTGCCAGCCGGCGGGTTTAAGGCACCAGTGAAAGGCAGAATAGAGGCCAGTAATATCTGCAGGGGGCAGACAGGCTCAACTTTGAAATCACCACCCAATTCATCTTCTGCAATGAAATAAAACTCTGCAGATCATGCTCAAGGGGCCTTTGCCAACTTGGCACTCGCCAGAGGCCAACTCACAGCCAGCCAGCATGTCCAGTGGTCAGTGGCAATGGGAGGTTTTTTTGAACTCTGGAAGCTCCTTGAGTCGGATCCTTGGTGAATCTAGCCCTTCCCCTAAAAATACACTAAGATTCTAGTCCTCATGGTTCTGAGTCCAATAGGAGCACAGAAAACTGCCTTATACAGAGCCAGCGTCTTCACGCACCTAGTCTGCACAGATTGGCAGCAACTCTCCAGCAGTTTCAGGCCAAAGTTTTCCCCAGACCCTCCAAGAGATCAGTTGGGGTTGAACCCAGTATATTCTCCATGCAAAGAAGATGCTCTACCTGAGCTATAGTTGTAGTCCAGGGATGTATTTTTTCTAAATCCCCAAAGGATCTCACCACAGGCACGCCCCTCCCTAGGGCTTACAAGGCTGAAAAGTCCTAGCATCTCTTTTTCAGTGCCAAGCTGGGAACATTCAGTTACCAACAGACTAAAGGAACCTCTGCGTGTTTGCAAAGTGCAATTCCTGCACCACTTATGCTACTGCGGAGAATCTGACATGCGATGGGGATCATTCCCTCCCCCTCAGTTAACCCCTACAATGACCCTGTGAGGTAGGTTACTGACTCCAGCAAGCTTCCCAGTGGGGATTTGAACCCTGATCTCTCAGGTCCTAGCCTGACATTCTAACCCAGGCTTACCTCAACTTCAGCCCTCCAGATGTCTTGAGACTACAATTCCCCTCATCCCTGACCACTGGTGCTGCTAGCTAGGGATCATGGGAGTTGTAGGCCAAAAACACCTGGAGGGCCGAGGTTGAGGAAGCCTGCTCTAACCACTGCACCACACTGTCTTCCTAGAGTAGTTCTGCTATGGGGCCGCTCTACAAATTAAGCACGTAAATAAATACTGCATGGGGAAAGCCAAATGTCACTTAGAGAAGGATCTGAAATATTTCCCTTGAAGCCTGAATTTGTTTTATTCTGCATTTTTTTTAATCTGATGTGTTAATGTGTTGTAAACCACTCTGATATTTTTTTTTTCCTTTAGGACATAAAGCAGTATAAAAATGAATAATAATAATAATAATAATGAATTTCATTGCAAAATAAAAATGCTGCCTAGACTTTCCCTTCTGGCGACTGTAAGTGAGGTTTAAGGTGCCATTTGGCAATCAGATTATATATCTGAATTTCGAACACTGAGGCAGAGCTCTGCTGGATCCCAGTGCCCAACGAGATGCCTCTTCTAAGAATCCCCAAAGCAAGACCTGAGCTCAACCGAAAATCTCCCCAGCAGATAGCCTTAACAAACTTGCCCAAATTGCCCAGCGCTCTGCTTTCAAAAATGGCTAACTCAACACCTCTGCTGTGTGCTCCACAAGGAGGGCAACAGCCCTTCCTCCCCACCTCCCTGCCAGCAACTGCTATTCAGAGGTACACTGCCCCTAGGTGTGGAGGGTTTACTTCTCCAATCACTCAGCCTATTACAAAGACTCAGTGCCTGCATTTACAAAAGCTCTGATTAAAGCAAGATCAGACCCACCCAAGGCAGCGGCACAGAGCTGACCTGACCCGAGGCCGAGGGGGGGGGGCGGGCGTGGGGAGGGGGGGAAGGAAGGCCACCTGGAAAAGGCCAGCCAGATCCCTGGCCTTGAGGTTTGCACAACAGGACACAGATGTCTGTGCTTCTCACACACAGGCTGAATGAACAAAGGCACCAGAGCTCGCTCTCCCTCCCTCCCCTCACCTTACCTTTCAGCATAAAAACAATGGCTTAATGCGATTAACTCTTCAGTCCCCGGGAACTGGCTAGAAGCCCTTTGCCCACCAATCTCCAGGCCTTTTAACAAATGGGAAAAAACCGTGCCACTATTCAACAGGTGAGCCCTCCCAGAGATGCCAGGGGGTGTACCTGTTGGATTTCAGCCCAAGCCCCCACAGCTCTTATTAAAAAACAAACAAAGCGCAACATCACCTTCTCCCTCCTTCCCTAATGCATCTTGTTGAGTCTATTTTGAGGGGGGCAGCTCCCCTCAAAAAACGATGGGCGTTGCCATTCAAATGGTGAGCCAAGTCATGTGGGATGAGGCTTACTCTCCCCCCCCCAATATTTTATTAAAGTTGGCACCCCTGGCTGTGGGCCACTTTTAATGCCCCACCCCATAATAAGCGCGATGTCTCCTACAGGCGCCATCAGAAGTACAGATCTGTAAGCTCCTTGGGGCAGAGAACCTGTCTTTTTCCTTTTCAGTCCTTTGCGCCTCATACATAAATTACAGCCGGCGTGACATAACTCATTAAAAAACCACGAGCTCCTCAAAAATGCAATAAACCGGACCCGGGAATCCCAAGGGGCAAAGGGGGTGAAGAAGGCGTCCCTCTCCCCGCCTCGGCAAGCAAGGGGTCCTTTCCGTCCGCACTGCCCTATCTTTCCCAGCAAAGACCTGATTCATGCCTCTGTCACGGTGCCTAGGTACGGGCTGGGTGCCAAGCGCAGGCCTACCGTGTGGATGTTTACGAATTCCAGCTTTTATGCCCAACCAGCTCCTCCTCCTTCCAAAGGTCCAGGAACCCACCCCTCACCCCCCATTTTGCAAAGCTAAACCTGCCTCCCTTCAAAGAAAGAGTAGCAGCAGAGGCAACTTGAAACATGAGGCTTGGGGGCTGGCAAGGGAAATCTGTGCCAGGCTGCCCGAGGTGGGCTGCCCTGGGTGGCCTCGCAAAGAGGCGGAGTGGGGGGGGGGGGAAACAAGGGAGAAAAGAAAGGGAAAAACTTTCATCTGCAGAGCCTTCACGCCAGATTTAAAGGGCCAGCTGCCCCTTTTCCCTTAACAGGGGCAACGACCGAGGCTGGAAGGTCGGAGAGTGCCCAAAATCACACCATCAGGGGGATGGAAGCAGAGTCCTATTTCCCTCCAACTGTATCCCCACCCCTCAGAATCTCCACGGCCCTTCCCCAGATGTATTCCAACTTCTAGGGAAAACGACCCCTCCATGGCTAACTTCTAACCGAAGGGGTTTCTAGGCGAAACTCATTCTTTCCCTGAACGTCCGCGCCCTCCTTCAAGAAGCCTCTGCCCGCAAAAAAGACACGCACACCTATTCAACACACGGCAGATTTTTCAACAAGTGGCCGCGCTCCCCGCCTGCAAGGCGCCTCCAGTGGAACACCCCCTGAAACCGGACCCCTAAGCGTCCCCTGGGTGCCTGGTTAGAAGGCGGGGATCTCCAAATGCGATCCCTCCAACACAACCCCATTATCACAGGGTGGGGCGGGAGCGACGCCAAAATAAAGGGTCATCCCTTTTATACACGCGCAGAAAGCAAATTCGGGCTGGGCATTGGTGACGATGATAACTCTCCAGCCCCTGGCTACGAGGGCTTGGTTCTCCCCTCCACGCTCCCCCCAAACTCACTTGGGGTTGGTGCTGTTCCAAAAGACGGTGTGCCGCTCTCCCGACGCCACGCACAGCCCGCACCAGAGGCCCACCAGCGGGGCCCACAACAAAAGCAGCAGCTGCATTGGAGAGGACGCCTGGGGTTCTCTCGTAAAAGAGTAGAAAACCAAAAGTGTGCTTGATGCGCCTTTACGCACAGCCGCGGCTGAGTGGCGCCTGCTCGACGGCGCGGACAAGCGCTCTCTCCAAACTGCTCCTCCCTCGCTTCGCGATCTCGCTCTCTCTACAAGCTGGGCAGCTTGCCCAGAGCGGAGCTTTATACACCAGGGAGGCCCCCGCCCCGGGCTGGGCTGGGTGGGGCTGGTTAGGACGGGGAGGGAAGGCGGAGTAAGAGCAACACTCGCTGCGGAGACTTTTGCGCGCAGAGAGAGAGATAGAGCGCGGGAGAGACCCGCTCGGAGTCAGCCTCTCACACACCCCACCGCTAACAACAACAGCCGCTGTCACGCCCTGGGTCTTTGCACGTGGGTCAGAAAGCAAAACACAACAGCAAAGCTGTCTGCTTTTTCTTGGCGCCATCTGCGCTACAGTTTTTAAAAGGTATGATGCCGCTTTTAAAACAGTCTGGTTCCCCCCCCCCCCTCGAAAGTCCTGGGAACTGTAGTCTGCTGAGGGGACTAAGAGGAGCTCAGAACTACAGGTCCCAGAGTTCCCCATGAAGCGGGCTTGGTTGTTAAACTACTCTGAGAATTGTAGTTCTGTGACAACACAGTTCTCCTAACAACTCTCAGTACCCCTTCACCACCTGCAGCTCCCATAATTCTTTTGGGGAAGCCATTACAGTTGGAAGTGCTAGCATAGTGATTTAAATGCCCAGCTTTGCATCCTTCTTGAGTGTTTCTGTCGGGCTCGGATGTGCCTTGAACCCAGATCAAGCATCTCTTGCTTCCCTGGGTGAGTCTCTGAATGTAGAAACAAGCCTAATGTAGAAATGTAATACAGTATTTGCATTTGTGGTTCCACCCACTTTGATGCCGCCCACCACTGTGCCCCTGCAAGGCTGCCCAGGAGGGAATATGGGCATTGGGCTGAAAAAGATTCCCCAGAACAAGGGCCATAGCTGGTATAAAGCGACTTCCCCACAGTGATGGGGATCCCGCGGCCCTCAAATGTTGTTGGACTCCAGTTCCCATCATCCATGACTGTTGGGCCAGTGCTGGCTGGGGCTGATGGGAGTTGGAGTCCATCAACCTCTGGAGGGCCACAGGCTCCCCATTCCTGCTTTACACCAGGGTTTCCCAAACTCTGGTCTCCAGCTGTTTTCAGACAACAATTCCCAAAATCTCTGCCCACTGGTCTTGCTAGCTAGGGATGATGGGAGTTGTAGTCAGCTGGAGACCCATGTTTGGAGAACACTGCTTTACACCATCGTAGGGGAATTCGGTATGTGATCCCTGAATGGTTAGGTAAAGGTAAAGGTAAAGGTACCCCTGCCCGTACGGGCCAGTCTTGACAGACTCTGGGGTTGTGCGCCCATCTCACTCAAGAGGCCAGGGGCCAGCGCTGTCCGAAGACACTTCCGGGTCATGTGGCCAGCGTGACATTGCTGCTCTGGTGAGCCAGAGCTGCACACGGAAACGCCGTTTACCTTCCCGCTAGAAAGCGGTCCCTATTTATCTACTTGCACCCGGGGGTGCTTTCGAACTGCTAGGTTGGCAGGCGCTGGGACCGAGCAACGGGAGCGCACCCTGCCGCGGGGATTCGAACCGCCGACCTTTCGATCGGCGAGCCCTAGGCGCTGAGGCTTTTACCCACAGCGCCACCCGCGTCCCTACAGCGCCACCCGTGTCCCTGAATGGTTAGGACCTGCGCCTAAATCAGGGAAGGGGGAACCTGTGGCTCTCCAGATGTAATGTTGAACTCCAGCTCCCATCATCCCTGACCGTTGGCTGTGCTGCCTGCGGCTGAATATCTAGAGGGCTCCCCACACTCCCTTAACCCTATGCTCAGATCAGTCCTTTGTTCAGAACCATGAGCACAGGAATTTTAAAAAAGAGATTCCTGGAAAAGATTCAGAAGAAGGTAATCCAAACTGATCAAGGCGATGGAAAAACTCCCTTACGAGGAAAGGTTGCAACATTTGGGGCTTACTGAGTTCTGCAAAATGATGAGTAAGATGTGGACGTGATTGAGGAATATAAGATCATGCATAGCATGGCTGGTGGGAGTTGTAGTCTCAAACATTTGGACTACGTATTTTGGGCAAGGCTGTTCCAGTAAGTACGTTTAGAATTGTAGCACCAGCCACTATTTATCTACTTTGGGCTTTTAATCTTTCATGAATGATTGTATTAAATAATTATTTTATTAGACAATGGTTGTATTTCAGCTTTGTGCTTTACAGCTGCGGACCTATTTGGACAGAAAGCAAAATATTGATATTTTTTAATAAAGGGAAATAAGTTATAAATCAAACACATGCAATCTTAGAAAATGACACACAGCAAGACAACATAGTCCTTCATTACAGTTTTACATTTCTATTTTTTAAAAACGTTTTTAATTGATACTCATCAAAAGATAAACAAAATTTTATACTCAAGGCAAAGTACTGTATCTTTTTATAATGTACAAGGATAAAAGAAATAGTTTTAAAGTCTAATCTTCTTGTTGTGAACCTCCCTGAGACCTCCATGGATATGTTGAATAAATAATAATAATAAATAATAATCTAAAAAGAAATAGGAACAAAGAGAAGCTTTACATTATTACACACAAAAGCACTCATCTCTTGTGCAGGAATGGAAGAACCGCCAATACACACCTTTTTAAAGGTGAAAATAACAAACGCAAGAGACATGCACCTACACACACCCCAGCAACAGCAAATGAAATTCTCTAAAACGAAAAGGAAAATCGAAGAGGGCAGTGCATGCGCGTAAACACACTGCCCCACATGGGCCTCTTGGCACATGGAAGAAACTTAGGGGTCGCGCCAGAGAAGCAGGGCACGGAGTCAGGCGTAGTTTTTGCGGCAGCCTCCTTAAACACCAGCAGGCTTGTAAACTCGAGAGACCCAGACACTCATGTGCTGGAAGGGAACGGCAGCAGGAGGAGAGTGGGCAAGTCCAGGCTCGCACTATGCCTACATGAGGCCTTCCATGTGCCACAACAACTTGTTGCACAAGGGCTGATTCAAGCAGTCACACCAGAAAACATGACACGGCAACACCAGCGCAGTCCGACAGGCCCTTTTTTGACCCAGAACAGTTAGGTCCCAGGGAACTCGCACCATACATTTAAAGCGCGGTGATGCCGCTTTAAACAGTCAAGGCTTCCTCCAAAGAATTCTGGGAGCTGTAGTTTTTGATGGGTGCTGAGAGTTGTTAGGGAAGTTTTAAACGGTTGATGTTTTATTGCGCTTTTAATGTTTTGTTGGGAGCCGCCCAGGGCAAAATCAGTCAGATGGGCGGCACATAAATAATAAAATTGTTGTTGTTGGGATACCTCCTTCTTCCCCTCACAGAGCCAAGATTTCCACAGTGGTTCAACAATCAGTTCCCTCTTCCCAGGCAACTCTGAAAACTAGCTCTGTGAGAGGAAGAGAGGAGGGTATCCTAGGGTCAGTTAAACTAGAGAATCCGCTTCCACGAGGCAGTAATGGCCACCAACTTGGACGGCTTTAAAAGAGGGTTAGACCAGGGGTCAGCAACCTAAGGCCCATGGGCCAGAAGTGGCCAGCGGAGGCCATTTAACCCTTTAATCCATGAGCCAACCCCGAACCGAGCTGCCCGCTTGGCGAGTCCCCATGCGCTATGCTAAACCGGCGCAGCACAGCAACTCTCTTCCGTGGCTCCAGAAATTGCTTCTGCGCATGCCCAGACACCCAAAATCGCTTCTGTGCAGGCGCAATTTTCAGCATCTGGGCATGCGCAGAAGCGATTTCCAGCGCCGTGGACATGCGCAGACGAGATTTCCGGCGTCGCGCTGTGCTGGTCCGGCCCACGGAGGATCTCCATGGGAGTGATCTGGCCCATGCCCAGTAAGCCTTGCCGACCCCTGGGTTAGACAAATCCATGGAGAAGAAGTCTGTTCTCCCTCACAGAGCTACATTTCCCAGAGCTCCCTGGGAAGAGGAATAAAACCACTCTGGGAATTGTAGCACTGTGAGGGGAATGAAGGCAGCGAGGTCCGTAGCAACCCTCAGTGCTCTGAGGATCGATTGTTAAACGACTCTGAACGTTGTGGCTCTGTGAGAGGAATAGTGGGGTCTCTTAGCAATGCTCTGCACAAACTACAGCTCCCATAATCCTTTTGGGGGGTGCCATGACTGTTTAAAGCAGTATCATAGCACTTTAAATGTAGGCTGTCGATGTGGCCAAAGAGGTGCTCACACTGAATAATCCCACAAGGACGTCCTCACAGCTCTGTCCTTTTTAGGTCAGTGGGGGGATTCAGTTTGGGCCCCTGTGGCTTTAAGTCTTAGGGCACAGTTGGGGAACCTGTGGCCCTCCAGGTGTTGCTGGACTACAACTCCCATGAGCCTTGTCCATTGGCTGTGCTGCTGACTGGAACTGATGGAAGTTGGAGTCTATCAGCATAGGGGGGAGGGCTCTATAGACATTGTCGGACTCCTGCTCCCATCATCCCCAGCCAGCATGGCTAGTTGTCATGGATGATGGGAGTTGTAGTTCCGCACCAGAAGGCACCATGCCCGCTAGCTCTAACCTCAATTAAGTTCTTAGATTTGGTGCTTCCATACTTAGGTGGTTGCCTTAAATTTCACAGTGACCTGTGTGTTTTCCTCCAGGCTTGACTCCCCCATATAAAACCCTTCAAAGCTGGGGTCAAAATCCTTATGTTTCTGTTTCCCAATTTTGAACGGGAATTATGAGTTTCCAGTGCTCTCATCTCCTTTCATCTCCTTCCACTTAATCCGAGAACAAATAACCCATGTGAACAGGGCAAGCTCAGACCTTGCTCTGAACGTATGGGGAGTCGGTAACTAATCTGAGCAGCCCAATAATAAGCCAGCCCCCCCACCTCAATAGAGCATCAGGCCTGCCCAGTAAACACAGCAGTTCTGGACTGGGCATCACTTGAAAAAACAAACCGCCAACCCAGCAAAGCAAATTTATCACAGTTCAAGGCTGTGGCATTGATCTCATATGATAGATAGATAGATAGATAGATAGATAGATAGATAGATAGCAACACTAAACAGTGTTAGAAATAGAAAATAGAAAATAAAATTAAAGCAAAAATATAATACAAAGCCAGTAAAATACTAGTATAAAAGCATATGAAAATAGGATTTCATATGTGTCTGTGTGTTTATATATGCATATACATATGAATGCCTGTATAAATGTACACAATCTATGTATATGTATTTATATATAATATCTGTATTTCGAAAAGTTCTTCTTGTTAATATTTTATTTAAAGGATTTCAGTTATACAAAACAGAGTGTATGAGAGGGAAGGAAAGATAAAAAGTGGAAAAAAACACATTAAGGAAGAAAGACATAAATATAACCAGTTACGTTTCCAAATACATATATAAATAATATTATTGTCTGAATGCATATGATTATTAAAAACCTACTATATTCTGAATAATCTTGTTCCAAATGTCAAGATATTTGTCAAAACAATGCCTGTGCTCATAAGTTGCGAGTGTCGTCATGTCGTCAATCCATTGATTAAAGGGGATCCTATTCTTCCAGTTCATCCAGGGTTTCCCAGACTTGGGCCCCCAGCTGTTTTGGACTACAACTCCCATCATCCCTGAGCACTGGCCTTGCTAGCTAGGGATGATGGGAGTTGTAGTCCAAAAAAAAACAGCTGGAGACCCAAGTTGCCTGTTTGCATGTGGGCACCTCTCAAGACATCGCAACCAAATTTTGTACAATGGTTTCCTGAGACCGAGCTTGTTCTTTCTTGCTTGGATGGACGCCATTTTGAATCAAGATGGCGGATAGACCCTTCCAAACCTATGCTGAAAAGAACCGCTGTTTGGAAAAACTGCTGTTATTTTGGGGGGGGGGGTTGTACAATTCCCAAGCCTATGAGGATGCTGATATATGTATGTGTGTGTGCATGTATAAAACACGAGTTTTATTGATCTATTGGGGAAGAAGCTGCTAAATTTTGTGGTTTACTCAAGGCAGCCCCACCAGCCACCAGCCTAGATAGGCTGCAGCTGAGTCAGGGTGGAAGGGCAGCTGGACTGAGGCAGCAAATCTGATGGGGTCTGAAGGCTTCTATGCAGAGGAGATGGAAGGGAGAAGACGGAAGCTGCTTCTAGAAAAGAGGTAGGAAAAATGCTGTGGAGCGCTGGGTAAGTTCAGGGCTGGATTTAGGTTTGATGAGGCCCTGAGCTACTGGAGGTAATGGGGCCCTTTATATGTCCAGCTGTCCTTTGTCAACAACAAATTGTTGCTGTTTTTTGTGTTGAATATATGCTACATGGTAACTTATGGACCTAAGAGGTATCTAAAGCCATTTGCACATAACAAAATATGTATTTTATTAAAGTAATTGTTGAACTGAAATGCAGTTAAGAAGAAGTACCGGTATATTAATAGTGAAAATAATTATTAAGCTTTAACTCATGGGTAGGCAAACTAAGGCCTGGGGGCTGGATCCGGCCCAATTGCCTTCTGAATCCGGCCCTCAGACGGCCGTGTTTTTACATGAGTAGAATGTGTCCTTTTATTTAAAATGCATCTCTGGGTTATTTGTGGGGCCTGCCTGGTGTTTTTACATGAGTAGAATGTGTGCTTTTATTTAAAATGCATCTCTGGGTTATTTGTGGGGCACAGGAATTCGTTCATTTTAATTTTTTTTCAAAATATAGTCTGGCCCCCCACAAGGTCCAAGGGACAATGGACCGGCCCCCCGCTGAAAAAGTTTGCTGACCCCTGCTCCAAGTTAACATGATTGGAGACCCGTTACTTACATCATAGGAGCCTACACAAGACAAAACACTGTTTTATTTTATGTAGGTTTTATTTTATGTTATTTATCTTATATTTTGGAAATGTACATCCAGGTTTTTCCCCCTTTACATTTTTTTTTGGGGGGGGGGGCAGGAGATTGGGGCTCTAAGCTATAGTTTGTTAAGCTTATACGTAAATATGGCACTGGGTAGGTTTGCTTACTCTCCAGCCCTCCTTCAAATACTAAGCAGGGCTTCTCAAATCTGACAAGAAGACAAAGGAGAGCTGATAATGGCCCAACATCTGAGGGGGCTTGGACCTCGAGATTGTGACATCTCTAATAGCCTGTTATCTGGATAAGCAAAGGTGTTTCGATGAGATAGGAGCCGCATGATCAGAGGGCTCCAACTGCCCTGTTTCTTAACTGGACAGTTTGGTTTGCTCTTAATTATTGCCATTGCTCTATGGACAAACAAGCAAGCAGAATTTGAACCAGGCACCCGTAACTGGGATTTGAACCATACTGCGGCTGCTTCAGCAAAAGTGCTGTGCAGTGCACGCTGCTGGCCTAGAGAGCCCTCTAGTGCCCACTTGGGGTAAGTCTGGCCTAGAGTGGTATCTGTTTCCTTCTGCCTGGCTCCCCACCTCTTGACAACAGCAGCTGTGTGTTAATTGACAGCATTGACGTAGCTCATGCGGTGCCCTTCAGATGTCCCTGAACTACAATTTCCATCATCCCTGACGTCCGGAGGGCACTGTGTTGGCTGTCTCTGGCAAAGCACCATTCATGCACTTGCACATCCATTCAGGAGAGTACCAGTTTCCTCAGGCCTGCTGTTTTTATTTTGGAGAGGTATTTGCTAGCGGTGCATTCAGACACCTTTTCAGATTGGCACAATGGCTCCCGAGATCCTCTGTTTCTGGATATGACTGGATGCCATTTTGAATCAAAATGGAGGACAGAAATGTTTGAAGCCACACTGATTTTAACCATAATTTCGCACAATGGTTCCTGAGATCAACAAGTGGGTTTTTGTTTACGTTTTGATACAATCGGATGCTATTCGAATCAAGGTGGCTGACCGAGCCTCTGAAATCTGCACCGATTTTAGCTGCTGTTTTCAAAACTTTACTGGGTTTATTGTTGTTGTTCCTTAAAATTCCCAAGCCGTTCCAGCTACAAGGCTGCCATTCTGCAATACAGTGGTACCTCAGGTTAAGTACTTCATTCATTCCGGGGGTCTGTACTTAACCTGAAACTGTTCTTAACCTGAAGCACCACTTTAGCTAATGGGACCTACTGCTGCTGCCGCGCCCCTGGAGCACGATTTCTGTTCTCATCCTGAAGCAAAGTTCTTAACCTGAAGCACTATTTCTGGGTTAGCGGAGTCTGTAACCTGAAGCGTATGTAACCTGAGTTACCACTGTAATTCACTTCTTTCAGAATGTGCTAACGTTTGCGGAACTCTCCTGCTTATTCTGTTGAGTCAGGGCAAAGTTTTATCCTGAGCGCGCCATTTTGGTCCACTTGATCTGATAGTTCAGGTGCAACTTGGGGAAAGTCAATGTTTTTGAGTAATTCCCTCCATATAACAAAAGCTGGAACAGCTCCCTGGCAGTAGAAACATAACCCCTTACAGAGAAAGGTTCTAACTTGCTATGCTAGCTTTCTGCTTGCTGGGAGTTCGCTTTGTATGCTTTGTTGTTTTAAGGACATAGAGGAGCACTCCAAGTTATTCTGAGCCGAACAATCCATCCTGGACTGTACCACTCCGTTCCGCTGCCTGTGTCAATAGGACCAATAAGTAAGAGCCTCCGGCAGACTCCCCAGAGCACCTAAACATGGCCGTCCGTCAAGCTCTCCTTACCGGCACGGCGGCGCTTGTCGGTCCCGAACGCCGATCCATTCTCGTTTAAACAGCTGCCGGAGAGAGCGAGAGACAGAGAAAGCGATAACTCCTTGACGTGTCTGCAAAACAACTTTCCTCTTGTTTATCGCATAATGATGCATTGATTGCGGGTAATGTTCCATGCCCAACACGGAGCAGGCAGCGAGCGAGAGAGAGAGAGAGGGAGCTGGAGCTGGCGGCAATCCTCACATGCCAGACAGCAGGCCGCAGTAAGCCGATTCCCCCTTGGCGACACACTGTAGAAGAGGCAACCTTCACAAACCTCCCTCTCCTCCTGCCCTTGCAAGTTTCGAACTGCCACAGGGAGCAGCGGCCAGAGCACATGCTTTGCATCTCAGGTGGTAGGACTGAGGAAAGAGGACAGGTCCTGGGTTCGAGGGCCTTCCCGGCAAAGTAGGCTCTGGGAGGGTCCTCCGCTACGGTCTTGAGAAGAGCTCCGATGAATCAGGTCAGAGGCCTGTTCTGGTCTTAGCATCTGTTCCCACAATGGCCAACTCATTAGGAGCCCGCAAACAGGACCTGAGCTCCACAGAAACTCCCTTCTTGCAGTTCCCAGCCTCTGGCTTCCAGAAGCACATCGCTGCCTGCAAACAGGGTCATTAGAAAACTAGCCGTTTTGGCTACGAGCCATTAATCTAGTCCAGCATCTTCGCCGGGGGAGGATGTGGGGAAGGCTTCCTCAAAATTTGTGAGCTGGAGGCAGCAATGCTGCATCAAGAAGGAACATCTTATGAACATAAGAACATTGAAGATGGAGCAAGCTTCTTCCCCCCCTCCTGCTTGAACCCGTGGCTTCAAGTCGCAAGAAAAGAGATTCCGACTAAACATCGGGAAGAGCTTTCTGACAGCAAGAGCTGTTCAACGGGAACAGTCTCCCTTGGGAGGTGGCGGACTCTCCTTCCTTGGAGGTTTTGAAGCAGAGGTTGGATGGCCGTCTGTCACGGATGCCTTAGTTGAGACTCCTGCATTGCCGGGGGTTGGACTAGATGAAACATGGGGTCCCTTCCATGATTCTACTGAAGGAAGGTGAGGACAGGTGACCTCACCTAGGCCCAAAGTCAAAATCATTTTCTCAGCAGCTAAGCATCAGAAACATTCCGCTCTGCTGTAACAAAGGTAGAGAACAGTCCATTGTTTCTCAGGCCTTTCTCGTGCCTTCTGGCCTTGCTAAAGAACCACATTGCAACTTGCTTTCTGTCCGGGAACCATGCCAGAACAAGAGATTGAAACATATCTGAACATGCTGAAAACCCCCTCGGCTTCTCATTCCCCCTTTCCTGAGAAGAGTCCAATAGTCCCAAGACAGCTTTCTGTACATGCTCAGGAACCTCAACATGGGGCAGGACTCCTGAGGGAGGAGAAAGGAGGAGGGAACTGGAAAGGGGTATATATGCTTGTGCACATGATTGTGAACTCGTGCATGCTTTTTGTGAGTTATCACACTTGCTCCTTCTACCAGTTCATGGATGGTAGAAATAAAACCTTTTTCTCCGAAACTATTCCTTGAGTGTCTGTTGACTCCCACTTCCCTTTCCCAGGCGCAATATTTTTCCCACCCGAGGGCAAAGCCTCCTAAGGCTACACTACGACAGTGGAGGGAGGACATAGCCATTGTTGCTAGTAGCCATTAGCAGCCTGATCCTCAGTGGATTTGTCTAGTACAGTGGTACCTCGGGTTAAGAACTTAATTCATTCTGGAGGTCCGTTCTTAACCTGAAGCACCACTTTAGCTAATGGGGCCTCCCGCTGCCGCCACACCACGGCTGCACAATTTCTGTACTCATCCTGAAGCAAAGTTCTTAACCCGAGGTACTATTTCTGGATTAGCGATGTCTATAACCTGAAGCGTCTGTAACCCGAGGTACCACTGTAGTCCTTTTTCTATTTCCATGCCCTATTCCGAGGCACAAACTTTTCCAGACTTTGCAAATCCCAAGCACGTGGTGACACTCCTTTCCCTTACTTCCTTCTCTCGTCCAGAAACACACCAGCTCCATCCGTTAGGCCCTGGGTAGGCAAACTAAGGTTTGGGGGCTGGATCCGACCCAATCGCCTTCTAAATCCATCCTGTGCATAGTCCAGGAATCAGTGTGTTTTTACATGAGTAGAATGTGTGCTTTTATTTAAAATGCGTCTCTGGGTTATTTGTGGGGCCTGCCTGATGTTTTTACATGAGTAGAATGTGTCCTTTTATTTAAAATGCATCTCTGGGTTATTTGTGGGGCATAGGAATTCGTTCATTTTTTATTTTATTTTTCAAAATATAATCCCCCCCTCCACGGTCTGAGGGACAGTGGATCGGCCTCCTGCTGAAAAAGTTTGCTGACCCCTGCGCTAGGCATTACAGTCCCAGTTTTGAAAGCAAACAAATGTTTTCTTTTTCTGGTGCCACCTTCCTGAACCCAGGCATGTCAACGCCCCCCCCCCCACTGGACTCCACAGCCTCTCCCCCTTCCCTCGAGCTGCCAAAAGGCATTCGTGCAACCTCTCTAGAGTTTTCTTCACACAGTGACCTTCTATAAAAGCAAACAGATAACAAGAGTTTATGGCCGGGGTTTTCACTCCCAAGGCTTTTTCCGCACGTCCCGCATGTAAGAAGAAGAAAACACGTAAGGCGGAAGGGGATCACTTTATTCCGGCTAAATTCCCAGAAATTAAGAGACATAATTTTCCCCTTTGCAGGGCAGAAAGGATTTAACCAGTAGGTCATAATCTAGGGGGTAGGGCGGTGGAGGAGGGTAGCCTTGGAAACCCCCTTCTGTTTCTTCCCCCAACCCCCAGAACTGTTTTAAATCCCTACACCAGGGATCTGCTGAAACCAGGGCTCCCTTGTGTTCTCTGTCCAGGGGCAGGTGAGGGAATAATAGTGCCCTGGAGCATGCACAGAGGGCTCCCTTGCCAATAAAAACATAGATGTTAAGCAGGGGGGGAAATTATTTTCCCCATGTCTATGGGCAGCCAGTGTGGCTTTCTTCAGTCCCAGTACCTCTTGCTTTTATGCTCCCTCACCTGTCTGTTGCACCAGGTTCAAGGTTTCCGTGCTCATGACCAAAGTTTGACATCGCTCGAGTCCTCTTTCCCCATCTTAAGGGCGTCCAATAAAAGAGATCCAAACTGAGTTTCGATTGGTTAGCTGATGAAATATACTGACTCTCCAACTCTCGCCATTCCTGACCATTGGCCAAGCTGGCTGAGGCTGATGGGCGTTGCAGGGTCCAGCCACATTTGCCCTTTGCTGGACTAAAAGGGGGGGGGGGATTATTTCATTTTAGATTGGACTTTGGTGTGTGGCAGCAGGTGCCATCTTGGGAAAGGTATTCCTCTTTAAAAAGGGCAGAGCCAGCTGCAAAATTGGTGGTTCAAGGAACAAGGCCACTGACCTGCTGGAGCCACACGCTGGGGTGACCCACATATATCACATCAAAAGCTACCTTTTGAGTAGGTCCCAAGGACCCAGGGATCCATGACAAATAGCTGAAAGTTGCCATTGGAGCTGCTCAATGGTCACCAAGTAATGTGCCCATTTTACACATGAGGAATGCTGAGGCTGAGAGATTCACAGCCCCTGTTTTTAACCCGTAAAAGGCAGCAGTCTTTTCTGTCTGCCTATTAGGTCTCCAACTATTTGTCTCCCAGGCCTAGAACAGCCTCTCTTTGCTCACAGTGCTGCCACGAAGGTGCTTTCTGCAGACGAATTGGGATCTGACCGTGTCTGATCTCTCCTGCTTCCCGGCGCTTGTAAACCAAGCAAGATTTAGCACTTTAAAATGCATACAGTTTTAAAGTACTTCTTCCGGTATTGGGAAAGGCGTAATAGGATTGGATCTTGTTGCTGGAGTGAGAAAAATGATTTATGGAGAGGTTTGGATCGATGGAGGGTCAGTTGATGAAAATAAGCTGGGCTCCTGTAATTTTTCTCTCCTCCTGTTAACACCTGTGCTTGGCTTCTTTGCATATCACACAGCAAACCCAGCTCTCCAAATGCTAATTAGGAGAAGTGGAGGAAGGGCAATAGGGAGAGGAACCCCAGCCAGCATAGCCAGTAGTCAGGGATGATGGGAGTTGTAGTTCTGCAACATCTGGAGGGCAACAGAGTCCCCACCCATCTCCTACACCCATCATGTCCTAACCAATCAGGGATCACATATTAAATGCATGGAAGGCAGGCATGGGGGAGTTGGTAGCCCTTCCAGATGTTCCTGGACGTCCACCTCCCATCAGCCCCAGCCAGCATAGCCAACGGCAGGGGATGATAGGAGTTGTTGCTCAGCAATGGGCAGAGGGCTGCAAGTGTCTCATTCCTGTCCTAGACCAACCATGTCCCAACCAATCAGGGATCACATATTAAACACACCTACAGAGGTGTAAATCAGGGTTGAGGAGCACATGGCTCTCGTGATACTGCTGGGCTCCCACTTTCCACCAGCCCCACTCAGGCAGTGTGGCCAGTGGCCAGGGATGATGGGAGTTGTAGTTCATCTGTGGCTTGAAGGTCCGGGCAGGTTCCTCCATCCCTGTGCGAAGACCACAGCAGGCCGGCACACACAGACCCTAGAGAACAAGGGAGCAGTGCCAGCTTGGAGGCAGAACAAGGGTGAGGCGAGACTTTACTCTATCGTAGCATTGTCAACAGAGTCACCAGGGGAGGAGTGAGATTTCTGCGTACGTGCACCTGCCCAGAGCAAGTACACAAATAGCCAAGGAGTAGTAAGGAGCATGTTTGCGTTGAGCTTGTAGTCGCAAGGGCAAGGATCTCGTGATCAACTTACTTTATAGCTCACAGGGAGTGAGGGCAGTGCCCGGGTGAGTTGGCGGGCACAGGGGTTGTCACGCGGGCAGGTGGCTGGGCAAAGGGCACCGCAGCCCAACAAGAGCACTGGCATGAAGCCAGGGCGCTTTGCAATTGGGTTTGAGTAGCTCTCAGGCTCGGAACATGGGCAAGAGCACCGCTGAGCATGTGCAGAGGGCCTCTCCCTTCTCTTGGGGAGAACACAGCCTCCCATTTCCCTAGAGACTGAAAGGGGCTCCTGAGTCCCACCGAACAAACCAGCCTGGGCTCACCTTAATGACTCTCCCCGAATCTCTCCACAATCCATTGCCTGTTCCTGGCTGGAGGTGGAAAGACCTGTCCATTTCAGATTTTCTCAGCTTCTCAGATTTTCCCATTTTAAAGTTAGCTCTGCGTATTTCTGCAGAAATTAGTGGGTTAAGAAAAAATCCTTATGAAAACTCATCAGCGTTTTAATGTGAATTCCTCCTGATAAGGTACATATGTGGTCACGGGTTTGAGTCCCACACTGGGTGAAAGATTCCTGCATTGCAAAGTTGGATTAATTACCCTCATGGTCCCTTCCAACTTGACAAATCTAGGATTCTATTATTTCTATGCGTAGATGCAGTTTTGAATTGGGTACCCATTTTTTTTGCAAGCGGTCTTCCGTAATATAATTCAGTCCTGATGTATTATTTTCACAAATAGATTCCTTTTATGTATAATTCTCCCTAATACGATGCATTTTTTGTGTGTGGGGGTGGGAAATGTGGGTTGGAAACCTGTGTCACAAAATCTGGAGAAGTGCGAATCCCGATCGATGCCCGAATTCCGCTTTGCATATTCTTTAGGGTGGTCTGGATTTGGTAGCGTTGCCTTTCATAGAATTAGGTAATTGTAGATGTGGAAGAGACCCCAAGGATCATCTAGTCCAACCCCAGGCTGCGGTGCAGGAGTCACAGCTTCCACCTTCCCTTAAATGCAGGCTGAACCGATTCACTCCCTGATCCCTTTCCCTGGTGACCATTCTTTTGCCCAGGATGGAGACTCTCTGGGGCAGAGACTCTGTCTGCATCACCTTACACCTTAATGTTTGCCCCTGCAAAAATGAAAGAACTCTTTGCGGCTGAACCCTAGAGTTAAAAGCCTTTGAGGCCTCTCGCATCCACTCCTGCATGCAGCTGAAAGCAGCCGCACCCACAGACTCAAACAAGTTGGCGGGCACAGACTTTGCCCCATGCCAAGGCTAGGGACTTCCCCCTCTTTTCCGGGTGGGGTATTCTGGGGGAGCCAGGAGAAGATTGGGGACGGTCCCTTTCCTCTCTGCAAGAGGCTTTCCTTCCCCCCCCCCGGCCCCTATCCCCTGCCACCAGGTGTGTGGGAAAGAAGCAGCCTCCTCACCCCCTCCTCTGCTGACAAGACCCGTCCAGCCAGTTTGCCAGCTTCTCCCTCCCAGGACAGGCTCTGACTTGGCAGCGCCCTGTGCATAAACCCTGGCGAGGCAGAAAGACATCACAATGGCGCAGCTTTGCAGCTTAAGTGTATGTGCGGGAACGTCCCTGGTTCGAATCTCGGTGCTCCTGCGACCTCAAAGTGGGATAAAGCATTTCGTGTAGCATCCTGCAGTCACAGTGGTCAGCAGGGCAAACAAGCAGGACTCGAACCAGAAACTGGCCCTCAAGAGGCATCCTGCCTTCAGCAGTGAAGGGATAACTTAGCAGCCCTGTCCTCCATGAATTTGTCTAATCCTCAGCAATGCTTCTGAATACCAGTTGCAGGAGGAGAAAGGGCTTTTGTGCTCATGTTCTGCTTGCGGGTTTCCCATAGGTATCTGGGTGGCCACTGTGAGAACAGGATGCTTGACCAAATGGGCTGTTGGCCTGATACAGCAGGCTCTGATGTTCGTACATGTTGTTGTGTGTGCAGTCAAACCAGCACCCCACACACAGGTAAAGGTAAAGGGGCCTCTGACTATTAGGTCCAGTCGTGACCGACTCTGGGGTTGCGGCGCTCATCTCGCTTTATTGGCCGAGGGAGCCGGCGTACAGCTTCCAGCATGACTAAGCCACTTCTGGCGAACCAGAGCAGCGCACGGAAACACCGTTTATCTTCCCGCCAGAGCGGTACCTATTTATCTACCTGCACTTTGACGTGCTTTCGAACTGCTAGGTTGGCAGGAGCAGGGACTGAGCAACAGGAGCTCACCCCATCGTGGGGATTCGAACCGCCGACCTTGATCAGCAAGTCCTAGGCTCTGTGGCTTAACCCACAGCGCCACCCACGTCCCTTACCCCACACACAGAGGTAGGGATTTAAGGTGCCAGACATTTCCATCACAGCCAGTACTGCTTCTCTTCTACCTTGGCCCAAACCCTACGCTGTCCGTCTTGCTGCCTGTTGGGGCCAAAGCTGATGCAGTTAATTTTGTAGTGAGTTAATAAATTGACTTTGGTGCCTGGAAGGGAAACATCAAAAGTAACACAGGCAGTAACACGATTATTTACGTACGGTTTGTGTTGTAAAGAAGCAGCAGCAGCAATGGTAGTGAATACTGGCTTAGGCAGTTTGTGCTCCTGACCTTGGACGAATGTGTGGGTCACAGCAGTTTCAATTCCTGTTTCTGATGGAGCTTTCCAACATCCCTGCTTGCAATGGGCCCCAAAGGTGGCAGAAATAGGAAGTCTTTATGTGTGTGTGGGGGGGGGAATGGGACAAAAAGTGTGTGGGATTGGGAATACACCCCACATTTTCTATGAGGAATAAGAGTCTTCAGGGAAAAAACATGGGTGCATGTGGATAACGGTTGGAGAGGGGGAACAGAATCCTGAACACTGCAACATTTTGTTACAGCGCCACTTCTAAGGTTTTTTTATTATGCAGTGGTACCTCGGGTTACAGACGCTTCAGGTTACAGACTCCACTAACCCAGAAATAGTATCTCAGGTTAAGAACTTTGCTTCAGGATGAGAACAGAAATCGCGCGGCGGCGGCGGCAGGAGGCCCCATTAGCTAAAGTGGTACCTCAGGTTAAGAACAGTTTCAGGTTAAGAACGGACCTCTGGAACGAATTAAGTTCTTAATGCGAGGTACCACTGTATTTGCAAACAACGAGGACAGGTCTCTGCCACAAGGAACTTACAATCTAGAAACTGCTTCAGAACATGGGAGTCAAACAGAATGGCTGGTGCGTGTGTGTGTGTGTGTGTAAAGATCAGAGACTGCGTTTAGGGGTGATTAGCGTATGCCTGCAGATGGTAACAGTTGCCATTGTTTGTGTGGGGGAGGGACTTCACCCCCTAAAGTCTGAGCAAGGATCGTGCAATTAGGTGATTCAATATGGGCACCTGAGGACTTTGTAGGTTTTCCTTCCAGACTGTGACTCACTCAAGGGGAGGCGGGCGGATGAGGTGTCACTCTGCCCTTTGTGTCTAAGCCTCAGAGGAGCACCCTGACCTCTGGCTGAGCCCCAGAAGGAAAGAACTCAGTCCCCTCGTGGGAGCAGCAGTGAGCTGTTGGAAGGACAGAGCGATGGGGGTCCTCTGCAGCTGGCGCAGGAGGCTTAGAGCAAGGAAGGGGGGACTGCGCCTCCTGTAGGGTGAAAATCACGCAGGGTCCGCGAAAAACTGGGAAAGTGGGCAGAGCTTGTCCGATCTCTGTCCCCCTCCTCTGCAGGCTGCATGAAATCGAAGCATATGGAATTATTCCAAGCAAAAAACATTTCAGCCTGATTTGGGGGGCATAATTTCTTGGGGTGAGAAGGGTACACCATCATTACAAAGAGGGCTTTCTGACTTCTCTCCCGGCCCCTCCCTGCCCTGCCTCCCAAACTTGGGTGGCTTTAAGAGGATTATACAAATTTGTGGCAAAGGCACAAATTACTAGACACAGTGGCCAGACTCCCCGCTCTCAGACGCGTCGCACACCTCCGAATATCAGCTGCCGAGAATCAAAGGTGGGGCGAGTTGCTGGGGCACTCAGGACTTGCCCAATGGAAGCCAGTGGGCTTTCTCATTGGCCATTTCAAGAAACTGCAGTGGATCGATGGCTACTAGCTAAAATAGCTATGCTTTACCTCTGCTACTAGTGATGTATGGAAGTGGACCATCAAGAAGGCTGATTGCCAAAGAATGGATGCTTTTGAATTATGGTGCTGGAGGAGACTCTTGAGAGTCCCATGGACTGCGAGAAGATCAAACCTCTCCATTCTGAAGGAAATCAGCCCTGAGTGCTCACTGGAAGGACAGATCCTGAAGCTGAGGCTCCAATACTTTGGCCACCTCAGGAGAAGAGAAGACTCCCTGGAAAAGACCCTGAGGTTGGGAAAGATGGAGGGCACAAGGAGAAGGGGACAACAGAGGACGAGATGGTTGGACGGTGTTCTCGAAGCTACCAGCATGAGTCTGACCAAACTGTGGGAGGCAGTGGAAGACAGGAGTGCCTGGCGTGCTCTGGTCCAGGGGGTCACAAAGAGTCGGACACGACTAAACAACTAAACAACAACAACCTCTGCTACCGATCAGCTCTCTCGCTTGCTGACAATCAAAAGAGAAGAGAGCCACTGTAGTGCTCAGGTCCTGCTTTCAGGTTTTCTGGAGGCACCTGGCTGGGCACTGTGAAAACAGGATTTTGGACTAGCCAGGCTGTTCTTACAGTACCAGACAAATTCATGGAGGAGTTATGTTCTGCCTTCTTTGTCAGAGGCAGTGATGGTTCTGAATACTCGTTGCTGGAAGCCACAGGAGGGGAGAGCGCTCTTGTGTTTGAATTCTGCTTGCAGGTTCCCCACAATTGTCTAGTTGGGAGAACAAAATGCTGGATCTAGAGGGGCCACTGTGCCTGATCCAGCTGGGCTTTTCTGTTCAATGGGCCTCCTCTGAGTAGGAGCAGGAGTAACAGCCCTTGCAAAACCACCGCAAGGGGACGGTGCAGGGAAAAGACAACTATATATGTATTTTTTTTCTCCACCTTTTATTTCATTTTTTTTAATAGACTAAGAGCAAGTATATGAAAATCACCAGCCAAAGCTCTCGTGGGGTGGGGGAGGAAGGGGGCACCAAAAAAAAAAAAAAAAAAGGGAGAACCCTACCCCCACCTCGCCACCCCCAAAGTTCCTTTGCTTGTTTTTTTTTGTCCGTGTAGTTGGTTGGTTGGTTGTTTTTTTGCCCCCGGGAACGAAAAAAAAGTGTCCGTGCATTTTGCATAGGTTCGGTCTTCACAGAAGACAAAGGGAAGAATCGCGCCCCCACCCCACCCAAAAAAAAAAACCCTAAAAAACAAAACCCCAAAAGACTCTGGCTTAGACAGGCGGGCCGGTGCCCGCCCCGTGCCCACCCCACTACATGATCAGTTTTTTTTATATAATCTATAGACACGGATAATAGAGCCTCTCTCTCTGTACAGGACACATAAAGAGATATGTACAGGTAACCCCCCCCCTCTCTTGTTGAGGGCTAGGAGATCACACACCCCCACCCTACACGCACCCTCCAGCTTGAGAGTCACCAGGAAGACAGTGTATTTTGCTGCCGCCACCACCTATCTCTGGGGTGGGCATTCCTGGGGCATGGTGCCCGCACCCCCTACGCAGGGCGCACAACTCTCCTTTGTAAAAGTTTTCTCAGGCCGTGCAAAACACTTCCTGTGTCCTGACCTGAGCCATGTTTTAAAAGTTCCTGAAGGTGATTCTGTCTCTCCAGATGCCTTTTTTTTCTTTTTCTTTTTTTTTGCAGTGGGGGCATTGGAAAAGGCGGGCAGGTTGCCTATTGCTGCGGTCCTCAAAAGAGACTGGGAGCCCGGCAGGAGGAGGGAAATGCCATATTCTGGGTTTTTTCTTCTCCGGGACACCAAAACAAAACCCTGGCCGCCCCTCCAAAAGTTCGCAGGAGAGGGAGGGCCTGCTCTGAAATACCCGCCATTCCCCTCACACACATGAGCAGCCCCAGCGAGCGGCAGACGGGGGATGGGGGGGGGGAGAGAAAAATCGGAAGCGGATAAACGCCCCCCCCCCCAGCTGGTGGGGAGGAGGAGGAGCAGGAAGAAGGAGCAGCACAGCCAGAAAGGTCAGTCGTCCTCCATCTTGGGGCCTTTCCTCCTCTGCATCACCTCAACCTGCCTCCCTTTGGAATTGTATTTCTTTTGATATATAGATTAAAAAAGGTCTGGTGTTTTCTCTCTTTTTCTTGTCCTCAGAAACAAACCGGGGAGGGCCGCTGGCACAGGCTGGGTCGGTGAGCTTGAGTCGGGGCCCCTCTCCTGCGGCGACTCGCGGGCAGCTAGGAGGCCAGCAGGGTCATGAGGAAGAGGGCAGCAGCCACCGCCAAGGGTAAGTGTTCCCGCTTCGGACTCGTCCCGCTGATGCTTTTCTCCAGTTTAGGCATCTCGGGGTTAAAATTATCTGCAAGGGGGGAGAAAAAGAGAGAGAAAGAGAGAGAAAAGGGGAAGATTGGACTCTAGCAAGGAGTTGGGCACCCTCTCCCCTCCCCTGGCAAGTGCCTCCTGCTCAAAGCGCCTTCAAGATGGCGGGCAGCAAAGGATTCTGGGTATCAGGGAGGAAGATGGCTGCTACCCCATAGCTCAAGAATCAGGGACCCTCTTCCTGTGGCGAGTGCCTCCTGCTCAAAGCTCCTTCAAGATGGCAGGCAGCAAAGGATTCTGGGTATCAGGGAGGAAGATGGCTGATACCCCATAGCTCAAGAGTCAGGGACCCTCTTCCTGCGGCGAGTGCCTCCTGCTCAAAGCTCCTTCAAGATGGCAGGCAGCAAAGGATTCTGGGTATCAGGAAGGAAGATGGCTGCTACCCCATAGCTCAAGGGTCAGGGACCCTCTTCTTGCGGTGAGTGCCTCCTGCTCAAAGAGCCTTCAAGATAGCGAGCAGCAAAGGATTCTGGGTGTATTGGGGAAGGAGACGGCAGCTATGCCACAACTAGAGGGCTTTATTACCCAGTCCAGGACAGACAGAATTCTGGAGAAGTTATTGCCCTCTTTCCAGCAAGTGGAGGGGGGCACTGCCAACAGGGAGGGGCTGGTGTTTTGCTGAGTCTCCGGGAGAAAAACCAGTGCCCCCTGCCGCCCCCCACCCCAGCAGAGAGAGAGCACTGTGGGCATCACTCACCCAAGTCCTCGATCTTCACCTCGGGCCCTATAGTGAACTGCGGGAGGGTCGGAACCGCTTTCTCCCCAGAATGCGACGCTGTGGGCAGGAGAGGGTGGGGGGGAAGAGGGTTATGCCCAGGGGGGAGAGAGGACGGCGACCAGGCCCCAAACCCCACCACCCCTATGTTGTGGTTTTCACCCACCCCACCCCAATGAAGCTTGCTGCCCCCCAACCCTGGCACCCTGGAACTCCCAAACAAGCCAGGTGCCCCTTGTATGTGGTTGGGGGTGGTGAGATGTCAATTGAGGCCACTGGGTCATGTGACACACAATGTAGGTTTTTGGGGGGAGAAAATGGAGCATGCACCAGGAGGCCTGTGGGTGTGTCAGAAATGATGAACAGCACCTTGTAGTGAGTGGAGTATTATGCGGTGCACAAAGAGCACAAATCTGTCACTGCGTTTCTTTTTGCTGAGCCTTAGTGTGGATTATCATTAGCGGGCTGTTAAGCCTTAGTGTCCTTTTCAAATCAATGCCATCAGAACGGCAGCGGCCCTATTGAGAGTCAGACCAATTGGTCCACCTGGCTCAATACTGTCTACACTGGCTGGCAGCAGCTCTGCAGCATTTCAGACGGGACATTCCCAGCCCTTCTTGAAGATGCTGAGGACTGGGCCTAGGATCTTCTGCATGCAAGGCAGGTGCTCTACTGCTGACCTTCTCTTAAATATAATAGTATTGTTCTAGTCCTCATGGTTTTGACCAAACAGCTGCTGTAGGAATGTAAGGCACTGCCTTATTCTGATTCTTGGTCCATCTAGCTCAGAGATCTCTGTGCTGACTGGGGCTGATGGGAGTTGCAGTCCAAAAATAGCTGGAAGGCCCCAGATTATGGGATGGAGACACAGAGGCATGGCTGGTGCTGAGTGCCCTCTGGTGCTCACTCTCCCCCACCCCAAAAAAAATTATTCATGCTGTTCTGTGTCAGAAACGCTTTGGGTATTTTGATAGATAAGCCAGTGTACATAATACAGCAACCGTATCATTGCATGGAAGTATTGGGTAAATGGCATAGGCTGTGTAGAACACGATTAATAAATTAACGGTGACGATAAATGTTATGAAATATTCAGCGGATTTATCCACTTATTTAAACAGCCGGAGGTCAGTCTCACAGGCGAGGAGGGGCTGTTTGTCACTGGAAAGTAAGGAGAAAAAACTGCTGCCAGGGTTTGTCTGCTGTCTCGTAAACATTACAAAATCCCCTTTTCATCTGGGCATGCAGGTGACCTTTCCTTCTGTTGCATCTCCATTTCACCACATGGGGGCGCGTTAGCAAGAGAGAGCACAACCATGAGGACTAGTGGCTTGCTTTTGAAGGGGGGCGGGAGCAGCAGGTAAAATTTCTAAGAAGTATCTACACAGCGCCCTGTCCAGGAGGGCTTGCAATTCGCTTTGGAAAATAAAAACAGCGCGATGATAATGAAGATTCTCAGCATGCTTTGCTTAGCACCAGGTTCTGTGGTGCAATTGCAGAAAGCATGGAAACACAAACAGAGCAAGGATGCCTGCAGAGAGAAAACAAAAAGCCTTAGGACCTCTGCAGGCTTTTGCACCCCAGATAATCCTTGCTCCCTTTGGTCAGGCACAGATTATCTAGAGCAGCACAGAAGAAGAAAAATGAAGGGCTTGTATCCACCTCTCAGAGTAGACCCATTAACTTGAATGAGCGTGACCATTTTTCCTAACAGGTCTACACTGAACTTGGCTGGATGCAACGCAGTTGTGTGTTTGCATGGGATGAACGTGCTCAGAGCGCTTGGGACAAGGGATGTGTCTCGCGCACACCGGGGGGGGGGGTGAGGGGGTGTGCCCCAGGGAGGTGGGGGTGGCAGGTGAGGGTTCAAAAGAGAAAAGGAGCCGGGCACTCACGGGAGGCGCAGCAGACAAAGACCTTCATTCGGAGGCAGGCCCGGCGGTGGTTGTGCGTTGGAGTCGCTGGAAAGGAACAGAAAGCAACGTCAGAAGAGGCCGCTGGATCAGGCCAAAGGCCCATCCAGTCCTGGATCCTGTTCCCCCATTGGCCAGCTGGATGCCCCAATGGGAAGCCTGCAATCTACTGTTCGGTGGTAGACTGCCGTAAGACATGGAGGTTCTGCTCTGAACTGCTGTGACATCAGAAGAGCCCTGCTGGATCAGGCCCAGTGGCCCATCCAGTCCAGTATCATATTTCCCCGGTGGCCAGCCAGACCGGGGGGGGGGGGGAATTTTTTCTACCTGCTTTCTTAAGAAAGAAAGGAAGAGGTATATTTGCAGAATAGGCACCCACACACCCAACAAATTCATAGGGGGGGGGGAGTTCTATTAGCTAAGTCAAAAGGAACCTCCTTGGGCAAAGGCAGTCTACCTGAGCCATATGCTAAGTTCCTCCCCAGGACCTGAGATCCTCTGAGCTGCAAATGCCCTTTGCATGGGGGCCCTTTTGCAATGAAGGTGCTATGTTTCAGCAGCAGGAGACTGACCCTGCAGGCAGAAATCTCCCTGCCCCTGTCCAGGGCAGACAATACCGAGCTGGACAGGCCAACAGTCCGACTGCTTGGTTTATAAGGTAGCTTCGTCCAGAATCTTGAGGACTAGTATCTCGCTTTTATTTCAAGGGGAAGGGCACACTCAGGGACAGAGCACTTGCTTGGCATCCAGAAGGCGAAATCTCCAGTAGGGCTGGAGAGGCACTGCAAGACAACGACTGGACTTAGATGGAGCAATGTTTTGACTCTGTGTCAGCCAGCAGCTCCATGCTGCCCCCACCCCTTTGGGGGGGGCGCCTTGGCTGTTGCCCAACAGCCCAGATTTCTGGCGCTGGTCCCAGAAACGCACCTTCCACCTGCTGACATTCTGCAGATGAGAATCAGGGCAGCCAGCCTTGTTTACTTGATCCGTATCTGTTTGCACCCCGGAAGGATCACGGCCTGAACTAACCAACCCCCACCATTGCCTGTTCCTCAAGGCTCCCCCCACCCCAGCTCCTCGGCCGTCTTCAGGATCTGGCCCCTTGGCAAGGGGACCCCCCCCCCCGCCTTTCAATGCAAGGAGGAAGCATTAGCAAATTGATCAACACGGTCCTCCGTCTCTCCTTCCCTTTAAAGAAGGCGAGGAGCGTAATCTCTAGTAAAAGGTTTAATCTCGCGCTCGGATCTGGTTGTACTCATTATAGACGTGCTCAGCAACATTTGCTGGCTGGATAGGCAGGGGGATTTTTTGAGGGGGGGTGGGAGGAGAAGGGAAAGAGTCCACTGTCAAACTTGGGTCTTCTAGTTGGCCCGCTGGCTACAGCTACAAAAGCCAGTGTGTTGCAGAGGTTGAGAAAATGAGAGGGGGAAACAACCTATTTGATTATTCCATTTGCACTCCACTTTTTCTCTTATGTACACACATAAACTGGGATAGCTCTGCTGGTAGAGCACGAGACTCAATCTCACGGTTGCAGGATCGAGCCCCACGGTGGGCAACCGATTCCTGCATTGCAGGCGGTTGGATCCTTGTGGTCCCTCCCACCTCTACAATTCTAATGATTCTTTCCCTTTTCCATTTCATCCTCATTTCCATTTCAACTCTCTGAGGTAGGTTAGAGAGAGAGGGAGTGACTGGCCCCAAGTCGCCCAGTGGGCCTCATAGCCGAGTGGAGATTTGAACCCTGATCTCCCAGGTCCTAGTCCAGCACTCGAACCGGTACTGTTGGCCTCCCAGCAGCCAGCCCAACCAATCATCAGGGATAATGGGAGTTATAGTCCAAGACTGGACCTGGAGGGTCACAGCGTTCCCATCTCTGTACCAGACACACATCCCAACCAATCAGGGATCACATATTTAATGAACTTAAAGAGAGGTGTAAAACAGGGGTGGAGAACCTTTGGCCCTCCAGATGCGGCTGGTCTCCAATGCCCATCAGCCCCAGCCAATGTGGCCAATGGTCAGGGACGATGGGAACTGTAGCTCAACAATGTTCTTGGGCTCCAGCTCCCATTAGGCAGCTAACAGATCCTTCCTTCCACCCGTTCACGCTGGAGTCACCCTGTCCCGTATCATGTGATTCTTCTCAAGGTGTAGATTGGGCCTGAGCAAAGCTGCGCCCAAGTTTAGCCAGGGCTGCCCCCTGGTGGACCCTAGAAATACATGCGACCACTTAGCCCTGCCAGGTGACACGAGGAGTAAGAGGTGTGGAGGGCAGAGGAAATGTGTGCGCACGCATCTGAAAGGAAGAATTTCCTTTCAAAAATTGGTCAGGTGGAGCAGAATCAGCTGTCTTTAACTATCTGGACCTTTCAGCAGCCTTAATGGGAGATAGAGGCCTCATCTACCCCAGGCATTTATAGCACTATGATGCCACTTTAGATAGTCATGGCTTCCTTCAAGGATTCCTGGGAACCAAACCTTATTCAAGGTGCTAAGAGTCCTTAGGAGTGCTTTAATTTTAAGGTACAGATGCGGCCAAAGCATTTAAGATTGTTGGATTAGGACTGGGGAGACCCTGGTTTAAATCTCCACTCAGCCACTGAGCTCACTGGGTGACCAGCCACTCTCTCAGTCTCAACCCTAACACTCCTTGCTGGGTTTTCATGAGGATGGGGGGAAAGCAGGGTTGGAAAACTGTGTGCATCCTCAAGCTCCTCAGAGGAATGGTGAGATATAAACACAAATCAATCGATTCTACTGTCTACTCAAATCAGGAGCGGGAGATTGGACTCAGGACCTTCTGCATGCAAAGCAGGTACTCTGCTACCAAAGTAAGATTCTAGTCCTCATTGTTCTGGATAAAAAGTTCACTTAAACAGGGACATAGGAAGCTGCCTTATCCTGAGTCGGACCACTGGTGCATCTAGCTCAGAAGATGAAGGGGATCGAACCCAAATCCTTTACCATTGAGTTTATGGGCCCTTTTCCAAAGACTTCCCCGAGTTCACAAGATGTTTCCCTCTACTGAATAAGCCCGCTGCACCATCAAGCTCATCCCTGTCTAGTCTTCCTGAACCTTGGGCCCCAGGCTGATGTTTTGGACCTCAGCTGGTGCTGATGGGACTTGCAACCCAAAACCTCAGCCAGGCCCCAGTGCAAGAAGACTACTTCGGTTCTGACTAGCTGGGAGCTCTCCCAAATCCTTCAAGCCTCAGAAACAGGTCCTTCCGATCACTTGCTAACAGAGACCCTTTTCTCCCTCAATGGGTGGCGTCAGGGATGGAACTCAACCCCATCCCTGCACCCCACCCCTTGCATTTAAGGACTAGGGGACGGTTGCATCTCAAAGACTCACAGATGTAGTAATACTCGTGTCCGGCGTGGAATTCGTAGCCCAGCGAGAAGGCGCTGTAGCGCTGGAACTTCTCCGAGAACTTGATGGGGCTGTGGGGAGCGTGGGGCCGGTTGCACTCCCAGCGCTTGAAGCCCTGGCTGATGTTGCACGTCCGGTAGCCCTCGTGGTTCACCATGTAGAGGATGTACTGCTCCATGCGCCCCTCGGGCACAGAGGCATTGTAGTGCGGGCAGTAGATGTCCAGGTAGTCGTTGACGTTCACCTGGACCGTGTAGCCTTCGCGGCGCAAGCTGGGAAGGAGAAGGAGAAAGGGGGGGGGAGAGTCAGGATTGGTCCCAAGCAAACAAACAAACAAACAAACCGCAACTCCCCAGTTTGTGGAAGGAGCATTCACGCATGTCTGTCATTTTCAGAACTTGCACACAGGCGGAAATATTATTATTAAAATAATAGGAATCCAAAATAGGATATCCAAAATACTCCGAATCAGTAAAACCCAGCCAATATTATAATTATAGAATTCTAGAGTTTGGAAGGACCACAAAGGTCTAATCCAACTCCCTGCAATGCAGGAATCTTTCACCCCAACATGTTGCTCAAACCCCAAGCCCTGAGATTAAGAGTCTCATAGCGCTACCTACTGAGCTGTCTTGAATAGATGTGGCTAATTTAGATTCATTCATTTCGACAGGTCTGTGCTGAGTAGTTGGATACAATCCATGGTTGTTGTTGTTGTTATTATTGGCAATAATAATCTATGAATTATTAATAGTTAATAATGTTACTTTTCCATTGCCTCTCGAATGCCAACTACACAAACAGTGACTAATTATTTATTCAATTTATCTCCTCCTACCACCCAAAGGAGCCCAGCCCTTGGATAGCTCAGTTGCTACAGTATGAGACTCTTAATCTCAGGGTTGCGGGTTCAAACCCCACATTGGGCGAAAGATTCTTGCATTTGCAGGGGGGTTGGACTAGATGACCCTTGTGGTCCCTTCCAACTCTGCAATTCTATGATACAGCAAACGACAAAGCAGCAAATATACCCAATTTAAAATAGGCACACCTTACAAAATCATGTAAAAATGATTAGGGGTGATGAAGAACATCAGATGTGGTATGCACTTTTTGGGGGGGCCGGGGGGAGGTGGAGAGGAGAGAGAAAACACAAGGCTGCTACATGCGGGTTGTGGCTCCCTCCCGAAAGATACCTGCTGTCTTAGATAACAAAGCACAGCCACAGCCCAAGTTTAAATTAATATAAAAACTGATCAATGTATTAAAAGTGTTAATACATTTGCACAGAGACTACAGTCTGCCTCAATACCTTCGAATGTAAAAGCAAGGGAATGGGTATAAATGCCAGTACTTGACAACTGCACCCCCAGCCCAAAGGACCCCCCCCCATCAACAGCAAGGAGTTTGGGGTTCTCCCAACGTCCAAGATTGGGATGAAGTTCCAAGAGGCGACCACTAGAGGCCGCAGAACACAACCTGGCACCTTTTCCACCAGTTTGGGATGAGCTTGCCATTCATTTCAACGAAACACGTCCGCTGGGCCCTCCCAATACAAACAGCACCCCCAGAATCAGAACCGTGTCTGCCCCAAGTCCCTGCAGGAGCAGAGAATACAGTACTGGGGGTGCAGCACTCTGAAATCCCTCACCATGTTTGAGGTTGGAAGGGACTCCCAGCCCCATCTAGTCCAACCCTCTGCGCTGCAGGAATCACAGCTCAGGAACCCCGACACACGGCCACCAAGCTCTGCCTATGAAGGAGCACTTTCCGAGCGAGTCTGCTCCAATGTTACATAGTCCCACTCAGAGCAGGGCTAGAATTTGTCCCCCAGGCCCCTCTGTTTGTCCCTTGAATAATGGGGGTGGAGACGTTCCTTCAGGTATACTGGGCAGAGGCTGTTTAGGGCAGGCATAGGCAAACTCCGGCCCTCCAGATGTTTGGGACTACAATTCCCATCACCTCTAGCTAGCAGGACCAGTGGTCAGGGATGATGGGAATTGTACACCCAAACATCTGGAGAGCCGGCGTTTGCCTGTACCCGGTTTAGGGCTTTAAAGGTCAACACCAACACTTTGAATTGTGCTCGGAAACGTACTGGGAGCCAATGTAGGTCTTTCAAGACCGGTGTTATATGGTCTCGGCGGCTGCTCCCAGTCACCAGTCTGGCTGCTGCATTCTGGATTAGTTGTAGTTCCCGGGTCACCTTCAAAGGTCGCCCCACATAGAGTGCATTGCAGTAGTCCAAGCAGGAGATAACCAGAGCATGCACCACTCTGGCGAGACAGTCGGCGGGCAGGGAGGGTCTCAGCCTGTGTACCAGATGGAGCTGGTAGACAGCTGCCCTGGACACAGAACTGACCTCCATGGACAACTGTGAGTCCAAAATAAACCCTAGCCTGCACACTTGGGAGGTAACAACAACAACAACAACAAGGAACCTTTGAAGGTAAAATTGAAATCTGTTGCTCCATGCGCTTTTCCCTCTGTCTCCGCCTACCACCAGCATGTGGCCCTCAGGAAGGAAAAGGCCTCCTTTGCTTTCAGACCCTCAGGACTAAAGAGTGTGGGGACGTCATCTGACGAAACAGCAGAGGCCTGATGGGTGCCTGAACAAGCTTCCTGGTGGCTGGGGTTGTGTTTGTGTGTGCGCGCATGCAGGGTGGAGATTCTGTCTCTCGTACAGCTGGCAAAACCAGAATAAAAAATAATGCAACGGCAGGAGTTATGTAAATGCACTCTCATTTGCACGACTGATACAGGCAAAAAAATTCAGTGCTGTCCTGCTGGGGGGGGGGGCGAGGAAAGACCCGGGTTCAAATTGCCACTCAGGTGGGTTTCCCTCCAAGCAACTGCTCTCTCTCTCATTCGGCCTGTCCTACCTCGGAGGGTTGTTGGAAAGCCGAAAAGGGAGAAGGGTTGGGAGACAGAATCATAGAACCGTAGAGATGGAATGGACCCAGGAGTCATCTAGTCCAACCCCCTGCAATGCAGGAATGAAGTACGTCATCCTTGCTTCTCATTTGAAACAGTTACAGTGCTAGAATAAAAATAAAACGGTGCATTGTTTTCACACCCACACCATACAACGCAAAGCATCATTTATACACTTTTAACAGTTACAGCTCTCCTCCCCCCCCCATGAATCATGGGAACTGTAGTTTGCACCCTCACAGAGCTCCAGCGCCCTTAACAAACGACGCTTCCTGTGTGCTTTAAATGAGTGGTGTGAACATCAGAGTGGCATCAGGGATGCTTTCCATTGTGAGTTCTGCATTTCAGGGGGTTGGACTGGATGAACCTAGAGTTTCCAACTCTTAAAACTCTTGTTGTTGTTGTTTAGTCGTTTAGTCGTGTCCAACTCTTCGTGACCCCGTGGACCAGAGCACGCCAGGCACTCCTGTCTTCCACTGCCTCTCGCAGTTTGGTCAAACTCATGCTGGTAGCTTCGAGAACACTGTCCCACCATCTCGTCCTCTGTCGTCCCCTTCTCCTTGGGCCCTCCATCTTTCCCAACATCAGGGTCTTTTCCAGGGAGTCTTCTCTTCTCATGAGGTGGCCAAAGTATTGGAGCCTCAGCTTCAGGATCTGTCCTTCCAGGGAGCACTCAGGGCTGATTTCCTTCAGAATGGAGAGGTTTGATCTTCTTGCAGTCCATGGGACTCTCAAGAGTCTCCTCCAGCACCATAATTCAAAAGCATCCATTCTTTGGTGATCAGCCTTCTTTATGGTCCAGCTCTCACTTCCATAAAGCAGCCTTAGTTGGACGCCAGCTGAACTGAAATTCTTCCAAATTTTGCTTGAGGCCAGGGGACAAGCAGTGCTGGGCGGTCATTTTGCAGGATGGCTTTATATCCGTTTTATAATGGATATATTTTTTAATCAAGCCAGACCCTGCACCTACCATCCAACCCCCTCCCCGTCCCCCACTCGGCCTGCTCCCAGCTCTGCAGGTTGCCCGTGTATAAATGACAGGAGTCAGCCTAACGCCATCGGGCGTCTAGGGCCATGTTGATTGACACCTCGCGAGATCGGTCTGGACAGCAACAGTCATCTCGATGTGCCTGGAACGGACGCGACCTGCAGATGCCGGGCTGGGAAGACTCTGGTGCCCCTTCCTGAGCCACGAGGTCGTCCGTGTCGTCCCCCCACCCCTCTGCCTCCCCCAGACCCTTCCAATCCTCTCACTCGAACCCGCGCAAGGCACCCTCCCCATGTTCTCCTTTTCCAAGCTTGTGTCAAACGGAGGGCGCCGAACATCGATTGGCCACAGACACACATGCTGTGCAGATGCGCTCTGCAAATTATTTATGTATTTCTAATTTGCAAAACGCAACTTATGTTAAGACTCCTGGGCGGTGCTGGAGGCGGCAAGGGACTGAGAGCCAGTAAGCTGTTGGAATAGGACCTGGGAGAGAGCAGGGTTCGAATCCCCACACAAAAGAGAAGCATGCTGAGTGACAGCTCTTGGGCTGGAAGTCCAGATTTTGGGGCAGGAGTCAGTAAACTGTGAGTTGCAGCTTTCGTTTAGAAAGAAAGCAAACTTCTCATCTATATAATCGGCATGTTTGTGGCCTCGGGCCAGTCACTGTCTCTTAGCCTAGCCTACCTGTCAAGGTGGTTGTTGGGAGGAGAGAACCATTTATGCCAACTTGGGTACCTTAGGGTGTGGTAGGGGAAAGCGGTATATAAAATGCAAGAAAAATAAAAATGGAGAGCAATGCAATTTTCTTGGCCCACCAAACATATTGGGGGAAAAGTTTCCTGCAATGTAGGGGGTAGAACTAGATGACCCTTGTGGTCCCTTCCAACTCTGTGATTCGATATGTGCAAAGACCCGTGCGTATAACAACAACAACAACAACAACATTTATACCCTGCATGTCTGGGTTTCCCCAGCCACTCTGGGAACGGCATCCAGGAAAATGCACACATTGGTGAAAATAAGATATAAGGTTTCCTTGTATTAGAGAAAGCTGCTTGCAAAACTGTATGAGCCAAAACTGCATGCATAAATGTGTTTATCAGGAGAAAGTTACGCAAAAGAAATGAATTGCCAATTGCTGTGGAAATGTGGAGAACTGCATTTAAGATTGGAAAAATTAAGAAAACAAAGCTAAACTGAAATGGACTGATTCATCTATCCAGACAGGGGGAGGGACTCTCTTTATTCCTCCACCTGTAAAAATGATGCCAACATATCCACATATAATCAGTCAATGTGGATCACAACTCCCATTATCCCTGCCCATTGGCCATGCCGGCTAAGGCTGATGGGGGTTGTAGTCTGAGAACGATGTTGTTGTTGTTGTTGTTGATTCAATTTATATACTGCCCTTTATCCAAAAATCTCAGGGCGGCGTACACAGCGTTAGAAACTCCCATTGTTCTAGGCGCATTTTGCAATAGGGAATTTCATTAGCGTGATCTGTTTCTGAGCTCTGAGCGCAGTCCTGTGCCTAAGATTTCCGAAAACTGCAGAGTGGAAGGAAAGGAGGACCTTTTTCTGCCTCCCTACTTCCAGCCACTCTCTGAAGACTGGAGAAAAGACCCTCTTAAGAACATTAGGGGTGGGGGCAGGCAGGGAAAGGACTAGACCATGTGAAAGTTAATTCATTTTCAGCTTTGTATTTTTGTTATTAAAAAAAGACATTCTGTTGTTGCACCCATAACCTGGGTTTGTGGTGCCATCTAACACTGGGTGTACACCACTAAGAACATTGTTTTTCACTGCATTGTTGAACTACAACTCCCATCATCCCTGCTTTACACCTCTGCAGGTGCATTTAATATGTGTTCCCTGATTGGTTGGGAGACGTGTCAAGGACACGGGTGAGGAACCTGCGGAACGCTGGATGTTGCTGGACTACAGCTGCCATCACCCGTGGACACAGGCCACAATGGCTGCGGCCGATGGGAGCAGGAACCCAACAACATCCTGTCTTTCAGGGTTATCACAGGCCGGTTTCTTGGGGCCACTGTGCGAAGAGATCAATCCCAAGCATGAGGAAAACAACATGTTCAGGACCACCTTTTGTGTTGTGATGGAACAGACTGAAGTAGGAACCAGGCCAACCACTAAAAATCAGATCCTTCTCTGTGTCCCATCCCTCCCTCAGGAGGTGGGTGGCAATCGATTACGGGGCCTTTGTGGTGGTGACCCCCCAAAAAACCCTCTGCTGCATCCCCTCCAGAAAGAGCCTACTCATTTTCCCCTTTCTAATCCCCATGTGCTATTTAAATGCTGCCGAGTGTTCTGTTTATAGCCCCATGTGTGATTTTAAAGATGGATTTCATTTTTAGATTTTTTTTTTAATCCCGTATCTAAATTTTACCACAAATTCTATAAGTTGTGCAGCCGCCCGAAAGCCTCGCGAAAGTGGGATGTGGGGCGGTGGTTGGTGGATTCATTATTTACATAAAAAGCACTGCCGACTCTTGTGATTTGAAGGCAATCCCAGGAATTATTTTTTCAAGGGGGGAAAAACACACCCACACACTTTCTGCCGAAAGGGAGAAAATTCCAGCAGCCAGAAGGAAGATGTGCCAAAGAGAAAGAATGTGTGTGTGTGGGGGGGGGGGGGGTTATGAAGAACTTGAAAAGGGATGCTGAGGAGCGGGGAGGGGAAAAAGCCCTTTAAGCAGCTCTCCAATCTGTTGAAAGACAGGGAGGGAACAGTTGCAGTCTAGCTCTAAGATAGCTTCCTTGCAAGGATAATGGCCCTACCCACCCAGAGGGCTAGGCTGCTGATGGGGACAGGCTAACTGCAAGCAGCTCACTCTGTTGCAGGATGAATCCCAAGCTCAGTTGGTAGAGCACGAGTCTCGTAATCTCAGGGTTGTGGGTTATATTTGAATGAATATTTGGGTAAAATATTCCTGCACTGCAGGGGGTTGGATTAGATGACCCTAGGGGTCCCTTCCAACTCTAGGATTCTGTGAAGCTTAGATCAAACACTCTAAAACGTGGTTAAGGGCTCTTTCCAGGGAGAAGGAAGGTCATCTCTCCCAGCTCACAAGCCCCACTTAAGGTAGCCTCAGAAAGGCTGGAAGGAGAATCTTAATACAGTGGTACCTCAGGTTAAGAACTTAATTTGTTCTGGAGGTCCGATCTTAGCCTGAAACTGTTCTTAACCTGAGGTACCACTTTAGCTAATGGGGCCTCCCGCTGCCACCGTAGCGCAATTTCTGTTCTTATCCTGAAGCAAAGTTCTTAACCCGAGGTACTATTTCTGGGTTAGCGGAGTCTGTAACCTGAAGTGTCTGCAACCCGAGGTACCACTGTACGTTTATATGTGGAAAGAGAAATTATTATGCTCAAGACAATCCGTCTTCTACACAATTATTAAGCTTAATAGACAATTTTATTTATTAGATTGAGGCTTCCTCCAAAGGAAGGAAGTGTATCCATGCTAACACAATTAAAACATATCAATCCTGATTCAATTAAAATGTCCACAAGGCAGTTTAGAACAACGTTCAAAACTTCTAAGAGCAATCATCTAGGCTGCATTCGTGCCATACATTTAAAGCGCTGCGATACCACTTTAAACAGCCAAAGAATCCTGGGAACTGTAGTTTGTGCAGAGAGTTGCTAGGAGGCCCCCCTATCCTTCTCACAGAGCTACAACCCGCAGAGTGGTTTAACAATCGATCCCTCCTCCCAGGGGGAACCTGGGAATTATGGCACTGTTGTGCTATAGGGCCTCCTAACAACTCCAGCAGCACCCATAGCAAACTACAGTTCCCAGAATTCTTTGGGAGGGGAAGCCATGATGGTTTAAAGTGGTATCGCGGTGCTTTCGATGTGAATGTGGCCTCGCTCTCCAGCAAAGAATTTCAGGACTGGCAGGGACAGGATGTTCAGTCATCAAACGCCTTGGCAAACAGGAATGTTTTTTACATTTCTCCTCAAAGAAAACAGCGAGGGAGACTGACGCACCTCACCAAGGCAGGTGTTCGTTCCACAAATGGGGCACGGCCACCAAGAAGGCCCCGTCATGGCTCATCGCCAACTGGGGCAAATCATTTGAATAGCAAACTCATGTGGAAAAGTGTCAATGTCCCAGGAAGCTAAAGGGGGCGGGGGGGGGGGGAGGGAGGTCCCATCATGTTTAGGGGATCCTCAAGATTTGCAGAATCATAGAATTGTAGAGTTGGAAGGGGCCACGAGTGTCATCTAGTCCAACCCCCTGCAATGCAGGAATAAGCAGATGTCCCATACGGGGCTCGAACCTGCAACCTCGGCGTGACCAGCACCAGGCTCTAACTCACTGAGCTATCCAGGCTGACTGTGGCGATCACACAGAGTTCCCGGACGTTTAACGGTCTATTGATCCCTGTGCCACCACTGTGATTGCTTTCCTGCTGCCACCAACCCGTTTCTCTCGGGTACACACGGAGTCCAGACAGTTGTTAACATTAAACCAAATAAACAAGTTTATTTTATAAGCATTAACAAGTTTATGGTTTCAGATAATTTTTCTTGTCAGTTCCTTAATCTTAGTTTCTTTACTGGCCTATACCTTCCTAATAACTTCTAACTGATTATCCCAACTGTCTATCTGACTCCTCTTAACAGATTCTCACTCTCTCACATCAAACTATCCCAACCCACAGACTTAACCTCCCTCTCTCTTCTCTAACACCCAACTGACCCTTAACAACTCTAACTCCTCCCCTTGGGTTCCCACTTGCCAATCACTTCACACTCATTTAACCCTTTCCTTATGATCCAGCATGATGTCACCTAAGAGGGCAAACGCCACACTGACCAAGTACAATTTTTATTTTAAAAAATCCAAGGGGAAAATCCTCCCCTAAGGAAGAAAAAACCACAATGAGAACGGACAGCTGTAGGCTGTTGCAAAATTCGCCCATTTGCAAAACTGGGGTAGGGATGGAATGGAGTACCCTGGCGGAAGGGCATGGCTGGCACCCTTAGGAGGCGGGAAACAGACCCACTTAATTGCATGTGTGTGTATTTTAGTGATGCATCTGTTCTTAAAAGGAATCGGGCCTCCCCTCTGCTTGATCTCGTTTATTTTCCAGGCCAGGAGTTGCAACTCCAAGCCTGGTGCGAACCCAGCCGTTTGCTCAATTTGTAAAGCCGAAGTTGACAAGGCGAAGGCACAGGAATGCCGGCTGCGGCCCATCGTCTGTTTGCCCCGCCCCCCCGAAATAAATAAATAAATAAATAAATCCCGGCAGCTTGTTTTGCCAGAGCTGGCTGGCAAGGGGGCAGCTGAGTCTCCCCACACGAGCCTCCTCCTGCTGCCAGTGGCCAAATCTCAGGGGGTCGTGTCGGAGAATGCTCAGCTTCACACACCCCTCCCTGTCCGTTTTGCCCCTCCAGGGTGCCAGCTCCTAACAGGGCAAGAGGGATTTCGGCCTTTGGGCAGGCGCCAGAGAGTGCCCAAGGGGGTTGTGCTGTGCCAAAGCTTTCCCATTGGGGCTGCTGCTGTTGCTGCTGCTGCCACCCAGCAAGGGGTGAGTGTGTGAAAAGAGGGAAAAAAGCTCACACAAGGGCCGCTGACGCTAATTGCATCCCACTGAGCAATTAAGATAACTTTGCCGAGCAAGAGCAAGGGCAGGCAAGAGCAGAGGTGGAGGTGAAGGGTGGGGTCCCTGGCAAAGAGAGGAGCAGGAAAGTGCTCCTCTACCCTCCTCCTCTCGTTTTCCTCTATTGAGGTGTGCTGAGAGAGGGGGGGGACATACACATCTGTACAGAGGTCTGAGCTGAATGGCCACGTTAACGCACACGCCATATCTTGAAAGCATGTTTTCACCTCCAAAGAATCCCAGGAGCTACAATTCCCAGCGTTCCCTGTGAAGAGGGACTGACTGCTAAACCAACTCTGGAAATTGCAGCCCTGTGAGGTTCTCTACCTCCAATAGCCAAGGCATGAAACCAGAGCAATACTTCCCCCACCCTCCCACCGTTGAGATAGTATTACCCAGAGACATTTGGGACAGAGAAGGATAGAGAAGGCTATTATTTGCATGACAGCTAAAACCAAACCATTGTTTTCAGGAGCAGTCTAAGACTAAGTAACAGTGCAAGAAACTCAGATATATAAGCTGATCACCAAATGGCACCTTAAAACTCGGTTACCATGACCACCACAACAGAATGTTTTTCTCAGTAAGTTGTATTATTATTATTATTGTTATTATTATTTGCATTTCTATACCGCTTTACATTTTAAAGAAAACATCTCAAGGCAGTTTAAAACATCAGATAAAACAATCCGGATTAAAACAAATGCAAACTTCCAGGAAAATATTTCAGATCTAAGGGACATTTTGGTTTCCCCATATTTATTTACCTCCTTAATTTACAGAGCTGCCCAATAGCAGAAGTACTCTAGGAAGGAAGTGTGGTGTAGTGGCTAGAGCGCCAAGCAGGGGGTGTGGCCGGGGGACAAAGGGCTGCCTGCAGCGAGTTCAAATCTCCTCCGGTTTTTATGCATTTGGGGAGGCACAAACTGACTCTGGCCATTGCCTTCTCTGCCTCAAGGAAGCTGCCCAAAGCTGGGGGCAACTTGCAGAAGGTGCGGGTGCGAGAGAGAGCCTTAGAAAAAGGGGGAAATCTTGTTTTCTGTGTGTGGAGTGCAGAGGAATGGCAGCCAACCCGCCCGTGACGCCCACCCCTTCTTCCCCACTTTCTCCACCACTGCTGGCACTAATCCTGTTACCCGTTAATGCTCTAAAAGGGTGCCCCTGGGGAGCTTCCATTACGCTGATCCTGCACCGCAAGGCCCCTCTGATGTGCTCAGGGGAGGCCCCGACACTGCCTAATCCTGCCTGATTGGGAGCCTGGGCTTTGATAATCCTGACAGGCCGCACACCAGCACGCATGCACGGCTCCGCCAATTAATTAGCCACGGTCTCCGCGCAGCACTGAACCGGCGGCACGGAGGGACGTAACCCTTTGCGCCTCCAACGGGGGGGGGGGAGCGAGATGCAAGGCGCCAAAACACCTCTAAAGACCAGGCACTGGGGACAGATTCCAGGGGGCGGCTGGGCATGAGACACACACACCCCAATGTGTGTGTAGGTGTGTCTCGAGCCATGGGGGAACTGGCTATGTGCTGCAATGGGGAAGCAGAACCTCCACAACCAGTGGCAGTGTATCTTTGACGGTCAGGGGAAATGCAACATTTGGATGAAAAAAGAGGTTGGATTAAAAGAAGCTTGTCTGGCCAACCCAGCAGAGCAATCCTTCTAAGGAGGGCTGAGATTCTAATTCATAAGCTGCTGAAAAGAGGTGTCTGTCGTGGATGCTGAGAATGGAGCTTCCTCGTGCAATGGCAGTCTACCTCCAAATGCCAGCTGCCAGGGCTTGGCTGCTGTCTGTGTGCCTGTTTTGTGAAGTTCTCAAGCGCTGGAGGCCTGGGATCCAAAAGAGAACGAGGCTGTTATATACTTCTGGCATGTCTCCTGTTCCCCAGTCTCAGAACCCAAATCTGACGCTCTTATCATGCAATGTAGTTCTGCTCTTGAGAACTTGCACACGGTAGCGGTGGAGACAGTAAGCGGTGAACCCGAAACTCAAGCGATCACATCTCTGCTCTGCTACTGTCTCAGGCCCCGAGGCCAGGCCTCCTTACTAGGAAACCTTGGTATTGATAGCACTCAGAAAGGAGGAAAAGCACTCATTACATGCTCAGGGGGCTCCCCCTCTCTTCTTACTTAAGTAGCCGTGTTTGTCCACTGCCCTGCACCCCAGGAACTGAAACTGATGTAGAAGGCTAATACCAACTGACCTAACAGCGTCATTGTAAGGATTATCAAAATCAAGAACACAAAGCACAGTGGAAGCTCAAAACGACTGCAGGCTAAGTCTGGTGGGATATTCTGCACTGTTGAACTACAACTCCCAACACCCCTGACCATTGGCCCTGCTGGCTGGGACTGATGGGATTTAGAGTCACACCTCTGAGTTCATTTAATATGTGATCCCTGATAGGTTGGGATGTGTGTCCAGTATGCAGTGGGGGAGCCTTTGGCCCTCCAGGTATTGCTGGACCCCCATCACCTCTAACCACTGACCATGCTGGCTGGGGGTTGATGGGAGTTGCAGTCCGGCAACATCTGGAGGCCCACAGGCTCCCCGTTGCTGCCCGACAACAATTGTTCCGCATGACGTTCGTACACGGACAGTTCACCACGTCCCCGTTCTATACCCATGCTAGGAAGCCAAGGGCGGGTTCACACACAAACACCCTTCAGCAACTCCCTGCTGGCCCATCGCTTTGCCACTGTCATCTCCTCCAGATTTCCAGCCCAACGAGCAAAAGCGCCTTGTGTGCACATCTTGAAATCGGAGGCCTTGGCAAGAGTGACAGGCAGCCTCTCTCTCCACCTTCCTTTGATGCATGAGGAGGGACTGGTGGCTGGAGGTGCTGCCATTGTCGCCGCTCCAACAAGTCCCGTGCCCAGGGGCAGGACAGCAAAGAACCCTCTTCTGCTGTTTAGAGGAACAAGGGTTTGCAGCTGATGCAAACTGCATCTCAAAAATGGTCCTCCACAAGCATCAAAAGCAGCATCTTTGGCCAGGGATGTGAGGTCTCTGGGGCCCTTCAGATGTGCTCAGACTCCATCTCCCATCAGCCCCCAGCCAGCATGGCCCATGGTCGGAGATGATGGGAACTGGAGTCCCAACAACAGCAGCAGCTGGCGAGCTTTCCCTGAGCTGAGGAGCCTTAAAAGTCCCGGGTTCAAATTTTGCCTCTGTCACAACCTCTCTGGCTGAATAAGCCACTGTCCGACACACACACACACACACACTCTCACACACTATTAACATCTGGAGAACTGCAGGTCCCTCAGCCCTGCTCGAAGAAGCAGCATGGCTCAGTGGGTAGAGCATGAGACCCTTAATCTCAGGGCCATGGGTTCGAGCCCCACGTTGCACAAAAGATTCCTGCATTGCAGGGGGTAGGACCAGATGCCCCATTCTGTGATTCAGTGCTGCACGGGAGAGAGATGCAAGAATGCCTCTCTTTGGAAGAGGTATTCGCTCTCAAGATAGGTGGATACCTCTTAAGGGCTGAGAAGGGAGACCTGCAGCTCTCAGGACAGTGCTGGACCCAAACTTCCAGCAGGGCTAATGGTCGGGGTGCTGGGAACTGTAGTCCAGCGACATCTGGAGGGCTGCAGGTTTCCCCACACCTGTCCTTGGCACACCTCCCAACCAGTCAGGGATCACACCTTCAGCTGCACCTACAGAGGTGTAAAGCAACCATGTCTTAAGACTGCCAGGGGACTTGTATAGAATTCTTTTAAAAGCACACACAGGCCCAGATTCAGGAGAGACCTAATGTTTTCGCCAGGGTACAGGAATCCGCAGCAATAATATGCATGTTCAATATGCATCTCCCCCTCTTTCCTGGTCCCCCCAGGAACCTGCAACGCGGCTTCCATGTTAAGATCCGTTTAAATAATACAGAACGGTGCCCACACAGCTCCCTCTTAAAATTTGGCAACGGGAGCCGTTTGCAATCAATGGCCTATTCTGTAGGCGTTTAAAAATCGATGAACGCTTACCCCCAAAACCCAAGAGGTAGAAGAGGATGAAGGGGAGGCAGAAGAGGGTTTGCAGCTGGAACAAATCCAGCCTCGCAAGTCCATTTGCACAGGCTGGAGAAACACCGGCGATCGGGGTACAAGTGGGGCTGCTTAGAGCGGCAGGTCTCCAACCTTTACAGATCCAGGACCTGCCTTCAGCCTAGATGTGCATAGAATCACAGAACTGTACAGTCGGAAGGGACACCCAGGGGTCATCTATCCCAACCCCCCAGCAATGCAGGAATCTCAACTAGGTCATCCCTGACAGATGGCCATCCAACTTAAAACCTCCAAGGAAGTTCTCTCGCACTCTGTGCTTCTCCTCCCCACCATCAGTTTCAGCTCCCCACCTGCTCCTAGATTTCCCCTGCATTAACGCAGGCCTGATGGGTTGCAGAAGACCAGGCCTCATGCCATGCACGGCCCACAGCTTTCACCACCCCAGGCTCCCAGCCTAGGAGAAAGGCACTCTGCTAGTGTTCAGAGGCACCATCCCTGGTTGCTAGGCCTGAGGTGGGGCAGCAAAGACGCAGCTTCCTTGGTCTGCCTGCATTTTCTCAGGGCTGTGCCAGTTAGGCACTTTGGAAGTGCGGGCAGCACCACAAAGCAGGCAACGCATTCTCCCTCCCCAAAACCCCAAACACATCAAGGTGCAATGATCCGCCCCAGAGCGAAACGTTCAGCCTTCCATCACCGGCTGCCTTTGAAGTGGTGTGAAAACGGCGTCTTGTGAAAAGGGAAGAGGCCAAGGTGGGACGAGGGAGGGGTCAGCCCTCATTGCGCCAGAGGAGCAGAAAGCGGCTGGCAGAAGGCCGCAAATAAAGTCAGGCATTCCCGCCCCGGACTAGCCCCTCGCCGCCACTGCCGCACCCAGCCAAGCAAAATTCCTAAGCCAGCACCTCAAAGGGCAGTGCCCGGATTTCTGCAAGAAGCCTTGGCCGGGCTTCCAGACCTGCCTGGGGCGCATGACCAGGAATAATCCCAGGCATTCAAGATCCCTGACAGGTTGGGACCTGCTTGTGTTCGTCAGAGAAGCCTACGAAGGTGCTGTCTGTTGGGTCCGGCGGCTCACCCTGTCAAGGCCAGCGTTGTCTTGTCTGGGCTGGCAGGGACTCCCCAGCTTCTCCAGCAGAGGGCAGGCTTTCCCTTTGCCTCCTACCCAAGTTCCCACATCAGGGGCAGGGACACTCTGGTCCACAGGCCTCACTCTCTTGCCCGCAGATTTTTTCCCACCAGGCCCCGCCCCTCGCTAGCCAGTGCCCCGCCCCCTGCTTAGAACCATATGAAGCTGCCTTTTGTCACCAATGGTCATTGAGCTCAGTGCTGTTTGCACTGGCTGGCATCACCCAGCGAGGCAGGTTAGGCTGAGGGGCTCAGTGAGCTTCATGGCTGAGGGGGGAATTTGCACCTGGGTCTCCTCAAAGACCCGTGTGGGACATGGGTGGCACTGTGTTCTAAACCACAGAGCCTAGGGCTTGCCAATCAGAAGGTTGGTGGTTTGAATCCCTGCAACGGGGTGAGCTCCCGTTGCTCAGTCCCTGCTCCTGCCAACCTAGCAGTTTGAAAGCACATCAAAGTGCAAGTAGATAAATAGGTACCACTCCGGCGGGAAGGTAAACGGTATTTCCGTGCGCTGCTCTGGTTTGCCAAAAGCGGCTTAGTCATGCTGGCCACATGACCCGGAAGCTGTACGCCGGCTCCCTCGGCCAATAAAGCGAGATGAGCGCCGCAACCCCAGAGTCATCCATGACTGGACCGAATGGTCAGGGGTCCCTTTACCTTTTACCTCCTCAAAGTACCAGGCATATGATGCAGAAGGCCTAGCTTGGCTGCAGTCAGTGTGGGAAAAGGACCCAGGCACTACCTCAAGCTTGAATTTGTTTTATTATGGATTGCTTTATTTGATCTTTGAGGCTTTTCCTTTAGGATATAAAGCGGTATAGAAATGAAATCAACAACAACAGCAGATTTCATGGCGGGTGGGGAATGGCACCTAGACATTCTGTTGTAGCAAACGTAACCTAGGCTACAGGTGCCATTTGGCGATCAGCTTATATATCTGAGTTCCTAACGCTGCTTGGGCTATGCACCCTTTGCTGGGAATAAAGTCGCACTGAGCTCCCTTCTGGATAGGCATGCATAGGATTGCACTTTGTAGCTGATCCAAAGCTGTGTTTTGGGAGGGGGGACAGCATCCCTTGTGCTCAATGGAAATTATATAGTGAGCTCAGATCACTGCTCTCTATCCTCTCGCCAGAGAAAGCTCCTTTTTTGCGCAGGGAAGACGCAGGCCGTAATTCAGCTCAAACCCCGCCTCCCTTTTTTGTAAGTGAAGCTGCAGGCAAAATTCAACAGGGACAGCAACCTTTCCCCTCTACCCCAAGTGACGGGAAGCATCCCCTGTTGAACCTCTGCCTGTATCCTTACCTTGGTAAGCAAGCGGGTTCCGACCCAGCCGCAAACTTCTACTTAGATGCAAAACAACAGCCAGAGTCCCAACCCTCGCCTCTCCCCATGGCTCAGGAGAGAGAGAGAGCGCGCTGCTGGGGGTGCAAAGCACCCCCCACAGGGATTGCTTCCTGCAGTGGGACCTATTAGAACTATCAGCAGCCTGGTAAACAGTCTCAGGAATAAACTGAAGGGCTGGAGAGGAGAATACATTTTTCTCGGGGCTAAAAATCGGAGGCTGAGCAGCGATTTGTCTAAACCAGGGGCAGAGGGGTAACCTGCGGCCCTCTGGATGTTGTTGGGACTCCAAACCCCATCATTCCTAGCCTGCATGGCTGGCGGTCAGGGGTGATGGGAGTTGTAGTCCAGCAAAAAAAAAAAAAAAACATCAGCAGGTCCCACATCACACTTCACCCCATTTCCAGAATTTAAAGGAAACCAACTAGGGTTGGGTGATTTCCAATGGTTTATGTAAATGAGTCCATTCACATCCATGTGGACTAGAAACTGCCCTTTTCTGTTTTAGGTGAAAGCTGCAGTTTGCCTGCACTTTCTGTTGGGGCAACTGCTGAGTAGGGGAACTGAACCCTGGGCTCCATGGTCCTCAAGTCCACTACTCTACCACACTGAATATCCGGCTGCTGCCACTCATTCTTCCCTTGCAATCTCCCTCTGGGTAGTGGTGGTCACCCTAGGCTCTGGTCCATGTGCCACCTCCAAGGGAGATCCGGAAGGTGGACAGCACTCCGCCCCCCCAACCCTATTCAATTCTCTCCCCAGGGCAACAACTTTCTCATCACTTCTGGACCACACAATGGCATTTTTATTTTCCCATCCGTTCAAATAGCACAGATCAATTGATGTTACCTCTCTGGATGTGAACAGGATCCGTCCCGGAGCCCCGTTTGCATCCTGAAGCAAACGCAACCCGCGTTTGTGCATCTGCGCGGCCGCAGGTTGCGATTCGTCGCTTCTGTGCATGCGGGTGACATCATTTTGAGCGTTTGTGCATGCGGCGAAACCCGGAGGTAATGCGCGCCGTTACTTCCAGGTCACCGCGGAGCGCAACCTGAAAACACTTAACGCAAAGCTACTTCAACCCGAGGTATGACTGTAGTCTTATGTTTCGGACATGCTGATGCACGTCAGGGGGAAGGGCTCAGGGGCAGGGCGCCCCAAGTTCAATCCTCCAGTATTGTCAGGGAGGGCAGCCTGAAACCCTGGAGAGCTGCTGCCAGTCAGTGCGGACCAGCAGTTCCCAAAAGGGGGTGGCCAGTGGCTACTAGCCACAACGTCTATGTTCTCCCTCCACGCTCAGGGTCAGTGATGTGCCTCCGTGGCCGGGAGCAGCGAGTGGGGAGAGTTGCTCAGGTCCTCTTGCAGGATGATGGAGGAGACAGGACTTTGGCCTGATCCAGCAGGCCTCTTAAGTTATTATGACTCCTCTACACACACACACACACACACACACACACACTGCAGTGTGGTTCCTTGCGCTTCCGAAAGGAACTTGAGGATGCTGGAGCCACACCTCGACTTCTCCAAAAGAGAGTGCAGCTGCAAACCGCCAACAACCACCCCAGCACCCCCCCTCGGGCCAAATCCCCGCCCAGGATGACGCTCGACTCCTGCCCAGGCGAGTACAACGTGCTGCTGTGCCCAGCCACTTGGATGCTGTGCTGAAAAGGACACCCCTTCCTGCCATAACTCACTTGCGCCCGTGGCATCCCTTGGCTCTCTTCCCCGCATGGAGGGATCTTCTCCCCCCCCCCAAAAAAAACCTCTCCCAACTTTGCAGCAGAGCTGGGGAAGGGAAGAGCTCTGTGGGTAGGCGAGGGAGAGGCTCAAGGCTTGGGACCTTCTCTGCACCATCCCACGGGATATGGAAAAAGTATTTTAAATAAAAGACAGAGAGAAAAGAGCTGGGGGCTGGCTACTATGCACCACACATGCCTATCAGTTGTTGGGTGCTATATAGCAGGGTATAGAGGAGGAGCTGATGACAGGCAGAACCTCCATGTTCAGACGCAGTCTACCCCCAAAAGCCGGTTCTGGGGCCTGCAACTCCCCTCGTCCCTGATTACTGGGTGACACTGCCCAGGTTGAGAGAGGCTGTGGTAGCAGGAGGGCCATTTCTTTTGTGCCCTTCTTGGGGCAGATGGTTGGCTCCTTTCGGAAAGAAAATACTAGCGACTAGGGGGGACTCCTGCAAGAGGGCGGTCCTAATAAGGCACAGAAATGCCTCTTAAGCTCAACGCAGTGACGGTCAAGCATCCATGTCCAGAGATAGTCTACCATGGAATAAAGGTAAAGGTAAATGCCAGCTCCTGACCATTAGGTCCAGTCGTGGATGACTCTGGGCTTGCGGCGCTCATCTCGCTTTATTGGCCGAGGAAGCTGGCGTTTGTCCGCAGACAGCTTCCGGGTCATGTGGCCAGCAGGACTAAGCCGCTTCTGGCGAACCAGAGCAGCGCACGGAAACGCCGTTTACCTTCCCGCCGGAGTGGTACCGATTTATCTACTTGCCCTTTGACGTGCTTTCGAACTGCTAGGTTGGTAGGAGCAGGGACTGAGCAACGGGAGCTCACCCCGTCGCGGGGATTCGAACCGCCGACCTTCTGATCAGCAAGTCCTAGGCTCTGTGGTTTAACCCACAGCGCCACCCGCGTCCCTCTACCCTGGAATACCGGAGGACAAACAGCTGGGGAGGGCACAACATCTGCTTTGTACACAGAAGGTCCAAACCCCAACAGCCCCCCAGGTGGGAGAGAGACTCACTCGGGAACTCTGGAGAGTGGCTGCCAGTCAGAGCAGGCAGTAATGAGCTAGATCAACCAATGGTCTGACTTAGTATATAGCAACCACCTATGTAACTCCTGCGATTTCACGCCCTGCCTGTGAGTTTCCTGGGAGGGGTCTGAAGAGCCCCACCTGGACCCAAGATGCTGGAACCAGGACCCCCCCCCCCAAACTACTCAGCAGCAGTTTTCTGTTAGCTTCAGCAGCATCTGGAGGTCTCCCTGCCCCTTCTGCCGGCGCGTGGAGGGTTAAGGCACCGCGGCGGAACAGGAGCGACATCGCTTCTGCACGGCTGGGTTTTTAGAACAGGCGCTTTCAGGGCAGAGGCACCTTCCATCATCCTGTCGGAGCCGGGCAGATGGATTTCCCCTGGCAGAACCGCCAGCGACAAGCGCTGCCCGGGCACGGCGTCCGGCAGCCCAGGAACCCGCCAGTGCCCCCCGAGATCGCTGGCAAGTGGCAGAGGACAGAGGGTGGGGGTGGAAGGAGAGGTGCCAGGGGTAGCCCATCTGCCAGGCGAAAAGAGGGGCTGGTGGGGCAGTGCAGTGGGGACGGCCTGGTGCTCGCTGCGGCGATGGCAGAGGGTGGCCACGTGGCAACAGAGAAAGGGCAGGGCTCGGGGAAGCAGTTGGTGGGCGGGAGAGAGAGGATTTTGTACCCAAAATGACACATTGAGGAGAACTGGGCTCTTGGAACAGGCCAAGAAACCTCCTTCCTCAATGCATTCCTGCTCAATGCTACAGCGGCCAATGAAAACGCCTCAGGGAGGGTTACCAGCAGGGCATGATGGGAATATCCTTCCCTCATTATTAGGCCTCAGCATCAGGCAAGTCAGAAGGAGGACGTGGGGACTTGTGCTCTCCGGCAGCTCGTGGTTTAGTGGCAGAGCATCCACTTTGCACACAGAAGGTCACAGGTTTGATCTCAGGTGTGGGACTAGGAAAGGCTGCTGCCTGGACCCTTGGCGTGCCCCTGCCAGTCAGTGTAGGCTGCACTGGGCTAGATGAGCCCATCGTGTGACTCAGTACGAGGGAGTTTTGGGGAAAAGAACATCTGCTTCACATGCAGAAGGTGCCAAACTCAAACCCCGGAGGTATCTCCGTTTAGGACAAGGAGAGACCCCTCTCTCTCTCTGAAACCAAGGAGAGCTGTTGCCAGTCAGTGGAGGTAGTACTGGGCAAGGCAGACCAATGTTGCAAATAGATAAATAAACCCAGTGGCGGTAAGTTCCATAGGCTAAGTGTGCATAAAGAAGAACCTCAGAGTTCCATTTGCCCCTTGAGTTTTGGCAGATGGCTCAAACGCAGGTGAACACCAAGCAGGCAAGGGCAGGCTGGCGTTTAGGCCCTTGCTTAATATTCTGCTCATCCCAGACCTTCCCTGAGGCGTGATCCAGCTATGCTGCTGTATTAAATCTGACCTACTGATTTTGTGAAGTTGTTTTGTACTGGTTTTATGAATGTAATTCTATGGTTGATTTTATGCTGTTTATCACCGTGCTCTCTCTATATATATTCTCACCAGGTCTGTGACCGCACAATAAAATTTGCTCTTGGGTCTGTGACTAGAGAATAAAATTTGTTGATGTTGCTAGATTTGTTGTTGTTGTGTGGGGTGGGTAGGTGTGTTGTGTGTGCATGCGTATACACACACACACACACACACACACACACACACACACACACACACCCACCAAAGGGTCTGTGCCCTTGCTTGCTCCACTCACCGCCCCCCTGCCATTCTGCCCCCCACTAAACCCCTATACAACCTGCCACCCTAACGTCCTGCAAATCTAGGATTGTGAGGTGCTGCTACAAATCCTCCCAAGAGGGCTGCGTGGTGACAGCCTTACATTTTTATGTATATAGGAAGATATACTTAGGTATTCTTAATGTCATTGAAAATTTTGCAGAATAAACAAGCACACCATCTGAAGCCTTTCCGAGTACAGATCCCTCCCACATCCAGCCTTTTACCTCTTTTGAAAAACTTTCAGGCCATTTGTGCCTTTTAAGCTTTGCGGGTGGGGGGACCGGACACAAACAAACACACACACCTCTGTTGGCCTTCTAGCAGCGAGACATTGCAAAGAGCCAGTGCACATGTGGTTATGCCAGGGACTGTATGACACTGGCTCAGAGGAGACCTCCACCCCGCGGTGCAGGCGGCCACTCGGGCCTCCGCTCCAGCTTTGTCTTTGTGCATGGAGAGGTGGGGGGGTGGGGAGGAGGGTATTGATCGGCTAAGAGCAACACAGCTCATTGATTTTACACTTTCTTTCCCCGACAGAGTACACAGCAGCAGAGACTTTGCTGGGGGGGGGGGGGAGGCGGGAGTGGGCAGGAGAGAAGAGGGGAACCTAGTTATTGGAGATGGGTGAAGGGTGGCCCAAAAAGCTGGGGGGGGGCACAGGTTGGCCTGCTGAGCAAAACTAGCCAACAGAAACACTGAACTGGAGATGAGGGACTTCAAGCCTGGAGACTAATTGTGACCCCCCCCCCCAAGGCATCTCCATCAGGCCCTTGGGACCCACTGTAAGGCCCCCAGAACACATCCTTCAATAGGCTGTGCTCTGTCCCTTCCTTAATGTTTTTTGCCCTGCTGGAATATGTCCATGAACTCTTCATAATGTTTCTTGCCTGCCTGGACGGAGGAGAAGACAGAGGGTGGGTGGGAGAGAAACTAGTCTTTTGTATAAAGGTGAAATTTACATTTGCTGCTCCACCCACCCTCTGGCCCCACCCACCTGCATGTGGCCCCTGGAAGGGAATGCGGCCCTCGGGCAGGAAAAAATACCCCCACCCCAGCATTAAAACCTAGGCTACCAAAGGACATTGGGAGAGAGCCCTGCCGGATAAGGCCTCATAAACAACCACCTAGTTCAGCATGTACAGGGGGTATTCGGGGAGGGGTGGTACTTTTGGGGACCCACACATTGTGCTCCTTCTGGGCTACTTTGTTCACCTTCGGTCCCCACCCTGAGCTCAGCTCTCACCTGTGGCTCTTAGAAGCTGGCAGCATGCGACAGAGGCCACACTGGGGAACAGCTTTGACTGGCTGACTAAACCAAGTCATGGGTCTCAAACCCTTGGTGAGTTAGGGACTTTGGTGCTGCTAACACAGCGGTTTGACTTCATCCCCCGGAGGCACACTCCATTGTCCAGCATCCTGCTCTCCCAGTGGCGCACCAAGATGCCTCGATGGGAAGCCTGAGAGTACCCAGCTACCCTCCCCGCTTGTGATTTCTACCCATTAGCCTTCAGAAGAACCTCTGCCAGAGAAGCCTGCCTGCCCCCCCCCCCCAATCTCATTTATTGGGGAAGAGCCGATTAAAAGCTTCCTTGCCTGCCCTACCAATTTGAACAGGCGACCAAGCGCGCTATTTACTACAAGCCGAAGTCGGATTTATTGCAAATAAATTAATTGATCTGGTTGATTTCTATTTAGCGAGGAAGAAAGCAGAGGCCTGCAGGGTGCAGGGAGAGGGCCTGACTTCTCATTTGTCTACTCAGCCCTTTGTGTCTCCCGGAGGAACGCAGGAAGGTGCCCTATACAGAGTCAGGCCACTGGGTCCCTCTAGCTCAATAGTGTCTACACTGACTGGCAGCAGCCCTCCAGGGGTTCCGAAAGGGGACGTTCCCAGTCCCTCTGGAGATGTCGGGAGATTGAACCTGGGACATTCTGCATGCAAAGGTGCTACCTTAATCTTTTGTTGGAAGCCACCTAGAGTGGCTGGGGAAACCCAGCCAGATGGACGGGGTATAAATATATTATTATTATTATTATTATTATTATTATTATTATTATTATTATTATTACTGCTACTACTACTACTACCACTGAGCTACAGCTAGATGACTCAAGTATATGACGCAGGTATGGTGTTAACACAGTAATAGCCAATGCACAGTCTTCCAGATGGACTACAATTCCTACTATTCCCAGCTTGCGTGGTCAATGGTTAGGGATGATGGGAGTTGCAGTCCAGGAGGACACCAACCCTTGGTGTAGCACAAAGGTGATGAACATCTGTGGCCCTCCAGATGTTGTCAGGATCCGATTTCCATCAGCCCCAGCCGGCAGGGCCGATCACCAGGGATGATGGGAACTGTAGTCCGTCGCCATGTGGGGGGCACCCTACAGGTTCTCCATCCCTGGAGAGTGTCAAGATCAGGGGCCGGGGGAGACCCAGGCTCTGCCATACAACCTTGGGCACGGAGTCATTCCTCCTAGGCCACCTCGCACACTTGTTGTGGGAAGCAAACAAACCTTTTGGGAGGAAAGATGGGAGGGATATGTAAGGGGCAGAATGTTTGAAGAGCCAGAGGCAAAGGTCGAGATGTTTGCATCAGGAATGACTTCACTCCTCAAGTAAATACACCTCAAGTTTTGTGCTTTGGGGACAGGGAAACAGAAAGCAACATCAGCCTGGCAAGAGAAGCAAACTAGAAACACTTTCTTTTATTTCCTCCCTCTCGCCATCGTCAGCCCAACAACAGCCACGCGGGTAAATCCCTAGTACATCTAGAGGCTGCCCGCTTTGGCTAACAAGATCAATGGGATTTTTAATTGAGTTTTAATTAAGCGATCAATCTGCAGCTGGCAACTCAATTAAGGGGTCCGTGTGGCACCAGGGAGAGCGCGGCTCACCCCCAGCGGCGCTCAGGTTGCCTGCCACAGGTGGGGAACGCCCATCTGGACACCCAGGCCACCGGCGCTCAGGGACCCCGACACCCCAGTACTGCCCCCCCGGTTAAGCACTGCAGCCCCATCTCTCCCCCCGCACACATGTCTCCTTTGCAGGAACAGCTATTCGCACTCAGCAAGGCACAAGGCACCCAGTGCCACACTGCAAGCCTTTTGCACAATTGCAAACTTAAAAGCAGCCCTGTTGGATCACGCCAAAGGACCCAGCTACTTCAGCAAACTCCCAGCAGCCAAGCTGGTTCTTCCCCAAGTAGGGGAATGGGAAGTTGCTTTTTACAGAGGTCAGACGACTGTGTTAGAAATGCAGGTATATATAAGCTAGGTGCTAAATGGCTCCTTAAGCCAAGATTGCAGTCGCCAAAACGAAACGTCTACAGTGGACACTCGGGTTGCGAACATGATCCATGCGGGAAGCACGCTCGCAACCCACAGTGTCCGCAACCCACAACTTTACGTCTGCACACGCACAGATCGCAATTTGGTGCTTCTGCGCATGTGCAAAGTGTGATTTAGCACTTCTGTGCATGCGCCGAAACCCAGAAGTAACCCATTTTGGTACTTCCGGGTGCAGTGCAGTACGCAACCCGAAATCACACAACCCGAGGTATGACTGTAGTTGCCATTTTGGGGCAAGACAGCTCTCAAGTCTTACTTTTCAAATGATGGACTGCGATTGATTCTTTGTTAAACATCTGGCTAGTTCAGATGACAACCTGAACATTTATCTTGGCTTGTTCTTACCTCTTTGATTGTGCGGATAAAATATAACTGATCGAATTCTACAGGATGTGTCGCTAGTATGTGAAAGCAGTCCAGATCCAATGATCCCCAGGCACGCACCTCCATCTTGGAGGTGATCTTCACTTGATCACAAGTGGTCAAAAGCCAGGTGCAAAATGTGCCCAGGGCCTGGCTAATTTCAAACACTGGTCCACCTTAGTTCAGTATTGTCTACACTGACTGGCAGCTCTCTACGATTTCAGACCAGTTCTCTCCCAGCCCTGCCAGGAGATGTTAGGTATGGCAGAAATGTTTCTCAGCCCAAATTCTGGCACTCTTGACTGGCCCTGGGGCTCTGTCCTCGTTCACACAGGCATAAGCACACCTCCTAACTCCCTTCGTTGACATTTTTTCCACCTTGCTCTGCAGAGACACCCAGTTACCAGCAGCCAAGTTCTGCTTGCTTGACACCCATGAGTCACGAGCTCAGTTTTGGGGAGCTGCCTTGTCCTCGGGGACCTAGTTCCACCTTCACCTGCTGAGAAAAGGAAGAAAGCACCACAAAACTGGGCGCAACAACCGGTCGACACCTTTGCTGATGAAAGGCATTTCGTTTTGAAGGACGGGGAAAACGCTGGGGAACAAACCCTGCCCAAAGTCAACACCCTCCTGTGCTTCTGAAATTCCCCTCCCTCCTCCCATGTGCAGGAGCTGGAGAGCGGAAAGGAAAAGCATTTTGCACATGCTCAGGAAGCACACGGTTAACTGTAACCTTGTTCATTGCTCCTGCTCAGGCCGCACAGAAAAAGCATTTTGGTTCCAGAAATTCTTTCTGATTGTGCAGATAAAATATAATCGATAGAATTCTATAGGGTGGGGTCTTGGTGTGCGAAAACAGTCCAGATCCAAGGATCCTCAGATGATGGAGATGTCACGTCTTCACTTGGTCGCAAGTGCTTGAAAGTCACGTGCAAAATGCTACTGGCGCCTGGCTAATTTCAAACACTGGCAGTGGCTCTCCAGGGTTTCAGACAGGGGACATTCCCAACCAGTGGCATAGCGTGGGTTGTCAGCACCCGGGGCAAGGCAAGTAATTTGCGCCCCCTAACCCGTGGATTTTAGTAGGGGCAGAGAGCTGCGAGTGCGAGCGCTCCCCCCCAGATGTTGCACCCGGTGCGGCCAGCCCCCCCTGCACCCCCCACGCTACGCCACTGTTCCCAACCATACTTGAAGATGCCAGGGACTGAACGTGGACCCTCTGTTTGCAAGGCAGATGCTTACCAACCCTTCCTTGGCTTCACCTTTCCCCCCAGAGACACAGATCCAAGCCTGGAGGCTTCCCTTTCTGCCTGCAATCCCCCTCATCCCTGGCCCCTGCCTGCCTCCCCCCTCCATAGATGGGGATTAAGGCCCCGGGCTTTTGACCTCTCTCTGCCCAGCATCAGTGGCAGCTGCGAGGCCACGGCTCTCACCTGCCCAGAGAGCGAGCAGCCAGCCAGCCAGCCAGCCGTTCAGGGCGCACAAAGGAGGCTGAGGCAGCGGCCCCCGCAGGAGCTGAGAGGCTGCCGCTTTGAAGGGTTCTCCATCTCAACAGCTTGCGGCCTCCAAACACACGGCTGCTGTGGAGCACGAGCAGATAAGAGGCGCCTTGAAGTGGAAACGCCGGGCGCTGCTGCAGGCGGACGGGTCTCCAGTCACCCAGCGCGGCAGCAGAAGGGACCACGGGACGGGCGCTTAAACACTCTGGCGCAGGGGCATCTCAAGAGGGAAGATGCTGGGCCGGAGGGGTGGAGGGGCAAGGTGGGAAAAGAGGGTGTTTTCTCACTCTTTTTCAAAGCCATCCAAGTTCTTTCCCTTGTGTGAGCAAATTCCACAGTTTAACTGTGCAAAGAAGCGCTTCCTTTCGTGGGTCCTGATCAAAACGTTATAAATCCTGCTAAGTCCCCCATATAGCGATCACACGGGCTGAGCACCAATAAAATCCACCCACCACAAAAAGGATTCACCTTTTCCCCACAGAACACAACACCAGGATGCCACCCCCCCCCCCATATTCAAGATTCCTATTCTGCTGTGAGTTCTGGGGCTCCCGGACGTAAAAGTTCCCCAAACATGAATGGGATAAAGAAACCCAGCAATGTTAATAAAAGAACCTGTTGGATCAGGCCAGACACCTCTGGAAAGCCCACAATTCCAGGACCTGAGTGCAACAGCAACTCTCCTTACTGGAGACCTTGGATATTCAGAGGTCTGCTGTCTCCAAAGCTGGAGGGAAATCTGCAGCCATCATGATTAGCAGCCACTGATAGGCACTGAGTGTAGTCCTGGGGTCAGCAAGGTTTACCTCGCCTGGGCCAGTTCACTCCAGTGGAGATCCCTCTGTGGGCCAGATTGTGTGTGCACATGAGCACATGCGCCCGTGATTTCCAGCATCTGCGTCTGTGCAGACGTGATTTTCAGCACCGCAGAAGTGAGTCCCCATGCTGCAATGTTTTAGAGCAGTGTGCGGGGAGTCGCCGAGCGGGCAGCTCAGTTCAGGGGCTGCTCGTGGGCCAGTTAAATGGGCCTTAGGTTGCCTGCCCCTGGTCTAGCACATCAAAGGACAAACAGCTTCCGGTGACTCAAGTAAGCTAAGCTATTCACTCAAGAACAGGCCAGTGGGCAGTGTGAGAAACTCACATATATAAGCTGATCCCCAAATGGCACCTTAAACCTGGGTTGCAGTCACCACAACAGAATGTGTAGGTGCCGTCCCTATCCCCTGATGGCATTATTATTATTATTATTATTATTATTATTATTATTATTATTATTATTTTCCAATTTCTACACTGCTTTATATTTTAAATAGAAAAACTCAAAGCAGTTGACAACACCTTGGAACAACAAATAAAACAATCCAGAATAAAACAAATGCAAGCTTCAAGGAAACTATTTCAGATCCTTCGCTAAATAATAATTTATTTGCCCTTTTCTCCATATTGATTTACCTACTTAATTTGTAGTGCTGCCCCACAGCAGAAGTATTCTAGGCCAGGCTTCCTCACCCTTGGGCCTCCAGATGTTTTGAGACTACAGTTCCCATCCTTCCTGGCCACTGGTCCTGCTAGCTAAGGATCATGGGAGTTGTAGGCCAAAAACATCTGGAGGCCCAAGGTTGAGGAAGCCTGCTTTAGGCGGCCAGGGTGCTGTAGTGGTTAGAGTGTCAGAGTAGGACCTGGGAGATCCAGGGTTCAAATCCCCACTCAGTTAGGAAGCCTGGCCTTCAGCTTCTTGAGTCCTTGGAGAAAAAGGTGGGGTTTAAATGCAATAAAGAGGCTCTTCTACTCACTGGCTTAAAAAAGCTGGAGATGTCAGTCACCAACCAGGCATGCAGAGATCTCCACGGGGTTGCAATTGGACCCCTGCGCCAGTCGCAAAATGAGCCTGGCACCGGGCTAATTTCTAACACTGCACAGTAGTGGCCCGTCTAGTCCAGCATCCTGTTCTCACGGTTGCCAACCAGATGCCTCATTGTGAACCCCACAAGCAGGATTTGGCCACAAGAACACTCGTCATTCCTGCAGTTTCCCGTAACTGGCATTCAGAAGTATTACAGTGGTACCTCAGGTTACAGACGCTTCAGGTTACAGACTCCACTAACCCAGAAATAGTGCCTCAGGTTAAGAACTTTACCTCAAGAACTATTTGCAGAAACACTGTAAAGTGTACGAATGCTAAAATGATGTTGGATATGAAATAATATGGCATTAGTGGTACAGTGTTAAAAAATATGCAAAAAATGTAATAGAAAAAGGGTGGAAAAATAAGGTTATATTATGTCAAAGTAAACATTATGTTAAAAGTGTTTATAAGGAGGAAAGATTGGAGACATAATAGAAGTGATTACAATAACTAGAAATGAGTTTTGAAGAAGGGTAAGGATTTGCTGTATCTGATTGGACAAAGAGGAACACAAAAAAGGGAGGTGTGAGGAAGTCAAGAAAGAAAGCTATGCAAACATGAACTTAAAAATTGGAGTTTTTATTTCTAATTCTTTTTTCTTCTTTTGATTCATGTCTGTGATTGTTTTTGCTGTTTTGTACTTTTCTGATGTTTTTTCCTTTTTTCTTTCTGTTAAAATAAATAATTTTTTTTTAAAAAAAAAAGAACTTTACCTCAGGATGAGAACAGAAATCGTGTGGCGGCAGCGGGAGGCCCCATTAGCTAAAGTGGTACCTCAGGTTAAGAACAGTTTCAGGTTAAGAACGGACCTCCAGAACGAATTAAGTACTTAACCCGAGGTACCACTGTACTGTCTTCGACAGAGCCCAGCCGTTGTAGCTACCAGCCCCAGGAAGCCTGGTACTCCGTGAATTCTCTTCCCCGACGCGGCCATCCCAGCTGAGCAGGAAAACCTCCCATTACCAGTCCAGCCTGTTGGTAACCCTGGTTCTAGTGCCGCAGGTTTTACCCAGAACCCTCCTCTTCTTCTCAGTCGCGCCGCCAGCCTTCGCTACCACCAGAAGCTGTTCCCTCTTACTGGACGGGGACCAATTCCTCTCAAAGACGCTTCATCGGCCTGACAAGGTAGATTTGAGTGTTGCTGACATAAACGCAAAGAGGCAAGGCTCTCTCCGCGGACGAGGCTGGCGCGCTCTCTGACCGCAGTGAGCCAATGTCGTTTCGAACGCTCACGGCGGGGCTGAACTCGTTCTTAACTGGAACGGAGAGGCTCCACCGCCCGACCCATCCCAGAAAAGAATCTCCTAAAAGGCTTGCAATTTCCACCCTCCCCACAATTAACTTACTTTGGGGGGGGGGTGCGTGTGTGCGCTGGGGCTTTGGTATCTGAAGCTCACGGGGTTGTCTCTCAGCCTAGCCTACCTCACAGGGTTGTTGTGAGGAGGATACTGGGAGAACCACATGCAACCAGCTCCTTGCTTGGGGTTAGGTAAGGTAAAGGTAAAGGGACCCCTGACCGTTAGGTCCAGTCGTGACCGACTCTGGGGTTGCGGCGCTCATCTCGCTTTACTGGCTGAGGGAGCCGGCGTACAGCTTCCGGATCATGTGGCCAACATGACGAAGCCGCTTCTGGTGAACCAGAGCAGCGCACGGAAACGCCATTTACCTTCCGGCCAGAGTGGTACCTATTTATCTACTTGCACTTTGACGTGCTTTCGAACTGCTAGGTTGGCAGGAGCAGGGAATGAGCAATGGGAGCTCACCCCGTCGTGGGGATTCGAACCGCCGACCTTCTGATCGGCAAGTCCTAGGCTTTGTGGTTTATAATGCCATTAAAAAATATATGCTAGGATGAATAATCTCTACTGCAACATCAGGGCTGCGGATCCTTTTTCAGACTGAGGGCTGCATTCCGTTCTGGGGGCCGCATGCTAGGGGTGGGCGGGGCTGGAGGCAAAAGTGGGCGGGGCAACACATGCAAATCAAACCTTTGTACTAGGCGGCTAGTTCTACACCTATAGACCCCTCGCTAGGAAGGGGTGTGGCATGAAGAGGCTCCCAAGGGCCAGACAGAGAGACCAAAGGTCCGAATGTGACTCTTGAGAATCAGGTTCCCCCACACCTCCTCCAAGTAGCAGTAGTAGTAATAATCTCTATTTATTATATTATCGTTTTTTTCAAGACAAAAGACTTCAAAGCGACTTACGGAAAGGGAGTGTGATTTCTGCAGAAATGGAAAATGGGGGGTTTTGAAGGACGCAGCTTCTCACCTTGCTTTAGAGGCCAGTGGAAATTTGAACGCAGGGCCTGCTTGCTCTGAGACACTCTGGATGAGGGACCTCGGCCCTCCAGATGTTGTTGGAGTCCAACTCCCACCAGCCCCAGCCAGCAAGGCCCGTGGTCCAGGATGATGGGAGGTAGAGTCCAGCAACATCTGGAGGGCCACAGGTTTCCAACCCCTGACCTTGACACACATCCCAACCAATCAGGGATCACATATTAAATGGACCCACAGAGTATATAAAGCAGGGATGGAACTCCCATCAGCCCCAGCTAGCATGGCCAATGGGCAGGGAGTCCTAGTTCAACAATGCAGCACATATTATGTTCTTAATGTTGTACACCGCCCTGGGATCTCTGGATAAAGGGTGGTATATAAACTGAATAAACAACAACAATGTTCTTGGACTACAACTCCCATCAGCCTCAGCCAGCACAGCCAATGCCCAGGGATAATGGGAGTTGTAGTCCACATTTGGCTGTCTGTACTTTGAGCTGTCTGGGGTCAATTCACCTTGGGCCATAAGGAGCTTTCCTATGTGGAAGTACTGTGCCCAGAGCTCAAAAACTGATCACACTAATGAAATTCCCTGTTGCAGAATGCGCCTAGAACACTGGGAATTTCTAACGCTGAGATTTTTGGATAAAGGGCAGTATATAAATTGAATCAACAACATCATTCTCAGACTACAACTCCCATCAGCCTCAGCCGGCATGGCCAATGGGCAGGGATAATGGGAGTTGTGGTCCACATTGACTGACTATATTTGGATTATGTTGGCATTATTTTTACAGGTGGAGGAATAAAGAGAGCCCCCACCCCACCCTGGGCGGACGGATGAATCTGTCCATTTCCGTTCCGCTTTGTTTTCTTAATTCTTCCAATCTTAAATGCAGTTCTCCACATTTCCGCAGCAATTTGCAATTTATTTATTTTTTAAACCTTCCCCCCATGATGTCATGATGGCAGCTGGAGGGCCTCAGGTAACAGGACAGGGTCAAGAGACTGTGGGGACTTTTGTGGGATACAGAGGGGACTTGCTGTCAAAGGAACTGGAGATGAGCCAAACTACAGGTGGCATCGGGGTGTGTGAGGAATCACAGAACCATAGAGCTGGAAGGGACCCTGAGGATCATCTAGTCTAACCCTCCTTCAATGCAGGAATATGCAACTGTCCCATACGGGGGTCGAACCTGCAACCTTGCCGTTATCAGCACCACGCTCTCACCAGCTGAGCTATCCAGGCAGACCAGAACTCAGGTCTCCAGCTACTCGTCACAACTGGTCCAAAAGAAACAACTGCTCTCAAGGCATTATATAGAAGAGCAGACAGACAGACAGCTAGAAATTAAAAAAATAAGAAATCCCAGTTCCCAGAAATTTCTCTCCAAAAAATGCTAAGTTGGTAGTCCTCACTAATCACCCCTGTCAGTAATTGCAACTCAATGGAAAAACAGCCTGAAATCTTACACCAAACGCTTGTTATCACTCATTCTGGAACATAGCTATAATGGAGGAAATTGCACAGAATTTGAGATTTCAGCAAGGACTACAACCTCCAGGCACTTTTCATACGATCTGACATCCCTTTATTACATACACAGCTGAACCATCATTTTCAAGGCACCCGTCGTCACAAGCCTGGCAACTCTGGAACTAAACTTGACAATCAAATAACACTAATATTCTTTCTTTCTTTCTTTGAGGACAACTTTTGTTCTTGTTTCTTCTTTTTCCGTGACTGGGTCTTTGTGCCTCAGCCCATGTGGAACAGTACTCATTCCGCGCTGAGTATTTTATGGTTCTGTTTTTCATGTTTACGTTTTCAGCCGCTGTTATAAATGTTCTACAGTGGTACCTCGGGTTAAGTACTTAATTCGTTCTGGAGATCCATTCTTAACCTGAAACTGTTCTTAACCTGAAGCTCCACTTTAGCTAATGGGGTCTCCTGCTGCTGCTGCACCGCCGGAGCACAATTTCTGTTCTCATCCTGAAGCAAAGTTCTTAACCTGAAGCACTATTTCTGAGCTAGCGGAGTCTGTAACCTGAAGCGGAGTCTGTAACCTGAAGCGTATGTAATCTGACGTACCACTGTATATTCATTATAAAATGAAGGGGGGGATCTGCCCCAGAAGGGCAGGGAGCAGCAATTGATTTAGGTCAGGGCCCCCCAGGAATTGCTAGATATCGGCTCCTGTCATCACTATTGACAACTGGCCAGGCTGGCTGATGGAGCCTAGCCCAAAGACTACTCCTCACTAGCCTAGTCCTCACTACTCAAACCTGGGCCAGAAGCGCATAGAGCTGTTATTGATCTAGGCAGTGCCTGAAATTAGCCAGGCTCCAGGTGTGTTTTGCGACTGGCGCAGGTCCAATTGCAACCATGTGGAGATATCTGGATGCCAGCTTGGCAAATGACATCTCCATCAGGCTGGCCCCTCCAGATTTCTTAAGCAGGTAATCAGAACAGCCTGTTTATTGCATTTATGTTGTTGTTGTTTAGTCGTTTAGTCATGTCCGACTCTTCGTGACCGCACGGACCAGAGCACGCCAGGCACTCCTGTCTTCCACAGCCTCCCGCAGTTTGGTCAAACTCAGGCTGGTAGCTTCAAGAACACTGTCCAACCATCTCATCCTCTGTCGTCCCCTTCTCCTTGTGCCCTCCATCTTTCCCAACATTAGGGTCTTTTCCAGGGAGTCTTCTCTTCTCACGAGGTGGCCAAAGTACTGGAGCCTCAGCTTCAGGATCTGTCCTTCCAGTGAGCACTCAGGGCTGATTTCCTTAAGAATGGAGAGGTTTGGTCTTCTTGCAGTCCATGGGACTCTCCAGCACCATAATTCAAAAGCATCCATTCTTTGGCGATCAGCCTTCTTTATGGTCCAGCTCTCACTTCCATACATCACTACTGGGAAAACCATGGCTTTAACTATACGGACCTTTGTTGACAAGGTGATGTCTCTGCGTTTTAAGATGCTGTCTAGGTTTGCCATCGCCTTTCTCCCAAGGAGCAGGCGTCTTTTAATTTCGTGACTGCTGTCACCATCTGCAGTGATCATGGAGCCCAAGAAAGTAAAATCTCTCACTGCCTCCATTTCTTCCCCTTCTATTTGCCAGGAGGTGACGGGCCCAATAGCCATGATCTTCAATTTTTTTATGTTGAGCTTCAGACCATATTTTGCATTTATAGCACACCTTTTTCTCCAAGGTGTACATGGTTCCCCCCCCCCCAGTTAATCTCCACAACGACCCTGTGACGTAGGTTAAGAGTCTGTGACTGACTCGAAGGTCACCCAGTGAGCTTCGTGATGGAGTGGGCACCCAGCCATTGTCCTGTGGTGACCATAACCTAGGTTCAAGGTGCCATTTGGCGATCAGCTTATGTAGCTGAGTTTCTGGATCTAGGTCTAGATGCAGAACCCCAGTCCCTCCAGTTCCAAGGCTGATGGGAGTCCAATGTGCCTCCCCTGTCCCTGATGTGAGTTAACCGATTAGGCACGTGCCAAACTGACTGCCTGAAATCAATTTGAATCACCCACGAGGGGCTGCAAGAAAGGGCGGCTGTTATTTCAAGCTCCTTTCTCACCGATCAAACACAGGTAGCCGTGTCAAAACATTAAGGGGCATGGGGGAAAGCAGGAAAATGTTCACAAGGGCCGGCCGGGCAAGGTGTTCGAGAAGAAAACAGTTCCTTTGGTCACAGCCACGACATGCACTCAAAGCACTCTTACACCCCTTTAAGGGCCGTGGCACATTCCCCCGGAAGACTGCTGGGAACTGTAGTCTGTTAGGGGTGCTGGGAATTGTAGCTGAGAGTAGAATCCCCCCCCCAAAAAAAATTCAGCCTACAATTCCCAGGATTGGGGAGGGGAGCAGTTGGAGGCAGGAAGGGAGGGATCCTGCACTTGGGTTCCGATTGCTGGGTTCCCACTGGGACATCTATCTGGCCAATGTGAGAACAGGATACAGGGACTAGAAGGGCCACTGGCCTGATCCAGCGGGGCTCTTATGTTCTCAACCCAGGACCTTCTGCACACAATGATGCACCTACTCTATGCATTGAGCAGCAACCTCTTCCCTTCAATGTTAGACAAGAGCAGGGATAGGCAATTCCCGGGGCTATTCAGAAAGAAAATAGGTTGAAAATATCCCTTTATATTGCACCCTGTTCAGCAAAGAACATTAGTCACATCAGAAATATATTGTGGAATCTGATGACACCCCTAACAAAAGACTTTGATTTATTGTTCCGGGGCAAAAAAACAACAACCGAAAGTAGTAGTAGTAGTAGTAGTAATAATAATAATAATAATAATAATAATAACAACAACAACAACCAAAACAACTTCCAGGCCTTACTCCTACGTTGTGGCATCAAATTCCCAGCCAGCATGGAGGCAGTCCTATGATACTTAACAACGCTGCCTCTAACACACGCCCGGGAGAAGCTTATTTATTGTCCTTCTAAGAAAACTGTACGATTCTTCTCGATCCTGGCTCAAGACTTCAGAGCCTGGCTGGGTCGGCTGTATGAAGAGAGAGAGAGAGAGAAAGAGAAAAAGAAAGAGAGCGTGCAAAAGGAGAATTTGAAAAAAGGAGGAGGAGGAGGAGAGGGGCTTTGCTTAACAGGATTAAGATGACTGTAAAAAAAATACCCTTTAATCTCCACCCTGGGGTTAATCTGGATTAAGGTTCCGTGCATTCCCGCCCCCCCCAACTTGCCGATCCGGATGGAGTGCTGCTCTCTTCCCTGCTCGCTGCAACTGGCACTCGCCTGGCGTGTCAAAACCACACCTCTCTGATCTCCCGCCAGCCACCACCATCTCCCCCCTCCCAAAAAAGTAATAATGATGATGATGAGAGCCCCACCTTGGCTGCCCTCAAGTTGATTCCTCCCTGTTGTTAAAAAAGGCCCGGCTCCTTGAACTGGTATTAAAATCGGGGATTTTCTGCTTCAGATGCGTAATCCCTCTTTAAACAGGTACAAATGGGTGGGATGGTGCAGTTTACACAGTGCTGGAGCTCTCAACCTCTCCTCCGTCTGTGTCCGGACGCAGGGAAGGATGTGGCTGCTGACTCGGAGAGAGAAAAGACCTGTAGCCTGGCGGGAGCACCTGCTTTGTATGCAGAAGGACCCCGGCTCAATCCCTGGCATCTCCAGGTAGGACTGGGAATGAAGTCATAAATCAGCTCCCAATTAAAACCAGCCCATTCATCAGAAACAGGAGGACCAGAACCTGAACTTTATTCCATGGCGACGCATCTGCCTTGAATGCCGAAAGTTCCAGGTTCAGACCCTGGTGGCATCTCCAGGTAGGGAAAGCATGGAGAGCTGCCGCCAGTCGGTTTGTAGGTGACACCGATGGACCAGTTGGACTGACTCTAAGGCAACCTTCTTCCCGCTGTCTGGAAGGGTCATAGATCATCAGTGGAGCTAATTGGATTTAGCAATGCGACGTCTGCAAACATTGGCGGGGAAGGGCTGCAGCTCAGCGGAAAAGAGTGCAGGTGACGCCAGGTAAGGCTGGGGGTGCCCCCTGGCCTGAAATCCTGGTGGGTTAGATTCTGGCTCATTATAAGCCTGGTTCCCATGTTCCCCTGGCTTCTCACAAGGATGGGGCAGCCCTTCCTCCAAATTTAACTTGGAAGTATTTGGATATACAGTGGTACCTCTGGTTGCGAACAGGATCCGTTCCGGAGCCCCATTCGCAACTTGAAAGGAATGCAACCAGTGTCTGCGCACGCACAGGTCGCAATTCGCCACTTCTGCACATGCGCATGGTGTCATTTTGCACTTCTGAGCATGCAGTGAAACCTGGAAGTAACCCTTTCCGGTACTTCTGGGTCGCCGCAGGATGCCACCTGAAAACGCACAACCTGAAGCAAATGTAACATGAGGTATGACTGTACAAACAGCCTGGCTGTTGGATCAGGCCAGGGCATCATCCTGCTCACACAGTGGCCAACAGTGGGTGCCCCAATGGGAAGCCCGCAAGTAGGACCTGAGCTCAAAAGCAACTCTTCTCACTCGTGATTCACAGGAAACTGGTATTCAGATGCACATCACTGCGAGGGAGAACAAAGCCATAGGGGCCAGCAACTATCGATTTGGCTTTATCCTCCAAGAAGTTGTCTAACTGGGTGCAAAAGCAGTAAGAGGAGCCGATCCGGTGCCATGACAATTCCCTGCAAAGCAAGGGTGTGTGTATGTGTTGGAGGGATGATTTTAAGGATAAAACCGATCTGCTTATTTCAAGGGGAGCCAAAATTGTGCCCTCCGAACTCCCATCAATCCCAGCTAGCATGGCCAATGGTCAGGGGTGATGGGAACTGGGGGTTCAACCATAACTGGAGAACAGAATGTTGGGTAACCCCTGGTTTATTTCCTTTCCATGTCCATTTCAGAATTGTTCATTCATAAGCCTGTTCTGTGCACAAAACATATGCTATCTTTATTTTTCAATTTTTAAAAATCCACAGAAAGATTAGCATTCGAATCCAGCTTTTGGGTTGGAGTCAATGTTAGTCATACTCAGGAGTAAATACATTGAAACTGATAGGAGTGACTAAGGTCCATTCATTTCAGTGGGTCGGCTCTTAAATATGACTAACCTCAGATAAAACCCGAATCCTTTTTGCATGCATTTCTAAACATGTTTTGTAACGTAAAACAACACTTTCTTAAACGCATTTCTCTCCATATGAACCTTCCCGGACCCTGGGATCACCTTCTGAGGCCCTTCTCTGTCTGCCTCCTCCACAAGAGGTCCTGAGGGTGGCAGCACGAGAACGGGGCCGTTTCTGCAGTGGCTCCCCATTTGTGGAATGATTTCCCCAGGGAGGTTTGCCCGGTGCCTTCATTATACACTTTTAGGCACCAGGGGAAAACATTCCTCTTCAACCAGGCCTTTGGCTGATTAACATCTGATGCCCTTTTAAAATGTGTTGTGGAAGAAGGGATGATTGGGTTGTCTATGTTTTTGTTTTTATTACGTATCTTATGTTGTATATCTTGTGATTTTATGTTGTGAACTGACTTGAGATCTGTGAGTACATAACCTCCAACATTTCTCTGATGAAAATAGATATACCCTATTCCCTAACAATAATAATAATATTTTTTAAAATTTATACTGTACCCATCTGACTGGATTGCCCCAGCCACTCTGGGCGGCTTGCAACATATATAAAAACATAATAAAACATTAAACATTCTCTATACAGGACTGCCTTCAGATGTCTTCTAAAAGTTGTATAGTTACTTATCTCCTTGGCCTGGGGGTCGCTTAACTACATACCCTCCAACATTTCTCAGACCAAAATAGGGATGTCCTAAGGAAAAGCGGGACATTCTGGGATCAAATCAGAAAGTGGGGCAGCTTCTGTAAATCCGAGACTGTCCCTGGAAAATAGGGACACTTGGAGGGTCTGCAGTTATGGGGTGGCATACAAATTTAATAAACAAACAATAAATAGGGAATGAGGCAGCCCAGAACAGGGAATCATACAGAGAGACAACAGGCAAGAGGGGTGCTCGGGCTCACGAAAGCCACAATTTCTTTCCAGGCCGCTCAGCATTGGGGCACACGCCGCTTGCAAGTTATTGAAGCAGAAGGCAGGTTGACAGGTTGGGACTTTGCACAGATTCCCATCAACTCACTTTCAATCATTTCTATGGCATGCGCCTTAGCAGAGAGAAAGCCAGGCAACTCGAAAAGATCCAAGCGGCTGGTTTTTGCTCGGCATTCCGCGGCAGGGACGCCACTGCACAAAACAAAGGAACAAGATTGAATTTAAGATCGGTCACGAGCAGTTAGGTTACCGTAGCGGAACAGAGAGCGGAAACGCGGCGTGTTTGGGAAGGGTCAAGGGGGCACAAAACCCCTTCCACACAAACGGAGGGTCGCTGTGGACAAAATTGCGCACCACAATAAAATGTGTTTATCTTTTTAAGACGGCGCCACATTCTCAGCGATTGCTTTTGCTACAGCCCAAAGCAATGATTTCCAAAGTGTGCGTTTGGGGCACATTAGCACACTGCAAGCAACACACCAAAAAATTATTTAAAGGCTCCCATGAGCGCCAACGGACCCACCCCCCAGAATAAGAGGCAGCTGCCTCTGTAGGATTTGCTTCCTTCCAACTAGACTCCACTTGGGCTGTAAACCGGATGGCAAGCAGAAGAAGACGCCCTCAGGCGAGCCTGCCTGTTGCACCTCTGGAACAAGCCAGCCCAGAGCAGAGGCTCTTGCAGAGACACAAAAGGAGGGTAATTCTTCCCCATCTTTTTGCACTGGGTGAAATTAGGCTCCAGTGAGAATTCCAAGCCCTGTAAAGAAGCTGAGCCTGTCGTTTCCAGAATGCTGTCTACAGCACTCCAAAGAGGATGTTGACGAAGGGGTGTGTGTTCGGAAAAGGAAGACCGGTTGACGGAGAGGATCTGGAAAGCAATTCCTATGAGGAATAGTTGGGAACAGCTAGGATACTGCGGGAAAGGTTCAGACAAGGGCAACCGAAATGAACCATTGGATGGAACGACTCTTGTCTGAGGAAAGGCTGATGCATTTGGGGATAATTTTTTTTTTAAGTTTAGAGAAAAGGGGAGCATTAGATTGTGGGTGTCGGGAGTTGTGTGTTATGAGAGAGTGGGAGAAAAAAACCCAATCCCGCTTGCAGAATTCTGGACGAGATAGGGCCTCTGGACTTCACCACCTGCCATGGCCCTGCCGTGACGCGGGTCAGGGTGGGTGGGAAGGCAGAAGAAAGAAGCATCTCTCCATTCAGGAATGCTACCCACGCAGCCGCTGACAGATCAGCACACGCCCAGCCAGCCAGCTCTTCTTCACTCCCCACCCTGCTCTTGTGAAAGGTTCAGGAAGAGTCAGGCGCACCCAGAGAAGAATCACAGGAGATGTTATATAGGATGGTGAAAGCAGAGCAGTGATGTGCCAACAGAAAGGAAGTGTGTGTGTGTGTGTGTGTGTGTGTGTGTGTGTGTGTGTGTGTTTGAACAGAGACAGGCAGGGTTGTAATTAAGATCCCTGAAACACTGTGGTGTGAATTTTATGGGGAGAAAATTAGCCACAGACATTTTTCCGGAGAATTTTCTCAGCCACATTAGGCTAATTCCCATAAGGTCATTTCCACCAGAAGGTTTCGCATTGGGAAATTCATCGATGCCCTTGTGATCTAATTTTGCAGATTTATTTTATTTGTATTTAGCAAAGGAAAGCTGAAAACTTTTGAACCTGCCAGCCGCTGTGTAATAGGGCACTGGCAATCAGCATTTGTTACTAATGATGTTATGAAAAAGGGGAAAAATTCCGCAGAAAAAATTAGCACAGGAAAAAAATATATATATTTTTGGCAGTGGAGTGAAATCCCATTTGGGAAAGTTATCTACCAGTCAGAGATTCCCATGGGATATACCCTTGACCACATTTTAATCCACGGTGTATGGATTGAGCCCAGAGCCAAAACATCACAGAAACCAATTAAACCTACACAGTTTTTCCAGAGGGTGAACCGTGTTATGAGGCTACCTATCTGTAACTCGTGTTATGAGGCAAACTGTGGCCCATGAAAACCGATGCCGTAATAAATTTGCCTGGGTTTAAGGTGCCACAAGACTTCTTGTCAGTGGTTTTTACACAAAGTTTCAGTTCTTAAACTCAGGGTGTGTTTGTGTTAAGCCTCATAGCAAATGGGCCAGGAGGAAATTTATCAAAAGACCACTCTCCTTGGCGACTTCTAGCCGCCATTGCTCCACACAACTGACGTCTTACAACAATGTCATGCTTGTAGACCAAAGGTCACAAGTCGAGCTCTAAGCAATCCCATGTTAATAATCTGCACACCCTCTAACACTTTGAAGCCAAAATCTGGGACGCCATCTTCTGGACCCCATCTTCATATTTTTGTATTGCGGGAACACGGCAGCCATTTTGGTTGCTGTGATCTTGCGCGATTTCACATCACAGTTTCCCAAAAAAAGAGAGTGCTTTTGGGGGCACTGTGCCCCCAAAAGTATCTTAGGGGGTACTGTGTGCCCCCAATCATGTTTGAGGGGAATCGTGCTGTGAAATTGCACGAGAGCACAGCAACCAAAATGGTCGCTGTGCTCTTGTGATAAAAAACAGGATGGGGTAAGGGGTAGCAGAAACTTCAAGATTCTGGAAAGTGGCTGTCAGTTGGAGGAGGGCAGGGATGGGGGGACCTGGTCGTCTTCCAGGAGTTGCAGGACTCCAATTCCCATCATCCCTGACCATTGGACATTGCAGGGGCTGATGGGAGTTGGAGTCCAACAACATCTGGGTGGCCACAGGTCTCCCCCCCTTACTAAAGGCCCTTCTCTGGCTTTAAGCCTGATTAAATAAGCACAAATTGGACTCAAAGCGCCCACAACCAGCCAGGCAAGACGTAACACAAGCCCAGAGATAGGCCTCAGAATTGACACATGGGCCTCAGAAACTAAGACAGGCTGCACACAGTTCCTCTTGACTCTTAGGCTTTTAGCAGAGGGCAGCTGGTGCCTTTTGACCATTAAAAAAACAACAATTTTACTACTAATAATGCTCTGCTGATCTGTTACAGATCCATTGCACTTAAAAAATATATATTTTAGTAGGCTTATATTTTAAGTAGCATTTTGTATTACAAGACAAACACACACATACGTTTTCGCTGCCAGGTTTTATTTCATTAAGCCAGAGTATAAAAATACCGTAGTATCTAGATATTAGGAGCTGTGCCCCTGTTTGCTCCATTCCCCGGCTATGCCTCCCAAATATTAACCCACTACAAAAGTGTTTCCCAAACTTGGGTCTCCAGCTGTTTGGGGACTACAATTCCCATCATCCCTGACCACTGGTCCTGCTAGCCAGGGGAGGGGCAACAGTTTGGCTGCATCCCTTGCTTGGTTCCCTGGCTTCATCCTCAGCAAAAACAAGTGTGAGGCAACCAGTGCCCCCCCCCCAGATGTTGCTGAACTACAACTCCCAGCCGCCTCTACATGGTCAACAGCCAGGGATGGTGGGAGTTGTAGTGTAGCAGCACCCAGAGGACCAAAGGTCCCTCACCGCCCAAGTTGAAAGGATCAGGCAGAAGGGGCAAGGGAGATCCTTCGCTGCTTGGGATCCTGCAGAGCAGCATTCAGTCAGAGCTCACCAAATCAGACCGGAGGAGTCAAAATCACTCAGCCCAGGACAGCTTCCTTTTTCCCTGTTTGATTACGGCACCCTCCTGCACATCAGCCCCCTGCCAATAATTCATGCACTGATGCTTGATATCGCTGATTCCACATGGAGCATTGACACGGTGAAAGCTTTTTAACAACGCTGGAGAGAAGGCAATCATCTCTGAAAGTGGCCCTAAGAGCGATCTGGGCGGGTGGAAGGGAGATGCAAAACCTTTGCAAGATGCAAACCTCTCCTGGGTGTGGAACATCTTAGAAGGAGCAGCAGAAACAGATTTTCCGAAAGCTCCTTCATGGCAACACCTCCCTCCCCCCCCCCCAAAAAACCCCATCCTGGCCTGCAGTAGCCTGACACATCAGGTGAGGGTGAAAACCTTTTCTTTCTTTCTTTCTTTCTTTCTTTCTTTCTTTTTTCCCCACTGTTTTTTTTAATTGTTTTAAACTTTTTTTTGCTTTAAACAGGTACATATAAATATAGATATATAAATATAAAACCTTTTCTACCTCTGCCCCTAATCAGCTCATCTGTTGAATCATCCCAAAATCGGGAGACCACATTCACAAGAAGCACGATGGGTTGGCTGGTTTTTTAAAAAAGAAGCTTTTGCATTATACAGTGGTACCTTGGGTTACAGGCGCTTCAGGTTACAGACTCTGCTAACCCAGAAAGAGTACCTCGGGTTAAGAACTTTGCTTCAGGATGAGAACTGAAATCGTGCTCCGGCGGTACGGAGGCAGCGGGAGGCCCCATTAGCTAAAGTGGTGCTTCAGGTTAAGAACAGTTTCAGGTTAAGAACGGACCTCCGGAACGAATTAAGTACTTAACCCGAGGTACCACTGTACCAGGGATGGGCTGAACCCAGAATGCAAGTGGAGATTTACCCAATGGAAATTATCCCCCATCAGAAACCATTCCCTTCACAGAGAAAGCTAGCTTCTCAGGGAGAAGCAAGGCTACAACCTGTCTCCCTAGTTTTCTACCTGCAGGGAATGTTTGTTTGTTGCCACTGGCACAGAGCAGCATCCAGTCACATGGACGCTCACTGGAGGTCTGGAAGCAGTGCAGACAAGGCACATACTCATCACCTCAAATGAGAACTAGACTTTAAAAAGAAAAGAAAGAAAAAACGGAAAGGGGGTCCCTAGCAACAGGGAAAAGGATCATCTACACAAAATAAATAACCGCAATCCCATGGGACCAGCAGTCTGATTAAGACTGGCTTTTTCTGGCATTCTGTGTGTTACATTGCTGGATGCACCGGCACATAGAAAAAGATGCTTTTAGGAGCAAATGTGCTTTAGTATTTAGCGAAGAGAGCTGTGCTGGGTTGGACCACTGGCCCGCCAAGCCAAGCATCCCATCTCCCAGGATCCTGAGCAGCGATGCTGTCAGGGAAGGACTTGGGGCAGAAGCCACACACACCCCCTCAATGCAGGAGGATGCTGGCTTAGTTCCTAGAGGACAGGGTTATCCATGGCTATGTTCCTACATCGACTGCCAGAGACAGTGCGCCGCTGAATGCCAAATGCTAAGAATTGCAGGTGGGGAGAGTGGATGCTACTGTGCTCAGGTTCAGCTGGGGGCTTCCTTCTGGTGCATTTGGCTGGGGGCCGTAAGAACAGGAGTCTGGCCTGGATTAATGGCTATGAGATACGAAGACTGTGTCTGCTTTGGCTGGGGCGATATATCAATATATCACCCAGGACCGGTATGAAGAGCAGACCATGATGTCGGCTTCACTCAGCGGTATATCGTTGGTGAAATGGCCACCGTTCCCGAGACCCTCTGCTAGCGACTTCCTCCAGCGGAGTGTCACTAGCAGAGGGACTCAGGAGTGGTGGCGGTTTTACCAGCGATATACAGCTGAATGAAGCTGACATCCCACTCTGACCTCATAACTGTGCACAGGGAGAAAAAAGCTACATTGGCAATGCACCAATGCAGCTTGTTCCTCCTTTTGGATCTTTTAACTGCTCAGCTGAGGAGTGTGTGGTTACCACTCCCCTCCAAGCAATCAAGGGATCCCCCAGCCCGGCACTGGCCCCCGCCACAAGTGTGTGTGGGGGGGACACTGGGGATGGTGAGAGCTGTGGCAATTTCACCCAATGCCTTGCAGGCTGAGGCCAATGCAGCTTGTGTTTTCAACACCGCGGTATATTGCCCGATGTTTGGCTGGTGATATACAGTCATACCTCATGTTACGTTCTTTCAGGTTATGTCCCGCAGCAACCCAGAAGTACCGGAAAGGGTTACTTCTGGGTTTCGCTGCTTGCGCATGTGCAGAAGCGCAAAATGACGTCACGTGCATGCGCAGAAGCCAATCGCAACCCGCACAGGCACAGACATGCCGCTGCAGTTTGCGCTCTTTTCATGTTGTGAACGGGTCTCCGGAACGGATCCCGTTCACAACCAGAGGTACCACTGTACTGCGATGCTGAAAAACTGGTATTGCCCAACACTAGTCTGCTGTTGGAGAGAGCACTGTGGTGCTCAAAGTCCTGCTTGTAGGTTTCCCATAAGCATCTGGTTGGCAGTGTTAGAAATTCAGACATATAAACTAATCGCCAAATGGCACCTTAAACCTAGGTCATAGTTGCCACAACAAAATGTCTAGATGCTGGTTTTTTTGTGGGTTTTTTTTTTTTGCAATTGGACTTAGTATTATTCTTATTCATTTCATTTCTATGCAGCTTTACATTTTAGAGAGCAACTCTCAAAGTGGTTTACGACACATTAAAACATCAAATAAAACAATCCAGAAGAAAACAAATTCAGGCTTCAAGGAAAACATTCCAGAGCCTTCTTTTCTAAATGACATTTGGTTTTCCCTAGTCACCAGCCTGGCATCCAGAAATCTCCATGTGGTTGCAATTGGACCCACGCAAAATGCGCCTGGCCCCTGGCTAATTTCTAACACTGCAGCAATCGTCTGCTATGGAAAAAGGTTGTTGGACATGATAGGCGCTGATCTAAGCCAAAAGGCTGAGAAGCGATCAGGGCGAAGATCTCAGGGTAGTTCACAACGTAAGAATACAGGATAAGAACTACAAAATATATAGTCAAAACAAAAGAATAACCTGCCCCCCCCCATCCCACAAACACATTTAAAAGGCCATAGAATCAACCAAAGGCCTGGCAAATAAGAACATTTTCGCCTGGCACCTGAAGGTATATAATGGAGCCACCAGACATTCCACAAATGGGGAGAACATTCCACAAACGGGGAGCCACCAAAGGAAAGGCCCGTTCTCGTGTTGCCACCCTCCAGACCTCTCATGGAGGAGGCACATGAAGAAGGGCCTCAAAGGATGATCTCTGGGTCTGGGTTGCTTTATATGAGAAGCGTTCCTTGTGGTCCTGAGCCATTTTACAGAATCATAGAATTGTGGAGTTGGAAGGGACCACGGAGGTCATCTGGTCCAAACCCCTGCAATGCAGGAATCTTTGCCTAAGATTATGAGTCCCATGCTCTACCGACTAAGCTATCCCAGGGGTGAGAAACCACATTGCTGGACTCCAGCTCCCATTGTCCCTGGCTACTGGCCATCTTCCTTGAGCATCGGCCAGGCTAGCTGGGCCACAGCTTGCCCAACCTTGCTGCAGGGTGTTGAGCGCTGTGATTGTATACACAGGCTGTGGGTTTGAGATATGCATCACATCTGAATCCTGCCTTTCCTCCAGGGAGCTCCTCCTCACGGTGTGCACATGGGGTTAGGAGCCCAGCCTCACCAGCACGTCCACACAAGTTCCTAGTCCACAACATCTCCTTTCCTAGCTGGTCTGGCTGCCCAACTTTATGTATAAATAATTGCGGGTCTGAAAGGAAGACAACCGGCTTTTGTGTAGCTTCTCTGCATCATCGCCTGGAAGGGATTCCAAGTTGCCACCAGGAAAATGGCCTTGTATGAGCCTGTAGATCAGAGAAGGGGAACATTTGGTCCTCCATACATTGCTGAACTGCAACTCCCATCACCACTGGGCATGGGCAATGTTTGATGGGGCAGATCATAGAATCATAGAATCCTAGAGTTGGAAGAGACCACAAGGGCCATCGAGTCCAACCCCCTGCCAAGCAGGAAACACCATCAGAGCACTCCTGACATATGGTTGTCAAGCCTCTGCTTAAAGACCTCCAAAGAAGGAGACTCCACCACACTCCTTGGCAGCAAATTCCACTGTCGAACAGCTCTTACTGTCAGGAAGTTCTTCCTAATGTTTAGGTGGAATCTTCTTTCTTGTAGTTTGGATCCATTGCTCCATGTCCGCTTCTCTGGAGCAGCAGAAAACAACCTTTCTCCCTCCTCTATGTGACATCCATTTATATATTTGAACATGGCTATCATATCAGATGGGAGCTGAAGTCCAGCAACATACAGAGGGCCAAAGGGTCCTTTCCCTGCTGTAGTCAGTCCACCACAAGCCCATGAGATAGGCAAGGCTACCTGAAGACGCCACAGATTGAACATCTTCCCAGGGACCTGTGGGAATTGTAGCTCTATGTGGGAGTGCCTCCTAACAACTCTCAGAGCCCTTAAACTACAGTTCCCACGATTATCTGGGGGACACAGTGGTATCAGAGTGCTTTAAATGGATGGTGAGGATGGAGTCTGAAATGCTCAGCACACATTGGCAAGCCATGTGAATCCACATGCGAGAACACAGCTTGCAACAATCTTTCCGCGGTTTGTGTGTTAATTTCCTGCGTAGAAATTCCTCCACAGGAGGAGCCTCTGAATGTGACCTAGCAATATCCCTACCCGCCAAAAAATCCCTCTGCGCCAAAGATGGGGAATCAGTGGCTCTCCAACTCCCATCAGTTATGGATGATGGGAGTTGTAGTCTCAACACTTCTGGTGGAGCACAGATTCCCCACGCTTGGCTCAACAGGGCTGCGAAACACAGATTTGATAGCCCCATAAAGAATATTGGGAGTATTTCCACACACGCGCACACAATCTTACTCAGATGTCTACCCACTAAAATGTGGCAAAATTTAAGCTGGTATTCTTCTCCCTCCTGTTAAGATAATGCCAGTGTTCCACCCCCGATACTATTGACGTTTCTAACACTGTTCCCTACTTGCAAAGGATGAGGACTAGAAACCTTCCATGAATAACATGCCAGCCTGTCTTTTAAAAAGAAAAATGGTAAGAAGTTTAAAGGTTTCCTAATTCAAGCTATTCCCCAACAGACCCCAGTTGGCTCTCTGTTTTGAAAGGGGCAGGGAGCGTTTGATCCTCGTCTGAAGACTGAGAAATAAGACTGAGAGATGTGTGGCGCTTTTGTATGCAGGACCCTCTAAAGACCACTACCTCCCAACCTTTCCTCCGCCCATCCTGGACCAATCAGCAGCTCTGCAGCTCATCAGCACACCAGTCACATCTGCCCTTGTCCGGAAAAACACACAGATACACACCAGTGTGACACAGGGACCTGCTTAAAAAGCAAGAGGGGAGGGGACCCCAGAGATTTTTGGGGAGCGGAGGACACCTTTTCTGCAGGGAGTCTGAGGACAACAATAACAACCGCCACCATAATCTCGGAGCAGGCATGAGAGACTTAAAAATAAAAGGGATGGGAGACCAAACTCAGGCAGGTGGCATCAGTTTCATGTCTAATACAATATTTGGAGGAGAGGATCGGGTTGTGTTGATGTCCGATCTGGGAAAATCCCAGGCTGCAGTTCACCCAAGTGCCTAGAAAAATGTAAGAACCATGGCTCTTTTGGAACTCTGCAGCCAATTTTTATGTATTTATTTTAAAAAAACCTATCAAACTCCCAGAAATGCAAAGCGTTTCTTCGACCTAAGGGTAATCCACTAAGGCCATGCCGGTTACTGAAAGGTGATGGGACGGGTGATGGAGCGAAAACCTAGCATTGAAGCCATCTTGGAGCCTCCAAAACCAATGGCAAACCTCCATCTCATTGTGGGTTTACAGGAAATGTGGTCCTGAGGAGAGTGGCATACATAAGTCAAAGCAGGCAGAAATAGACCAGTGGGGCACGTTCTCTCTCTCTCTGTGTGTGTGTATGTGGGTAAGACGCCGCATTGATGAAACGGGTTTGGGGGCGGGGGACAGGGCAGACGTCAAAAAACTCATTCCCTCCCCGATCCTGGATAATAAGAGCAACCTGCTTCAGCAGCAGTTGGAACTAGAGGAAAACTGGATATTCATAAACACAAACAAGCTTTGTACGGAGGAGAAGGAATGCTCCCTAATGTCTCTCTAGGGGAATAGGGGAAAGCAAGCAGCTTCTCAGAGGTGGAAGAAATGGGGCATCGTCTCGTCTCCATCCCAGGAAGGGCTACTGCGCTTGTTCTCAAAGCCTAGCACCCTAAGGCCGGAGGAACAGCTTTCAATGCTGTCAGGTCAAAATGTCTCCAGAGCAACCTCATCCCTATGACAGGTGTCTCGTGGGGGTTTGTTTATGGCTTGTCTAAACACCCAGTGACCGGGGCCCCACAAGGACCAATTCCACCAATAATTTATCCCCAAAATCCCAGCGCGCAAGGCTATGTACGGCGCGTGCGGCTGCAGTGAAACCAACACTGCCGCACTGCTCCGCCATAAATATCCCCGACGCGCCGGCAACTCGGCTCTGCGGCAGGGACCCCCCGCCCCCCCAACAACACGCCTCGGCTCACCACAAAAGGCGGGGGCCCAGCACCCACAGCACAGTTGGCGGGGACGTAAAGACCGAAGGGAAAGGGAGCCAAACCGAAGCCTTTCCCTGACACCCCAGCAAAGGCAACCATTGAATGGCTAGGCCCCAAAAAAAGAGTCCGCGGCGCCGAGCGGGGAAAGGTTTGGTTTGGGGTGCCGAGGCCTCGCGGGAAATAAGCCAAGCCAGGTGAGCTAGGCCCGTTGTGACCACTGCCATCACTGCCGCCAAGGCAGCCCCAGTGCATTGTGGGTCAGGCTCTGCAGAGCAGATCTACCTGAGCCCTTGATACGGCTCCTTAGCAACCATCCTCTCTCTTCAACTGCTACCCCCACCCCTGCGCCGCACACACACGTACACATTCACACACAACCACTAAAAGTCAGGCCAGGTTAGAAAGCTTTTTAGCCGGAGGAAGGGGGCTGGGTGTGTGGGGAGGTCCCCCCCAGCAAAGGGCCCCGCGTCCGCTGCTCCGCCATTGTGTGGCGCCCGCCAGCGCCCAATTCAGAGGCGCAATTTATGGGGCCTGGGCTTCCGCCTCAGAAGACATTCTCAAAGGAGACGGTCCTCCCTCGAGGCACACAGAAAGGAGGCGCGGGAGAGGGAACGAACGGAGGGCGTGAGACCCAGACGACCAAGGACGGATGGACGGACAGACACTGGGGAGCAGGAGGGAGAGAAATTTGCAGACAGCCGGGCACACGTGGACTCCAGGCTCGACCCATCCTTCCCAGCGTCGGTTAACGGCCAAGTCCCAGAGAAAATGGAAGCCACAGACACAAAGCGGCACGGATATGCCACCGGGGAGTAGGAAACAGGCGCTGGCCTGAGTGGGCCTCCAGAGGGTCACCCCGTTCCCAAGCCACGCCAGGACCCGTTTTTAGGGTCCTGTGCCTGGCGCCGCCCACTTACGCTGCCACCCTGGTCTCCCCACGGCGGCCGTGTCCCTTCCTCCGCTTCACCCCATGGGCAGAGCATTAGAGATGCAGCACACAGGCGCTGTTAACTCCCCCATTGATCTGGCTCCCTGTGGCTCTGTTCGGCGGCCATTACAATTTCCAGATTATTACTTAAAGCCCCCATTGATTGGGTTTTTTTTTTTTTTTTTTAAAGCGAAGGGTGGAATCACACAGAGAAACAGCGACTCGGCAAGGTGTCCCACCTTGCAAAACAACACTTTTCTGTTCAAGTCTCTAGATCTGGGCCACTCGTGGCACCAGCAGCCGCCGGTCAAGCCAAATGCACTTGGGAATCAACACCGCTGCTCGTTGGAGGTTCGATCCCGGAGCTACACACGTAAATAAAAGGGGGGTAGGCGTCCTACCCAAGCCGAGAACCACGTCTTCCTCAGCCAAGGATTGCTGCCACACAGCAGGCCCTGCCTGGGCCCTGTAAAGAAATCAGGTGGCTTTGTTGGTTAATCAGCCTCCCGCCACATGAGAGAGGGGGGGGGGGGAAACATTGCTGTCCACCAGGAATTTGAGTGGACCACACATGAATGAATAAAGAGGGATAGGCCAAATTATATACCGCCCCCCCATCACACTTCAGCATCACTTCAAAATACAAGCGGCAGGCCCGTGGAAGCAGCTCTAACTGACTCATATTAAGCAAACTGGAGGGGGGGAGGTCTGTACAACCCCCCTCTCACTTGCTATCTATCGCCAGCGTGTAAACACGGAGCCCAGTAGTCAATAGAGCTGGCTAAATGACGCTCCTTCTGAAACAAAAGAGAATCAAGAGATGGTGTGTGCGATAAATATCTCTCAGATCCCTCCCACTTGGGAAAACAAAAAAATATCTAGCAGGAATGCCCTTAATGCCTCCAGCTTTCAAACCTTGCGGCTCCCCACTGTCAGACCCCCTGGTTAACCTCCCCCCCCACACACACACACTACACACCTTCTCTCTGTGTGTGTTCCCAAGCACTCACATCCAGGCAACCCGTTTCCTTTGTGGTGTCCTGGCAATTTTACAAAGGAAGGGTCAGGCAGGTGAGCCCCTTTGGAAAGGGTGAGAAGGTGACGCTGAAAGGCCTCAGCTGAGCAGGAGGAGCCTCTGTCCTTGCAGGCAGGTGGTCCTAAGTTGGATCCCTGGGATCTCCCTGCCTGAAAGAGCTGCTGCCGGCCAGTGTAGACCGCACTGAGTTAGAAGCAACCAAGTCTCTCTGTGACTCCAGAGAAGGCTATGCTAGGATGAACACCGGCCTTGTCCCCCTCGGATGGTTTTAAAAGAGACATTTAAAAAAAATAGGGGGGGGGTGAGAAATGATTAGGCATCAATCAGGCAGCTTCCGTCCCTGCAAACACACACACACTCCAAATCCCTGCATGAATGTTCAAGAGAGACAGATTCTCCCTTGGCACTTTGCCGTTCTCTTTGCAATAAACACCCCACAGCCTTCCCTCTCTCTCGCTAAGCAGCAGCCAGTTAGGAGGAGGAGGAGGAAGAAGAAGGGGGAAAAAACTCGCCCAGTTCCCAGAGGAGCCCCGGCACTGCCTGGGCACGTGCCACGGGGTGCTCCGGGGATGCAAGGCGGGCAGGGCGCTCGACGTCCCCCCGCATCTGCCGTGCCTACAGATCGGTAGGCGTGTGTCTTCTCTGCCAGTCTCGCGGCTCAGCCCCACAAACAGCCGGGGAACCCGTGCCAGGGCTGGCGAGGGTTTGGCACACGGAGTCACACCTAGGCTCGGATATATAGGTCACGCCACACACACACATGATCAAGGTTGGGCATCCTGTCTGTGGCGAGAGTCCTGGGGGTAGCAGCAGGCATGGGGAGATCTCGATCGGGAGGGTTATATATATATAAAAGGGCAGAGCGTGCCCCCCCCCAAAATAGTGTGTGCCACCCAAGTTTTGGGTGCTGGTAGTGCCCACGGGGGTGCAAAGGTCACGTTGTGTCTCTCTCTCACACACACACACAGGGCTCTGTTGCCCTTCAACCGCGGTCTGATCGAGCCCCCCCCCCCCAAAAAAAACCCCTGAACTAAGGAGAAATTGTCCTTTTTTAAAAAACCGACGGTCAAGGAAATAAATAAACTCGCTCGGAAAGCGCAGACGGCCCCGCTCCCCCTCTCTAACCACACCTCACTATGGAGGCCACGGTGCCTGGATTTAGGGGAATTTGGCGGCGGGGGGGGGGGTTAAGAAGCGGAGCAGAGCTGAAATTGCAAAAACTAGAGGGGAGAAACAGACGGTGGGGGGACGGAGACGGGCAAGGAGAGAGGGGGGTGCCGGTGAGTTGCGGGGTGGAGAGAGAGAGAGAGAAGAGAGACTGGGGTCCCAGTCCAGACAGCCGCCAGACTGGGGGAGGGGGCGATTAGGAAGGAAAGAGGGTGGAGAGAAGGGGGGGGGCAGAGGAAGCTTCATATTCTGCAGGATCTCTCCCGACGCACAGACAAAAAGCAGACAACCCCGCTCCCTCCCTCCCCCCTCGATGAAATCTCTGCTCCCCCATCCCCAGGTTCCGGCGACGCGCGGACCCCGATCCCCACCGCGCACGTGCCCTCGCCCCGTCCACGTGCACGCGCACCCCCTCCTCCCAGACACCCACTCCCCCCCCCTTATGCAGTGCACGCGCGCCCTCACCCGCCGACCCCTCTTTGCCTAACACCCACCTTCGCCTCCCGCGCCGGGGCAAATGCCGGGGGTCCAGGGATATACAGGCGCAAACGGGCAAACGGAGCCCGATCTCTTTTCTCCTTGAGCAACCCCCCTTAAAAAAAACACCACCGTCGTCCCCCCATCCCTTCTCCCGCGACCCCACTCCCACCCACCCACCCCCAGACCACCGTGTCCGGTACTCACTGCGGGTTGGAGCTGTTCCAATGCACCGCGTGCCGGTTGCCGAGGCTGCCGGCGGGGCCGTGGCACAGCAAGCAGAGCAGCGGGAGGAGCAGCAGGAGCGGCGGGGCAGGCGGCGGCGGCAGCAGCAGGAGCGCGGCCATCCCGCCGGCCGGGGCAGCGCAGCGCCAGGCGCGACCGTGCACCAGAGGCGAAGCCGCCGGAACGGAGAGCGAGAAAGAGATCCAAAGGCGATCGGAGCCGCCGCCGCCGTCCTCCTCCTCCTCCTCCTCTTCGCCACCGGAGCCCCCAGCGCCGCCGAGGCTCCTCCTTCCCTCCTCCTTGCGCGCCTCCGGCCCCGGGACCGCCCCCCTCGCGCGCTCCCTGCACGCCGCGCGCGCCCGATCTTTCCCACGGGCTCCCCACGCTGCGCGCCCGACGCGTCCCTCCATCTATTGGGGGACCCTTTCCTGGCGCGCCCTTTGCTTTCGATTACAGGCGGGGGAGGCGTGTCCGTGTCCGGCCACTACGCCCCGCCCCTTTTGAAAGAACCCCCCCTCTCGCAGAACATCTGGAGAACCCCCTCCCTTTCAAACACACACCTTTCCTTCCTCCTTCTCCCCCATATAAAATATTACATTTGTGCCAAGGCTGTTTTGAATTCTGCTCGGAGTCAAAAATCACAGGGACAGGCCCCTGGGCATGGGCAGAGTGCCTTTGCCTCAGCATTTCCCTGGGGCTTTGTCCTTGGGACTCACTTGTGAATGAGAGAGGGGCTGGTGTTAAAAACATCAATAATATTTTTAATTCCGTGAAAATAGGGGAAGGAAAGGGCCTCTGAGTGCACCTTATCTGCAAAGGTTTAAAAGGTGCCTTTGAATGCCACAACTTTGCAGCGCTCAGTATGTGGGGAAATCCAGCAGGGACGCAGCCTCTGAGCATGGGCAGAGGGCCTTGCCAACAGCAGCCACCGGACATCTGGGAAGTGGAAGGAAAGTCAGGTTTATAGGGCAACAATTTCCCGGCTGGAGCGAGAAGGCCCCCCTCGGCCCCTGGCAAACTCTACAGTTTAGGAAATAATTGTTGCCAGGTGGCGAACATCTGGAAGAAAGCGAGAGGTTGTCTTTTATCTCCCCACTCTCCATCCATCCCCCAAACAGAACTAGGAGCAGGCTTCATCCTGAGAGGTGGGGGGACAACCCACCATACTCAGCTGCAGAACTACGTAGTTTCTATGCCGGGGGGGAAGGGATAATGAGAAGAGAAAGGTGCCTCTGAGGTGGTGCAGAGCGCTGTTTCCCTTCCTTCCTCGTGGAAAGGCAGCCGGCCTCCCTGCGTTCTGAGATCAGGAACCACAGCTTCCAGGGGAGAGGGTGCGGTTTGCTTGGCACCTATCCTGTTAAGCAACCAGCAAAGAATGTCCTGGAATGGACTCCGGAGTGTGGAGTTGGCAGGGTCCCAATGGTAGAGCATTTGCAGGTTTGAAATTCACCACCACCACACCTCCTCCCTGGCTACTGTGGTCTCATGCAGCAAACTGGGGAGGCCTCCCTGTGATCCCCAAAAAAGCTGATCCAGAAAACCTGGGAGGCAGACAACACCTTCCCGCCCACTGGGGAGAAAATCAACGCCAGCCGGCAGGGCCCAACCCTTGCCTGAACATGTCTGGGGCTGTGGCCATGGCTGCGGCTCAGGCGCGTCAGGAATGTCGCCCCAGGTCCTGGGCCAAGGTGCGAATGCTGGCCTGGGACTGAGAAAGGAACACTGTGCCACGGTGACTCCACCCTTCCCTTCTGCTTGGCAAAGCAACAAAGCACAGGCCACTTCCCTGAAGCAGGGGAAATCTGTGGCCCTCTGGATGTCTCAGGAATACAATGCCCATCATCCCTGACCAGCGGCCGTGCTGCCTGGGGGTTGATGGTGTCAGAAGTGCGTGCAGGAGCCAGGCCCTGTGACCAGTAGGGCTTTGCAGGACTGGGGCCTTCCTAAGTTTGTTCTGGAGAGGCAAGGCACGGCCGCACAGGTGAGGCCGCTTGGTAACTCACTGCACCTGGTGGCAAGAGCCAGGAAGGGATATAAGGGCAGCATGTCCCTTCGACTCTTTGCCACAGCAACACACTCCCTGCCTCGCTGTGTTTGGCTTCTTGCTTCCTGATCCTCGGACTTTGGCTTCCTGACTCCCTGCTTCTTGACCCTTGGACCCTTGACTTTGTGACTCCCTGCTTCCTGACCCTCGGACCCCTGGCTTCTGGACTCTCGTTCCTGCTCCCACCCCACCATCTTGCCCCCGGTCCCAACGTCCTCAGTCGGGACTTCAATCGCCAGTAGACAGGACTGTGACAGATGGGAGCTGCAGTCTAATGATATCTAGAGTAGCTTTTAGGCAGGAGAACAGGGAGGGGGACCCCGTTGCCCTCTAGATGCTGTTAAGACAATAACTGCCATCAGTCTTGACCATTGGTTGTGCTGTTTGGGGGTTGATGAAAGCTGGAGTCCAAGAACGTTGCTGGACTACAACTGCCATCATCCATGACCAGTGGCCGTGCTGTCCAGGGGCTGATGGGAACTGTAACCCAACAATATCCGGAGGGCCACCAGAGAAGCTTCCGGGCAGGAAGCCCAGGATGAGGGCCTCTTTCCCCTCTGAATGCTGTGAAGTCTATGGCTCCTATCTTCCCTGACATTGGCTATGCTGGCTGCTGGGAGATGGAATCCAGCAACATGTTCCCTTCTGGGCAGCCTTCCGGGGGCCACATGTCTGTGGTGGGTGGAGCCAGGGGCAAAAGGGGGCGGAGCAACAAAGGCCAATGCTGCCATCATTCAGCAGGCTGGTTTCTACGCATATGCTCAACCCCCCACTTCTCTAACCACTATCCTTAGAAGCAAGAGGCATGCTCAGAAACCAACCAGGCAAAAACACAGGGGGCAGCTTGTGGGCTAGGATGGCCAAGCCAGAAGTATCCCAGACCCTGAGATTTCAGAGCCCAAACCTGAGACCTAGGGGTGGCCCCTGGTGATGTATTGTGGGGGGCTCTGATTATTCTTCCTCTGTGCTTCCTCCCTCCACTGAGTCCTGGAGACGGAGGTTAATTGGGAGAGGGGAAGAAGGAGCGGAGCAGAGCAGGACACCCCACTCCAAGAGTCTATGCAACAATTTGCAACCCATCCTGCCAAGCAGAAGCTTGCCAGCTCCACGCATAGTCTTCTTGATAAGAAATAATCATGAAAGGCACTCTCGCCCACCTAGAGATTCAAGCCCTCCCCCTACCACCTGGAGGGGGAGTGAGGCAAACCTGGAGACTTCAGCCCAGGAGTGTGTTGACAGTTCACCATTGTGGACAGTTTCAAGGGCCAAACCAAGTTGCCTGGAGGGTCCCTACCCCAGGTCCAAAAGGTGCCTTCCCTTCCTGGCTTAAATGAGCTTTATTCTCCTTCTATTCTGCCTCTCCTTCCAGGTTGGTGCCCTGCCTGAGAAACGCCAAGGCCATGTCTGCTGAGATGAGTAGCAACCTTTGGAATGAATTTCCTCTCTATTCGCGGAATTATCACTGCCTGACACGCCCCTTTAGAAAAATCATCTCATTATCACACTCCTTAGAAAGGGTTGTATGAAAGGGAGGAGGGAGTTTTCCTTTTTCACAGTGCAAGGACTCAAGGGTGCTCCCACCCTTGTATTTGAGTGTCAGGTCACTCAGCAGGAAAGAGGGCAGAGGGCAGGTTCTTAATGTAAAATCTTAGTCCTCCCTGTTCAAAATAGAGAGCTGGTTTAAAGAGGAACACAGGAAGCTGCCTGATACAGAGTTAGAGCCATTGGTCTGCCTAGCTCAGTACTGGCAACACTGACCGGCAGCAACTCTCTCGGGTTTGAATTCTCAGCCTGGAAAATGCTGGGATCTGGGACGTTCTGCACACAGAGCAGGTGCTCCACCACTGAGCTGTGGCCTTTCCTCTAAATCAGTGTTTCTCAAACTTGGGTCCCCAGCTGTTGTTGGACTACAATTCCCATCCTTCCTGACCACTGGTCCCGCTAGCTAGAGATGATGGGAGTTGTAGTCCAACAACATCTGGGGACCCTAGTTTGAGAAACACTGCTCTAAATGTATGTGATCTCTGACTGGTTGGGACAAGTGTCAAGAAGATGCTACAGAACTACAACTCCCGACAGCTGAAAACAGCATGATGATGGGAGCTGTATTTCCACAACATCTGGGATGGCCAAAGGTTCCCCCACCTGCCTTACGCAGTGCTTTACTTCTCCCCCTCTGGATGAGTGACAACCGTGGGATAAGTCGAGGCAGACATTTAGAGGCTCAGAAAGCAGAGAGGTGGAATCTGCAATCCGCCTTCGGCAACCGTCAGCTGTGGAGAGCTGACTTTGTAGTTACCTGCCTCCATTGCCCCTGCCACTTATTAGAACATAAAAATCCATTCTTGGTTCTGTGAGTGTGTGTGCGTGTTTTTAATCACATCAGAATATAACTTAGGCGGGGGTATAGTTGTGATGTAATTTTTGACCTGGCAATGTTTTGTGAAACATGGGATGTGCGTGCACTATGCAAAAATCACAATGTGGGGAAAACCGTGAAGCCAGCTAACATTTCTACAGAGCTCCATCCTTATTTCAGACATCGGGACATATCTGTATATCGTGATGTTTAGCTGGTGAAACATGATGTTGAAAACCAGGTATTGCCCGGCCCTAGAATCCTCCAGCTGTAACCCGCATGCCTAAAGAAGCTGGGAACCCCCTGCCTTGGACCTTGTTCACTATGGAAAGAAATCAACCCTCAGAACAGAAATTGTTGCAGATTCATTTCCCCTTCCTCTGCTGTCTCCCGCTGTGAGGTTTTCTAGACTGTAAGTGCCTCAGGACAGAGAACTGTCTCTCACTTCTTTACTTATTTATTTGGTATAGCGCCATGTATATAGATGGTGCAACAATAGCCACAATAGCAATCTGTTTTTTTGGAACACTGTTCGTTCTGCATTTACGATATCTTACAATATCGCCACCTGATTTTGCGTGATGGTTCCTGAGATCAAGCAGCAGGTTTTTGTCTTTCTTTGGATACAACTGGGCACCATTTTGAATTAAGATGGTGGACTGAGCCTTGCACGGATTTTAAGCACTGATTTAAAAATTGCAATAATTCTTTGTTTGTTTGAATTGGGTGTGCTGGCTGATGGTAGTCCCCTGAACATCTGGAGGGCCACGGGCTCCCCATCCCTGCTTTATACCTCTCTAAGTGCATTTCATTTTTGAATTATGGTGCTGGAGGAGACTCTTGAGAGTCCCATGGACTGCAAGAAGATCAAACCAATCCATTCTTAAGGAAATCAGCCCCGAGTGCTCACTGGAAGGACAGATCCTGAAGCTGAGGCAGTACTTTGGCCACCCTCATGAGAAGAGAAGAATCCCTGGAAAAGACCCTGATGTTGGGAAAGATGGAGGGCACAAGGAGAAGGGGACGACAGAGGAAGAGATGGTTGGACAGTGTTCTCAAAGCTACCAGCATGAGTTTGACCAAACTGCGGGAGGCTGTGGAGACAGGTGTGCCTGGCGTGCTCTGGTCCATGGGGTCACGAAGAGTCGGACACGACTAAATGACTAAACAACAACAAAGTGCATTTCATATGTGATCCCTGATTGGTTGGGACACGTGTCAAGGACAGGGGTGGGGAACCTGGGGCCCTCCAGATGTTGATGGGCTTCAGCGCCCATAAGAGCATCCCTGCTGGATCAAGCAAAGGCCCATCTACCCCAGCATCCTGTCGTCACTGTGGCCAAGCAGATGCTTGTCAGAAACCTGCATCAACTCCAACTGCTGGCCGTGCTGGCTGATGGGCGTTGGGAGTTCAAGCACATCTTGGAGGGCCACAGGTTCCTCACAGGCCTGGGCTTAGAGCTACTGAGCAGCAAAATGTGCATGCATGCTCACCCACCAACGCATGCGTAGGCATGCACTAGGCATGGTTGGGGAAGGGCTGCTCACCTCTGCCCGCCTGCGGAAAGGTGGGTCGTGTGTTTGTGTCTATGCATGGATGGCTGGAAGTGAGTGGGGGGGGGGGAGAGAGGCTGTTTAGATGCCTGTCAGTAGCCCCAGCTGGGAAGGGTGGGGGGTGGGGAGTTGTGGGAAGGGAGGAGGCTGGCGAAACAAACGCGGAAAGACCAAAAAAAGCTTCAATTAATTATTCATCTGAGGAAGTGAAGTGTAGAAAATACAACATGGAAAAAAACAAGCTCTGAACGACTGGGCTGATGGTTGGAGCGGGCAGGGTGGCTGCAGGGGGGTGGGTAGAGAAAGAGGAGGGGTGGAAGGTACAAGGGGAGGGGGCAAGGAGAGAACAGCAGTCCCAGAGGCTCTGTGTGAGTGAGAGAGTGTGTGTGTGTGTGTGTGTGTGTGTGTGTGTGTGTGTGTGATGGAGGCAGCTGGCCATTAACCCTTCGGGTGCTGACACCGCAAGCAGGGCTGTCAAATTCTCCAGGTGCTGCTGGATTCCCACTTCCTGCGACCCGTGACAATTGAGCCATGCTGGCTGCTCAGCCTGATGCATGTTTGGAAGTTCTGCAACAGCTGGGAGGGCTGCAGGGTTCCCCTCCCACCACACCCCTGTCCTAGACACATATCCCAACCAATTAGGGATCCCATATTAAATGCACTTGCAGAGGTGCAAAGCAAGGGTGGGGAGGAGGGCTGGGCGATATCTGGTTTTCAACATCACAATATATCACCAGCTAAACATCATGATATACCAACATATCACAATGTCTGGAATAAGGATGAAACTATGTAGAGGCAAACAGTAGGGCTGGGAGATAACTGGTTTTCAACATCTCAGTATATCACCGGCTAAACATTGTGATATACTGATATATCACGATGTCTTAAATAAGAACAGAGCTATGTATTGGCTGGCTTCACATATCAAAATTATGAAACCAATATCCTGATATGGACTTCAAACTGGTTTTGGACAATATATCACCCAGCCCTAATGGGGAAACCATGGACCTCCAGATATTTTTAGACTCCAACCCCTTTCAGCGCCAATAGTTCCAGGGAGGATGGGAGTTGTAGTTCAGCAACATTGGGAGGGACACAGGTTCCCCACCTCTGTCCTAGGCACGTGCCCCAACCAATCAGGGATCACATACGAAATGAACTTACCCAGCCAGTATAGCCAACAGTCAGGGAAGATGGGTGTTGGAAGTCCAATACCTAGAGGGCCACAAGCTTCCCAACTCATGCTTTACACCTCCATAAGCGCATTGAATCTGTGAACCCTGGTTGGTTGGGACACGGGTAAAGGACAGGGGTGGGGAACACTGTGGCCCTCCAGATGTTGCTGGACTCCAGCTCCCATCATCCCTGGCCAGGCTGGCTCAGAGGAGTCAGGAGTCCAGCAACATTTGGAGTTAAGCTCCAGCTGGAGGCCATGAAACACTCTGCGCATGCTCAGAGGCGCTGCACTTTTAACCTCACTTTTTCTGGATCTGAAACAGGTATTCCAACCAAGTTTCTACAGCCACCTGCCATGGCAAATAAAGCAGAGTGTTTTTAATGCCATTGCTGTTAGGGGAATCTGTAAATCTTATTACTACAATTGTAATTATACGTACAAATGTTCTGATCTTTATGTTGTATTGATATTATGCTGTGTAGTGACATTTGCGTTGTATGTGGTGAAGCACCCTGGGAACTTCTGTCGAAAGGTGGTATATAAATTAAATTAATAATACTAACAGTCTGGGGCTTAGGAACCTTTGAGACAGTTACTAGAGGGAAGCCTGAGAAGAGGTTTGTTTCCCCCTTAATCCAGCCCCCCTCCCAAAATGTAGAGATTCAGCTCTTTTGAGTCTCACCTCTGCCACAGACACTGTTGCAGTAGCCAAAATAATTATTTACACAGCCTCCACCCGCCCCCTCCGGCACGACACAACTCATGATTCTGGCCGACATTGCAAGGTTGTCGTTTGCAAGATTGTTCAAGGATTGCCAGTCACTGACCTGCGCATGTCTTGGGGGGGGGGGGCTGCACCATTTCAGCCACACCATTTCTACCCACAGAACAACCCAAGTGAGAGATTTACTTAGAATTAGGGTGAGAGATAGTGAATGGCCCAAGCTCACTCCATGAGCTTTGTGGCTGATTCGAACTCGGATCTTCCCAGTCTTTGCCTTGCACTCTAACCACTGCCCCACACTGGAAGGTCAGGAACCGGCTTATATAACAGATCTGAATTAAGGAGAACAGATACCTGGGACACCATGCAGACACCAGGATTATCAAGGAGCTCCGAATATCACCTGGTAAATTGAATCTTGGCAGACAGATAGTCTGGGACACCCCAATTATTACAAAACAGTCTGAAAGCAGGATTATCTGTATATAGCTCCCTCAAAATGCTGGGGCTTGCATTTCAAGGACATTTCAGTTAAGTTGTGGGTGAACATATCAGACGACACAGCGATTCTTCAAACAACTCTTGTTTATTCAGAGGCCAGAATAGAACTGAACTGAACTGAACTGAAGGGCTCAGTCAGCCTGCTTATATAGAGCTTCAGTACAACGTTACTGTAGCAACTTTCTAAAACTATCCAATCACTGAACGTCACTTTCGAGCCTTCATTTGCATAAAAACTATCCAATCACTGAACGTCACTTTCGATCCTTCATTTGCATAACTATCTACAGTATCCCCCTGCTGGCCAGGGTGAGAACTTCAGTACATAACAATTTCAAAGCACGGATTCACCCCCAAAAAAGAATCCTGGGAACTGTAGTTTGCCCCCTCCCCCCACAGAGCTACATCTCCCAGCACTTTTAAGAAATTACAGTTCCCAGGATTCGGGGGTGGGTGGGCAGTGGAAGTTATGTGCTTTAAATGTATGGTATGTACTTAGCCAAAGGATACCCCAAAAGAGCTAAGGCATGTAAAAGCTTTAAAAAAAAGTGAATACTGTATATTCCAAGACGTCCTGACCCCTAAAAATTTGGCACACACACACACAGCAGTGAATACTACAAAAGCAGAGAAAGCGGAGCATTTGACTGGAAGACAGTGTGGTGAGTGTCACTCTAGGACCTGCGAGTCCTGGGTTCGAAACCCTATTCAGTCATGAAACTCACTGGGTTGAACTTTGTGCCACTCGCTGCTTCCCAGCCTAACCTACCTCACAGGGTTGTTGCGGGGATTAAATGAGGAGGGGGGAGCCACGTACGCCACCTCGAGCTCCCCGGAGAAATATGTGGG